>NC_047035.1:175766528-176472748 GCF_011762595.2 Tursiops truncatus | reverse complement strand
ACAGGGGTCTGGAGGTACTCAGTGATCCTGGAGGGAAATGATGCACACCCGAGGGGCCTAGGAATCCTGAAAAGGGTACTTCCTTTAAAATACAGCAGAACAGCGACTAAGGCCTAATGGAAACAGCTGCATGCCTGCTTTCTGCACGGATACTCAGGGCCTTTCCTCGAGACAAGTACTCATGTTGAGTTTCCCATTAGCTCTACAGCATGGCAGGCTGACCACCACCCCAGCCATGGAATCACCCGGTTTAGCTAGAGGAAACCTGTTTTTTTCCAAGTGCTATGCCTACAGTGGCTAGAGGACTGTCAATGGCAGTGAATTTCAGGTAGCTTCAACGAAGCATGAATGGAGATTTCAAAATGGGAAAGCATGGCTAGTTCCATCAGGCCCCATTTCCATGGGCACACGCAGCATACATCCCTGTGTTTTCTAACAAGTCAAAAAAGACACAAGTTACCCACTGGTTCCTTCCCTGAATCAACTTCTCGAAGCAGGATGTTCTGCATCTATTGAACTGCCTCAACCAAGGAACGCCCTAGCTAGTCCTTGGGCCTGTGGCTCTTCAAGAGCCTGCAGTGTTACACGAAGAACTGGGCTTTAGATGCAGTCGGAACGCAAGCCGACTTTCTCCTGGAGGCAGGGTGACTTCAGGCAAGAGCTCCTAGATAGAATGGGAAACCGAGTGTTTTTCTAAGTGCAGCTCAGACTAGGGCAATGAGTCAGACTTCCACGGCATGTTGGACGTGCTAAATCGGTGTTGGTGAACCTGTGGGAGTGCTGGGGAAATCAAGCTCTCCGAAAAAATAGTGCACTGTGTTGCCCTACAAGCAGCATACACAGACTGACTCCGAAGGGCTAAGGGCCTGGCAGTTGCTTAGCAGGCCCAGGGGGACCTGTGGGTACTCACTGTTCCTGCCGGGAATAGGGTGCCCACGCGAGGCTCCTAGGTGTCCTGAAAAACGTACTGCCGTTAAGATAATGCAGAGCAGCGACTACGGCGTCTTGGGAACTGCTGCACGCCTCCGCTTCTGCACGGCAATTCAGGGCCTTACCTTGAGGCAAGGTGCTCACGCTGAGTGCCCCGTTAGTGACACAGCATGGTAGGATGATGAATTTCTCCTAGAGCAGAGTGACTACAGGAAAAGTCTTCGAAGAATTCTAAGCGGAATGTTTTCTCATGGTAGCCTAGACGATGGCCATGACGAAGAGTTCCATGGCACGTTGGACTGGCTACTAATGTGGTCCTGCTACTGTTTGAGAGCTCTGGAAATGCAGCTCTCCTTAAGTAATGTGCAGTGTGTTGCCCATCACTCGTCATACACAGAGGACCTCCAAGGAACCTATGGGCCTTGATGTTGCTCAGCAGGCCCACAGACGTCTGGAGGTACTCACTGATCTTGGAAGGAAAATGAAGCACACCCGAGGGGCCTAGGAATCCTGAAAAGGGTACTTCTTTAAAATAAATCAGAACAGCCACTAAGACCTCATGGAAACAGCTGCATGCCTCCCTCTCTGCACGTATACTCAGGGCCTCAGGTCGAGGCAAGTGCTCACGCTGAGTGTCCCATTAGCGACACAGCATGGTAGGATGCTGACTTTCTCCTTGAGTAGAGTGACTTCAGGTACGAGGTCCTCGAAGAATTCTAAGCATAGTGTTTTCTCATGGCAGCTCAGACTAGGGCCATGACGAAAACTTCCATGGCATGTTGGTCTGGCTACTAATGTGGTCCTGATGCTGTTCGAGTGCTCTGGAAATGTAACACTAACCCTCACCCTCATTCACACCCTCACCCTCACCCTAAACCCTAATCCCTAAAACCTAAACCCTAAACCCTAACCCCACCCCAACCCTAAAACCCTAACCCTAACCCTAACCCTAGTCCTAACAAGGCCATGAACCTGTCCCTAACTCAGTCCCTGACACAATAGCTAACAAAGGCTCTGATTCTAGTCCTAACTAAGGCTCTGACACTGGTGCTAACTTAAGCCTTCACACTACTCTGAACTCAGGCCCTGACACTGTCCCTAACTCAGGCCCTGACACTGTCCCTAAGTAAGGCACTTAAACTATTCATAACTCAGGCCCTGATCATGTCTTCAACTAAGACCCTATTGCTGATCCAACAAAGGCCCTGATGCAGCTGCGACATCATGCCCTGACAGTGTCTCCAGCTAAGGGCCTGACGCTAGGCCTCACTCAGGCCCTGTGACTCTCCCCAAGTCAGCCTCTGATGCTGTCCCTAATTGAATCCTTGATACTGGTTCTAAGTAAGGCCCTGGTACTCTCAGTAACTAAGGTCTTGAAACTATCCCTAGATGTTAACCTGACCCTGTTCCTAGCTAAAGTCCTGCCTCTTATGCTACCTAAAGCCCTTATGCTGTGCCTAACTCAGGCCCTGAATTTAGTCCCAAGGCCATGACACTCCCTAACTAAGGCCTTGATGCTCGTCCTAAATCTGGCCCTGACGCCATTCCTAACTCAGGCCCTGACACTGTACCTAACAGAAGGCCCTGACACTACACCCGCCTCAGGCCCTGACACTACTCCTAACATAGGACCTCACACGATTCCTAGGAGGTTCTGGTGCTGGTCCTAACTAAGGCCCTGCTCTGTCAATATCTAAAGTCCTGAGACTATCCTGAGCATATATCCTGACCCATGTCTTACTAACATCCTGAAACTGTCCGTAAGGAAGCCCTGATGCTGTCCCTAAGTGAGGCCCTGAGGCTGTCCCCAACAGAGGCCCTGAGCATGTCTTTAACCAAGACCCTGATGCTGATCCTACAGAGGCCCTCATACTACTCCTAAGTCATGCCCTGACTGTCCCTAACTACTAGTCCCTAACACTACTCCTAGATCAAGGGCCTTAGTTAGTGACAGTGTCAGGGCCTGAGTTAGGAGTAGTGTCAAAGTCTTAGTTAGGGCCTGTTTCAGGGCCTTAGCTAGCAGCAGCATTAGAGCCTTTGTTAAGTACCGTGTCAGGGCCTTGGTTAGGAATAGTGTTAGGGTCTTAGTTAGGGACAGTATCAGCTGCTGAATTAGGACAAGCATCTAGGCCTTAGTTAGGACAGTGTCACGGGCTTGCGACTAAATTTAGGGCCTGAATTAGGCACAGCATCAGGGCTATAGTTGGCATAAGAGGCTCGACATTAGTTAAAGACAGGGTTCGGTTAAAGTCTAGGTATATGTCAGGAAATGACCTAGGGATAGTGTTAAGACCTTAGCTACTGAGAGTATCAGGGCCTCGTTTAGACACAGTGTCAGGTCTTCAGGTATGGACAGCGTCAGAGCGGGACTTAGGAAGGGCGACAGGGCCTGAGTGAGGCCTACTGTCAGGCCCTTAGCTAGGGACACTGTCAGGGCATGACTTAGGGGCGGCATCAGGGCCTTTGTAGGATCAGCATTAGGGTCTTAGTTAAAGACATGATCAGGGCCTCAGTTAGGGATAGCTTCAGGGCCTCTGTTAGGAACAGCCTCAGGGCTTTATTTAGGGACAGCGTCAGGGCTGACTTAGGGATAGTGTCAGGACCATGGTTAGAGATGGGTCAGTATATTAGCTCAGGATAGTGTCAGGCCATTAGATATTGCCGGCAGCAGGGCCTGCACTAGTGGCAGCTTCTGGGCCTTAGTTACAGACAGTGTCATGGCCTTAGTTAGGGACAGCATTAGGGCTTCAGGTAGGATAAGGGGCCGGGCATTAACTACAGACTGAGTCAGGTTACGGGCTAGCGATAAAGTCAGGAAAGGAGCGAGGGATAGTTTGAAGGCCTTAGTTATTGAGAGCACCTGGGCCTTCTTTAGGACCAGTGTCATGGCCTGCGGTAGGGACAGTGTCAGGGCATGACTTAGGAGTAGTATAAGGGCTTCTGTAGGATCAGCATCAGGGTCTTGGTTAAAGACATTATCAGGGCCTCTGTTAGGGACAGCCTCAGGGCCTCACTTAGGGACAGCGTCAAGCCTCACTTAGGGACAGTTTCAGGACCTAAGTAAGAGATGGGTCAGGATATAAGCTTCGGATGGTGTCAGGACTTTAGATATTGATGGCAGCAGGGCCTTTGTTAGGGACAGTGTCAGGGCCTCAGTTAGGAGTAGTGTTAGGCCTTATTTAGGGGCACTGACTAAGTGTCCTTACTAAATATCCTAAGTCCTAACTGTCCCTACTAAGGACAGTTGGCACTACTCCTAACTCAGGCCCTGACACAGTCCCTATCTAAGGCCCTGATGCTACACCAAACTCGGGCTCTGACACTGTCCCTAACTCAGGCCCTGACACTGTCCCTAACTAAGGCCCTGGCACTACACCTAACTCAGGCCCTGACACGATACCTAAAAAAAGCTCTGAAACAAGTCCTAACTAGGCTGTCCCTAACAGAGGCCCTGATAATATCTTTAATGGAAACCCTAATGCTGATCCTACAAAGGCCTTTATTCTGCTCCTACATCATGCCCTGGCACTGTCCCTATCTCAGGCCCTAAAGATAGGCCTTACTTAGGCCCTGTTGCTATACCTTAGTTAGGCTCTGACGCTGTCCCAGTATCAAGCCCTGACACTGGTCCTGATTAAAGCCTGACGCTGGTCCTAACTAAGACCCTGATGGTCTCAATAACTAAGGTCTTCACACTATCTCTAGCTCATTTCCTGACACTACCCGTGGCCTGGAAGCTGACTCTGTCCCGAGTTAATTTCCTGCCTTTTATCCTCACTGATGCCCTAATGCTCTCCCTAAGAAAGCCCTAAGAAAGCCCTGTTGCTTTCCCTAAGTGAAGACCTGAGGCTGTCCCTAACTCAGGCCCTGAAGCTATGCCTAACTGAGGCCTTGACACTGTGACTACCTCAGGCCCTGATCATGACTTTAACTAAGGCCCTATTGCTGACCCAACAAAGGCCCTGATGCGGCTCCTACATCATGCCCTGACAGTGTCCCCAGCTAAGGGCCTGACGCTAGGCCTCACTCGGGCCCTGTTGCTCTCCCTAAGTCAGGCACTGATGCTCTCCCTACCTGAAGCCTTGATACTGCTTCTAAATAAGGCCCTGATAGTCTCAGTGACTAATGTCTTGACACTATCCCTTGGTCATTTCCTGACACGATCCCTAAACTTTACCCTAACCCTGTCCCTAGCAAATGTCCTGCCTCTTATGCTAACTGAAGCTCTTACACTGTGCCTAACACAGACCCTGAATTTAGGCCCCAGTCCATGACACTGTCCCTAACTAAGGCCTAGATACTCATCCTAAATCCGGCCCAGAACTGTCCCTCACTAATACCCTAACACTATTCCTAACTCAGACCCTGACACGGTACCTAACAGAGGCTCTGATGCTAGTCCTAACGCAGGTCTGACACTGTGTCTAACTAAGGCCCTGCTGCCGTCAATATCTAAAGTCCTGATATTATCCTGAGCTAATATCCTCACCCATGTCTTACCAAGGTCCTGAAACTGTCCCAAAGTAAGCCCTGACGCTGTCCCTAAGTGAGGCCCTGAGGCTGTCCCTAAAAGAGGCCTTGAGCATGTCTTTAACCAAGACCCTGATGCTGATCCTACAGAGGCCCTCATACTACTCCTAAGTCATGCCCTGAAACTGTCCCTCACTCAGTCCCTAAAGATAGGCCTGACTTAGGCCCTGTTGCCGAACCTCTGTTAGGTTCTGACGCTGTCCCGGTATCAAGCCCTGACGTTGGTCCTGATTAAAGCCCTGATGGTCTCAATAACTAAGGTCTTCACACTATCCCTAGCTCATTTCCTGACACTGCCCCTGGCCTGGAAGCTGACTCTGTCCCGAGTTAATTTCCTGCCTCTTATCCTCACTGATACCCTAATGCTCTCCCTAACTAAGGCCCTGACACTGGCTCTAACTAAGGCCGTGACACTGGCTCTAACTAAGGCCCGGAATCTGTCCCTAATATAGGGCCTGCTTCTGGCAAACACTAAAATCCGGACACTATCCTGAGCTAATATCCTGACCCATTTCAAACCAAGGTCCTGACACAAGGTCATTTCCCTAAGTGAAGACCTGAGGCTGTCCCTAACTCAGGCCCTGAAGCTATGCCTAACTGAGGGCTTGACGCTGTCACTACCTCAGGCCCTGATCACGTCTTTAACTAAGACCCTATTGCTGATCCAACAAAGGCCCTGATGCGGCTCCTACATCAGGCCCTGACACTGTCCCCAGCTAAGGGCCTGACGCTAGGCCTCACTCAGGCCCTGGGGCTCTACCTCACTCAGGCTCTGATGCTGTCTCTACCTGAAGCCCTGACACTGCTCCCAAATAAGGCCCTGATACTGTCAGTTACTAAGGTCTTGACACTATCATTAAGTCATTTCCTGACACGACCCCTAAACTTTACCTTAACCCTATCCCTAGCAAATGTCCTAAAAACGCCCCGAAAAAGGCTTTAGCAAAGCCCCTGAGGCTGATCCTACTGAGCCCCTTATGTTACTCCTAAGTCGTGCCCTGACACTGTCCCTAGCTAAGGCCCTGATGCTAGGACTCATTCAAGCCCTGTCACTCTCCCTAAGTCCGGCTCTGACAGTGTCCCTACCTGAAGCCCTAACACTGATCCTAAATTAGGCCCTGATGCTCTAAGTAACTAAGGTCTTGGCACTATCCCTAGGTCATGTCTTGACACTATCCCTAGACCTTAACCTAACCATGTCTTTAACTAATGTTGAGCCTCTTATGCTAAATAAATCCCTGATGCTGTCCCTAACTAAGGCCCTGAAATTAGTCCCCGAGGGCCGTGACCCTGTCCCTAACTCAGGCCTGGAGGCTCGTCCTAATTCAGGCCCTGACACAACACCTAACTCAGTCCCTGACACTGTACCTAACAAAGGCTCTGATGCTCGTCCTAAGTCAAGCCCTGACACTGTCTCTAAGACCGTGCTGCCGTCAATATCTAATGTCCTGACATTATCCTGAGCTAATATCCTCACGCATGTCTTACCAAGGTCCTGAAACTGTCCCAAAGTAAGCCCTGACGCTGTCCCTAAGTGAGGCCCTGAGGCTGTCCCTAAAAGAGGCCCTGAGCATGTCTTTAACCAAGACCCTGATGCTGATCCTACAGAGGCCCTCATACTACTCCTAGGTCATGCGCTGACACTGTCCCTCACTCAGGCCCTAAAGATAGGCCTGACTTAGGCCCTGTTGCCGAACCTCAGTTAGGCTCTGACGCTGTCCCGGTATCAAGCCCTGACACTGGTCCTGATTACAGCCCTGATGCTCGTCCTGATTAAAGCCCTGACGCTGGTCCTAACTCAGGCCCTGATGCTCTCAGTAACTAAGGTCTTCACACTACCCCTAGCTCATTTCCTGACACTACCCCTGGCCTGGAAGCTGACTCTGTCCCGAGTTAATTTCCTGCCTCTTATCCTCACTGATACCCTAATGCTCTCCCTAACTAAGGCCCTGACTAGTCTTAACTAATGCCCTGACACTGGCTCTAACTAAGGCCCGGAATCTGTCCCTAATATAGGCCCTGCTGCCGGCAAAAACTAAAATCCGGACACTATCCTGAGCTAATATCCTGACCCATTTCTAACCAAGGTCCTGACACTGTCCCTAAGAAAGCCCTGTTGCTTTCCCTAAGCGAAGGCGTTAGGATGTGCCTAACTCAGGCCCTGAAGCTATGCCTAACTGAGGCCTTGATGCTGTGACTACCTCAGGCCCTGATCGTGTCTTTAACTAAGACCCTATTGCTGATCCAACAAAGGCCATGATGCGGCTCCTACATCACGCCCTGACATTGTCCCCAGCTAAGGGCCTGACGCTAGGCTCACTCAGGCTCTGTTGCTCTCCCTCAGTCAGGCTTTGATGCTCTCCCTACCTGAAGCCCTGACACTGGTCCTAAAAAAGGGCCTGATACTGTCAGTTACTAAGGTCTTGACACTATCCCTAAGTCATTTCCTGACACGACCCCTAAACTTTACCTTAACCCTATCCCTAGCAAATGTCCTGAAAAAGCCCTGAAAATGGCTTTTGCAAAGCCCCTGAGGCTGATGCTACTGAGCCCCTTATGTTACTCCTAAGTCATGCCCTGACACTGTCCCTAGTTAAGGCCCTGATGCTAGGCCTCCCTCAAGTCCTGTCGCCCTAGCTATGTCCGGCTCTGACGGTGTCCCTATCTGAAGCCCTAACACTGAGGTTAAATTAGGCCTTGATGCTCTAAGTAACTAAGGTCTTGGCACTATCCCTAGGTCATGCCTTGACACTACCCCTAGACCTTAACATAAACATGTCTTTTAACGAAGGTCGAGCCTCTTATGCTAACTAAATCCCTGATGCTGTCCCTAACTAAGGCCCTGAAATTAGTCCCGAGGCCGTGACCCTGTCCCTAACTCAGGCCTGGAGGCTCGTCCTAACTCAGGCCCTGACACAACACCTAACTCAGTCCCTGACACTGTACCTAACAAAGGCTCTGATGCTCGTCCTAAGTCAGGCCCTGACACTGTCTCTAAGGCCCTGCTACCATCAATATCTATTCTCTCCAAGGCCCTGCTGCCGTCAATCTAAAGTCCTGACATTATCCTGAGCTAATATCCTGACCTATGTCTTACCAAGGTCCTGAAACTGTCCCAAAGTAAGCCCTGATGCTGTCCCTAAAAGAGGCCCTGAGCATGTCTTTAACCAAGACCCTGATGCTGATTCTACAGAGGCCATCATACTACTCCTAGGTCATGCCCTGACACTGTCCCTAACTCAGGCCCCAAAGATAGGCCTCAATTAGGCCCTGTTGCCGAACCTCAGTTAGGCTCTGACACTGTCCCGGTATCAAGCCCTGAAACTGGTCCTGATTAAAGCCCTGATGCTCTCAATAACTAAGGTCTTCACACTATCCCTAGCTCATTTCCTGACACTACCCGTGGCCTGGAAACTAAGTCTGTCCTGAGTTAATTTCCTGCCTCTTATCCTCACTGATACCCTAATGCTCTCCCTAACTAAGGCCCTGACTAGTCTTAACTAAGGCCCTGACACTGGTTCTAACTAAGGCCCGGAATCTGTCCCTAATATAGGCCCTGCTGCCGGCAAAAACTAAAATCCGGACACTATTCTGAGCTAATATCCTGACCCATTTCTAACCAAGGTCCTGACACTGTCCCTAAGAAAGCCCTGTCGCTGTCCATAAGTGAAGGTGAGAGGCAGTGTCTAACTCAGGCCCTGAAGCTATGCCTAACTGAGGCCTTGACACTGTGACTACCTCAGGCCCTGATCATGACTTTAACTAAGGCCCTATTGCTGACCCAACAAAGGCCCTGATGCGGCTCCTACATCATGCCCTGACAGTGTCCCCAGCTAAGGGCCTGACGCTAGGCCTCACTCGGGCCCTGTTGCTCTCCCTAAGACAGGCACTGATGCTCTCCCTACCTGAAGCCTTGATACTGCTTCTAAATAAGGCCCTGATAGTCTCAGTGACTAATGTCTTGACACTATCCCTTGGTCATTTCCTGACACGATCCCTAAACTTTACCCTAACCCTGTCCCTAGCAAATGTCCTGCCTCTTATGCTAACTGAAGCTCTTACACTGTGCCTAACACAGACCCTGAATTTAGGCCCCCGTCCATGACACTGTCCCTAACTAAAGCCTAGATACTCATCCTAAATCCGGCCCAGAACTGTCCCTCACTAATACCCTAACACTATTCCTAACTCGGCCCCTGACACGGTACCTAACAGAGGCTCTGATGCTCGTACTAACGCAGGGCTGATACTGTGTGTAACTAAAGCCCTGCTGCCGTGAATATCTAAAGTCATGACATAATCCTGAGCTAATATCCTGACCGACGTCTTACCAAGGTCCCGAAACTGTCCCAAAGTAAGCTCTGACGCTATCCCTAAGTGAGGCCCTGAGGCTGTCCCTAACAGAGTCCCTGAGAATATCTTTAACCAAGACCCTAATGCTGATCCTACAGAGGCCCTTATGCTACTCCTAAGTCATGCCCTGACACTGTCCCTAACTCAGGCCCCAGAGATAGGCCTCACTTAGGCCCTGTTGCGGTACGTCAGTTAGCCTCTGACGCTGTCCCTACATCAAGCCCTGACGCTGGTCCTGATTAAGACCCTGACACTGGTCCGAACTAAGGCCTTGATACTCTCAATCACTAAGGTCTTCACGCTATCCCTAGCTCATTTCCTCACACTACACCTGGCCTGGAAGCTGACTCTGTTCCGAGCTAATGTCCTGCCTCTTATTCTCACTGAAGCTCTAATGCTCTCTCTACCAAAGGCCCAGACTAGTCCTAACTAAGGCCCTGACACTGTCTCTAACTGAGACCCGGAATCTGAACCTAATATAGGCCCTGCTGCCGGCAATAACTGAAATCCTCACACTATCCTGAGCTAATATTCTGACACATTTCTAACCAAGATCCTGACACTGTCCCTAAGAAAGCCCTGTTGCTTTCCCTAAGTGAAGGCGTTAGGATGTGCCTAACTCAGGCCCTGAAGCTATGCCTAACTGAGGCCTTGATGCTGTGACTAGCTCAGGCCCTGATCGTGTCTTTAACTAAGACCCTATTGCTGATCCAACAAAGGCCCTGATGCGGCTCCTACATCATGCCCTGACAGTGTCCCCAGCTAAGGGCCTGACGCTAGGCCTCACTCAGGCCCTGAGGCTCTCCCTCAGTCAGGCACTGACGATCTCACTACGTCAGGCACTGATGCTGTCCCTACCTGAAGCCATGATACTGGTTCTAAATAAGGCCCGGATACTCTCAGTGACGAAGGTCTTGACACTATCTCTAGGTCATTTCCTGACACGATCCCTAAACTTTACTCTAACCCTGTCCCTAGCAACTGTCCTGCCTCTTATGCTAACTGAAGCCCTTATGCTGTGAATACCTCAGGCCCTGAATTTAGTCCCAAGGCCGTGACACTGTCCCTAACTAAGGCCTTGATGCTCGTCCTAAATCTGGCTCTGACACTGTCCCTAACTCAGTCCCTGACACTATTCTAAACTCAGGCCCTACCACTGTACCTAAAAGAGGCCCAGATGCTTGTCCTAACTAAGGCCTTAACAGTGTCCCTAACTAAGGCCCTCCTGCCGTCAATATCTAATGTCCTGACACTACCCTCAGCTCATTTCCTCACCCATCTCTTACCAAGGTCCTGAAACTGTCCCTAAGTAAGCCCTGACACTGTCCCTAAATGAGGCCATGAGGCTATCCCTAACAAAGGCCCTGAAAATGCCTTTAGCAAAGCCCCTGAGGCTGATCTTACCGAGGCCCTTCTGCGACTCCTAAGTCCTGCCCTGACACTGTCCCTAGTTAAGGCCCTGATGCTAGGACTCATTCAAGCCCTGTCACTCTCCCTAAGTCCGGCTCTGACAGTGTCCCTACCTGAAGCCCTAACACTGATCCTAAATTAGGCCCTGATGCTCTAAGTAACTAAGGTCTTGGCACTATCCCTAGGTCATGTCTTGACACTATCCCTAGACCTTAACCTAACCATGTCTTTAACTAATGTTGAGCCTCTTATGCTAAATAAATCCCTGATGCTGTCCCTAACTAAGGCCCTGAAATTAGTCCCGAGGCCGTGACCCTGTCCCTAACTCAGGCCTGGAGGCTCGTCCTAATTCAGGCCCTGACACAACACCTAACTCAGTCCCTGACACTGTACCTAACAAAGGCTCTGATGCTCGTCCTAAGTCAGGCCCTGACACTGTCTCTAAGACCGTGCTGCCGTCAATATCTAATGTCCTGACATTATCCTGAGCTAATATCCTCACGCATGTCTTACCAAGGTCCTGAAACTGTCCCAAAGTAAGCCCTGACGCTGTCCCTAAGTGAGGCCCTGAGGCTGTCCCTAAAAGAGGCCCTGAGCATGTCTTTAACCAAGACCCTGATGCTGATCCTACAGAGGCCCTCATACTACTCCTAGGTCATGCGCTGACACTGTCCCTCACTCAGGCCCTAAAGATAGGCCTGACTTAGGCCCTGTTGCCGAACCTCAGTTAGGCTCTGACGCTGTCCCGGTATCAAGCCCTGACACTGGTCCTGATTACAGCCCTGATGCTCGTCCTGATTAAAGCCCTGACGCTGGTCCTAACTCAGGCCCTGATGCTCTCAGTAACTAAGGTCTTCACACTACCCCTAGCTCATTTCCTGACACTACCCCTGGCCTGGAAGCTGACTCTGTCCCGAGTTAATTTCCTGCCTCTTACCCTCACTGATACCCTAATGCTCTCCCTAACTAACGCCCTGACTAGTCCTAAGTAAGGCCCTGACACTGTCTCTAACTAAGGCCCGGAATCTGTCCCTAATATAGGCCCTGCTACCGGCAATAACTAAAATCCGGACACTATCCTGAGCTAATATCCTGACCCATTTCTAACCAAGGTCCTGACACTATCCCTAAGAAAGTCCTGTCGCTGTCCCTAAGTGAAGGCATTAGGATGTGCCGAACTCAGGCCCAGAAGCTATGGCTAACTGAGGCCCTTACACTGTGCCTAACAAAGACCCTGATTTTAGGCCCAAGTCCATGACACTGTCCCTAACTAAGGCCTAGATGCTCATCCTAAATGCGGCCCAGAACTGTCCCTAACTGATGACCTAACACTATTCCTAACTCAGGCCCTGACACGGTACCTAACAGAGCTTCTGATGCTAGTCCTAACTAAGGCGTTGACAGTGTCCCTAACTAAGGCCCTGCTGTTGAGTGGAGACCCATTGAATGTGTAGCATGCAGTATTGCTTCAAAGCATCTCTATTTGCTCCCCGAACCTCATCAGTCCTCTCAGCCCCAAGTGTCCAGCCTTATGTCTCACCCAGCTGTGTGTGTAGATAATGTCCTGACACTATCCTGAACTAATTTCCTCACCCATTTCTTACCAAGGTCCTGAAACTGTCCCCAAGTAAGCCATGACGCTGTCTGTGAGGCCCTGACGTTGTCCCTAACAGAGGCCCTGATATTGGCTTTAGCAAAGCCCCTGAGGCTGATCCTACCGAGGCCCTTATGTTACTCCTAAGTCATGCCCTGACACTGTCCCTAGCTAAGGCCCTGACGCTAGGGCTCACTAAAGCCCTGTCGCTTTCCCTAAGTCCAGCTCTGACACTGTCCCTACCTGAAGCCCTAACACTGATCCTAAATTAGGCCCTGATGCTCTAAGTAACTAAGATCTTGGCACTATCCCTAGGTCATGTCTTGACACTATCCCTAGACCTTAACCTAACCATGTCTTTAACTAATGTCGAGCCTCTTATGCTAACTAAATCACTGATGCTGTCCCTAACTAAGGCCCTGAAATTAGTCCCGAGGCCGTGACCCTGTCCCTAACTCAGGCCTGGAGGCTCGTCCTAATTCAGGACCTGACACAACACCTAACTCAGTCCCTGACACTGTACCTAACAAAGGCTCTGATGCTCGTCCTAAGTCAGGCCCTGACACTGTCTCTAAGGCCGTGCTGCCGTCAATATCTAATGTCCTGACATTATCCTGAGCTAATACCCTCACCCATGTCTTACTAAGGTCCTGAAACTGTCCCAAAGTAAGCCCTGATGCTGTCCCTAAGTGAGGCCTTGAGGCTGTCCCTAAAAGAGGACCTGATCATGTCTTTAACTAAGACCCTATTGCTGACCCAACAAAGGCCCTGATGCGGCTCCTACATCATGCCGTGACAGTGTCCCCAGCTAAGGGCCTGACACTAGGCCTCACTCAGGCCCTGTTGCTCTCCCTCAGTCAGGCGCTGATGCTCTCCCTACCTGAATCCTTGATACTGGTTCTAATTAAGGCCCTGATATTCTCAGTGACTAAGGTCTTGACACTATCCCTAGCTCATTTCCTGACACGATCCCTAAACTTTACCCTAACCCTGTCCCTAGCAAATGTCCTGCCTCTTATGCTAACTGAAGCTCTTACACTGTGCCTAACACAGACCCTGAATTTAGTCCCAAGTCCATGACACTGTCCCTAACTAAGGCCTAGATGCTCGTCCTAAATCCGGCTCAGAACTGTCCCTAAGGCCCAGATTAGTCCTAACTAAGACCCTGACACTGTCTCTAACTAAGGCCCGGAATCTGTCCCTAATATAGGCCCCACTACCAGCAATATCTAAAATCTGTACACTATCCTAAGCTAATATCCTGACCCATTTCTAATCAAGGTCCTGACACTGTCCCTAAGAAAGCCCTGTTGCTGTCCCTAAGTGAAGACCTGAGGCTGTCCCTAACTCAGGCCTTGGAGCTATGCCTAACTGAGGTCTTGACGCTGTGACTACCTCAGGCCCTGATCATGTCTTTAACTAAGACCCTATTGCTGATCCAACAAAGGCCCTGATGCGACTCCTACATCATGCCCTGACAGTGTCCCCAGCTAAGGGCCTGACCCTAGGCCTCACTCAGGCCCTGTAGCTCTCCCTAAGTCAGGCACTGATGCTGTCCCTACCTGAATCCTTGATACTGGTTCTAAATAAGGCCGTGATACTATCAGTTACTAAGGTTTTGACACTATCGCTAGGTCATTTCCTGACACGATCCCTCAACTTTCCCCTAACCCTGTCCCTAGCAACTGTCCTGACTCTATGCTAACTGAAGCTCTTATGCTGTGCCTAACTCAGGCCCTGAATTTATTCCCAAGGCCATGACACTGTCCCTAACTAAGGCCTAGATGCTCTTCCTAAATCCGGCCCAGAAGTGTCCCTAACTAATGCCCTAACACTATTCCTAACTCAGGCCCTGACATTCCTAACAGAGGCCCAGATGCTAGTCCTAACACAGGCCTGACACTGTGTCTAACTAAGGCCCTGTTGTCATCAATATCTAAAGTCCTGACATTATCCTGAGCTAATATCTGCATCCATGTCTTACTAAGGTCCTGAAACTGTTGCAAAGTAAGCCCTGATGCTGTCCCTAACTAAGGCCCTGAAATTACTCCCGAGGCCGTGACCCTGTCCCTAACTGAGGCCTGGAGGCTTGTCCTAACTCGGGCCCTGACAATACACCTAACTCAGTCCCTGACACTGTACCTAACAAATGCTCTGATGCTCGTCCTAAGTCAGGCCCTGACACTGGCTCTAAGGCCCTGCGGCCGTCAATATCTAATGTCCTGACATTATCCTGAGCTAATATCCTCACCCATGTCCTACCAAGTTTCTGAAACTGTCCTAACCCTGAAGTCTGACTGAGCCCCTCTCTGTGCTGCCCAGCCTCCCACTATTGCACACAAGTCCTGGCAAAAATGTATTCATGGCATTCACCTGGCAACCTCAGTCCCTCTAGCACAGTAAGCATGACCACAATGAGGTACTTGCCCCGAAAGTGGGACAGGTGTGCCACCTTACCATCAAGGCGCCCAAGAAATCTACACACAAGGACATACCATCACAGTGGTGACACAAGGGGTTTGCTGGGAATAGGAAACAGCACTGCTTGATTTTCAGCACCTGAGGGGCAACATGGACAACTCCAGAGGCACCACAGAGAGTAGGTGACACATGCTCACACACCAAGGAGGCATGCAGCAGAGCGGTGGGATGGGTCTTGCAAGTGGCCCTCCGTGCCCTGGGGAGAGCCATCCCACCAGTCTGCTGCATGCCTCCTAAGATAAAAAAAGCATCTCCTAAGATAAAAAAACCACAGCCACACTGATGCCCTGAAGCAAAGGACAAGAGACTAAGGTCGGGATAGAGTCACCACTCCTGAGTTCCACACACCACGCAGGGGGAAAGAGGTAAGGGCCCCAAGGGCAGGACCAGAGTGGCCCCATTTGCTTTGAACTTCCAGCCCTCATCTTGTTCAACTTAGCCCCAGCCCTGGAGAGCATGACATAACCACCAATCCATGTGCATGGAATCCCCAAAGGGGAGACCCAGGGAGCCCGTCACCAGCAGGGCCTGCTTCAGCCTCACCAGCGACCTCTTCTCAGGTGACAGTGCCCAACAATTTTGGGAATATTACATCTCACGCGTGACAGGACACCTGTGAGATGAGGTTATCACAGCCACATGAGAGTAGAGGACCCACACTGCATGGCCTCAATGCCCTCGGGCTGCCAGGGGCCAGAGATGGAGTATGATGTAGGATTGGGTCAGCTGGACACACACCTAAGAGCCGATGCACACGCCCAGCAGGCAGCTCAAGAAGCAAGGGGAGAGCCAGGTGCAAAGTTGTTGTCAAACCCACAGCACTATGCACGTCCAGAAGCCCAATGTCCCTGGCAACACACACTGAAGAAAACCACACTTCTCTAGCAGCAAAAAGAACGCCAACATTAGGTGAAAAACTTCCCACACCCAGCAATGGGGGCTGGCTGTTCACAAATTACAGGGGTCCCCCAGCAGCTCAGTCCAGCCACCGGTCCCCAGCACTACCCCATCACTGCCAGCCCCTGAGCTCTCACGGCCATCTCAGGGTAGCGTGGCAGCAAAGGGGGGCGGGGGGGAGGAGTGCCAGGAATGAGGGGCAGAGTGGGCGGGGCATGCCCTCTCCAGTTCGCCCAAGTTGGCAGGTACCGGTCCATCAATGTCTCTCGACGGCGACTCGGGGAAAATTCTGCAGACGCACCTCCGACGACTGGGCCCTAAGAGGGACAACACCCACACCCGTGCCACCCTACCCAGGTTACCTCTCATGGCCCGGGGCGGTCCCCACCTCCTGCGTGCGACTCCGAAAACTCTTATCAGAAAGAATCCAACCACTGGGACTCAAGCGTGCCCGCCACTGCGTCCATTCCACACTCCACGGGCCTCAGCACGTACCGGTCGGCCTTCTCCTCAGGAGCAGGAAGTGTAGAGGGAGTGGGGAAATTAATAAGGTCGGCAAAGAACACCCGCGCCACAGGGGTCTGCGTGGGTGCACGACGCCCTCCCTTTCCTCCCCGCAGCGCCGGGCCATCGCGGGGTGGCTGATGCAGCCCAAGGGGCGCTGGTGGGTACCGGTACGCCGGGCCAGGCGGCTGCACGTCCGGGCGGAAGCGCGGCGCGACCACCCCCAGTGAGCCTGCGCGCCCAGAACGCGGCGAGCGAATGTCGCGCCCACGCCCCTGCGTGACCCGGAGAGGTGCCGCCAGCTTCGCCGGGCGCCCGGGACTCCGCTTCACGCTCGGAGGCCGCGTCCCATCCATCGCCAAGGGCGCCAGAGCTCCAGACGGAAGAGGCGATATAAAAGAGGCCGCCAGAGGGCGGCCGACAACCGGCGCGAGCGTAAGCGGGACAGACCCCGAGCGCCCGGGAGCGAGGACGCAGCGCTGGCCGCCCCAAAGCCAGAGCTTGTCCGGGGGCGGGTGGAGGGCGTCCGCCCCGGCCCTGAGGCATCCTCGTGGCACTTAGCTCCCGGTTTCGCATGGCATAGCACAGCACGACCGACCCCGGCAGCAGACAGGGGGAGCGGGGGTGGGGAGAGGAGGCTGGGAAGATACTGGCGGGCATCTGCCGCCTTGGAGACACACTAGCCACGCGATTTCCACGTGGTTAAAATTCCATGGAGACGCCGGCGGGGCCTGGTGGCCAGCA
This sequence comes from Tursiops truncatus, assembly GCF_011762595.2. Taxonomy (NCBI): domain Eukaryota; kingdom Metazoa; phylum Chordata; class Mammalia; order Artiodactyla; family Delphinidae; genus Tursiops; species Tursiops truncatus. The sequence continues at coordinate 176,455,305 of NC_047035.1, read as the reverse complement.
AGGGCTGCCCAGAGTGCAAGAGCGAGATCCTGGCTCCTGCGAAGGAGGGAAGCCGTGGACTGGCAAACGGAAACCAAGCAAGTGCTCAAAGAACAACAATGCATGCGTCGGTTTTCATTCCATACTTTCGAACGGAGGAGGTCTTTCGAATGTACAGGGAAAGCCCAGAAGCTGGAAAGGAAAGGCTGATACGCTCAAACCCATACAAGTGGAAATAAAAATCTATCTCTCCATAGACCGTGACAAAGTCCAAAGACAACAAATTGGTGTATGGGGGACACTGTGGAAAATGCACTTGCGGTCACGATGACATGGATTTCAGTGTGACTTACCACAATAACAGGGGGGAAAGAAGTGTGTGTGTCGATAGCTACCCACTATACACCAAGTTCCAGTACATCTATACAATGCAACACTGTGTGTTGTGTGTGTTTGAAATATGTTAAATGATGATGATAAACTGTAGTCCAATAAAAAAAATAAATAAAACAACCACCCAAAACTCAAAGATGTAGAACTTCCAATGTCAGGCATTAAAAAATAAATTTTAAGAAATGGGAAAAAAAGTATGTGTATATATATATATATATATATATATATATATACACACACACACACATATATATATATATATATATATATATATATGATAAGGGGTTCCTATCCTATTCCTAACCCTAACCCTAACCCTAACCCTAACCCCTAACCCTAACCACAACACTGTGAGATTAGAAATCAACTACAGGAAGAATAAAACAAAACACTGTAAAAAACACAAACACATGTAGGCTAAACATTATGCTGCTAATAACCAAGAGATCACTGCAGAAATCAAAGAGGAAATTTAAAAAATACATAGAAATAAATGACAATGAAACCACAGTGACCCAAAACTTATGGGATGCAGCAAAAGCAGTTCTAAGAGGGAAGTTTATAGCAATTCAGTCTCACCTCAAGAAACAAGAAAAATCTCAAAGAATCTAAGTGTACACCTAAAGCAACTAGACAAAGAAGAACAAAAAGTCCCCAAAGTTAGTAGAAGGAAAGAAATCATAAAGATCAGAGCAGAAATAAATGAAATAGAAATGAAGAAAACAATAGCAGAGATCAATAAAACTAAACGTTGGTTCTTTGAGAAGATAAACAAAATTGATAAACCTTTAGCCAGACTCATCAAGAAAAAAAGGGAGAGGATTCAAATCAATAAAATTAGAAATGAAGGGCTTCCCTGGTGGCGCAGTGGTTGAGAGTCCGCCTGCCGATGCAGGGGACTCAGGTTCATGCCCCAGTCCAGGAGGATCCCACATGCTGCGGAGTGGCTGGGCCTGTGAGCCATGGCCACTGGGCCTGCACGTCTGGAGCCTGTGCTCCACAGCGGGAGAGGCCGCAGCGGTGAGAGGCCTGTGTACCGCAAAAAAAAAAAAAAAGAAAAAAAAGAAAATTACAATCCAATATCACTGATGAACATAGAAAAATCCTCAACAAAATACTAGCAAACAGAATCCAGCAACACATTAAAATGATCATACACAGTGATCAAGTAGGACTTCTCCCAGGGATGCAAGGATTCTTTAATATACATAAATCAATCAATGTGATACACCTGGGGTCCTCAACCCAGGGCCATGGACCAGTACCGCACAGCACGAGGTGAGAGGCTGGCAAGTGAGCGAAGCTCCATCTGTATTTACAGCCGCTCCCCATCACTTGCGTCACCGCCTGAGCTCCACCTCCTGTCAGGTCAGTGGCATTAGATTCTGTGTCCCCTGCACTGGCAAGCAGACTCTTAACCACTGTGCCATCAGGAAAGTCCCTTTTTTTATATTTAAATATTGAGCCATCTGGAAATTTATTTTAGTGAAATGTAAACAGGTTAAGAAACAATGACATCGAGTGCTTTCTTCAATCAAAAATTGTGCTACCTTCCCATAATACAGAATTTAACTGAAACATGGCTGCCCAATCAAGGACTACATTTTCTAATTCCTTTGATTTATACGTGTGGCCCTGTAACCAGTAGAATATGGTCAAAATATGCATGGAAGTGATGTGTTTCATCTATAGGCCAAGACCTTTAAGAAGTTCTCTGTCCCATCTGCCATCTAGACACAGGCAACAAAAGAGGCCATTTGGACTGTGACACCGTAAGTTGGCAGGAACCTGGGTCCCTGAATCACCATGGTCAGGATAGGTACTCACTCACCAGGAACATGTACAGTGACTGTTACATGAGTGAGAAACACACTTTCATTGTGGTAAACCACTAAAATGTTGGGACTTACTTATTAAAGTGGCCAGTTTTGCTTCACCACTAAAGAATCCAGTGAGGAGATAGCTGTCCCTAAGCACTTGTGTCTGAGCACACTTCATTTTATTCAGCAAGCACTCTGCCCACTGCCCATGTATTTCCTGAGCCCTAGGGGATCAAGAACTTCTAGAGTTAAGTCTCCTCAAAAAAGAAGCACACAGAAGAGGAGAAACGCTAAAAGGAACCAAGGAAGACAAAAGCGATTGACCCCCCTCATGAAGTACATGATGGGGTGATTGGGAGAGGGCAACCTAGATGAGTTTATCCGAGTCAAGGAGGTGAAAATGGGCAAGCTTTAGCTAAACAATGAACGGTCTGATAATTCAGTAACTCATTGACTTCATATTTCTGCCTATGCTAGACCTTCCACATCAAGATGAGAGGACTATGTTAGAAAACAAATATCTGAGCCCCAAATCAAGGGAAATTACAATAGTCCTTTGGTATCCAAGGAAGATTGGTTCCAGTACCCCCTGCAGATACCAAACTCCGTGGATGTTCAAGTCTTTTATATGACCTAGCCAGTACAGTCGACCCTCCACATCCTCGGTTCTGCATCGTTCGAGTCAACCGACTGAGGATCGAAAATCGGTTGGTGGAATAGAAGATCTCACCCACGGATATGAATTGTAATCAAGGGAAAGCACTCAGTCCTAGCAAACAGGGCTGGTTTACAGGTTTTTCAAGAAGGAAAGGGATCAATGCAAGGGTCAGGATAAGAAGTATAAACCTAAGGGAATTTTCCTGAAAAGAGACAGGGAAATGTAGCCACTGAAATGTTGGGGCTTATTTATTAAAGTGGCCAGTATGGCTTCACCAATAAAGAATCCAATGAGGAGATAGCTGTCCCTAAGCACTTGAGTCTGAGCACACTTCATTTTATTCATTGAACACTCTGCTCACTGCCAATGAAAGGGAAATGTTAGTTACATAGTATTTGTAAACGATCTGGAAGGGAGGCAGTTTATCAGTGGATGACTTTCACAGTTAACTACATGTTAAAGTGAAAATTCTATTCAGGGCACTTGTGTCATCCACATCACTAGCCTAGACCATGGAAGAATCTGAAAGTAAAAAGCAGAGGTATATCAAACCAATCCAGGCTTATTTCAATTCATCTCTTAATAATAATACTTCATTTAAAACAAGACGTCCAGGACAAACTTAAAATAGGTGGTATACCAGAACAGCAGTAGAAACCAGTTTTAGCTACTAGACACAGAATTAACAATTGCATATGGATTTATCAATGACCTGAGCAAAATAGGCTTCATTTGTAAATGTGAATGGGTAACCAAAGATTCCTCCAGAGGGATACATGAAGAAGGAGGCGATGAGCTAATAAAATACCTAAAGTTAGTGAACAATTATTTGCCATTTAAGTTGAGGTTGAATTAAAAATATTCAAGCATTACAGTACACACTTGTCCCTCTTAGCTGCCCAATATTACACAGATTTTACAAATGTTTGATTCTTTGAGGAGCTACTTTGAAAAGCAATCTAGTGCCCTACAAAGTTATTCAACTAGTTTGTGAACTAGTCTTCTATTATTTTTTGTTGCAATTTGCTCAAAATCACTTGTGAATCTTTAATCAAAGTGTTCAGTGAGTGGAACTTAAAGTTTTGAAGCCTTTAGCAAATTGGAATTCTCGAAAACATGGTGTATAAATAGGAAGGCATTGAATCTGTCACTACAAAAGTGAGGAAGGAAAAGACCAAATCAAATAAGGGAGTTCAAACTGTGTACCTGACGGACATTTTATAATTATGCTTTGTAATCTCATAACTTGTGAGAAAAAGTTTTGGCTGAGCTTCCATTTGGGGGATAAATTTACATTCTGGAATGAATAGAAAAATTGAAAAGCTCTATTATTTTGTGATATCTCTATTTTGTTTGGCAAAATATTCAAGATAATTAGAAATAGAGACAACATAGTTGATGAGTTTTGTGTTAAAAAATATTTGTCTAAGAATGACAGTCTCAATGAAATAAAAATGGACAGTACGATGAAAATATTTGGACCAAAATATTTAAATATTTCCATACATAAAAGCATAATTAAGTACATTTACTGAGCAGAATTTTCCTGAGCTTACCAAGAATCTCACCGTAAGTAGAAAGAGTATTTTTCCAACAAAATATGGGCTACAGAGAAGAGTTTATCAAAGGTATCAATAAATTTCAATTTATTAATAATAAAATGCAACCTTGGAGACAATTACAATTTTAAGAACCAACTAAAAATCATGAGAACATATTTGTAATTAAAGTCGCTGAAGGAGAGGGGAAAGACAATGTGGCAGGAAAATATTTGAAGAAATAAATGCTAAAATATTTCCAAATATGACAGAAACTATCAAGCCACAGGTCCTCAGTGCTTAAAGATACCTAAGAAGATTGAATAGAAAAAACACCATATACAATCTCATCATAGTCAAATGACTGAAAACCAATAATAAAAAAAGCTTAAATGAAGCTAGAAGAAAAAAAGGCACATTCCATAAAGAAGATCAATATAACAGTGAAGGGGAGAAAATATTTGCAAATGAAGCAACTAACAAAGGATTAATCTCCAAAACATACAAACAGCTCATGAAGCTCAATATCAGAAAAAAACAACCCAATCCAAAAATGGATGAAAGACCTAGATAGACATTTCTCCAAAGAATACACACAGAGTGCCAACAAACACATGAAAGGATGCTCAGCATCACTAATCATTAGAGAAATGCAAATCAGAACTACGGTGAGGTATCACCTCACACTGGTCAGAATGGCCATAATTAAAAAAAATGTACAAAAATGCTGGAGAGGGTGTGGAGAAAAGGGAACCCTCTTGCACTGTTTGTGGGAATGTAAATTGATACAGCCACTATGGAGAACAGTATGGAGGTTCCTTAAAAAACTAAAAATAGAACTACCATATGACCCAGCAATCCCGTTGCTGGGCATTTACCCAGAGAAAACCGTAATTCAAAAAGACGCATGTACCGCAATGTTCATTGCAGCACTATTTACAATAGCCAAGACATGGAAGCAACCTAAGTGTCTATCAACAGAGGAATGGAAAAAGAAATTGTGGTACATATATACAGTGGACTATTACTCAGCCATAAAAAGGAATGAAGTTGGGTCATTTGTAGAGACATGGATGGACCTAGAGATTGTCATACAAAGTGAAGTTAAGTCAGAAAGAGAACAACAAATACTGTATGTTAACAGACATATGTGGAATCTAGAAAAATGGTGTCGATGATCTTATTTGCAAAACAGAAATAGAGACACGGACATAGAGAACAAACATATGGACACCAAACAGGGAAGGGGGTGGGATGAATTGGAGATTGGGATTGACATATATACACCACTGATACTATGTATAAAATACATAACTAATGAGAAGCTATTGTATAGCTCAGGGAACTCTACTCAGTTCTCTGTGGTGACCTAAATGGGAAGGAAATCCAAAAAAGAGGGGATACATGTATACATATAGCTGATTCACTTTGCTGTACAGTAGAAACTAACACAACATTGTAAAGCAACTATACTCCAATAAAAATTAATTAAAAAAAATAACAGTGAAGGATGAATTCTAATCAAAGCATTGCATCAAGAAGACAATGCAATGACATTTTTAAAGGGCTGAAAGAAAAACATCTTCTCAACCTAGAATTCTATATCCAGTTAAACCAGGGGTCCCCAATGCCCGGGCCACAGACCAGTACAGGTCCGTGGCCTGTTAGGAACTGGGCCACACAGCAGGAGGTCAGCAGCGGGTGAGCGAGTGAAGCTTCATCTGTGTTTACAGCCACTCCCCATTGCTCCCATTACCGCCCGAGCTCCACCTTCTGTCAGATCAACAGTGGCATTAGATGCTCATAGAAGCGCGAGCCCTACTGTGAACTGCACATGCAAGGGATCTAGGTTGCGTGCTCCTTATGAGAATCTAATGCCTGATGACCTGACGTGGAGCTGAGGTGGTGATGCTAGCGCTGGGGAGCGGCTGCAGATACAGGTCATCATTAGCAGAGAGGTTTGACTGCACAGAGACCATCATAAATCAATTGCTTGCAGACTCGTATCAAAACCCTATCGGTGAGTGGCAAGTGAAAACAAGCTCAGGGCTCCCATTGATTCTGCATTATGGTGAGTTGTATAATTATTTCATGATATATCACAATGTAATAATAATAGAAATAAAGTGCACAATAAATGTAATTTGCCTGAATCATCCCAAAACCATCCCCCACCCTCCCTGGCCCATGGAAAATTTGTCTCCCATGAAATTGGTCCCTGGTGCCAAAAAGGTTGGGGACCGCTTAGTTAAACTATTCTTAAATGATGAAGAGAAAATAAAGGTATTGTTTGATTCATGGTCAAAGAAGAAATCACAAGGAAAACACGAGCTTATTTCGAAATGAACGATAATGAACACCCCTCATATAGAAATTTGTGGATAGTTAAAAGACTAGTTAGAAGGAAATTTATCACATTAAAAGCTTTCTTAGAAAAGAATAAATGTTAAAATCAGTGACTTATCCTACCACCTTAAAAAGCTAGAAAATGAAGAGAAAGTTAAACTCAAAGAATGAATAAAGAGTGTGGCAATCAAGTCGCAAATAGAGAAATAAAAGAAATCAATAAAGCCAAAAGCTGGTTCTTGGAAAAATTTAATAAAATTGATAATCCCTTGATCAAGAAATATAAGGTACATAATACAAATTACCAATATCAAGAACTGTACATGGGACATCACTAGACATTAAAATGGTAAGAAAATAATCAATTAGCCAATTAGCAAAATGGGCAAATTCCTTATAAAACCAAACATACCAAAATTGACCCTAGAAGAAAAAGAACATCTGAATGTCCTTCTATTTGTTAAAGAAAGTGAATCTGAAATAAAAATCCTTCCCAGAAAAGCTCCATGCCCAGAAGACTTCACTGGTGAATTCTACTGAACATTTAAGTAAGAAATGAAAGAATTATATCAACCATACATCATATATTTCAGAAAAGAGAAGAGGAGGAATATATATTTACTGGCTTGTTTCCTGAGGGCAGCATAACCCTGATATAAAGACCTGAGAAAGGCATCACAAAAAAGGGAATTGTAGACCAATATGCCTCATGAACACAGGAACATATACCATTGACAAAATATTAACAAAACAAAGACAGCAATATATGAAAATAATAACATGCCACGACTAAGTGTGAGTCATCCTAGGAAGGCAAGGTTGGTATAATATTAGAAAATCACTCAATATAAATTGTCACATTCACAGATTAAGATAGAAAAATAGACATGATAATCTCAGTCAATGGACAGAAATTATTTGACAAAATTTAATACCCATTCATGTTAAAACATCCCAGAAAACTATATGTAGAAAAGAGCTTCCACAATCTGACAGAAGATGGCTATGAAAAACTTCCAGGTAATAATCATACTGCCTGAGATATTAACCACGTTCCTTACAAAGTTGAGAACAAGGCAATGATGTCTGCTTTCAGTACATTTTCCCACATTTTACTGGACATTTTAAGCCAGTGCAATAAGATAAGTACAAGATAAAGTTTATGTAGGGAGAAACACAATTGTCTTTATGTGACCTTTACATAATTGCATAGATAAAAACTATTAGAGAAACTAAAAAACTCTACATGAACTAAAAAATGAACCTAAAAAGATTACACAATATAAGGTAGGTATACCAAAACCAATTTTATTTTTATGTACTAGTAAAAAAAATGGAAAGGGGATTTAAAATATTTACAATGATATAATAAATTAATGTTCTTAGAAGTAAATCCATGTAAATCTATAAGACATGCCTGAGAGAAATTAAAGAAGATATAAAAAATGGAGAGATAAACCATGCTCACAGATTGGAAGATTCCATACTGCTAAGATATCTATTTTCCCCAAATTGATCTGTAGATTCACCATAACCCAATCACGATCCCAATCAAAAATCCCAGATTTTTTTTTTGATGAATTGACAAATGATTCTAAAATTAGTATCTAAATGCAAAGAAACTAGAATAGCCAAAACAATTTGGAAAAGAGGAAAAATGTTGGATACCTTACCTAATTTCAATAATTAATAGAAAGCTTCAGTAATCAATGCAGTGTGGTATGACAGAAAAACAGATCAATGCACAAAAACAGAGCCACACATAAACTGTCAATTGATTCTCTGACAGAGGTGCCAAATTAATCCCTATGGTGAAAGGACAGTCTTTTCACTAATGCTGCTGGGACAACTGGATAACTATAATGGGAAGACAATGAACCTCTATCCATACTTCCCAACAAACATGGGTCTATGAATTATAGACCTAAATGTAAAAATAAAACTACTAGCTTTGAGAAGAAAACATAGATGAATTTTTTGTAATCTTGGATTAGGCAAAAATTTCTTAGAGAGGACACAGAAAACACTAACCATTAAAAAAATGATAAATTGGATTCCAAAACTTAAAAACTTCAGTTCAGCAAAATACAGCACTAAGAACATGCATAGAAAAACCCCAGACTAGGAGAATAAATAATAATCAGTTGCACTTTTACATAATAATGCATATGGGAAGTACAATGAAAATAATATTCCATTTATAGCATAATACATAAAATATCTGAATTCCAGGCATAAACTACTAATGATGAAATAAAAGGAAAAAATAACTGGAAAGTTATACTTATGCTTGATTGTATAGACCATAATAAAGATGACAACACTTCCTAATTTAGCAAAGATATTTTAATGTAAGACTAATTAATTTTTCTCAGGATATTTTAAATAACATTTTAAAATGGGATCTCCACACCAAGGAAACATCCCTTTGTTTTTAGTTTATTGACTATTCTTAATAGCACATTTTTATCAGATTGGATTGGGGCAATCAGGAATTCTATAATTGGTCTTTGATTGGTTAGTGACTAGTCAAACTTTCAAAAAAAGGTTAAGAATACCGGAATAAAAATTAGGCCATGAGCAACTCCAAATACCATAACAAGAAACATAATCTTAAAAAATGTCCTGAAGATGTATGCTTTAGCTGCAGATAAGACACACACTCCTATTATTGTTGAAATTGCACTTTGCAACACAGGGTAGCCTAGCAGATACAACGCCTCGATGGTTTTTTGGTTTACTGAGGGCTTTGAACTGGAAACAAATACATAGGAAATGTGGGCAGAAAAATCAAAAGAAAACCCTATACAAATGACGAGATTAATCATGGATATGGAATCAAGATTGATGTTCCAGAATGCCATGAAACCCGTTACTCCCAAAATCACAGAAGCGATAGCAAAAGTTACCCACAAAGAACACAGCAGGTGAGGGATTAACAGTAAGGAAACAATGAACATAGGTGTTGAGGCAACAATTACATTTCAAACAGTGTTTTCTACTATTGCAGAATACTGATCAAAATATATGAACGCCTGGTTATACACCATTAGGGGAATTTCACACTTTTCGGCCATGTCTCGGAACTGGAGTAACATCAGCTTCTTATTGGTTGAAGAAGAAACACCCATGGTCTGAATGAAGGCCAGGGAACAGATGATTTCCTGTGATGATGTAATGTTAATATCATACATAAAAAGTGGAGAATCTATTACAAAATTGGGAATATTTTTTACAAAAGTTATCATTTACATCGTGATGGTGGTTTTCCATATATTTCACATATTCTCGTAATCTAAACTCTGTAAGATTTTAATCTACATAGTCACTGTTTTCAAAATCTACAAGACATTTTTCCAATTTTTGCCTAGCATCTCCTTCCCAACAGTCAAGAGCTTCAGTAACAATAAGCATAACCCTGGGACCATAAGTTGAAAAATGTTCTTCTTCTACATTAAAATACGGTGTGATGTAGGAGTCATCACTTGCCAAATTTCAGAGGTCTAAACCTTTCTGCACTTGGAAACACCCATATATACTACTTATGATGTACAAAATGTATATAAGCACTACGAAAACTTGGACTCAGTGCTTGTGAGAAAAGGACCAAAATAGTCTCTAAAGAACAAATTCATTGGGCGGATATCAGCTTTATGTTTGTCTCGGAGAGAATTACATGGGAGGCCGCAGGGCTTTTTTAACGAGGAACATTTTTGGTCAGGAGTTTCTGGTTTCTTCAACCAGCATAGACAAACTACTTCTCTATTACCATCCAGGGCCATAAATGCTCCAAAACAGGTGATGTTATAAAAATAACAAAAGAGAAGGGTTGTTCCTGTATAGATGCAGAAGTATTGTACGGACCTGAAAGAGGTCATAATTCCTGTATAGAAGGCCAGGATGTTGGTGATGGTGCTGATTGTAATGGACACTGCCACTTTTGAATAGACATTGGACATCCGTTCTTTTATGCTATCCATGAGGTTGGTCTTCTGCCAGGCAGAAATCATGATAAACATGTCATCGACCCCAACGCCTGTTAAAAAAAGAAACAGAATCTTCATACATATGAACATCCATTAAACATTAAACAGATCAGTTCACACCATTTCTTTGTCCATCTCTTAAGGTCTTATTTATCTTGCTCAATCTGTGTTTTGATACTTCTTTCTGTGATGCTTTCTCTGGTTGCCTCTGAATCCACAACAGAACTTATCGCTCCTTGCTCTGTAGTAGCTCTGTGCTTTGCACGTACTCCTATTTGCACAGAGCACAGTATACTCCACTCCTAGTCATCATTTAGGGTGTTTCAATGATGAGTCAGGAAACCTGGCTGCTGGGTGTTAGGTGAAGTGGGATTAGCAATGTATCCTTGACTCCATTAGAATACCTGAGAGATCATTTTCTCCCATAAACCATTTTATTCTAGTGCACTAATGTTGAGCCAACATACTGTTGCTTAAAATATGAGCTGGATTTATCTGTTCTACAGTTAGCATCTAGCTATCAATGTGCTGATTGTAGAGGCACCCCATAGTTTATAGACACACACACACACACACACACACACACACAAATGCAGTTTTCCTGCTACTCTGTTTTTGATACCCAGAAGGCTATCATTCAAACTTCACTTGCCCAGGTTAAGGCATTATCACAATAAAATGCAGGCTCTCTTGAGATCAGAAATATGCACCAAAGTAAATATTAAGAATCCTTTACATATTAAATGCCTACTAAGGTAATCAGTCTTTTCCACAATGACGTTTCCTGACTGGTTTGGAATAAAGAGGACAGGAGAACATCTGAGGACTTTGAAACCATCAATGAAGGCTAGGAGAGGAGGACCACAGAGAAGAAATGGGATTACAAAGGACAGCATGAGCATGTTGCAGACAAATTTCGTCTGCCTCAAGCTTTCTACTGCTTTCATTCATGTACACCTCTGTTCCTGTGTACATTGATACAAAATCAGTACTTGGAACTAACATGCGGTACGAGGGCCTACACTGACACAGGTTTACGTAGTGTGTCATAAACTGCATCCCGACACTCCCCCTGCTGCCAGCTTTGTGGATTTCAGTTGTATGCAGCTGAACAAAAGGGAAGAATCAGAGGTACTAAGGACGATGAATAAACTCATTGATATTTATTAGGTATTTAAAAACCAGTTTTTTCTTTATAGAACCTTGTTCAAAAATTGTCCTCGTATATTTCTTGAGTTACTGAAATCACAACCCCCCCCCCACACACACTCATACACACACACACCCCTACACTCATACTTCACTGTATACACAGACAGTATGAAGATGCTTTATATTAAATCGGTTGCATAGATTTTAACTATAGTTATGTATGACTGTGGGAACACTGAGAGCTTTCTTATATTTTAAGTGTGAGTGTGTACTAGGAAGGTTTCCTCCACTGTCTCCCCTAAGAAATCAAATATTATTTCTTCCAAGTTGCCTACTTTCCAAAATATAAACATATTTATCTTCTCATGCTTATTGTAAAATAAATCCTGAAAGTACAGGAAAATGCAAAGAAAAAATTTAAACAACTGTAATTCCACCCTTCGGGGATAATCCTTGCTAATATTTTAAGTATAGCCATCCAGAATTTGCTCTATACAAATATACACATATATTTGTATATCTATTTTAAACATCTTGTTTCATAGCTAGCATTTTTCATTTAACACTTTATATCTACCTCTTTTTAAAGAGTGAATAGGATTCCAAAACTTTAATATGCTATGTTTGAGTGGACCGATCCCATGTCGATATGGGATTAGGTTGTTCTTGTTTTTTCCTATTCTAAATCACACTGAAATGAAATACACGTTCTACTTTGTGAGCACTTGTCCAATAATTAGGACAAACTCCTAGAAGTGGAGTTGGCAGGTCAAAGGTATTCCCTTTTAAATTTTTAACTCTTTTGATCTGTTGCAAAGTTGTATTTTAAAACTGCACCAATTTACAAACTTCCCCCAGCAGAACATGAGTGTTCATTTGCATACAACATTCCCCAAACCTTTAATCTTGCTAATATTCATTAATAAGAAAAGAAAACAAAGGTGTCTCACTTTTGTTTTAACTTGTATCCCTTGATTTACTGAAAGGTCAAATATTTTTTCTTATATTTTCAGTGACTAGTATTTTGGATTTTGTGTGTTTGGGTGTGTGTGTGTGTGTGTGTGTGTGTGTGTGTGTGTGTGTGTGTGTGTGTGTGTGTGTGTGTGTGTGTGTGTGTGTGTGTGTGTGTGTGTGTGTGTGTGTGTGTGTGTGTGTGTGTACTGCCTGTTCATGTCCCTGGTCTGTGTTTTTCCATTTGGGGTACTAGATTTTTCTAACTCTAAAGACTCAGAATTCCATCTGATTTTCTTCTTTCCTGATGCCCCATTTTGGACTTGTAGAGCCACCTAAATATACTTATTCTGCTTAATGTAACACAATCCCCTTCCATTATCCACCCCACACCCCCACACACACAATGTGCAGCCTCACCTAGAATAAGAAATGGTGAATTTGCAACTATGATCACAAATGGCACCCCAATGTACAACATCAGGCCAAAGCCACTCACCACTGCCAAGGCAGCAGAAATCACTCCAAAGGCTGCAACCCACATTTTGTTTCGTATACAGTCACACCTGTAAATTTGGAGGGAAAAATCATGGAACTTGTAGTGGTAGCTTCCATACTGAAATTCCAGCAATTCATAACATTCTTGAATTGGACACCTATACAGAGCCCTCTTGGGCAATAATTCTCATACCTGTCTGCTGGAGAAGTTTAATTTCCAGGCACTAGCCCAGACCAGCTGAAAAAAAAAAAGGGAGTTTGGAGACAGAAAATTTGGGAATCTGTACTTTTATCAAACTATACTGGTTGATTCTTACACATCTAGCCAAGCACAAATCCACTGACTGGCATTTCAGGACCACAAAGATATACTAAAACACTGCAGATGGTTAATTCCACTCTGATCTTCAAAGGAGTGTGAATGGAACGCAACAGCAAATGGAAGTACCTATATCCAGTTGTCTTCTCACCCACCTGTGACTCCAGTTAGCCCTAAACATGATCCTAAATAGCTCCTGTATTTCAAAGCTGGTTCAATACGTATCTGGCTAACAAAAAGTATGAAAGCCTCCTTCTAGAAGCAAAAAGAACTACAGCCTGTGGAACAAAAACCACATTCACAGAAAGATAGACAAGATGAAAAGGCAGAGGGCTATGTACCAGATGAAGGAACAAGATAAAACCCCAGAAAAACAACTAAATGAAGTGGGGGTAGGCAACCTTCCAGAAAAAGAATTCAGAATAATGATAGTGAAGATGATCCAGGACCTTGGAAAAACAACGGAGGCAAACATCAAGAAGATGCAAGAGGGCTTCCCTGGTGGCGCAGTGGTTGAGAATCTACCTGCCAATGCAGGGGACACGGGTTCGAGCCCTGCTCTGGGAAGATCCCACATGCCGCGGAGCAACTAGGTCCGTGAGCCACGATTACTGAGCCTGCGCGTCTGGAGCCTGTGCTCTGCAACAAGAGAGGCCGCGATAGTCAGAGGCCCGCACACCGCGATGAAGAGTGGCCCCCGCTTGCCGCAACTAGAGAAAGCCCTCGCACAGAAACGAAGACCCAACACATCCATAAATAAATAAATAAATAAAATTAAAAAAAAATAAATAAAAAAAAAAAAAAAAAAAAAGAAGATGCAAGAAATGTTTAACAAAGACCTAGAATAATTAAACAACAAACAAACAGAGATGAACAATACAATAACTGAAATGAAAACTACACCAGAAGGAATCAATAGCAGAATAACTGAGGCAGAAGAACGGATAAGTGACCTGGAAGACAGAATGGTGGAATTCACTGCCACAGAACAGAATAAAGAAAAAAGAATGAAAAGAAATGAAGACAGCTTAAGAGACCTTTGGGAAAACATTAAACGCAACAACATTCGCATTATAAGGGTCCCAGAAGGAGAAGAGAGAGAGAAACGACTCAAGAAAATATTTGAAGGGATTATACTCGAAAACGTCCCTAACATGGGAAATGAAATACCACCCAAGTCCAGGAAGTGCAGCAAGTCCCATACAGGATAAACCCAAGGAGAAACACTGTGAGACACATACTAATCAAATTGGCAAAAATTAAAGACAAAGAAAAATTATTGAAAGCAGCAAGGGAAAAATGACAAATAATATACAAGGGAACCCCCATAAGGTTAACAGCTGATTTCCCAGCAGAAACTCTACAACCAGAAGGGAGTGGCATGATATACTTAAAGTGATGAAAGGGAAGAATCTACAGCCAAGATGACTCTACCCAGCAAGGATCTCATTCAGATTCGATGGAAAATTAAAACCTTTACACACAAGCAAAAGTTAAAAGAATTCAGCACCACCAAACCAGCTTTATAACAAATGCTAAAGGAACTTCTCTAGGCAGGAAACACAAGAGAAGGAAAAGACCTACAATAACAAACCCAAAACAATTAAGAAAATGTTAATAGGAATATACGTATCGATAATTACCTTAAACGTCAATGGATTAAATGCTCCAACCAAAAGACACAGACTGGCTGAATGGATACAAAAACAAGACCCATATACATGCTGTCGACAAGAGACCCACTTCAGACCTAGGGACACATACAGACTGAAAGTGAGGGGATGGAAAAAGATAGTCCATGCAAATGGAAATCAAAAAAAGCTGGAGTAGCAATATGCATATCAGATAAAATCGACTTTAAAATAAAGACTGTTACAGGAGACAAGGAAGGACACTACATAATGATCAAGGGATCAATCCAAGAAGAAGATATAACAATTATAAATATATATGCACCCAACATAGGAGCACCTCAATGCATAAGGCACCTGTTAACAGCTCTAAAAGAAGATATCGACACTAACACAATAATAGTGGGGGACTTTAACACCTCACTTACACCAATGGACAGATCATCCAAGATGAAAATTAATAAGGAAACACAAGCTTTAAATGACACAACAGACCAGATAGATTTAATTGATATTTATAGGACATTCCATCCAAAAACATCAGATTACACTTTCTTCTCAAGTGTGCACGGAACACTCTCCAGGATAGATCACATCTTGGGTCACAAATCAAGTCTCAGTAAATTTAAGAAAATTGAAATCATATCAAGCATCTTTTCTGACCACAATGCTATGAGATTAGAAATGAATTACAGGGGAAAAATGTAAAAAACACAAATGCATGGAGGCTAAACACTATGTTACTAAATAACCAAGAGATCACTGAAGAAATCAAAAAATACCTAGACACAAATGACAATGAAAACATGACAATTCAAAAGCTATGGGATACAGCAAAAGCAGTTCTAAGAGGGAAGTTTATACCTATACAAGCCTACCTCAAGAAATAAGAAAAATCTCAAATAATCTAACCTTACACATAAAGGAACTAGAGAAAGAAGAACAAACAAAACCCAAAGTTAGCAGAAGGAAAGAAATCATAAAGATCAGAGCAGAAATAAATGAAATAGAAACAAAGAAAACAATAGCAAGGATCAATAAAACTAAAAGCTGGTTCTTTGAGAAGGTAAATAAAATTGATAAACCATTAGCCAGACTCATCAAGAAAAAGAGGGAGAGGACTCAAATCAATAAAATTAGAAATGAAAAAGGAGAAGTTACAACAGACACTGCAGAAATACAAAGCATCCTAAGAGACTACTACAAGCAACTCTATGTCAATAAAATGGACAACCTGGAAGAAATGGACAAATTCTTAGAAAGGTATAACCTTCCAAGACTGAACCAGGAACAAATAGAAAATATGAACAGACCAATCACAAGTAATGAAATTGAAACTGTGATTAAAAACCTTCCAACAGGGGCTTCCCTGGTGGCGCAGTGGTTGAGAGTCCGCCTGCCGATGCAGGGGACATGGGTTCGTGCCCCGGTCTAGGAAGATCCCACATGCCACGGAGCAGCTGGGCCCGTGAGCCATGGCCGCTGAGCCTGCGCGTCCGGAGCCTGTGCTCCACAATGGGAGAGGCCACAACAGTGAGAGGTCCGTGTACTGCAAAAAAAAAAAAAAAAAAAAAATCTTCCAACAAACAAAAGTACAGGACCAGATGGCTTTACAGGTGAATTGTATCAAACATTTAGAGGAGAGCTAACACCCATCCTTCTCAAACTCTTCCAAAAAATTGCAGAGGAAGGAACACTCCCAAACTCATTCTATGAGGCCACCATCACCCTGATACCAAAACCAGACAAAGATACTACAAAAAAAGAAAATTACAGGCCAATATCACTCATGAATATAGATGCAAAAATCCTCAACAAAATACTCGCAAACAGAATCCAACAACACATTAAAAGGAGCATACACCATGATCAAGTGGGATTTATCCCAGGGATGCAAGGATTCTTCAATATATGCAAATCAATCAATGTGATACACCATATTAACAAATTGAAGAAGAAAAACCATATGATCATCTCAATAGATGCAGAAAAAGCTTTTGACAAAATCCAACACCCATTTATGATAAAAACTCTCCAGAAAGTTGGCATAGAGGGAACCTACCTCAACATAATAAAGGCCACAGCAAACATCATTCTCAATGGTGAAAAACTGAAAGCATTTCCTCTAAGATCAGGAGCAAGACAAGGATGTCCACTCTCACCACTATTATTCAACATAGTTTTGGAAGTCCTAGCCACAGCAATCAAAGAAGAAAAAGAAATAAAAGGAATACAAATTGGAAAAGAAGAAGTAAAACTCTCACTGTTTGCAGATGACATAATACTATACATAGAGAATCCTAAAGATGCCACCAGAAAATTACTAGAGCTAAGCAATGAATTTGGTAAAGTTGCAGGATACAAAATTAATGCACAGAAATCTATTGCATTCCTATACACTAATGATGAAAAATCTGAAAGAGAAATTAAGGAAACACTCCCATTTACCAATGCAACAAAAAGAATAAAATACCTAGGAATAAACCTACCTAGGGAGACAAAAGACTGGTATGCAGAAAACTATAAGACACTGGTAAAGAAATTAAAGATAAAACAAACAGATGGAGAGATATGCCATGTTCTTGGATTGGAAGAATCAATATACTGAAAATGACTCTACTACCCAAAGCGATCTACAGATTCAATGCAATCCCTATCAAATTACCAATGGCAATTTTTACAGAACTAGCACAAAAAATCTTAAAATTTGTATGGAGACACAAAAGACCCCAAATAGCCAAAGCAATCTTGAGGGAAAAAAACGAGGCTGGAGGTATCAGGCTCTCAGACTTCAGACTATACTACAAAGCTACAGTAATCAAGACAATACGGTACTGGCACAAAAACAGAAAGATAGATCAATGGAACAGGATAGAAAGCCCAGAGATAAACCCACACACATACAATCACCTTATCTTTGATAACGGAGGCAGGAATGTACAGTGGAGAAAGGACAGCCTCTTCAATAAGTGGTGCTGGGAAAACTGGACAGGTACATTTAAAAGTATGAGATTAGATCACTCCCTAACACCACACACAAAAATAAGCTCAAAATGGATTAAAGACCTGGATGTAAGGCCAGACACTATCAAACTCTTAGAGGAAAACAAAGGCAGAACACTCTATGACATAAATCAAAGCAAGATCCTTTTTGACCCACCTCCTAGAGAAATGGAAATAAAAATAAAAATAAACAAATGGGACCTAATGAAACTTAAAAGCTTTTGCACAGCAAAGGAAACCATAAACAAGACGAAAAGACAACCCTCAGAATGGGAGAAAATATTCACAAACGAATCAACGGACAAAGGATTAATCTCCAAAATATATAAACAGCTCATGCAGCTCGATACTAAAGAAACAAACCACCCAATCCAAAAATGGGCAGAAGACCTAAATAGACATTTCTCCCAAGAAGACATACAGATGGCCAAGAGGCACATGAAAAGCTGCTCAACATCACTAATTATTAGAGAAATACAACTCAAAACTACAATGAGGTATCACCTCACACCAGTTAGAATGGGCGTCATCAGAAAATCTACAAACAACATATGTTGGAGAGGGTGTGGAGAAAAGGGAACCCTCTTGCACTGTTGGTGGGAATGTAAACTGATACAGCCACTACGGAGAACAGTATGGAGGTTCCTTAAAAAACTAAAAATAGAATTACCATATGATCCAGCAATCCCACTACTGGGCATATACCCAGAGAAAACTACAATTCAAAATGACACATGCACCGCAATGTTCATTGCAGCACTATTTACAATAGCCAGGTCACGGAAGCAACCTAAATGCCTATCAACAGATGAATGGATAAAGAAGATGTGGTACATATATACATTGGCATATTACTCAGCCATAAAAAGAATGAAATCAAGTCATTTGTAGAGATGTGGATGGACCTAGAGATTGGCATACAGAGTGAAGTAAGTCAGAAAGAGAAAAATAAACACCGTATATTAATGCATATATGTGGAACCTAGAAAAATGGTACAGATGATCCAGTTTGCAGGGCAGAAATAGAGACACAAATGTAGAGAACAAACGTATGGACACCAAGGGGAGAAAGCAGTGGGGTGGTGGTGGTGGTGGTGTGATGAATTGGGAGATTGGGACTGACATGTATACACTGATGTGTGTAAAACTGATGACTAATAAGAACCTGCTGTTTAAAAAAAATAAAAATTAAAAAAAAAAGTAAAGCCTCCTTCTAAAAGATTTTCATACTCTCCTCTGATGGAGAAGTGGGCTCTAGAGAAGTGGCTACTAATTGCAAAAAATATGTGATATGTACTCCATTTTGAGTAACACAAGCTATGCCTGTTTCTTGGTTGGACCAACAGAAATGGGAATACATACACAGCAATTAAGGAATGGGTTTAACACTTTTCCTCCCAATACTCATGACTTTACATTTTAAAATACTGACAACAGCCTCTGGTTTTCTACTTTACTCATTTGCTAACTGCTCCAAAACAAATGACTGATACCTGCCTCTAGATATTTTTAGCAGGAGAGAGAAACTAAGTCTGGTTTGAAAACTGGGAGAGTCAACTAAGCCAATGGAGCTACTGATTCCAAAACAGCAAGAATATAACTAAAGACCTTATTCAGGCAGGACCACATTAAAATAGCTAAACTTTCTTATTACTACCAAAAAAAAAAAAAAAAAAAGAACCTACACTGTGCCTGTGTCTCACTTTTTCTCAAGCTGCTGATGCTGTCAGTGAGGGTCAGGCCCAAAGATCACACACACACACACTCACACTCACTCACACAGTCCCACTCCAGAGCGAAAGTAAATGTCTTCGTTACGACAAACACTTCTTAAAGTAACAATACTGGTTTATAGGCGTTTAAGATAAGAAAGCAACACAGATGAACTGTGAAATCAGAAAGATTAATGAGGATGAAAGCTACAGGTGACATGTTTATCCCCATTCCCTCTTTCAGGTTTCTGGGTTTTGTTGGTGTACATTTTTCAGAGGATGGGGGAGTGAGGTATTTTATTGGCCAGAGTGACTTGACTTTGACTAGTTGCTGTGTTGACTTTTTCTAAATGACCTTTATTTTAATGTTCAATAGGCAATGGAGGGAAGATGTGAATGTAGAGCACTGTTTGGTGAACACACTTGCAGATTTTCTAGTCCCCAAGAAGGACCTTGGTTAAGCAGTTTATCAGAATGACTTAGGAGAGTCTTAGAACTTTAGATTCCTACAGTCCTGGAACACAGCTCTGCAGATTCTGATCTATAGGTTTGTAGAGAAGCTGCAGAATCCAAGTGTCTAAAAATGTCTTCATATGATTCCAATGCTCAGGCAGTTAGGCATCACTGGCAGCAAAATGGCCAATTTTCTGAATTTTCTATTCATTTAAGGGGAGGCTAAATTAGAAATCATCCCACTTAGAATACAATCTATGTATACGCTTGGTGAGGGATCCACATCTTCCTTGAAAGATAATGATGTCTATCAAGACTAAAGAATAGTTTACAGTGTATTTGAATCCGAAAGATTCTCCGGATTTTTTTCTGAAATTGATCTCACATTTGGTGTAAGTTTTGTCGTTTCCAAAATGTCAGACAATTTTGAAATAGTCTGGAAGCTCAACATACCAGTACTTACTATAGAATGAAGTTCAATTTGGAGTATACCTTTTGAGAAAGTCTTACTACTGTTTAAATGACTTCACTGCAAGACAGTAAATATGGAACCACAAAATGTGTTTGAATAATGGTTCTGTATGAGGTAAATGCATGTAGGCAAGGAATAACTTTCATATATAAGTGTGTGAGACAGGCAGGATGGGGATATCTTAGGGACTGTCTAGGAGGCCGCACCCAGAACAGAGATAAGATTCTCAGTGATAACAGAGAACTGGGAGTGAGAGATGTCAAGGAACTTACAAAAGCTCTCACAGGAAAATCAGTTGTATATTCAAACCCAGAAAAAGCATCTATTAGACCATCACTCAGCATGTATGGCTTGAGAATCTTCCTCTTCCCTTTCCTCTTCTCCTTGGGCATGTTCCAACCCAGGAACTAGTACAGCAAGATAAGAAGTGATAGAAGAGGGCAGGGAAGCCCTTTTTTCCCCATAAAAGGCTTTCCCATGCAGTGTGCTCCAGCTAAGAGAGGGGGAAACCTCAGCTTCAAATCAAGTTACCACTTTTTGTTTATTACATGGACATGGACATTTTAATTCTGATTGGAGGACTCTGTCTTACCTAAGAATGACAATGAAAGTCACAGGGCCTGCCTCAGTTTTTATGGGGCAGAGGAAGAACTTGCTCTACCTACAAAACTTAAAGGGAACAGAGGGAGATGAAAATAAAGTTGCTTTATGTTTACACCTCATGTGTCCTGTGTGTCCAATATGTTGGTTATAAAAAGTCTTCAAAGACAAATGTAGGTCATTTTCTAATTGCCTTCAGTATAAGATTTTCTGCATTACTGTTCACAATTATTTGCTACAGATAAGCAAGAATTGACATAACTTTGTATATTCAGAACCAACTATCCAGTAGAAGACTTCTGTCAAACTAGTTCTTGGTACCTTATAGATTCCGTACTAATTTAAAAAATTATTTATCCTACTAACTTTAACACGGCTGAATTTTGCTTTCTTTCCTCCCCCCTCCCTCCCTTCCTCCCTTCCTTCTTTCCCTTCTTCCTCCTTTTTTCTTCCTTCCTTCTTTTTTCATTTCTTTATTTTCTAAGGGATGTGATCTTCCTCTCCAGAATAACAAAGTAATAAATTAGCTTACTGACTCTACAGATGCACCCGGTGTGGTTACGTCCCTTTACCTATTGGAGCCTCACATCTTTCTCCACCTTAAACTAGAGAGTTAAATTATATCATTTTCCCCCAAACTTATGTACTTATGAGAATAAGTTGGAGAAATTTTTGAAATATAGATTTTCAGACTTAGCCTCCAGATACTTGATTCAATAGGGCAGGGCCTCAGAATATGTGGTTTCAGGGCTCTCTCTGTGACTCTGATGTGAGAATCATTAGAATAATATTATTTGTGAGGTTCTTTCTACATCTAAATTCTACTTTGTTTTTGGCTTATATTTTTCATATTTTAGCTTTCCGGCCATAAGAGCTCAAACTAACCCTAATGCCTAGATAACAAGTGCTTAACAAAGTAAACTCCACACCAGAACAATGGAGATGCCCATGTCAATTAAATTAGAGCTTACTTTTTTGTATAGTTAAAAGTACTAGTTCAAATTTATAATAGAAATAAAGACTTGTTTCTTAGCTCTATCAGCATATCTGCCTCCAAATGACACAACTAATCATAACTGGCAAACATGTAAGGTAATAAACATATACGAAACAAACAAAACCAGCCAAAAGTTCTTGTTACTATTCCATTTGATTGCATACTATTGCTAATGGGCAAAATTTGTTTTAAGTCATTAGGTTTAAAAAATAAGAGTTTACTGCTAGACATCAGAAAAATGTAGAGTAAGAATTTTCCACTTCTTGCCTCCCAACCGATACATAGAAAAACAAGCAGAAGTTGTCAGAACCAACCCTGTGATCTCTGGAAAACAGTCAAAAGTTTACAGAGGGCTGAAAAAAAAAAAAGGCAGGGGGCCTTTAAAACAGTAGGAAAGTTTGTAGTGAGTTTATATGCCCTACTTCACCTCCCTCTCTGGTGGGATAGAAGTTTTAAAGTGGCAGTGACAATAAAGTGGCAGATGTGTTAAACTGGCCATAGTCTTAAAGTGACAAGAGTCTTAAAGCAACAGCAGTCTTAAAGCATCAACAGCCCATGTTACCAGTGTGGGACTATGTCCTTATTTCTGGAAGGAGCAGAGCAGACCTTATTCACGTAATATTTTATATATCAGTTCTAAACTGCCTAGGGACTACCTGAAGGACTGATGCAAGGCACTCCTCTGTTTTGTCTAACACAAAACTCAGGTTGAGAAAGGTGGAAACACCACAAACTGAATAAACAAACTTCACATGCATAGGGCAAAAGATTACAGCCCAAACATACAAAAGACTGCCTAAGGCAGAAGCTGGGGAGCATTTCTCTGGGAGTTTAGAATATTCACAAGTGCCTGTGTATACTGGGGAATTTAGAAAGTCACCCAGGGCAAGATATAATGCTCAAAAAGGACTTAAGACACTAAGCTTTTCACCTATGGCTAATCCCCAGTCATGGCATAACCCTGGGTAAGTGTTGAAGGAGAGTCCAGGCACACAACCATTTTGAAAAGACTGCGAGAGCTCCTGGAATGCAAGGAAATTTCTGTCAAAACACTAGCTGAACACAAGCTAAGGAACGGGACTTCAGTGACAACATAAACAAGGAATACAATCTTTGCAATAATAGTTTGGGAAAGTCACTAAGAAGATCAACTACTACAGTATTAAACAAACAAGCAAACAAACATCAGGAAACCCTGGGGAGGTAGGAAATCTGATTTCCAGTTACCACATTATAATAGTCAAATGCCAAGTTTTCAACAACAACAACAACAACAAAATCCCAAGGCAAACAAATAAATAGGAAAGTATTGATCAGGCAAAGGAACAAAATAAATTGACAGGAAAGACAGAGACAGGACCTAGTAGATAAAGACTATAAAATGCTGTCCTAAATAAGCTTAGAGAACTAAAGGTGAGCACTGACAAGGATATAAGGAAAATAATGTATGAACAAAGTGATCATTTAAATAAAGAGATAGAAAAAAAACTTAAAAGGAACTAAAATTCTAGAGCTGAAAAGTACAACTGAAATAAAAAACAAAACACTAGAGATGTTCAATAACAGATTTAGCAGGCATAATAAAGAACCAGTGAACTTGAAGATAGGTCAATTGAAATTACTGAGTCTGAGAGGCTGAAAGAAATAAGAAGTGAAAAGTACCTCACTGACCTGTTAGATTCCAGCAAGCAAACCCACATACATATAATGGGTGTCCCTGAAAAAGAAGAGAGGGGAAAAAAGGCAGAAAGACTATTTAAAGAAAAATGACTGAAAACGTCCCAAATTTGATAGAAGACATGAAGCTACAAATCCAAGAAACTTAACAAATTCCAAGTAGGATAAACTCAAAATGATCCACACCAAGAGACACTATAATCAAACTATTGAAAGATGAAGACAAAGACAGTCTTGGAAGCAGCAAGAAAGAAGCAACTGATCACGTACAAAGGATACTTAATAAGTATCAAGGTTGATTTCTCATCAGAAACCATGGAGGCCAAGGGACAATGGATGATATTGAAAGTGTTAACAGAAAAACCGATCAACTTCAAGGCAGTGTCCAGAAAACTCTCCTTCAAATATGAAGGAGAAATTAAGACATTTACAAATAAAGAAGAGCTGAGGGAATTTGTTATCACTAGGCCTGTCTTATAAGAAATGCTGAAGGAACTCCTTCAGATTGAAATGAAGGAAAAAGAAAAAGTAACCGAAGTCATGAAGAAATACAGATCTCCAGTAAAGGTAAATACATGGGCAAATACAAAAACAAGTATTATTGTATTTTTGGTTTGTAACTCTACCTTTTACTTCCTACAGAATTTAAAAGACAATGACATAAAAATAACTATAAATCTATGTTATAGTGCATACAATTTATGACAACAACATAAGGGAGGGAGGACAGAGATGTATAGAAGCAGCATAGTTAAAAGTTAAGTAGGTATTAATTTAATATAGATCATTTTAAATTTAAGACGTTATATGAATCTCCATGGTAACCACAAAGAAAGTCTCTAAAAACCATCACAAAAGGAAATGAAAAAAGAATCAAAACAGCTCACTAGAAAAATAGAAACTAAACATAAAAGAAGGCATAAATCAGGAATTCACTGGTCCAGTGGTTAAGACTTGGAGCTTTCACTGCCTGGGCCTG
Source organism: Tursiops truncatus (assembly GCF_011762595.2). Lineage (NCBI taxonomy): Eukaryota > Metazoa > Chordata > Mammalia > Artiodactyla > Delphinidae > Tursiops > Tursiops truncatus. The sequence continues at coordinate 176,430,141 of NC_047035.1, read as the reverse complement.
GGTTCAATCCCTGGTCGGAGAATTAAGATCCCACAAGCTGGGCTTCCCTGGTGGTGCAGTGGTTGAGAGTCCGCCTGCCTATGCAGAGGACACGAGTTCGTGCCCCCGTCCGGGAAGATCCCACATGCCGTGGAGCAGCAAAAAAAAATAAAATTTAAAAAAAAAAAAGGATGAGTATTAAAGAAAACATCCCACAAGCTGTGCAGCATGGCCAAAAAAAAAAAAAAAAGGCATAAGTGGATGAAATGAAGAACAATAAGCTATAATATATACAGAATACAAACAGCAAAACAGCAGGAGCAAGTCCTTCCTTGTCAGCGATTATTTTAAATCTAAATAAATTAAACTTTCCAATCAAAAGGCAGATATTGTCAGAATGGATAAAACAGCATGATTCAACTATATGCTGTGTACAAGAGACTCACTTTATATCCAAAGACATGAATAGATTGAAAGTTAGAGGATTTAAAAAGATACTCCATATGAATAGTAACCAAAAGAGATCAGGGGTGGCTATACTGATATCAGACAAAAATGGACTTTATTTCAAAAACTGTTAAAAGAGACAGAGGGACACTATATATTGATAAAAAGGTCAATGAATCAGGAAGATATAACAGCTATAAACATAAATTAACCACAAAACAGAGACCCAAAATATATGAAGCAAATATTAACAGAATTGTAGAGAGAAATATATAGCTCTACAGTAATAGTTGGCAAATTCAATACATCACTTTCAATAATGGATAAAACATCTAGGCAGATAATTTATAAGGAAAATGAAAACAAACATACAAAATACCATAACTTATGAGAGGTAGTGACACCAGTGCCCAGAGGTAAATTTATAGCTACATTAAAAAAGAGAAAAGATCTCAAACCACTTTGTGGATTTAGACATCTTGTGGAACCAGAAAAAGAAGAGAGAACCTAACACAAAGCTAACAGAAGGAAGAAAATAATAAAAACTAGAACAGTGATAAATTGAGAATAGAAATTGAGAATAGAAAAACAATAGACAAAACCGACAAAACCAACAAAACCAAAAGTGGTTATTGAAAAAGATCAACAAAATTGACAAACATTTATCTAGAGTGACAAAGGAGAAAATAAAAAAGATACAAATAACTAAATCAGATATGAAAGTGAGGACATTACTACTGAACTTACAGAAATGTAAAGGATTATAAGAGACTACTATTAACAATTTATGCCAACAAACTGGATAACCTAGATAAAACGCACAAATTCCTAGAAATACACAAAGACCTAAACTGACTCAAGATGAAATAGAACATTTCAACAGACATGTAACAAGTAAAAGGATTGAATCAGTAATCAAAAACCTCCCAACAAAAAAAGTCCAGGACCAGATGGCTTCACTAGTGAATTTTACCAAACATGTAAAGAAGAATTAATACCAATCCTTTTCAAACCCTTCCAAAAAGTTGAAAGGAAGGGAACACTTCCTAACTCATATGATGAGGCCATCATTACATTGATATCAATTCCACACAAAGGTATCACAAGAAAGCTACAGATAATACCTCTTATAAATATAGATACAAAAATCCTCAACAAAATTCTAGCAAACACAATTCAATAGCATATTGAAAGGATTATACATCATGACCATATGGGATTTACCCCAGGAATGCAAGAGTGGTTCAACATGGGAAAATCAATCAATGTAATACGCCACACTAATGGAACAAAGGATAAAAACCACATGATCATCTCAAAAGATGCAGAAAAGGCATTTGACAAATTCCAATATCTTCTCATGATAAAAACACTCGAAAACAAGGAATGGAAGGAAAGTTCCTCAAAGTTATAAAGTCAATAATGAAAACTGCATAGCTAACATCATACTCAATGGTGAAAAATGGAAAGCTTTCCACCTAAGATCAGGAACAAGATAACGATGCCCACTTTCACCAATGATATTCAATATTGTACTGGAAGTGCTAGCCAGAGCAATTAGACAAGAAATCGAAATAAAAGGAATTCAAGTTGGAAAGGAAGAATTGTAACTATCTCTTTGCACAGATTATATGATTATATATATGAAAAATCCAAAGACTCCACAAGAAAACTACTAACGTTAGTAAACAAATTCAGTAAATCTGCAGGTTATAAGATAAACACACAGGATTCAGCGGTTTCTATCCATGCACAATGAACAATCTCAAAATGAACTTAAAGAAGTAATTCCATTTAGTGTTTTAAATAATGAAATACTTAGGAACGCATTTAACCAAAGAAGTGAAAGACGTGTATGCTGAAGACTACAAAACATTGATGAAAACTAAAGAAGACCTAAATTAATGGAAAGACATTCTTAGTTCATGGGGAGGAAGACTTAATATTGTCAAAATGACAAGCTCACCTAAGCAATCTACAGATTCAACACATTCTCTATCACAATTCCAATGGCGTTTTCTTCCAGAAATGGAAAGGTCAACACTCAAATTCACAAGGAGCCCTGGATATCCAAAATAACCTTAAGATGAAAAAAAAATGGACAGCTGAGATTTCCAGATTTCAAAACTTATAAAAAAGCTACAATAATTAAAACAGAGTGGTACTAGTATATGGATTGACATATAGACCAATGGACTAGAACTGAGCGTCTGGAAATAAACCCATACATCTACAGCCCATTGTTTTTTGACAAGGATGCCAAGTCCATTCAACTGGGAAAGAAGAGTCTCTTCAACAAATGGTACTTGGACAACTGAATTTCCACATGTACAAGAATTAAGTTGGACCCCTACTCCACATCACATACAACTATGAATTAAAAATTGCAATCACCTAAATTTCAGAGCTAAAACCATAAAACTCTTGAAGGAAACACAGGGTAAATGTGCATGACCTTGGACTTGTCAATGGATTCTTAGATATAACACCAAGACACAAGTAGCAAAAAGAAAAATAAATACGTTGAATTTCATCAAAATTAAAACTTTTGTGCATTAAAGGACATTATCAACAAAGTAAAGAGATAATCTACAGAGTGGGAGAAAATATTTGCAAATCATATATCTTGATAAGGATTTAATATCTAAAATATATAAAGTACTCATCAAAAATAGGACTCAACACAACAAAAGGACAAACAATTTCATTAAAAATAGGCAAATGTGGGAATTTCCTGGCAGTCCAGTGGTTAGGACTCCACGCTCTCACTGCCAAGGGCCTGAGTTCAATCCCTGGTCAGGAAACTAAGATCCTGCAAGCTGTGTGGCACAGACAAAAAAAAAAGAAAAAAGGGCAAAGGACCTGAATAGACATTTCTCCAAAGAAGATATACAAATGACCAGTAAACACATAAAAAAGATACTTAACATCATTAGTTACTAGGGAAATGCAAATCAAAACCACAATGAGATGTCACTTTATACCTACAAGGATGGCTATAATCAGTAAAACAGAAAATAAGTGTTGGTGAGGATGTGGAGAAATTGGAAAACCTACACATTGCTGGTGGGATATAAAATGGTGTAGCTTCTGTGAAAAATAGTTTGGTGGCTCTTCAAAAAGCTAACCAGAGAATTATCATACAACCCACTAATTCTACTCCTAGGTATATGCTGAAAAGAATTGAAAACAAGTTCAAACAGAGATTTGTACACCAACGTTCATTGCAGCATTATTCACTATAGTCAGAAGACGGAAATATTCCAAGGGCCCATAAACAGATAAGTAGATAAAATGTGGTATATACATAAAATGGCATATTATTCAGCCATAAAAAGGAATTCATGCTACAACATGGATAAACCTTGAAAACATTATGCTAAGTGAAATAAGCCAGTCACAAAAGGACAAATACTGTATGATTCCACTTATATGAAATCTCTACAATAGGCAAAATCATGGAAACAGAAAGTAGATTAAAAAGTAACCAAGACTTGGGGGAGACAATGGGGAGTTATTGCTTAATGGTTACAGTTTCTGTTTGGGGTGATGGAACATATTTATAAAGAGATAGTTGTGATGGTTGCACAACAGTGTGAATGTAATTAATGCCATAAATTGTACACTTAAAAATGGTCTTTAGGGACTTCCCTGGTGGTCCAGTGGTCAAGACTCCATGCTCCCAGTGCACGGGGCCCAGGTTGGATCCCTGGTCAGGAAACTAGATCCCGCATGCCACAACTAAGAGCCTGCATGCCACAACTAAGAGCCCACATGCTGCAAATAAAGATCCCATGTGCCGCAACTAAGACCTGGCATAGCCAAATAATTAAATAAATAACTGTTTTTTAATGGTTTTTAAAATGGTACATTTTATGTTACATATATTGTGTATACATTATATACATATATATTACCACAATAAAATATTTTTTAAAGTTAGTGTTTAAAAAACTAATAAAATTCTTTTACCTGTAGCATGATGTGATTGCAAATAATATGATTAGAAGGTATGCCAAGTGAAACAAGGGGATCACTGTCATAGAAGTTGGCTCAAATTCCAGTTGTCTAGAAAGTGATGTAAAGTAGACCATCTGCCACAAAAAGATACTCAGATAAGTAACTTTTAATTCCGATATTGTGTGTGTTACAAATGATATTGAAACACTATAGCTTATTGACTGAAACATTAAAATTCAGTAAAGAATCAAACTATGTGGATTATGATTTTAGAATAAAGAAGGTAATAAAGATTTGCTTCTTCCCACAAATCTCTGGCATGCTTTCCAAAGTTTATTTCAAAAATCTAAAGTTTAAAACTCCTGAATATATGAAATCTGAATCTTATATAAAAAAATCATTGATAACTATAGACATTTTGGCTTTTCTAAATTTTTATTAGGTTGTTATCTTTTACTATTTTAACTGCACAAATATCATTTCATTAAGGACTGGGTATTCAAAGGCTTTTTCCAGAAGGTGTCTCACTTTCACCAGTTTTGTTCAGAGTATTAGGTTTGCCAGCCCAGCAATTACTGAACAGCTAACATGTGCCTGGCACTATGCTATAATTTACTTTTAAAATGCTCAGCATTCTTTTTCAACAAAACCATGGAACTTTTGCTTATAGATTTTTTTTTTTATTCCACTGAACTCTAAACAAATTTTAGGGGGCTCCCAGAAACAGCAAAGACTTTAACTAAAAGTAAAAATTTCAAAGTAATTTGACCAGAAAACCAAACTAAACCTTAAGATCAATGTCTGTACTGAACAGAACAACCTTGAGGATGTACAATTTGTGTTTTTCAGCAAAATGTTACCAAGGATTTAAGATTTCTGGCTTTTTTTTTTTTTTTTTACGTCTTAGCTCTCTTTTTTATTTTATTTTTAAAAAATTTTGTTGTATAGTTGATTTACAATTATGTGTTAGTTTCAGGTGTACAGCAAAGTGAATCAGTTATACATAGGCATATATCCACTCTTTTAGATTCTTTTGTGGCATTCTTCAGTGCGCTATGTTAAGAAAGTTGGATTAAGGACCAAATACAGCAGAACACACCCAGCTTCAAGTCAAGGGCTCCATCAAGTAATTAGGGAGTGCTGTTGGAAAAGTCTTCTTATCCCTCCCACCTTCTCCTGGCCTCCCTGTAAAGCCCCAGCCGCTAGGTACCTGGATCTTCTTCAAGGCCAGACTCTTTTCAAGGTTGCCAACTTGGTTCAGGAAGTGGATCAGCCACGCCTTGCTGCGTTCGCTGTCCTCTCCTTCGCCAGTCTTCAGGTAGTACTGCAGCCGCATGGCTTTGGCCTCCAGGAGTAACTGGCTCAGTCCCATGCTCTTGCCTAACACAGTTCCTCCAAGGATGTTGGCCAGGTACACGACCTGGCCGGCTAGGCTGTAGATGGGGAAGGTGATGTTTTTCAGGTTGAGGACACTGTTCGTTTTCCAGGCGAACAAGAGTGGGTGGAAGGGTACACAGTAGCCCTGGTTCTTCGAGTACACCTCATTGTAGAGGATCTGGGTTCCGTTTGCCTGTGTCACAGTCAAAGCCTGAACCACGTCGTCCACTTCACTAATTTCTGATAAGATTTCTTGTTCCAGCAGCGAGTTGGTGTTGGAGACCACTAGAATGGAAGCATAATTGACCCCGGTGCTCTTCCTGGCGATGGAGAAGAGATTGGAGTCGTTGGCGGTGAAATGTCCCTGCACGAAGCGTCGCTCAGCCTTGGCGGGGCTCCCTATCGGGGTGTACTGCTCCTCGACGTCTTCTTCTTCCTTGGGCAGGTGAATCAGGCCAGCGCCGAGGACGGCCGTCAAAACCATGGGCAGCAGAAAGAAGATGCAGGGGTGCGAGCCCACCTCCCATCCCAGCCGCCGGAAGGCCCGGGAGAGCAGCACCTCCAGGCAGTCGGTGTGGCAGCGGGGCCTCTCGGACACTCCGTTCTCAGACTCCGACGCCGGCAGAGGCTGCGACTCCGGCGGGGCCCCTGCGCGCTGCCCCGCAGCCCAGCCCAGCTCGAGCTCCTGTCCCGGACCCGACGCCGAGACCGGCTCCGGCTCGGGCTCTGCAGCCGGGAGAGGCTCGGAGCCGGGCCCTGCTGGCGGCTGCGGCCAGCTCTCCGAGTCCGGCCCCGGCCCCGCCTCCGGCCCCTGCGCTACGGGCCCCGGTTCCTGCCCCGCCTCCCGCCCGGGCGCCGCCTCTGGCGCAACCTTAGCTGCATTAAGGCTCATTTCCGGGAAGGAAAGGCGACGTTCTCAAACAGGACAGCAGATTGGAAGGGCGCTGCTGGACGGAGCGCCCATCTCCACCCACCCGACGGTTTCCTGGAGAAATTCTGAAGGAGTCTGTTCGAGCCCAGGCTGCTCGCGCCCGGAGGCTGGAGCTTTGCTGGCGGCCACATGGTAGCCTAACCAGCCCCAAATGTGTCCCTGCGCCCAGCCTCTCACGATTCAGTGAATACAAGAAACACGTGTTCCAGGCGAATGGAATCGTGCCTGTCCTACAGGACTCACAATTTATTGGCAGAATTTGGCTGGTTCACGGTCGCCCCCCCCCCCCCCGCGCGCGCGCGCGCGCGCACACACACACACACACACACACACACACACACAAATGGCACAGATATGTCATGTGTTCTAAGTGGCAGCTTTTACCTTTGGGCGGATCATCCAGAAGCATGGTTCTCAGGGTAAGGCTTTGGTGAACCTGGTACACCTAATTTAGTTGTTTTTATTCTTTAACTACAGACATAACATTCTCCTTGTAAAAAGTTAGAAGTAAATGCATAGAATGAAAAGTGAAAAAGAAGAAAATAACCCAGAAGCCAGCCCTAAAACTCCCTTCTGCCCCATTCCTCCTCTTAACGGAAGTGTTAAAAAGTGGGTGTTTATCCTTTCAAACCGTTTTCTTCGCATTTGCAGGCATATCAAAATATATGCAGGTATATCTTTTCCATGAGTATTATTGCAGTGTGTATGCAGATTACGTTGTTCACCAAATATGTCAAAGGATCTTAACATGACTGCATGTAGAGTTATCTTACTCTTTTGAATTGCTTTATAATTTTCCAGTGTATGGGTGAAACATAAATTAATGAGCCATAACCCTATTGATAGATCTGTGGGTCTTTTAGAGTGTTTTGCTGATATAAACAGTGCTAAGTGAATGAATGTCTTTTACTTAGAGCACAAGAACTATATTTGTGAGATGTTTTTGTAGAAAGGGATTTACTGGGCCAAAGGATATCCCCCTTTTTTTTTTTTTTTTTGGCAGTACGCAGGCCTCTCACTGTTGTGGCCTCTCCCGTTGCGGAGCACAGGCTCCGGACACACAGGCTCAGCGGCCATGGCTCACAGGCCTAGCCGCTCCGCGGCATGTGGGATCTTCCCGGACCGGGGCACGAACCCGTGACCCCTGCATCGGCAGGTGGACCCTCAACCACTGCGCCACCAGGGAAGCCCAAGGATATCCCATTTTAAATTTCAGCGTTAATGATGAAATCCATAGAAGCTGTATCAGTTTACACCCTCATAAGCAGTGCATGAAGTTTTGTTTTGTCATTAAAGTCATGAAGTTTTGTCATGTTTTGTTTTGTTTTGTCATTAAAGTCATGTTTTGTTTTGTCATTAAAGTCATGAAGTTTTGTTTTGTCATTAAAGTCATGAAGTTTTGTCATGAAGTTTTGTCATTAAAATGTTTGAGTTGTGCCACTGGTATCTTATTTTGATTTTACTTTTTTAATTTGTTGCTTAGACTCCCCATATTTCCTCTCTGGGTGAACTATCATCTTATATCTTTTCCTGGTTTCCCTTTTGGACTGTTAGAATTTTCTTCTTGATTATAGAAACCATTCATATACTAATGAAATGACCGTTTTGAGCCATGAGTCTCCCCACCCCCCTACTCTCCCATCCCCATTTTGCTGGTTGCCATGCCTTCTGTTTGTAGTTGAATTAACTAATGTTTTTAAAATGAGTTCTGGATTTTGTTTCATAATAGACAGCTGTTTCCCTTTCAGTGATTATAATCTACTTTAAATTTTTAAAATTCACTCCTTTTTTTTATTACTGAAGTATAGTTGATTTACAATGTTGTGTTAGTTTCTGGTGTACAGCAAAGTGATTCAGTTATACATATAAATACATATTCTTTTTCATATTCTTTTCCATTTTGGTTTATTACAGGATGTTGAATACAGTCAATATCCAGTAGGATCTTGTTGTTTATCTATTTTATATATAGTAGTTTGTCTCTGCTAATCCCAAACTCCTAATTTACCCCTGCCCCACCCCCTTTACCCTTTGGTAACCATAAGTTTGTTTTCTATGTTTCTGTTTCAAAAATAAGTTCATTTGTGTCATATTTTAGATTCCATATATAAGTGATATCATATGGTATTTATCTTTCTCTTTCTGACTTACTTCACTTAGTATAATAATCTCTAGGTCCATTCATGTTGCTGCAAATGGCATTATTTCATTCTTTTTCATGGCTGAGTAGTATTCCGTTGTGTATATGTACTACATCTTTTTTTATTCATTCATCTGTCAACGGACATTTAGGTTGCTTCTATGCCTTGGCTATTGTAAATAGTGCTGCTGTGAACATTAGGGTGCATATATCTGTTTGAATTAGAGTTTTCTCGGGATATATGCCCAGGAGTGGGATTGCTGGATCATATGGTAGTTCTATTTTTAGTTTTTTAAGGAACTGCCATGCTGTTTTCCATAGTGGCTGCACCAATTTACATTCCTACCAACAGTTTAGGAGGGTTGCCTTTTCTCCACACCTTCTCCAGCATTTGTTATTTGTAGACTCTTTAATAATGGCCATTCTGACCGGTGTGAGGTGGTACCTCATTGTAGTTTTGATTTGCATTTCTCTAATAATTTTTAGCAATGTTGAGCAGCTTTTCATGTGCCTATTGGCCATCTGTGTGTCTTCTTTGGAGAACTGTCTATTTAAGTCTTCTACCCATTTTTTGATTGGATTGTTTGTTTTTTTTGTTATTGAGTTGTATGAGCTGTTTTTATATTTTGGAAATTAAGCCTTTGTCAGTCACATCATTTGCAAATATTTTCTCCCATTCTGTAGGTTGTCTTTTTGCTTTATTTATGGTTTCCTTTGCTGTTCAAAAGCTTGTAAGTTTGATTAGGTCCCACTTGTTTATTTTTGTTTTTATTTCTATTGCCTTGGGAGATTGACCTAAGAAAACATTGGCATGATTTATGTCAGAGAATGTTTTGCCTATGTTCTACCAGTTTTATGGTGTCATGTTAACAAGTCTTTAAGCTATTTTGAGTTTATTTTTTTTGTATGGTGAGAGGGTGTGTTTTTTTGTTTGTTTGTTTTTTGCAGTACGCGGCCTCTCACTGTTGTGGCCTCTCCCGTTGCGGAGCACAGGCTCCGGACGTGCAGGCTCAGCGGCCATGGCTCACGGGCCCAGCCGCTCCATGGCATGTGGGATCTTCCCAGACCAGGGCACGAACCCGTGTCCCCTGCATCGGCAGGCGGACTCTCAACCACTGCGCCACCAGGGAAGCCCAGAGGGTGTGTTTTAACTTCCCTGATTTACAGTGGCTGTCCAGCTTTCCCAATACCACTTGCTGAAGAGGAGAAAATGTGCATTTAAATATTGATCCATCTGGAAATTTATTTTAATGTAATGTAAAGAAGTGACATTGAGTGCTTGCTTCAACCAACATCGTGCTACCTTTCCGTAATATGGAATTTAATTGAAACATGACTGCCCTATCAAGGACTACATTTTCTAATTCCTTTGACTTACACATGTGACAATGAGATCAGTAGTCGACTACAAAATATGCATGGAAGTGATGTGTTTCACCTATAGGCCAAGACCTTTAAGAAGTTCTCTGTCCCATCTGCCATCTAGACACAGGCAACAAAAGAGGCCATGTGGACTGTGACACCGTAAGTTGGCAGGAACCTGGGTCCCTGAATCACCATGGTCAGGATAGGTACTCACTCACCAGGAACATGTACAGTGACTGTTACATGAGTGAGAAACACACTTTCATTGTGGTAAACCACTAAAATGTTGGGCCTTATTTATTAAAGTGGCCAGTATGGCTTCTCCACTAAAGAATCCAGTGAGGAGATAGCTGTCCCTAAGCACTTGTGTCTGAGCACACTTCATTTTATTCAGCAAGCACTCTGCCCACTGCCCATGTATTTCCTGAGCCCTAGGGGACCAAGAACTTCTAGAGTTAAGTCTTCTCAAAAAAGAAGCACAGGACTTCCCTGGTGGAGCAGTGGTTAAGAATCTGCCTGCCAATGCAGGGGACACGGATTCGAGCCCTGGTCCGGGAAGATCCCACATGCCGCGGAGCAACTAAGCCCATGCACCACAACTACTGAGCCTGTGCTCTACAGCCCACAAGGCACAACTACTGAACCCACGTGCCACAGCTACTGAAGCCCCTGCACCTACAGCCCATGCTCCGCAGCAAGAGAAGCCACTGCAGTGAGAAGCCACGCACCGCAACGAAGAGTAGCCCCCGCTCATCGAAACTAGAGAATGCCCGTGCACAGCGACAAAGACCCAACACAGCCAAAAATAAATAAATAAATTAATTAATTAGAAAAGAAAATGTATTTTTTAAAAAAGAAAGAAGCACAGAGAAGAGGAGAAACGCTAAAAGGAACCAAGGAAGACAAAAGCGATTGACCCCCCTCATGAAGTACATGATGGGGTGATTGGGAGAGGGCAACCTAGATGAGTTTATCCGAGTCAAGGAGGTGAAAATGGGCAAGCTTTAGCTAAACAATGAACGGTCTGATAATTCAGTAACTCATTGACTTCATATTTCTGCCTATGCTAGACCTTCCACATCAAGATGAGAGGACTATGTTAGAAAACAAATATCTGAGCCCCAAATCGAGGGAAATTACAATAGTCCTTTGGTATCCAAGGAAGATTGGTTCCAGTACCCCCTGCAGATACCAAACTCCGTGGATGTTCAAGTCTTTTATATGACCTAGCCAGTACAGTCGACCCTCCACATCCTCGGTTCTGCATGGTTCGAGTCAACCGACTGAGGATCGAAAATCGGTTGGTGGAATAGAGGATCTCACCCACGGATACGGATTGTAATCAAGGGAGAGCACTCAGTCCTAGCAAACAGGGCTGGTTTACAGGTTTTTCAAGAAGGCAAGGGATCAATGTAAGGGTCAGGTTAAGAAATATAAACCTAAGGGAACCTTACTGAAAGAAGCAGGTGAGATGTAGCCAGAAAGAGTCCCAGTCTGTGTCATGTGTCGTGGGTCTCCACCACAGAAGGCGCTGTGGCAAAGGGAAGGCCATCTGCATTCCATTGAAGTGAAGTAAGTTACTTAGGGCATGGAAAATATCCAAAAGTTGAAAAAAAGTTAGATTTTGGGGGGAGAGAACATGGCAGGGGCATTGATCCTCACTAGGCCCCAGAGGGTACAGACTTCAGAAGGACAAATAATAGGTTCTCTTCAGGAATCTGCTGAGGATGATTCTAAATCTGAAACAGATGTTGGGACCTTAGGGGAAAGTGCCCCTGAGACACAAGTTCTAGGATCTACATAAATTCTGCTTAAATAGAACTAGACAGAATCCACACTCAATCCAAGAATGCATGGTCTATGTGGGCAACAGAAATTAAGAGGTTTTGGATCTTTTTCAAGGCATTATGGCATCCTAAAGTAAGACTTTGAGGCTAATGTGCCAGGGTTCAAATCCCAGCTCTAGCTCTTACTACCTGTGTGATTTGGGGCAAGTTACTTAACCTCTCTCTGCAACACTTTTTCCATCTATCAAATGGAGAAAATAATACCTAGCTCATGTAGTTCTTATGAGGATTAAATTATTTAATATACGCAAAATTATTTAAAATATGAAATTCAATACGAGCCATTATTATTTGAAATACTTTGACCACTGAGTGGTTTCTTGGTTTTTGTTTGTAGTTTGATACCTTATCAAGGTAAGGACATTTTGCTACAATGTTATTTTGTTCTTTTTTGTTAAATGAATGAGTTAAAGTTTTGTCAAATCACATTTGTTATTTCATTGGCAAGATCATATGGCTTCTCTTCTTCAATGTATGTACAGGAAAACAGTGTTATTATATTTTTCTAATTTTGAAAAATGCTAGAAAACCCTAAATTTCAGAATATAATGTGGGTTCAATTTATTGATAGTTTATAGAGCATTTCTGCATTCATGTTTATAGTTTAGATGGGCCTATAATTTTCTTTTATTGTCCGATTTGGGTAACAATGTTATGTTAGCCCCTTAAAAAGTTGGATAGCTTTCTCTCTTTTTCTATTCCCTGCAAGAGTTTCTGTAAGATAGAAATAACTTGTGTCTTGGAGGTTGCTAAATCTCTTCTGTGAAATATCTGGGTCTAGTTCCTTTAAGAGGTGGACATTTTTATTTTTCTAAAAATGTGTTAATGTCACTTGTTTAAAATTAATTGTCGTAACATTGTCATGTGTTTTTGAAGGTTAAAAAAATCTGTTCTTTATCTGTACTTACCGGCCTTCCTCCATTCCTAATGTTAATTTGCATGTACTCTCTTTTTTCCTTAAGCAGACTTTTTCTATTTGCTACTCTCTTAAGAGAAACAGGTTTTGATTTCCAATTTAACTCATTTTAAAATTCTTTGATCTTTCTGTTTCTGTAATTCTACCTTTGCTTTTATTTACTTCCTCCAATTTTCGTTGTTCTTCTTCTGATTTCTTAGGCTCACTGCTTCTTGTTTCATAATAAACACAATTTAAAACTACACATTTTCACTTAAGTATTGGATTAACTATTTTACAGGTTTTGATGAGTAGTGTTCTAAAGATAAATTTTCAAAAATGTACTAACTTCCTTGGAAGTTATCCTATTTTGTGTCATCTGTTTACCATGCTTTTATCCCCATTTGCCTTGTCTATTGTTTTCCTTTGCTCCTTTTGTTGGATTAGTATGTTTTTCTTAACTTCTGTGGTATTCTTTAAAAGGTACTCTTACATTTTTAACATGTGTGTTAGCTTCACATTTCTTTAACATATTCTAAGGTTAATTATTAACTCTGTTCTCTTCCAAAAGCAACAAAGTATTTATAATTTTTTTATTTCATGCTGAAACACTTCACCATCAACTTCCATAGTATTGTTATCCAGAATTTTCATTCTGATTTTTAAACACATCCATGAAAATTATTGTGGTTTTTTTCAAACTCAGTACTTAATTTAGTTTAGCAATATGTTATCCAAATGGATTTGCTCACCATTGCATTTCCCTCCTACCTCTTTGATACATATTCTTCAGTAGTTTCTTCACAAATGTCAGTGAGGAGTAAACTATTATATTTTCATATTTGTTTTTTTTTTCTAACAACTTCATTAAGATATAATTCACATGCCATACAAATTAGCCATTTGAAAGTGTACATTTTAATGACTTTTAATACAGTCACAGAGGTGTGCTTCCTTCCCCATAATATGTCAATGCTACTCTCTCACTTCATCCTACATTCCCCTTCCCCCCCCACCCCGCCGTGCCCTCAAGTTCATTCTCTATGTCTGTGTCTTTTATTCCTGCCCTGACACTAGGTTCATCAGTACCGCTTTTTAAAATCCCATATATATGCATTAGGATACGGTATTTGTTTTTCTCTTTTTGTCTTACTTCACTCTGTATGACAGATTCTAGGTCCATCCACCTCACTACAAATAACTCAATTTCGTTCCATTTTATGGCTAATATTCCATTGTATATCATATTTGAATACATATTGAATTATCTTCCTTCTTGAATGATAATTTATTATGTATTGAATTCTAGGTTCAGCGTTCTTTACTTTGGGTACATAAAAGATATTTTTCCGCTTTTATTTTTGCTGATGAGAGCTCTGCTACCAACCCGATTGCCATTTATTTGTAGGTAATCTGTCATTTTTTTAAAAATAGACTTTATTTTTCAGAGTAGTTTTAGGTTCACAGAAAAATTGGACAGAAAGTACAGTGATTTCCCAAATACTCCCTGGTCCCACACATGCATTCTCTCCCCAGTATCAACATCACCCACCAGAACTATAAAGAGTAAAAAGTTAATCTCCTCTTTGCCCTACACCACTCCCCTTTTCATCTCCCCACATACACTCTCTTCCATTGTTATCATTTTAGTGTGCATCCCTCCTGAATGCTCCATTTGTCTGTCTACACACACATAGTGCAACAGTGCATCTGGATCATAATACAGATGTATATATACATTCATATACATGTGATTGTTGTAATGGTCAGTTTTGTGTGTCACCTTGGCCAGGCTGTAGTCCCCAGTTATTCAGTCAAACGCTTATCTAGGTGTTATTGTGAAGGCATTTTGTAGATGTGATTAAAGTCCACAACCAGTTGACTTTAAGGAAAAGGGATTATCCTAGATAATCTGATGGGCCTGAATCAGTTATTTGAAAGATCTTTAGAGCAGAGCTAAGTCTTCCCTGAAGAAGAAATTCTGCCTGAGCACAGCAGCTTCAGTTTGTGCCTGACAGTTCTAGACTGTTGTGGACAAAGAATGTCGCCTGCCCTGTCAGAAAACAAAGGATGTTGCTGCCACCAGGCCCGCAGCCACTGCAGCTGCCCCCAGCTGTGCACCCTGAGGGGATTCAGGATGGAGAAGAGCAGGGTACTGACCCCAGATCACTGAGGTGCACGTCAAAGGGATGATTTCAGTGAGCCCAGGCTCCTGCATCCTCCCATACACAGAAAAGCACTAAATTCCTTAACTTGAGATGTCTGGTTTTCTTTAATGAACAGTCACCTTTTATGTTCTGACCGTCAGGATTGAGTGAAGGAAAGATTTCTCGGAGACCCTAAGACATGTGTTCATGATGAAACAATTCACGTTACACCAATCTAGTGTTCCTTCTTTTAACACAGTTGTATCATATGTGCATTGTAAACCTTAGTGCAACCATTTTTAGTTTTTCTCTAACTTTGTTTTTGAGTAAATCACAATACTAATTTATTACTTTATCATGAGAAATATAACAAACAGGCCAGGTTTTCTTTTATGGATTAAGATTCTTCCAATGTAAGTTATGTGGGAAATCACAATTTTACAATTTAAAAGATTTTAGTGCAATGGTTCTTCATGTTTTGGGATGCGAATATCCAATATGTGACCTCTCCTCAGGCACAGTGTACATGTGTGCATGTATTCAAGGTTTTTCGTGTTTCCAAAACTTATCCCCTGGACTTAACCTTGACTCAGCAGTTTGGTGAATGGAGAGCAGTGCAGGTTCTTTGATACCTATTCTGCCAGTACTGCAAGTGGGAGAGCCGTGTGATTTCAGGCCTATTTTTTCTTTAAATTTTCACTGTGTGGAATTTGCATGTGCAGTACTAATTGGGATAAACCACATTCTGTAAACATTAATATAAGACTAAAAATCTCAGACCAGAAAGTCTGCTTAGTTACATCCCTGATAACATAGCGTAGGACAAGAAGGCGGGAAGTTATGTTTGTGTCATTTGTACCAATAAATCTGGCCATTTACACTTGGTTATTTGGAGGGAGCATTAGGGACCGGTCAGGGCACCAGCTCCATAGTCAGACACACCTGTGTTCACCCCCAGCGGGGCAACTTCTTAGTTGTGTAACCTTGGGCGAGTCAAATGGGCATAATTAGAGCACCTGCCTCCAAGGAGTTTAGGACGTGCTGGCTTTATAATTGCTCAATCGTTGTTCAACAAACAACAAATTACTAAGCCAATATTTATAATATTTAGAACAGTTGTTTTGGTTATGGGAAGGCTTTCTGACCTCCATTTTTGTGCCAGGTTGGTGAAATAGACTCATCTAGAAAGGGTTTCTTAGACTTCTCTGTCTTGCTCTGACTGAGGTCTCTTCCTCCAGCACAATCCCTCAGAAGGATGGGGTGGGATGGGGACAGACGGGTCCCAACATGAAACCAAGCTATGGTGACTTCCTAGAACACGAACAATCTGCAATGCCTTCCAAGCCTGCAGATTGAAATTGTAACACATTCTGCATTCCCTTTCTGCAAGATGTAGTTTGAATTTGAGGTCATTAGATATAGTTCTTTGTTTTTACTTTTTGGAGAACTTAAATCTACCAAACAGAAGACTTGCGACAGCACCACTAAAGCTCTTATAAGGAAGATTTCAGAACTTGAACTTTAATTTTAGAAAATAGATATCTAGAAGTAAATGACAATACATTTTACACAAATAAATTTAAATAATTATAATTTTTAAAACTTCCCAGAGTGAAGCTCTGGAAGAGACAACATTTGTGCACTAATTTTGATAATGGGTAATTTAAACAACATATGGTAACATTTACAAAAATGTGTAAGTAAGTGATCAAAATTAATTCATTAGACATTTATATTTCTGTCATGTACTTGCATAGGCGTTTCCTGATTCTGTAGGCTCAGTGGTTCTTTTGGTGACATGGCATGCAGCAAACAGATGGAAAACATTAACTACTATTTTTCCATACTTGTCAAAAATATTCTGTAATCGTTACTCTAATTATATATACATATATATATAGTACTAAGTCACAATAAAGAAAATATTCTTGATAAAGTGAATCATTGGTGTGAAAGGAAAAATAAACTAGACTTTGAAATGGAAATAAATACGAGCTGGATCTTGAGTAGTGATTTTAATTTAAAAGCCATGGAGAAATAAAATGATAGGGATTGGATTTTGCTTTCTTGGATCTTTACACAACATTTCTATATATTTTTAGCATCTACAGAGCATGGGCTATATCTGATACTTCACAAGTCACCCAAACTTGTTAACTAGCCAATAAAGCATATTCTGAACCACTTGGTCTGATTTTATCATTGGTATTAAGTCAGCTAAGACCTCCATTTTTGACAGTGATGTTCAATGTGAAATAATTTTTGTCATATTTTCAGGACTTTACAAAAGTTGTAAATTGCTATTAATGTTTTTAACATCAGAGCTAAAGAATTTTAGAGGTAGTAAGGAGGTAGACAGTTATCTGGTCCACCTCCTTTATTTTACACAAAACTGATGCATTTGCACAGAAGAATTTCTATGGTTTATTCCTGTTGATTGGGATCCATTATTCCTACTTTGCCTCTCAATTGTTTTTTAGTTTTTAAAAATTCTTTTTTTTTTGGCAAAGGAAGTTCTGCAACTCTGGTGATTTTACTTTTGTCTGGTTTTTTTTGTCATGACCAGTAGGGTATACTTCTTTGTTTGCTAACTGTATTTTCTTTTGGCTGTTCAGTATAAATACCTGTTGTGGGTCTATAACCAATTAAACTCTCAGTGGCTAGCACAGGAAGTCCTTATTGTCCTGATAGCTGTCTGCTTATACCTTTGCAGCACCACCTGCTGATTAATTGACCTAAGGAAATTAGAATTCTCTCAGGTAAAACAGAAACTTTTTTTTTTAAGTACTTTAGAAAAAAAGTAATTTATTAAATGGATACCGTGGGACTCTTACAAAACAACTTAGCTCTGGAAGGTCTTGGGTGTAGCTGGGCCTCAGGAACATCTGGAATCAAGCCTTGAATGCCATCAAGACTCCCTGTGGCTTGTCGGTTTTTTTGTTTTTTGTATTTTTGTCTACCTTGTATTCCTTCTTTTTAATGCAAATGAAATTTTCTCCAAAAGTCTACTAGCAGAGAGACTTTCCTGGTGGCGCAGTGGTTAAGAATCCACCTGCCAATGCAGGGGACACGGGTTCGATCCCTGGTCTGAGAAGATCCCACACGCCACAGAGCAACTAAGCCCGTGAGCCACAACTACTGAGCCCGTGCGCCACAACTACTGAAGCCCACGCGCCTAGAGCCAGAGCTCCGCAACAAGAGAAGCCACCGCAATGAGAAACCCATGCACTGAAATGAAGAGTAGCCCCCACTCGCCACAACTAGAGAAAGCCTGCATGAAACAATGAAGACCCAACACAGCCAAAAATTTTTTTTAAAAAAAGTCTACTAGCAGATTTGAGTTTGAATCTTAATAGTTTCCCAGTTCTGGTTCTAAAATTCTAGGTAAAGGACACTGATTGGCTTAGCCTGAGTCATGTGACTGCTTATAGACCAGCTGACTCAGGCCAGGAAATGAATTACCAGAGAAACAATATCTTGTCCCAAGGGTCCTCTCTTGGTCCAATCAACTGTATCCAGGAAGTAGGATCATTATGTCTCCCACCATAACCATGAATACTGGGAAAAGAATAGTTCCTAGAAAAGGGATGTCAGATGAATAATTGCCGTGGTGGTCACTATGTGACCAGATTTGAGATTTGCTCTCCATGGGTTCCTAAATCACCATTGCAATCTCTCCTTTCCCCAGCCATGTAAGAATAGGTCAGAAATTTTAAAGCAATCTGAAGAACTTGTCCTTAGATTTTACCCACACAACTTTTTACCAGTATTGGGATTTTTAACAGTTTTAATTGTGTAATAGATGATACATATGAAAGTTCATATGTGACATTGACGTAAATTAAGAAACACAAAAATAAACAAATGCTTTATGTTTCAAAAACAAACCACAAAAATAGATACGTGCGAATCCATGACCTAAGCTAAGGCAATAACATATTACAAACACTCCTGAAGCCCCAGTCTGTACACTCTGCAGCATGCCTCCAATACCTTACTTAACATGGTAGATAAATACTAATACAGTTCCCCTTGTCGGCAGGAAGACAATGGAAGGTAGTAAAGAATGCAGGCTCTGGATGCATGAGATTACGCAAATTACTTCATTTCCCTATCCCTCTCTCTAGTCTTCATCTGTAAAATGGGATTAAACTGTTCCCCTCTCATAGAGTTTGAGGATTATATAAGAAATGCAACTTTCTTTATAATAGTGAAAGCCTGGAGCCTGGAAACAATATAATATAGATATTCTTTAACAAGGGACAAATTAAACAAATTGGTAGACTCGAACAATTGACTAGCATTGAGCATAGAGAAAGAGATCAGATTTGTGGTTACCAAAGGCAGGAAAGGGGTGTTGGGTGGGGGGAGGAATTGGTTGAAGGCATCAAAAGGCACAAACTTCCAGTTATAAGATAAATAGGTACTAGGGACGTGAGGTACAATGGGATAACTATAATTAACACTGCTGTATGTTACATATAAAAGTTGTTAAGGGAGCAAATCCTAAGAGTTTTTACCACAAGGAAAAATAATGTTTTTCTACTTCTTTTATTTTGTGTCTACATGAGATGATGGATGGTCGCTAAACTTATTGTGGTAATCACCTCATGATGTATGTAAGTCAAATCATCATGCTGTAAACCGTGAACTCATACAGTGCTGTATATCAAATATCTCTCAATAAAACAGGAAGAAAAAAGATAGCTATAAGAAACAACATTAAAAAACCCATATCTAATGGAAAGTCATCACACAACACACAATGTAATATATCAATACAATTTTTTTATTCAAACTTAAAAAATAAATCAGTGTAAAGTCAATTTTTCTTTCTTTGAAAGGACCATCTCTTCTTTCTGAAACTATCTTTTTTTTCTGTTTTTTTGGGGGAAGGAATGTTCTTCCTCTTAAGCAATTAATTAAGAATCCCTATAATTTGCAAAGTGTTCTAGGTCTTAAGGAATTAGCAGTGAGCAAAACATAGAAAGTCTCTAAACACATAGAGCAAATTCTAGAAAACAAATAAACATATAATGTTATATCAGTAGTAATAAGTGCTATGAAGAAAAATGAAGCAGGGTCAGGAGTTGAAGCAGTGGGGCTCAACCTTGGCTCAACACTGGAAACAACTGAGCACTTTAAAAAATGCTGAAGCCTTAGTCCCACCTGCAGAGATTCTATTTCAGTTACTTGGAAGTGCAGCTTGGGCATCACAAAGTTTAAGTTGCTCAGGAAGTTCTAATGCACAGCCAGAGCTGAGGACCACTAGGTTAGAGAGTGACATAAGATGCTATTTTAGGTGAGTGTTCTCTCCTCTTTGACAAGGTCATGTGGGGAGGGATCTGAATGAAGAGAGACAGTGAACCAAAAGAACATCTCGAGCTTCCATCCAGGTAGATGGACCACACGGGCCAGGTCCTGGTGAGGCGTGGGAAGGAGGTTAGCTGGGGTGGAGTAGAGTGAGGGGAAGAATGAAAATAGCATTCACTCGGAAAGACAAGAGCCAGACCAGTTAGAACCCTGTAAGCCATGGAAGGAATATGGGTTTCTTCTAGCATGATGGAAACCATAGGAGGATTGTGAGCAAAGAGGAGTGAAATAATCTAATCAATATTTTAAGAGGGTTACCCTGGCAGTTGTGTGGAGAATAGACTAATTATCGGGTGTGAGAGTGGAAGCAGAGGCTAGCTAGGCAGCTGTTGCTGTAGGTCAGGCTAGAAACTATGGTGGCTTAGACCAGGGTGCTGGAGATCAAGGTGGTAAGAAGTGATTGGACCTGGGGTAATTGGAGAAGGTAGAGCCAAAGGAATTTGCTGCTAAATTGGATTTTGAGTATGAGAGAAATAAAGGGGTTAGGAATAACCCCCAAGCCTTTGGCTTGAGCAAATATTTTGGGCGAATGGGGGTGCCACTTACTAAGCTGGACAACACTAGAGAAATGGATTTGTGTTGGCAGGAAGGGATCAAGAGTCTTGCTTTTGGACATGTTATGTTTGAGATGAAATGATGTTGGGTTTTACTTGATGTTAACATCCTCAATTGACAATCCACTGTAACTTTGGCCCCTTAATTGTAAAAGATTCACTATTCCATGAATATTGTAAGTCACTGACTTCTTGTTGTAGAGCATGATTAGGAAGGAAGTGTGTTAATGTTATAAATTGCTCCAGGTAAAATATGTCTAAAAGAAAGTAGAGCATTTCCAGTTTTAAGAAACTAATGCTCTTTCACCAATTAGACTTTCAAAGTCACGTGTCCCTGGTTTTATCATTTCCCTGAAGTGTCTACATTATGGCAGAAATTAGTCTAACATTAGATTGGGGATTTATATGGAAATACATTCACAACAGTGGTTGGACTAAATTCTTTCAGTTTCATGTCACTGTCTGTGTATAAAATTAAGATACCTATAATATTATGAGACATCTGCATGCATTGCAGCATCTCAGAAGATGAAAATCAAGAATTTATGTAAGCTAGGAAAAAAATCTTTTCTTTCAGCACCTTGGGTGATACCAGAATATAATGTGTTATAAATGCTAAGAGATGTTGTTACTATTTAGTAGAGTCATATTGAATTTCTGACTTTTTTCTCTATTATTGGAAATGGAACAATAAGATAATTCCCTATGATATCAGCACCCACATTGTGAATTTGAATGTGGGCAGGTTCCCCTGTGGCTCAGAATGTCTGAACAGGAGTCAGAATCGAGATTGTGATATTACATCTTTCAAATGGGAAGGAAATAAAGTTCTCCTGTGCTTCTCTGGCAATAGAAGCAAAAAACTAATTACATTTTTTTTTTTAGAAAATAGAAGATATGAAAGAAAAAACTAAAATTTCCAAGAATCTGAATATCTTTCAGTGATACCTATTTCCTAATATCCAATGATTTTATTTACTGTGACTAGGTATACAGGCCTCTACTTTGAAAACATACTTAGCAAAATGGATGCAAAGCAATAAAACCATCCCTTGGGGAGACAAACTGCATTCTGTAATTTCATTTATTGCGAATTTATCTGAAACTAAGCTGTAGCCATATGAACACTAGTGAAATTAAAAGCACGGTCACATTGTGACTATTTGGGTCACTTTTCTGGGTAATTTCAAGGGTCTCTTCATAAATATAAGCAGCAAAAGTACCCAAGCATTAGTGCGGTCTCAACGATGTTTTTTACATCCACAGTGTTTCTTTCTACTGGTTTTTCTTTGTGGACCCATGTATTTATTGAAGAACTTAAAAACACACACACACACAAAGCCTGCTCCATAGAGGCTCCCAAGAGTGCTTTCTCTTGGTCCAAAAAAGTAGCTTTCACTGGTGATGAGAGCTGGAAAGGAGGTTGGGAACAAACATTCCAGGAATTCCAACTCTCCCTCTGCCTCAGCTGTCAGCTCACTGCTTCCTCTTGGTGATCTTTTCACAATCATGAAAGAAGTTTAAAAACACGATATATCTGACTAAAGCTGACAAGGCAGTCCTACTGGCACAAATAAATCTGGTCTCGGTGCAGCTACATGAGTCAAACACACACACAGATGTCTGATAGTTATGACTAACATATGTTTAACATTTACTCTGTGCTGTTTCTATATCGTTTAATCCAAAAAACAGTGCAGTGATGTAGGTGTTACCAATAGCCCCATTTTACAGGTGAGGAAACGGGCCTTAGAGATTAAGTGACTTGTCCCATTCTATCTGGCCACTAAATGGAGCAGCTGGAAACACTATCGTATTTCTCCAGTCACATCCATAAAACCTCCAAGGGTAGCCAGTGTGGCCTCCCAGGCTTCTGGACTCTTGACTAACCCCGAATAAGACATGTAACACCTCCCCCTCGCCAGCTTTTCAGGAGACCAACCACGCTGCTAGACCCTTTGGTAGAGAGTAATCAATGCCTGTCCTTGATAAGCAATATCCTGGAGGCTTAGAGAACTAAAGGTATTTAAAGCTGGAAAGACTCAGCCGACTGACACTGTTTACTCACCGGGCAAAACCTGGTCGATGGGGAAAAGGAAAGAACAATAATTATCTAATAAAACTACCCTTCCTTTTCCTGAAAGTTAACTTGAAGAAGGATTCTATTTTTAGAATAAATAAAAGTCTAGAGTTGGAAAGGACCTCTAGAAGCAAAGAACAGATCAATTCTAGTTGCTTTTTAAGTGAATTCTTGAACACAAGTCTTTGTTTTAAAATTTTATACATTGTGAAGTTTTGTAATAGCCAAAGATGGCTGACTTTCAGGTCTTAAGCTTCTCCAGAAGGAAAAGTCTTGTCTTGAAAGCATTTCTAGCTAAAAAACGCTTCAGCAAACTCTGGCTTAGGAATCATGGGCAACTTTGTTCTTTCTCAAACTGTTCCTCTCAGAAGTCATTTCTGCTTACTCTTTGCCAAATGGCTGGGCTGCCCTCAACACTGCTGCCTCCCGGAATTCACCTCCAGTCAGATTTGCCCTGTCACCTCCCCCAGTTAATCTGTTTCTGTGCTCCTGAGCAGGGGAACAGATCCAGAGGTTATAATACACTGAGGCAGTATTTTCCCTTTGGACTGCCAGCCTGAGTCAGGCCCAGGTGGGTGGTGATTCAAGTTGAAACAAACATGGGCTCAGTCCAAGCCTTTGGTTTTGATCTGTAGGAAAACTTCTTTGTAATGTGTGCCAGAGAAATGCAATTTTAAAAATAATAATAATATGCAGGGAATTGTTATGTAAGAGCTAAGACTGCTTCATGGTCCTGTGGCTGGGATATTTAAAATGCTATATTACAAGGAGAAAAATGTAAAGTGGAAGAATATTACAACAAAGTTTTGGTATAAAGCGTAGCCTTTATAGAAGACTGGAGTTTAGTACTCCTTTTAAAGGACTTTGAGGCCATCCTTTAGCTTCTCAAGAAGTCAACCCAGTTACTGCTGCTGTTTGCTCCCAAATCATGAAAGTGCTGGAAGGTGATGAATCACAAAGCTGAGCAGAGTCTTCTCAGTCTTGTTCCCATAATCTGGTGAGAAACTACATGACTCTATAATAACCTCTTAAAAATTAGCTATAAAAGGAGATTTCTTGAATTCTAAATTGATTTATAGTGTAGGTGAATTTTTACTTGGGACAACATAGGCCCAAATTGACATCAAGGTCACTTATTTCTACTTTCCCTTCATTCAACCAACTTTAATCTATAGAATGAGGTGGATAGTTGTAAAAAACTATTCAAGTGACTCTCACAAAAATTTTTAAAACATTAGCTGTTAAAATGATTACTTAAATTCTCCATTTATTAATGTAATGCTGACATACCATTTATAGAAAGAAATTATTTATACTCCAGTTTTTATTTCTCTGGTTAAATATTTTTATTATTAACATTATAACGCATAGTTAATGCTCATACACCCTGAGAATGTGCATAATAACAATCTGCTTAAATTAAACTCTACTTTTTGTGTGTCTCAAAATGAAAATTTATCATTAATAAGCAAAATCAATACTTTAGTTATTGAATCTAGGTGGAAGCTGTATGGACATTCCCTGTAAAATTCTTTCAACTTTCCTGTATATATGAAAATTTAAGTAATAAAAAGTTGTCAAAAAACAGGCTAGACTTACCTGATGTGACCTCTCTAACTTTCTCATTAAAATACCCGAGAAGATACACAAAAGGCCAACAGCTGGAAAAAGTGCTGGAAAGGGGGAAAATAGCTGTTTACAAAACTGAAAGGCAAGTACACTCACAAGTATTGTGTCACTGGGCGTGGTCTAAGGGACACATTCTGGGGCTCCATGTGCTGTGAATTCTACACTAAAGCAGCAGGGATAACAGCAATAAGGAAAAAGACATTGACTCTCCTCAATGGCCTGCCTAGAACAAGGAATTCTCTTGGACGGAAACACCAAAGAGGCGTTCAGCCGCTGGGCTTCTGTGTATGAGCTCTGTTGTAAGCTGGTCAGAGCGACTCCACTTACCCACTCCCAGCCCTGCCAAGCCTCTCTTTTCTTTCCGTATCTGTCTAGACTTCTGATACATAAAACTTCCGGCACACTGCTGGCAGGGAGTGATCTGTTTCAATATAAAATGATTTTTTTTTAAAGAGTATAGTCAAGAGGAAAGAGCTAAAGAGCCCCAAGAACAACATTTGTAGGGGGGAGGCTTTCCCAAATGTCACCGGAGAGCTGGAGACGGTGGCCACCTCTTTACTGCAGGTGGAGAGCCCACACTCTGGGTGGAGAAGCCCCCCTTCCCTTAGGGCAGAGTATTGGTGGCAGTGACATGCGTTTCAAAGCCAAGCTTTTTCGCCGAGTGAGGCTAAAGCTACATATTCAGCTTTTGGTCTCTTCATTTGTCCTAAGATTCTTGCTTCCACTTGGTATCATTTCCCTTCAACCTAAAACCTGTTAACGTTTTCTGCAGTGACTGTTGGCTGTGGGTTCTCTCAGCATTCCTCTGTAATGCCTTTACCTTGCCTTCATTTTTTTTTTTTCCTTTTTTTGCAGTACGCGGGCCTCTCACTGTTGTGGCCTCTCCCGCTGCAGAGCACAGGCTCCGGACGCGCAGGCTCAGCGGCCATGGCTCACGGGCCCAGTCGCTCCGCGGCACGTGGGATCTTCCCGGACCAGGGCGCGAACCCGCGTCCCCTGCATGGGCAGGCGGACTCAACCACTGCGCCGCCAGGGAAGCCCCCTTGCCTTCATTTTTGAAGGGTGTTTCCAGTGGACATAATATTTTAGCTTGCCGGTGCTCTTTTTTCCTAATTCTCCTTTCAGGACTTTAAAGATGTGGTTCTAGTGTTTTCTGGCCTGCATGGTTCTGAGAGAATTCAGCCATCATTCTTATCATTGTTTCCCTGAAAGTAAAGATTTTCCCCATCTGGGTGCTCTTAAGATCTGCTCTTTGTCTTTGTTTTTTAGCAAAGTTTGACTCTGATGCGTCTAGGAGCAGTTTTCTTTGTGTTTACCCCACTTGGAGTCCACTGACATTCTTGAATCTGTGGATTGATATCATAATCAATTGAAGAAATTTCTCAACCATTATTTCTTCAAATTTTTCCTGTGTGTCACTCTCTCTCCTCTCCTTGGACTTCAATTACATGTACAATGTTAGGCTATTATTGTTATTGTCTGGCAGAACTCAGATTCCATCTCTTTTTAACCTCTGTTTAGTTTAGTTTTGGACCGTTTTAACTGACTTGTGTACAAGCTCAATGATTGTTTTCTCTGCTGTGTCCAGTCTGCTAAGTTCACTGAATGATTCCCATACCTGTTATATATTTTCTATTTGTTTCTTTTTTACAACTTCCGGCTCTCTGTGGATTTTGCCCATCTACTTGTGCAGTGTGCATTTTCTACCCACTAGCACCTTTAACATGTTTATTGTAGTTACATAAAGTCCCTGTCTGATAAGCCCAACATCTGGGTCTTCTCTGGATCTGCTTTTATTGACTGTTTCCTTGTTTTCAACCCTAGCTCATATTTTCTTGCTTCTTTAAATATGTCATAATTTTGCAATTAGATGAGATATTGTGTAGAAAAGATAAATGGAGAGGAAATTAAATAATATTTATTCCCAGAAAAGTGCATTTCAGTTCTTCAGTCAGGCTCTTGGTGTAGGGGACTGAGCTCATCTAATCTGCAGTTGGGATGAGTGTGGACTTTGTTGCCGGTTTGTTAGATTCAGGTCATCACTAGCTTTAAATTTTTTGAGGGAAGAACTAGCATTTTCCCTTTAGCAGAGCTTGGGACCCTACAGATCTCTTTATGTTCTGTAGACAAGTTACCAACTTGCTAAACCATGGGAGATATCTCTCTGCTTGGGAGATCTCTCTCTAGCTGCCAGCTTTTTGTGTCCATGGGAAATTCTCTTTGCTCTTCAACTATGACCCCAATCAGGGCCTCACGAGGTCTCTCTGCAGCCTACCCTCAGGCTTTGGAAAGTGCACTCAGTAGGGGATTTGTCTCAGCCCTCTGACATCCCTTAGCCATAGGAAGCTGCCAGGCAATGCCTTGCACTGAACGAAACATTCAGAAGTTTCAGCTCTCCTTACCTGCTCCCAGGCTTTGGATTACCACCTCTGCATATTCAGTGAAAGCCCATGGGATAGAGTTGACAGGTGGGTGCAGACCTGATCTGTGGATAAGGCTCCTTGGGATTCTAAACTGTCATGACAACTCACGTGAGGCATTAATATAATGGGATACAACTAAAGTAGCCTTCAAGGAAATACTTTGCCTTAAGGAATATAATAGAGAAGAAGGAATGCTGAAAACCAGTGAAATAAGGCTCCATCAAAAGAAAACAGAAAAAGACCATTGAAATAAATCTAATCAAGGAGAAGTAAGAAAAAAAAAATAAAATGGGTAATCAACAGAATAGAGGGGATTTTAAAAAACCAAAGCTGACTCTTTTTAAAAAGATATAAATTTGATAAATTTATGGGAACACCAACTGAAGAAAAGAAGAAAAGTTATCAGTGATCAAGAATGGAAATGAAACACCTCCCAGATTTACAGAAATGAAATAGATTAAAAGATATTATAAAACAAAACAAAATATACATCATGCCAAAAACATAGGAAAACAATGGACAAATTCCTAAAACAAACAAACAAACCTTAAAACAAACTCAAAAAGGAAGAGAAAACTTTAATAATCATCAAATAAACAATTTTTAAAATCTAAGAAATCATACCAGTCAAATAGCTACAAAGCACAACACTCTGGGCCCCTGTGATGTCACTGGTGAGGACTACCGAGAATTAAAGGAAGGAAGAACACCAATCTGCACAAAATGTTCCAGATAACAGGAATAAGAAAAGGGAAGACTGATTTTTGTGAGAGTAGCCTAACTTTGATACTAAAGCCTCACATGGGTAATACAGGAAAGCAAAGTCACATGCAAATCAAATTGAGTAACACGTAAAAAGGATAATCCATCATTACCAAGGAGGGTTTATATGGAAGGGACAAATTTAACATTAGAAAATCAATAGGGCTTCCCTGGTGGCGCAGTGGTTGAGAGTCCACGTGCTGATGCAGGGGACACGGGTTCATGCCCCGGTCCGGGAAGACCCCACATGCCGCGGAGCGGCTGGGCCCGTGAGCCATGGCCGCTGAGCCTGCGCGCCCGGAGCCTGTGCTCCGCAACGGGAGAGGCCGCAACAGTGAGAGGCCCGCGTACCACAAAAAAAAAAAAAAAAAAAAAAAAAATCTATAAATGTAATTAATTGACAAATGAAAGAAATCCTATAATAACCTCAACAGATCCAGAAAAATGTATTTGATAAAATTCATTTCCATTTATGATTCAAAACTCCCAGCAATTGTGGAATAGAAGGAAAATTATTTGTAGACCCAAAAACTTTCCATAAGCTTCAGATATAATGGTCAGTCACTGGAAGTTTCCCTTGAGTTCAAGAAAAGACAAGGATGTTCATTATCACCTCTTCAGTTCAGCATTTTAGTAGTGCTCCTAGGCAGAGCAATAAAGCAAGGGAAAGACACAAAAGTCTGATGGTTGGAAAGGAAGAAATAAAATTGGCATAATTCACATATGACATGGTTGTGTTTGTAGATAAAACAATATAATAAGCAAATAAAATATTAGAGTTAATAAGAGAGTTTAGCAAGGTAGCTCTATTTAAAATCAATACACAAACTCCAATTGTATTTCCATAAAGCAGCAAATTCTTAAAATCATGATTTACAATAGCATCAAACAAAGTCAATTATCTAGGAATAAATCTCACTAAGGATATACAAAACCTTCAGAGGAAGAAATGAAAAAGTTAAGAGACATTTATAGATTTAAATGAATGAAGAGAAATACCATGTTCATGGATTAAAAGATTCAATAATGCAAAAATTTTAATGTTCACAAATTGATTTGTAGATTCAAAACAATCTCAATAATATTTTTTTCAGTGAAATCTCATGAAAAGTTCCAACAGGTTGTTGTGTGTGTGTGTCTGTGAAACTTGACAAGTTGATTCCAAAATTTACACAAAAAAAGAAAAAAGCCTAAACTTAAAATGTATATGAAATTTTAAAAGGCCAAAAGTAGCCAAATATTCTTGCAGTAGAAGTGTAAGGTGTCAGGATTTCCTCTGCTAGATATCAGGACCATTTCCAAAGCTCTACTAGTTAAGAAGCCTGCTATTAGTGCAGCAATAGATGAATAGTAATTGAATCAAAATAGAGAGCTCGTGGACAGTCCTATGCATATGTGGACCTTGCTGTATGAAAGTGGTAGGCAGAATAGAAGGAAAGGAAAGTTCTTTCAATGAAAGTGCTGAGGTAATTGGATATCCATATGGAATAGAATGAAATGAAGCTGAATCTCTAACCTCACATCATATACTAAAATTGAACTCAATCTGATTAAGACCAAAATGGGAAAGGTAAAACTATAGTTTTAGAAGACAGTAAAGGAGACTGTCTTCACTGCCTCAGGAAAGGGAAGAATTTCTTTTTTTGTTGTTATTGTTTAATTTTAAATTTTTTAATTGACATATAGTTGATTTACAATGTTGTGTTTGTTTTTGGCATACAGCAAAGTGATATATATAGATATACAGATACTCTTTTTCAGATTCTTTTCCATTATAGGTTATTACAAGATATCAAATATAGTTCCCTGTGCTATACAGTAGAACCTTGTTATTTATCTAGGGAAGAATTTCTTAAACATGAGAAATAACAACAAAGCACCTAAAGTAAAATATTTATAAGTTCAATTATATTGAAATTAAGAATTTCATTAAAATAAAAAATAAAAGAAGTGAAAAACAAGCCACAGTGTGGGAGAAGACTTTTTAAAAACGATACAACTGACCAAGAACTAGTATTCAGAACATTTAGAGAACTTCTACCATGAGAAAAGGACAGAAAGCCCTAAAAATGGACTTATCCCTTTTAAGTATCTAGACACATGGTATGTGGAGCTCCACTGGTTGAACATGTGAGCTGGGATTGAGCATAGACAGCTTTTTGATAAAAACTTTGAATTTCCAGAAAAGTTGCTAGAATGGTACCCCTCCCTTCCAACTTTGTTTTTCCTTGAACCTCCTGGCTGCAATATATAAGTTGCTACATGACTGAAAATTTTTTAGTCTCACAATACCAAGAGTTGGCAAGGCTGTGGACCTACAAGAACTCACACGTAGAATGAAGGAGTGTTTAAACCGGTACAACAATTTGGGAGATGGTTTAACGCTGTATGGTTAGGGTCAGGATATGCCTACCAGGTATGACTCAGAAATTTCACTCCTAGCTATGTCCTGGATACATATTCAAGAATGTTCACAACAGTGTTCATAAAATTACCCCAAACTGGAAACAATACAAATGGTCATCACTGAGAGAAAGGAGTAAGAAATTGTGGGATTTTATGAAGTAAAATATTCATAGCAATGAAATGGGATGAATTACAGCTGCACACAATATAGGTGCATCTTATTTTAAAAATTAAGAAAAGAGCAAGACAAAATATATCATCCCACTTAAGAAATTTAAAAACAAGCAAAAGTAAACATTATTTATGGATGCATTCATGTACGATAACAATATAACAGAAAGCAGGAGATGATTAGCATAAAAGTCTGGATAAATGGTGTCCTCTCATGGAAAGGAGGGGTTGGGGATAGGAAAGACTACACAGGTGGGTTGCTGCTGTGTTAGAACATTTCTGTTTCCCTGCGTGATGGTTGCACCGGCATATGGTTTTTAAGTATTTGTTAAAATATACATGTACATTTTAGATGTAGGTAATAGTTCACAATAAAATGTCTGTGTGTGTGTGTGTGTGTGTGTGTGTGTGTGTGTGTGTGTGTGAAAGAGGGAGAGAAAAAGAGAGAGAGAGAGAAAGAGGAGAGAGAGATTGATTGATTCTTGGTTTGGTTTATGTGGTCCCAAGAAACTTACTGTTCACTGAAGCCGCATCTGCCAGCAACAATAAAATTTTTGCTGTCTTAAAAAATGGATTGAAGATGAGAAAAGAAACATTCAGTTATAAGAAAAGCAGTGCATATTTCAAAGATAGACAAGGATTAAAACGCTAAAAAGCTGATGAACTTAAGCAAATCAGTTTCATCCGGTGACATTCTTGTCCCTCTTGATCTGTGCTATTTCTAAGTTCATAGTGACTCTTAAAATAACTGTCTCCCTAGGGCTTCCCTGGTGGCGCAGTGGTTGAGAGTCCACCTGCCAATGCAGGGGACACGGGCTCGTGCCCCGGTCCGGGAAGACCCCACATGCCGCGGAGCGGCTGGGCCCGTGAGCCATGGCCGCTGAGCCTGCGCGTCCGGAGCCTGTGCTCCGCAACGGGAGGGGCCGCAACACTGAGAGGCCCGCGTACCACAAAAACAAAAAACAAAAAACAAAAAACAAAACTGTCTCCCTGTGTTCTCCTAGAAGCTGTTGACTGGAAAAATAAAAGCACAATCTAAAAGTTGAGAGTTGTTTTATTTGATGGATATTCTGAGGACTTCAAGCCTGGGAGACAGGACTCTCCCATAGCTCCGAGGGACCACTCTCAAGAGGTAAGGGAAGAGCCAGGATATATAGGAGGTTTTGCAACAAAGACCAGGTAGTTGGAACTTCAAAGGATGACCATCAATTAAAGACAACAAGACATCTCAAGTAAAAATTCAGCACTTTTCTATTCATGGGAAGATGCAAGAGTCTGGGCTCGCTGAAATCATTCCTTTGAGGTGCACAGTTGTCCTGTGCTCTCTCCTGCGGGGGGGTTGGGGGCGTGCAGCAGGTGACTGCTGGATGGCAGCTTCCTGTTTCCCTTCTGAGCTCCCTCGGGGCGCACTGTCATTGGCTGTAATGTGATGGCTGCGATACCCCTTGTTTACTGATATGGCAGGCAACACCTTTTTCACGGACAAGGTAGATGATACTAGAACAGAATAGTTCTGTTTTCTCCCCAGCTGAAGCCTCTCTCATTATGGATGTAGTGAATGAATCATATCTATTTACTCAGACTTTTGGTATATCTTTGAAGCTATGAGTCTTCAAAGTACAGTAGCAAAAAGGAGTAACAGGATAACTCTGAGATGTGTTTCTAGAAGTTAGAAAGTACATATTTTTAATTCACGGCCTCTCCACTGCTGCAGGAATACTACATTCTTGGTTTTGTTCTTCATGGTTATAAAGACAACCTATAATTTTGTAGCTATATAAAACAATTCATAACTTTAAATAGCACTAGGAGTTCACTGTGAAACTTTTAACCCCTCTGAAAACAAACAAAAAATAAAAACTAAAACTACCTTTGAACACATGAACACAAAAGAACCCTCATCAAAATGACTTCCTATAACTGGAACACGTGTGACTCCACCTTCTCAGAAAGAAAGACAGATCTGTACGTTCTCTATGAAAACAATCATATTGAGTAAGAGGAAGTTAAGGGGACTAAATATCCTTTCAGGGCAGAATAAATAGCTAAGAGAGTTAATGAAGGGAATAAGTCTATGCATTCAGGCCATGGCATTGCTAATTTAGAACAAGCCATCTTCAAATGTTTAAAATCATCGTCCTGAAGGGAAACATATTAAATCACAGGAATATGGTTTAAATTAGAGTAATGGAGTAAAATTAGGCAAGAACAAAGTTATTTATTATTTTATTTAAAGGCTAACTTTGAAAAATCTTTCCAGGATGATTGATTATGATATGAAAATGACTTTTTAGGAAACAAACGATTTTCTCAAAGATTTTTGTAAGGCTGCTCCTTTTCTGGTTTGGAGAACACCAGCGAGTTAACATATATTTGCTCTGGTGAAGGATTTCTGCCCCATCTCTGCACCCTGCAGGCCCTGCTCTGCCAACCTCGTACCTCCAGTTCTCCTTCACAACTAGGATAAGCAAATCAAATCAAGAGAACTGAAAGGAAAGGACCATAAGGTTAAACTTTAAATTTTTGTGTACAGAAGTCTAGAGTAAGAGCTGGAAGATCTAGACACTTAAGAGCTGCATGATCTAGAATAAGACACTCAAACTTTATAGGTCTGTTACTTTGATCTGTAAGCTAGGGATAAAATTACTTACCTTGCCTACATCATTGGGTTGTTAAAAGCATCCAATAAGTAAAGCGTTGTGAAAATACAAAGTAAAGGAGAGGGTCATTATTACTCTAGGACAACCCCGTGATGCTTGTTCCAGTGCACTTTCCTAGGAAGCTTTTCCCCGACCCAGCTCTGGTCTTGCTGTTGGACCGCCAAGCTCTGTCACTGAGCCAGTGATAGGGCAGAAGCAGTAGTGGTCTTGAAACCACACTCTTAGGATGGGATTCGAACCCAGTCGCACCTCATATGGGACTTGAACCCGCAATCCTGGCTTAGGAGGGGACTCAAACCCACAGTCTTCTGATTGAAACCGCACACCTGGTCTCAGGACTTATTGAAGCTCAGGTTCTTTGTGTCTTCACGAAGAAAGAATTCATCGAGAGGCAAAGTGATTGAGAGGTAAGAAGTGGATTTAATAGTATAGGATGCTTGTGAGAGATACAAGTGGGCAGGCAAGAGGGTGCTGCCCCAAGAGCTGGGTGAACTATATTTTTATAATCAAGGAAAAGTGGGGAGGGGTAGAAAACCACCTTCTTCCTCATTCTGGGAGTCTTCAGTCATTAGCTCCTCCTACATGTTGGGCAGAGGAGTTTTCCACCCTATATGGCTCAACCAAGACTGTCATGGCACTATGGAAATGAGCAAAAAGGTGTAACTTATACTAAAATATGGTAAACAATCTCAGGTTTCAGTATAATGTCACCTTTCCCCTATATTTCTGCTCTTAATGCACGTAGAAAAAAGCCGCTTCTCAAGGATCATTAACTTGCAGACTTCAGTGGGCTGGCTGTAGGTCTCATTCCACCATTGTTTTATTGTTTGAGGGCATGTCTCCTGCTTCTACTGCATGGTTTTGTTGCCAAGCAAGCCTGCTTTCTTGAGTGACCATTATACAGGGTCTCCCATGCTTCTCTCTCTACTTACGATTCGCTAGTGGGATTAACGCTATTTAATCACCTACTTTGTCCCTTTACTCTGTCCCTGTCAGCCTGGACAAGGGGAGGTGAAGAAGCTACACAGAGCGGTCCTAATGGCTACGCCCTCTGTTATAGTCATAGCCAGGAAGAACATTCCTGACAACTATTCTGTAATAGAAATGTTTCTGAACAATTTTTTTCTACCTTAGAGTCATCTCATTCTGATCTCTAAAATGAAGATTTGAATTGGTATGAATAACAGATCTTACTCGGAAGCGATCACCTTCTCTACCAAGAAGAGCTCCATCCCCGTTGTTGAATCATGAAATGAGTGGAGGATGGTGGAATTTGGTTTACTAAGTATTGTTTGAGATAGGCAGCACTGTTCAGGTCTACAAAAAGGTGACACTCTACAAAATAAAATATATCTTTTAGTGGGTCGTGAAGAAGAATGTCTAATGGCAGTGTTTTCTAGACTTTTCTGGGCACAACACAAGCTTTGCATTGATATTACAGGTGCATAATTTATGTGTCTAAATACATAATCATAGGGGTCAATTTAGAAAGGAATTTTCCCATTCATTATGAGAGTTCACAGGCTAAGGAAGGAATGCGCTAAGTTTAAGGAATGCTAATATGTATGTGGGCATCAACAAAGTTGAAACCAAGACTAACCAGACTCACTTGCCTTACCACAAAAACAGGGTTTCTCAACAGTGGTGTCATCCACATTTTGAGCTGGATATTTCCTTGTTGTAGGACACTGTCCTGTGCATCGCAGGATGTTCAGCAGCATCCCTGGCCTCCACTCACTAGATACCAGTAGCACCTCTCCCACTTAAGACAACCAAAAATGCCTCCGGACACTGCCAAAGTCTGCTGGGGTGCAAAATCAATCCTGGTTGAAAATCACTGTACTAAAACTATTAATTTAATTTACTGCATAAAAATACTGTGTCTGGGCTTTGCTGGTGGCGCAGTGGTTGGGAGTCCGCCTGCCGATGCAGGGGACGCGAGTTCGTGCCCCGGTCCGGGAGGATCCCACATGCCGCGGAGCGGCTGGGCCCGTGAGCCATGGCCGCTGAGCCTGCGTGTCCGGAGCCTGTGCTCCACAACGGGAGAGGCCACAACAGCGAGAGGCCCGTGTACCGCACACACACAAAAAATATACTGTTTCCACTTCTGGAAATTTTCTCTTATAAAGTAATATGCTTTTCAAATAATCAACAAATTTTAGTTCCCACTAATTTTACCAACAATGTTTTTATGGCTTTATGAGTTACAAAATAGTTCTACATACAATATTATGGAAGTGGAAGAAGGAAAGGAGGTAATATTTATTGAGTATTTACTATATGCCATTTGCTAAAGGACTTGCTTCAAATACATTCTTCTATTTAGATCTTGGATAATGTCTACAGGAGAGTTATTTCCCTCCATTTACAGATGAGGAAACAAACTTACAGATGTTCAGTATCTTTCCCAAGAAATCTAGCTTTTACCATCTTGACTTCCAGTTTTAACTGCTCTTGTCCCACATAACAGCTGCCAGTGAGACACTGATCTTTTATACTTGGAGGTAAAAATAGCAACTATAATCTATGTGTCAGAATTAGTTATCTCCTTAGAGGCCCAGGTCATTTCTTATGGGGTGTCACACTTTTCCATTTTACAATTTAAGATTCTGGCCCCAAAGCACCAAGTTGCAGGCATGTAGCATCATTAAAAGAAAATTCAATGCAGTGTTCTGCACCAGGCCAGTTAAAATAACCAAATCAACCCACACTCTCTCTGGGTTGGTAAGTTACATTACCCTTCCATGCGGCTGGTTTGTAATATTAGACGGCAGGTGTAGCTAGGGTAGCAGATGCTAGTGGGGATTTGCAACAGTGGAGGGAGTTTTCATTGCAGCCACGTGAACAATTGGGCATTAAATATTAGATACCTCTTATCTTAAAAGTCCTTTGCCCACTGCATCTCAGAATTCATCCCATTCTTTCTGGTCATCTCTTCCCCAGGCTTCCATCTGTCATCACACAGGTTAATCAGTCCTATCCCTCAGGTATCCCCTCTTATTCCCTGATTCTCTAGGTCCCTTCACCTTTGGCTCTCCCCTAAATTAGATTCCCTTCATTTACAGAGCAATTAGCTTTCCACTCTCTCAGGTTGGGGTCCACCTCTGCGTATTCAAAGATGCATCTATCATTTTGCCAAACGAAAATCCATCTTCTCCGGAGCTCACCCCTGTGCAGCTCTGAAGAAATGGCAGACCTTGCAGTTTCTGTCTTTCCTATGTCCCCACTCCACCCCCATTTTCCTCATCCCAAGCTCTGTGAGCGGAAGAGTTCAACACAGACATTTGTTTTCCCATTGATAAGAAATATCAAGCCACCCTGATACACATCATGAAAGGAAGCAGTGGTTAGTCGGTTTTTTATTTTTTTAATACTTTGTATTGAAGTATAAAATACATACTGGAAAAAGCACACAATTTATACGTGTACATCTCTATTAATTCTTATAAGCTGAACACTCCTGTGTAACCAACATCCAGAACAAGAAACACAACATCACAAGCTTTCCAGAAACCTCTTTGTTCCCTCTACCAATTAGGGTAACATTTTCTAATGACAGCGTTTGTATATGCCAGCATATGCTCTCTAACCAAGAGCACTGCAGTGAGTAACTTGGTTTTATTACTGTGTTGCATTCAATCAGAAGTTCACCACATGAAGCAGAATTGTTCACATTATTTGTACACAAGTCATTGAACATGTAGTGACTGTTTTAATATTGTGGTTTAAAGGTTCAAGAGGAGAGAGAAACCTCCCAGGTCCTCTTCCTGGGATTTCCTAGAGCCCGTGAGCCCTCCCTAGGTGAGGTTCTCTCCTAGTCACCCAAGAACTCCCAAATTTCTTTGTGTTCCATGGGTATTATCTATTCTGGTAAGTGATTACAGCTCTCCCAGCAGAGCTCACACTAATTCCATGTGAAGCTATTGCTCCCAGAATCACCAAAACCACCACTTTACACTGTCTCAATGCACACGAGACCTTGAACTCAGAGAATTCTCTACCCCAGTGGAACTCATCCCTGGTAGCATGTGAGAATTATCTGAAGAATTACAACCCTCCCCAAACCACCAAAACAAACAAAAAATACGCCCACCCTAAACCAATGACATCAGAATCTCTTGAGGGGTAAGTAAGGTCCAGCATTGATAGTTTAAAAGTTCCATGTGTTTCTAGAGGGTTGAAAAGCATTGCAACTTCCCAACCTCTCCTTGGAGCTCCCTTCCATTTCAGTTTTAGGCATCTCAGAAACTCCAATAATGTTCTGAATGTGTCCAAAAATACAGCCCAGGGCTTCCCTGGTGGCGCAGTGGTTGAGAGTCCGCCTGCCGATGCAGGGGACACGGGTTCGTGCCCCGGTCCGGGAAGATCCCACATGCCGCGGAGCGGCTGGGCCCATGAGCCATGGCTGCTGAGCCTGCGCGTCCGGAGCCTTTGCTCCGCAACGGGAGAGGCCACGACAGTGAGAGGCCCGCGTACCGAAAAAAAAAAAAAAAAGAATGATGAATACATAGCTTTATGGAATTTAGAATACAGCACTTTAAGTGAACTAGAGCTACATCTCATAACACAGTTAGATCTCCAAAACATAACATGGAATGAAAATGTCAAGTTGAAGAAGTATCTGTATAATTTGATAAAATTATGAAGTTTAAAAATATGTAAAAAAGTTTAAGGATAGATAGGTAGTAAAAATATAATGTCATGTATGGACATGATAAACCCTGAATTTATGACAGTAATTGTCTCTGGGTTGAGAGGAGGGATCAGGGTATCTCAAATCTGTCTTTAATGTTTAATGCTTTCTTTTAAAAACATCTAAAGTATGGATGCTTAACAGATTTGATAAAACTGGGTTTCACTGTATTATTCACTACTCTGATCTATATGTTTAAAATACTGCCTAATTTTCTTTAAAAGGGGAAACTTCTGGCTTACGTAACAGAAAGATCTGTGCGTAACTGGCTCAATCAGGTTGATCAGGAGCCCTCTGGCTCCACATCTTGGCCCTACTTTCTTCCTCTGGGTTCTGGGTTCTATTCTATTCAGGTTCCTTATCCATGATAGCTACAGGGCTCCCAATAGCTCCACTCCCATGTTCTAACCTCTCAGCAGCTCTTGTAAAATGCAATTCTCTCTTCCGACAATTTCAATAAGAGTGTTAGAATTTCATCCCATTGAATCATGTGTCCATCCATGAATTAAATCACTTTGACTAGCGGACTGAGCTGATGAGCCAGGCCTTGGCCGTGTGCCTCTTCCTAAAATTAGTGATATGGAGATCGTTTCCCAAATGACACTGAGGGAGGCATTTCCCGAGGAAATTAGGAGAGTGCTAGCAAGATGAAGGGGAAGTAGAAGAAACAGCAGATGCCTACCACAATAAGCCCTTCCACAAAGAATTGCCTGTATGTACACTCTACCTGTGATCATCTTAGAGCAATGCTGTTGTGCTCTTTCATCTCTAAGTGAAAGTAAATCAGTCTCACTTAGGAATATATTTATATAAGCCAACTCATAAGTGAAATACCAGAAAATATCATTGAACAGTATGTAAAGGAATAATTCACCAAAATCAGTCAAGATTTATCTTGGCATAGAATAATATAACAAAATCCATTATTATATTACATTAATAAGTTATAACAATAGGTGAAACTCTATAGGTAGTCCCATTAAAATTAAGAACTAGAAAAAAGTGATGCACATTATTATCATTATTATTTAATATTTTTTTCCGAAATGCTAGTCAGTGCAATAAGACACAAAGCAGATATAAAAATATCATAAATAGAAGGTGGGAGGATTTTTCTAGCAATAAAAGACCAAAACTAACAAAAGTGGACAGATTCAGTCCAGTTTATCAACAAGGAGAACCTGATCTAAAGGACAAGGGACACAAACCTGCTCTGGAACGAGGCCAGTGGGAGCATAGATACAGAGCCAGGTTGTTCTCAGAACTAGCGAAAACCAAGAACAAGACCCAGCCTCCAGGAAATAGGGCTGGCAGGGATGAAGTGGGAAGCACTTTCCAGCCAGCTGGCTAGATGTCCAGAAGACACTGACACCCTAGCACTGACAGTAGGGAAGACCTGTGCTCTCAAGAGCTCCAGGTAGACAAGAGTCAGGTAGGGGCCCAGACTTGCCATGTTCTGTATTTGACAGTGCCTCTTGGTACACTGGAACTATAGACATACTTAACACAAGCACACTGAGGTGAGAGCAAAGGGCAAGAGGCTTTGAAGTGGTGCCGGGCTGGCAGCCTATTCCTAAATAGACACTCCTTTGACACTACAACTGGGTTGAGAAGTTATATTCTCGTGGGACAAGTCCTGACATCTTCCATGTGTATCAAGGATGTGAATTGCAGGTAGGAAGTGATATTGTGTGGGTTTTAGAGTCAATTACAGCACAAGGCCCTCTTCCCAGTCTGAGCTTTCCCGTCCCGTGGGCCTTGAGACAGCACTGTTTGTGTCAAGCAACAAAGCCTCTTCTGGCTACTCCAGCTCTTGACCTTGACCTCTCTTAACCTAGGGTGAAATCCCACCCACGGAGCCAAGAGGGCAGGCCAGCTACCTCCTCCAGAGACTTTCCCTCTCACCCATCTCTCCCAAGTCCCTGGGGCCTTAGTAAAACAGCCACACAAGGGAACAACTCCTCCTGGACTGCAAACCCAGGCTCCTGTGCATATCTGCAGAAGCTGGAGATGTCTGGAAGGTGGGGGTTGTTGGAGCCTCTGCTCAGCCGGGGCAAATGGGCTCGGGTGGAGGGAGGAGAGGGATACTGTATGGCTCTTCTCACCAGGAGCACCCGAGCTGTAGCCACAAAGGCCTCTTACGCTCGGATACAATTAGCCCCATATAAGCCATGAGTCACAACGCTCGTGTTGGTGCCTGTTCAGAGCATGTGAATTCTGCCAGCAGCATTTCTAGTCTTCTCTGCACTGATGCTGAGAGAAACAGCAAAAAGGTGCAGAAAAATCAAAGGTCCAAATTTGATCTTTTTTCTCCCTTGCTGTCCTGTCCCTTTCTGGGGCTGCTGCTGTGGGCATGTTGCAGACAGCACAGACTCCAGAAGCCCTCCCATCACACCTCCAGGTCATTTCTTAATTACAATCCCTACCTCCATACTGGGCTTGCTCATAGGTCATCCCAAGCTTCAGGTCGTAAAAATATTCCCTTAGATGTACCTTTATGAGCTGATCATATCTTCTCAATATGGCAGAAAGACTTAATACTAGAAGATGGATCCATAAAGAAAAGGACAATGTCTGAAGCCTGAGAAAAAATGACTATTTTTTTTCTAGGGATTTAAGGATAATAGTGCATATGAGGCCCCCTCCCCCCTACCTCAGCCCTTCGTACCGGGACATTGGGGAGGGAGTTGTGCCAGGCGGAGAGAACTCAGCAAGGATTCTGAGCAGTGTGGCTGACAGGGTCTTAGTTCTCCAGCCGGGCACCAGGCCTGAACCTCTGAGGTGGGAGAGCCAAGTTCAGGACATTGGACCACAAGAAACCTCCCAGCCCCATGTAATATCAACTGGCGAGAGTTCTCCTAGAGATCTCCGTCTCAATGCTAAGACCCAGTTCCACTCAACAGCCAGTGAGCTCCACTGCTGGACACCCTATGCCCAACACCTAGCAAGACAGGAACACAACACCACCCATTAGCAGAGAGGCTGCCTAAAATCATAATAATGTCACAGACACCCCAAAACATACCACCAGACACGGTCCTTCCCACCAGAAAGACAAGATCCAGCCTCAACCACCAGAACACAGGCACCAGTCCCCTCCACCAGGAAGCCTACACAACCCACTGAACCAACCTTACCCACTGGGGGCAGATGCCAAAAACAACAGGAACTACAAACCTGTAGCCTGTGAAAAGGAGACCCCAAACACAGTAAGTTAAGCAAAATGAGAAGACAGAGAAACACACAGCACACGAAGGAGCAAGGTAAGAACCTACCAGACCAAACAAATGAAGAGGAAATAGGCAGTCTACCTGAAAAAGAATTCAGCGTAATGATAGTAAAGGTGATCCAAAAACTTGGAAATAGAATGGGGAAAATACAAGAAACGTTTAACAAGAAACTAGAAGAACCAAAGAGCAAACAAACACTGATGAACAACACAAAAAATGAAATTAAAAATTCTCTAGAAGGAATCAATAGCAGAATAACTGAGTCAGAAGAACGGATAAGTGATCTGGAAGATAAAATACTGGAAATAGCTACTGCAGAGCAGAATAAAGAAAAAAGAATGGAAAGAAGTGAGGACAGTGTCAGAGACCTCTGCGACAACATTAAACACACCAACATTCGAATTATAGCGGTCCCAGAAGAAGAACAGTAAAAGAAAGGGTCTGAGAAAATATTTGAAGAGATTATAGTTGAAAACTTCCCTAACATGGGAAAGGAAATAGTCAGTCAAGCCCAGGAAGTGCAGAGAGTCCCATACAGGATAAATCCAAGCAGAAACACACAAAGACACATATTAATCAAACTATCAAAAATTAAATACAAAGAAAAGATATGAAAAGCAGCAAGGAAAAAGCGACAAATAACATACAAGGGAACACCCATAAGGTTAACAGCTGATCTTTCATCAGAAACTCTGCAAGCCAGAAGGGAGTGGCAGGACATATTCGAAGTGATGAAAGGGGAGAACCTACAACCAAGATGACTCTACCCAGCAAGGATCTCATTCAGATTTGATGGAGAAATTAAAACCTTTACAGACAAGCAAAAGTTAAAAGAATTCAGCACCACCAAACCAGCTTTATAACAAATGCTAAAGGAACTTCTCTAGGCAGGAAACACAAGAGAAGGAAAAGACCTACAATAACAAACCCAAAACAATTAAGAAAATGTTAATAGGAATATACGTATCGATAATTACCTTAAATGTAAATGGATTAAATCCTCCAACCAAAAGACATAGACTGGCTGAATGGATACAAAAACAAGACCTGTACGTATGCTGTGCACAAGAGACCCACTTCAGACCTAGGGACACATACAGACTAAAAGTGAGGGGATGGAAAAAGATATTCCATGCAAATGGAAATCAAAAGAAAGATGGAGTAGCAATTCTCATATCAGACAAACTAGACTTTAAAATAAAGACTATTACAAGAGACAGAGAAGGACACTACATAATGATCAAGGGATCAATCCAAGAAGAAGATACAACAATTGTAAATATTTATGCACCCAATATAGGAGCATCTCAATATATAAGGCAAATGCTAACAGCCATAAAAGGGGAAATTGACAGAAACACAATAATAGTAGGGGACTTTAACACCTCACTTTCACCAATGGACAGATCATCCAAAATGAAAATTAATAAGAAAACACAAGCTTTAAATGACACATTAAACAAGATGGACTTAATTGATATTTATAGGCCATTCCATCCATAAACAACAGAATACACTTTCTTCTCAAGTGCTCATGGAACATTCTCCAGGATAGAGCATATCTTGGGTCACAAATCAAGCCTTGGTAAATTTAAGAAAACTGAAATCATATCAAGTGTCTTTTCCGACCACAACACTATGAGACTAGATATCAATTACAAGAAAAAAAACTGTAAAAAATGCAAACACATGGAGGCTAAACTATACGCTACTAAATAACCAAGAGATCACTGAAGAAAGCAAAGAGGAAATAAAACAATACCTAGAAACAAATGACAAAGAAAACATGACGACCCAGAACCTATGGGATGCAGCAAAAGTAGTTCTAAGAGGGAAGTTTATAGCAATACAATCCTACCTCAAGAAACAAGAAAAATCTCAGATAAACAACCTAACCTTACATCTAAAGCAATTAGAGAAAGAACAACAACAACAACAAAAACACCCCAGAGTTAGCGTAAGGAAAAAAATCATAAAGATCAGATCAGAAATAAATGAAAAAGAAACAAAGGAAACAATAGCAAAGATCAATAAAACTAAAAGCTGGTTCTTTGAGAAGATAAACAAAATTGATAAACCATTAGGCAGACTCATCACGGAAAAAAGGGAGAAGACTCAAATCAACAGACTTACAAATGAAAAAGGAGAAGTAACAACTGACACTGCAGAAATACAAAGGATCATGAGAGATTATTACAAGCAACTATATGCCAATAAAATGGACAACCTGGAAGAAACAGACAAATTCTTAGAAAAGCACTACCTTCTGAGACTGAACCAGGAAGAAATAGAAAATATAAACAGACCAATCACAAGCACTGAAATGGAAACTGTGATTAAAAATCTTCCAACAAACAAAAGCCCAGAACCAGATGGCTTCACAGGCAAATTCTATCAAACATTTAGAAAAGAGCTAACACCTATCCTTCTCAAACTCTTCCAAAATATAGCAGAGAGAGGAACACTCCCAAACTCATTCTACTAGGCCACCATCACCCTGATACCAAAACCAGACACAGATGTCACAAAAAAAGAAAACTACAGGACAATATCACAGATGAATATAGATGCAAAAATCCTCAACAAAATACTAGCAAACAGAATCCAACACATTATAAGGATCATACACCATGATCAAGAGGGGTTTATCCCAGGAATACAAGGATTCTTCAGTATATGCAAATTAATCAATGTGATACACCATATTAAAAAATTGAAGGGTAAGAAACATATGATAATCTCAATAGATGCAGAAAAAGCTTTCGACAAAATTCAACCCCCCCCCCCATTTATGATAAAAACTCTCCAGAAAGTAGGCATAGAGGGAACTTACCTCAACATAATAAAGGCCATATATGACAAACCCACAGCCAACATTGTTCTCAATGGTGAAAAACTGAAAGCATTTCCTCTAAGATCAGAAACAAGACAAGGTTGCCCACTCTCACCACTATTATTCAACATAGTTTTGGAAGTTTTAGCCACTGCAATCAAAGAAGAAAAAGAAATAAAAGGAATCCAAATTGCAAAAGAAGAAGTAAAGCTGTCACTGTTTGCAGATGACATTATACTATACATAGAGAATCCTAAAGATGCTTCCAGAAAACTACTAGAGCTAATCAATGAATTTGGTAAAGTAGCAGGATACAAAATTATTGCGCAGAAATCTCTTGCATTCCTATACACTAATGATGAAAAATCTGAAAGAGAAATTAAGGAAACACTCCCATTTACCATTGCAACAAAAAGAATATAATACCTAGGAATAAACCTACCCAAGGAGACAAACGACCTGTATGCAGAAAACTATAAGACACTGATGAAAGAAATTAAAGATGATACAAATAGATGGAGAGATATACCATGCTCTTGGATTGGAAGAATCAACATTGTGAAAATGACTATACTACCTGAAGCAATCTACAGATTCAATGCAATCCCTATAAAACTACCAAGGGCATTTTTCACAGACTAGAACAAAAAATTTCACATTTTGTATGGAAACAC
This sequence comes from Tursiops truncatus, assembly GCF_011762595.2. Classification (NCBI taxonomy): domain Eukaryota; kingdom Metazoa; phylum Chordata; class Mammalia; order Artiodactyla; family Delphinidae; genus Tursiops; species Tursiops truncatus. The sequence continues at coordinate 176,385,565 of NC_047035.1, read as the reverse complement.
AAAAGACCCCGAATAGCCAAAGCAACCTTGAGAAAGAAAAATGGAGCTGGAGGAATCAGACTCCCTGACTTCAGACTATACTACAAAGGTACAGTAATCAAGACAGTATGGTACTGGCACAAAAACAGAAATATAGATCAGTGGAACAGGATAGAAAGCCCAGAGATAAACCCACACACATATGGTCACCTTATCTTTGATAAAGGATGCAAGAATATACAATGGAGAAAAGACAGCTTCTTCAATAAGTGGTGCTGGGAAAACTGGACAGCTACATGTAAAAGAATGAAATGAGAACATTTCCTAACATCATACACAAAAATAAGCTCAAAATGGATTAGAGACCTAAATGAAAGGCCAGACACTATAAAACTCTTAGAGGAAAGCATAGGAAGAACACTCTTCGACATAAATCACAGCAAGATCCTTTTTGACCCACCTCCTAGAGAAATGGAAATAAAAACAAAAATAAACAAATGGGACCTAATGAAACTTAAAAGCTTTTGCACAGCAAAGGAAACCATAAACAAGACGAAAAGACTATCTTCAGAATGGGAGAAAATATTTGCAAAGGAAACAACTGACAAAGAATTAGTCTCCAAAATATACAAGCAGATCATGCAGCTCAATATCAAAAAAACAAACAACCCAATCCAAAAATGGGCAGAAGACCTAAATAGACATTTCTCCAAAGAAGATACACAGATTGCCAACAAACACATGAAAGGATGCTCAACATCACTAATCATTAGAGAAATGCAAATCAAAACTACAATAAGGTATCACCTCACACCTGTCAGAATGGCCATCATCAAAAAATCTACAAATAATAAATGCTGGAGAGGGTGTGGAGAAAAGGGAGTCCTCTTGCACTGTTGGTGGGAATGTAAATTGGTACAGCCACTACGGAGAACAGTATGGAGGTTCCTTAAAAAACTAAAAATGGAATTACCATATGACCCAGCAATCCCACTACTGGGCATATACCTTGAGAAAACCATAATTCAAAAAGAGTCATGTACCGCAATGTTCACTGCAGCACTATTTACAATAGCCAGGACATGGAAGCAATGTCAGTGTCCATCGGCAGATGAATGGATAAAGAAGATGTGGCACATATATACAATGGAATGTTACTCAGCCATAAAAAGAAACGAAATTGAGTTTTTTGTGTGAGGTGGATGGACCTAGAGTCTGTCATACAGTGTGAAGTAAGTCAGAAAGAGAAAAACAAATACCATATTCTAACACATATATATGGAATCTAAAAGAAAAAAAATGGTTCTGAAGGACCTAGGGGCAGGACACGAATAAAGACGCAGACATGCAGAACAGACTTGAGGACACGGGGAGGGGGAAGGGTCAGCTGGGACGAAGTGAGAGAGTGGTATGGACATATATACACTACCAAATGTAAAATAGATAGCTAGTGGGAAGCAACCGCATAGCACAGGGAGATCAGCTCAGTGCTTTGTGACCATCTAGAGGAGTGGGGTAGGGAGGGTGGGAGGGAGACTCAGGAGGGAGGGGATATGGGGATATATGTATACGTATTGCTGATTCACTTTGTTATACAGCAGAAACTAACACGACATTGTAAAGCAATTATCCTCCCATAAAGATGTTAAAAACAAAACAAAACAGTGCATATGGGAAACAGATCCCCCAGGCCAGACTGTTGGCCAGGAATGTCATCTTCCTGAAACTTCTGTTTTGGTGTCTTGCTATCTGGCCTGAATTTCAGAAGCACAGCTCTAAAAGGGTTCTGAAAAATTTTGCCTCCAGGGTGTACCTTCACATAAAATTCAACATGGTTGAAATGTAACCCATTTTCGTCACCATTTCTGTCATAAGTTTGCCTGCTTATTGGTGGCACTGAGACTTACAATAGTAGAGAAATTCTTGATACTTTTCTCACCGTTTTCTTCTCCTCATCCTTCACTGGGCATGGGGCAATTGTTCCTTGCGTCATTTGTATATATGCCTCCATTTCCAGTCCCCAACCCCCATCACCACAACATTCAGGTCTTCCCCTAATTTCCTATGAGGTCTCCATGCTGTGGACTAAAAACAAAATGCACAACCTAAAAGTTGAGAATTATATTTTATTTGGTTGACTTACCAGAGGAGTTAAGCCAGGGATACAGTCTCTCAGATAGCTCTGAGGGACTGTTCCAAAGAGGTAAGCAAAGAGCCAGCATATATATGAGTTTTTGGAAAAAAACATAAAACAGGTGGTCAAACATCAAAAGATTACTGCTAATTAAAGAAACAGACATCTCAATTTAATGGATTTAGCATTTTTTCTATGCACGGGAAGATGCAGGAGTCTGGGCTTATTGAAATCATTCCTTTGATATGCATCTTCACTGTCTACTGCCAGTATCCTATTCTTCCATTTTGAGCCCCCTCAGGGTACACCTCTGGGTGCGGCTGCAGTAGCTGACAGCTTGGTGGTGGCATCCTTTGTTTACTGATATGGCAGGTGACATTCTTTGTCCACAATGTCTTTACTCCTGTCTGTTCCCTAATTCTTCCTGTACATAGCCAGATTTATCCATCTGAAAGGTTATATTTTACATAGAGTCCTGATGCCTTTGTTTATGCTAGATTCATTCTGCCTGAAGCGGTACCCCCTTTCTTGCACTTGTCTAAACTGTACCCCTTTTCAAGTCCTGCTTCCTTCCTGAAGCCTTTTCTGGTGGCCCTAAGCCTCAGTGATCAATTACTCTTGTCTGAATTTTCAGAGCATTTACTTTCTGTGTCACCTGTTTAGCACAAACAATACTCCCCTGCCTTACCTGTGCACGATGCTTGCTTCCTTTCTGGCAATACCTGGTAATGGTTGTGCATTAAGAGTTACCGAGGCTTTTCTTCCCCTAATGTTCAAGACAGAGATTCAAGAGACACTCCAACCCATATAAGCAACAAATAAAAAAGAAGACCTCACTGTTCCAAATTTCTGAAGTTGATTTGAGGTTTTTATATTTACAAATATTTTTTGAGCAGCTACTCTACGCTTGGCATTACACTGCATGCTGGAGACAGAAGAGTGAACAGGACACTAATCAATTCTGCTTTCAAGAAGCACACATTCTGGTAGGAGAACAAGCAATTATAATACTGTGGAGTACATACCACAATAGACGCATAGGACACTATCGGAACACAATGTAATGCTGACCTGGGAGGCCTGAGAAATCATTCCAGAGAAATAGATCCAAAAGCTGGAACATGGAGTATGAGTAGGAGCTGCCCAAGCAAAAGTGTGTGTATGTGCAGGGACTCGGGGCAGAGGAAAGAAGAGGACTCCAGGCGGAAGGGATGACAAGGTCCTGGAGACTGGCAAACACAGCTCACTGGAAATATGAAAGGAGTTTAATTTGGCCAGAACACAGAGTGCAAGGCGTGAGATAGCAAGAGATGAGGTTGGAGGGATAACCAGGGCCTATGATAAAATAATAAATACTTGGAAGGGCAGTGAGCAACAAAAAGAAGGTGGGATGACTGGACTGGGTTTGCACTTCAGCAGCGCCACTTTGGCTGCAGGGTAGAGAAGAGCCTGAGGGGAGAGAAGAATGAAGGCAGGAAGGCCAGCGGGGCAGCTAACAGGGCAGGTGATCCAGCAAGAAACTGAGGTGCTGACCTGACATTAGCAGTGATGGTAGAAGTGAAGAAAGTGGATACATTTCAGGATGCTTAAGGGATGTGGGTAGTGAGGCTGAGGAAGGTGAGTGGCTGTTAATGTCATTCCTTAAAAAGGAAATCAGGAGGAAAAGCTAGTATAGAGGAGAAGACGATGACATCAGCATGATTCATGTTTAGCTTGGTTTTCTGCACCTGGACAGACCCACGTGGAGACATCTTGGCAGCTGTGCCATGCAACAGTTCTCAGACTTTTCGGTTGTACAGATTATTGTTCACTGTTACAAATTATTGAGGACTTGAAAGAGCTGATGACTATTCATATTTACTATTCAAATTAGAACTGAGAAAATTTTAAACATATGTATTAAACCATCTTAAAACATAATAAACCTATTACTAGTTAGTATAAATGTTTATGAAAATAATTATTTTAAAACAAAAAAATAGTGAAAAAGTGGCACTGTTTTACGTTTTTGCAAATCTCTTTAATGTCTGGCTTAATAGAAAATAGCTGAATTCTAAGATCTGGTTCTGCCTTCAATCTGTTTTGCTATCACACTGTATATAGCCTCTGGAAAACTCCACTGTCGTATCAAAGAACCAGAGTGAAAAAAGTAAACAGCATCTTGAATAACTGTGAACATAGTTTGATCTTGTGTTCGCCCCTGAAGGGGATCTCTAGGGATCTGGGGACTACACTTTTAGAATCACTGCCCCAGAGCAGGAGAACTTGACAATATTGTGAGTCTCACTAATAAGCTCTTGATGCCATGGCCAAAAGTAGGCTGGATAGTCTTGATTGAGGTTTCAAGTGCTATTTTGAGAGGTTGAGGTTGCCTGGTTGACATCACCTTCCAAAGTTAGGAATGGAAGAATGTTCATTCAATTAATTCATTTAACAAATATTTATTTAGCACATATTATATGTCAGGAACTACTCTAGACACAGAGGGTAGAACGAACAAAACAAAACAAAATCCTTGCCTTCATGAAGCTTCCCTTTTCTTTGGGGAAGATTAGACAGTGAACAAAGTAGTAGAATATATATCGGAGAGCAGTAAATACATGCAGAAAAACAATGGAAAGAGGTATAGGGAATGTTGGAAGGATTTGCAGATTTCGAGTAGTGTGTACAGGGAAGCCTTCATTAAGAAGGCAACATTAGAGCAAAGACCTGAAGGAGGAGAAGGGTATCGGCGGGTGGGATACCATTTGGTTATCTAACACAGGAGCTTTTCTGGGTATTTAAAAAGATTATTCCTTAATTTACTTTAACTTTTATTAACATGTATTCTTTAATTAAATATCTATTGTATCTGGCATTAGCTGCAGGTAAAAGAAGATAAGATGGGAGGCTAATGTTTATTTAGTGTCTGCCACGTACCAGGCACTTTGTTAGTTACTATACATGAGGTTTGGCGCCCTCACTAAGATTTATAGCTTGCCAAGAAGACAAAGCATGTACATACATTCCTGCAGTTGTGGTGTAGCAGCTCTTATGAGTAACAGTTGGCTTGAGTTGCACCACCAGAGATCTGTATGCACCTGATCTATGTGAGGTTTACATCTCTCTGAATATGAAGTGAGGTGTGAAGGGTATTTGTCAAACAGCCAGGAAGTTAATAATACCAGATCACACCTTTTATAGAGCACTTGAGTTTACAAAGTGCCATCAGAAATTAACTCATTTAATCTTCATAATAATTCTAAGACGCCGGTCTTGTTCTTAGAAGTATAATTGTGCCGACTGAGGGGAACAGGCTCAGAAGTCTAGGTAATGCAAAGCGGTTATACGGTGGCTGGGACCTAAAACTAAGATAATCTGCCTTCGCGCACAAGACTCTTGCCACTGCAATGCAGCTGTTTTGAGCAGCTATTGAAATCAAAGAGAACCATACTCCCCTGACTCAGTCCTCTTCCGAGTACGTGCACCAAGGAAGGACGGTTAAATGAGGGCTGGAGAAAGGGAAGAGCCTGCGAACCGGGTGAAATCACACCCGGCGCTCTCCCTCTGCGCTTGCGCAAGGGAGGAGTTGCCCTCCCCGGAAGGACACCTGGGACTTGGGTTTGCGCCGACGCAGAGCTACCTCCAGGCGGAACCCGGGCGTGCGGGGCTCCTGCAACCTAAACACCCGGTGTGAAAGGAAGGTGGCCCCGGCGGGGCGGGGCGCATGCGCGGCAGCTCCCCCTGGGGAAGGGCTGAGAGGCGGAGCGGGGCGGCCAGCTGTGAGCCGAGCGGAGCAGGGTCAGGATGGACGAAGACGTGCTGACCACCCTGAAGATCCTCATCATCGGCGAGAGTGGCGTGGGCAAGTCCAGGTGAGGCGGCTCTGCGAGCCGTGACGAGGGTGACAGGGCCCTTTCCGTCTCGGTGGCCGCTGTCCCCTGGGCCGCGGCGGGAACGGTAAACGGCGACGGCCGGGCGCGGCCCGAGCTGGGGCGGCCTCCGCCCGCGGCCTCCGGGCCTTCTCGCTGCGCGGCCCCGCGGCCCCGCCACCCCGCCGCCCGGTCCACGGCCTCTGCCAGGCCCGGCTCCCTGGATCGCTTCGCCTCCTGTCGCACCCAGAGGAAAACAGTTCCGGGGCCGCCGCCCGGCCGGCGGTTTGCTGTAGAGGAGCCTAGGGCGCGGCGGGCGGGCTTGGGCCCGAGTTCGGCCGAGGGCGAGGCCTCTGGGCCCCCGGGCCAGGCTCCCTGCACCCCGCGAGTTGAGAGGTGTAGCTCTACCGCTGGGGTTTCGGCCGGCCTGCCTCGTAATACGTCAAGTTCTGCACGGGAAGTTTCGCGACGCCGTAGGTCGCATTCCTGGCCTATTACGGTGCACCCATCAACCGCTTTTTTTTTCTTTTTTCTTTTTTTTTAAATGAGTCAGCTGTGAAAGAACTCTTCAGTTTTCTGATTGCTTAAATAATTCACTTTAGCCTGAGAAGGTAGAGCTTAAGCTGTGGGCCGCTTTTGAAAATCAAGTGTGATTGTTACTTGTCATTGTGCCGCATCATATAGAGGTAAAAGAACACATTAGCATGTGTCTCTTCTTTCTTGGGGGAAAGTAACGTTGACAGTAGTTAGAGTTGAGTACAAGGGAAGACGTGGAGCCTGGGGCGTATCGCAAGAGGGCTGTGATTTCATCCACATCCTGGAACAAAGTTCTCCAGGTGAAGGTATCCTCGCCGTATGATTACGAGCTCCTTGTATTCTACGCTGCTTTGATCTTCAAATAATATACAAATTCCAGGAGCTGCAAGCAATTTCATATTTTAGCTATACCTCCTGATAAACTTATCTTTCACATTACTTCGTGAAGTCTTACTTTTTTTTTAAAAAAATACTTGAGGGCTTCCCTGGTGGCGCAGTGGTTGAGAGTCCGCCTGTCAATGCAGGGGACACGGGTTCGTGCCCCGGTCCGGGAAGATCCCACATGCTGCGGAGCGGCTGGGCCCCGTGAGCCATGGCCGCTGAGCCTGCGCGTCCGGAGCCTGTGCTCCGCAACGGGAGAGGCCACAACAGTGAGAGGCCCGCGTACCGCAAAAAAAAAAAAAAAAAGAAAAATAAATAAAATACTTGAGTATTTGAAACCTTACTCTGTAAATATATTCTGAAACTATGTGTTTTTAAAGCATGACAGTACATTTTCATAGTTTCTCTCATTTAATGTACTCTGTATGTTAGAGTGAGGGATTTGTACCTAAGAAGGAATAACTTAATGAAACACTATGGGCTAAAAAGATAAGTATGATTTGTGTGTGTGTGTGTGTGTGTGTTACTTAAAGGCTGAATAAAACCATTTTCATGATCACCATCTATTGTATTTGAGGGTTAAAAAGCTAGGTAATATATAAACATTGTCTTAATAGGAATTCCTTGGCCTTGTGACCGTTTTCTTCTTGAGATGTGACCCTCATTTAGGTTAAGACATATGAAATTGCTGATTTTGAAGTTAGGAATGGTTGAATGTCCTTTCATGTGGTTCAGCCCCAAACATGGTGGATTGGCACCTTTTCTAAATGTGTTAGATGGGTGATTACTTGAAAGCTAACTGCAGTGCAGTGTTCACATAACTGAAGTTCTTCCTCTAGAGTAAAATCTGTTAAGTGGATTTACTGGTTCCCTTGGTTCCCTCCCCTCAAACAAATTTATTTGGATCTAATATGCTCCAGACTTTTTCTCAATAGTTAGTGGTGAATTATCAACTACTCACTGCAAAATTTTAACACCTTTACCTCTTTCAAGAAAGGATTGCATTTAAGGAGAAAGTTGGCTTATTTTTCTGGCTAGATATACATTTTTGGTGTATGTCATATGCTATGGAAAAAACTTTGAACACTTTCTGGATAAGATGAGAATAAATGACTTTAGAAGCCTATCTTTTTAAGGTAAGTACAAAAACACTTGTCATGGATATAATCTTACAGGGTTGTTCTAACCAATGGTTTCTATTTCTTTATAAATCTAGAGTTAGTGGAAGTGATGTATCACTTGTGTTGTTGAGAAATCATTGCACAACAAAGGACATCTTAACTAATTCAAACTAGTGGGTTATTTTTCCAGTTTATTCCGTACTTGGAGTGTAATGAGCATGTGTGAGAGGAGCCAGGAGATGAGAATGATGAAACTGGTGCTGCCACTTGTGTGACCTTTGTCACTCAGACACTCCAGGCCTTCATTTCTTTGTTCAAAAAGTGAGGTTGGGTAGAAATCTCTCAGACCCTATCAAGTGTTAAATGTGTAATGGTCTTTGATTCCGTGGCTAGCCATAGGGAAGTGAAGAAGTAGCCAGGTGTTTCAGAAACTGGGAGGGATTATAGAGACCTTCTGTTATTTAAGTTGCTGTCCCTCCTGTGCCCCTTATATCCCATCCTTTTTGACCAATTTCATTTGTAAATTGAGAAATGCGTGTTAGTTATAATCGCACTGATTAATGACAGATTTGGTCTCCAAGTGGATTGGTGGTCTCCTTCCATCTATAGCTCTGCGTGGAGAGTATTTTGCTCCTTTAACTTTGAAAATATGAAGGCTTAAACGTACATCCTTTAGAGCAGTGGCTCTTAATCATTTTCGGGTTCTGGGTTCCTGTCAAATCTAATAGAGAAATAGACTCCCTGCCTAGAAAAATGTACACATAGAATTTAGAATACATTTCGAGCTAATAGTTTACCCCTGGCTAAGATCTGCTGCCTTATACTCGAAGTCTGTATTAAAATTTGTTGCTTTACACCCTTGTCTTTCCTGACAAAATACCATTAATGACAAGCAAAGAAAAATGGCTGGCTCAGTGTCCGCCACATTGTCGATGTTTAATAAATAATAGCCAATACCATTGTTATTATTTATGTTATTATGGTGTTATTATTACTACTCAACAAGGTTCTACGTTTTTGTAATAATATTTTCTTTAGTGACTGAGTATAGATGCACAACCTTTCTATTCTTAAATTGTGAGTAACTGAAATTTTCAGCGAAATCTTCACTTTTATTGATTTGAAGTTTAATGCTGGGCAGAGAAGAAAATTCTTATGAGTAGTGTTTTAAGATTCTTATTAGTGCTGTCACCTAATTCATGTTGGAGGTAAGTAAAATGAGTTATAGTCAAGAGTGTTCAATGTTAAGTAGAAAAATCTACAATATGATTCTTTTTACTTTGCTTTTGTGGTGCTGGTTTTATGATCAACAAAAAGCAAAACCAGGAAACGGAGAGTTAATCCTTCAAATAGAATTAATGACACTGGGTTCGGGAACTACCAAGAGGCCATAACGTTTTGCAACCCTGTGGGCAAAAAAAAATCTTAAGCAGCAATAATTATAATCTATAGAAATATTCATACATTTTTTTGCTGCAATTCAGACATGAGATAGGGCTTGTCTTGATTTTATTAATGCAAATAGGTCAATAGAATGGTCTCGTCCTACTTAGGAGATAACGTGAGGGGCAGTTGATTAATTTTATATATCTAGGGCTTTAACAAAAGCTTAGATTTTATTTTGAAGAGCTAATAACTGACACTTCTGCCTTATGTTAAACAAAATAATTCTGGGAGACAAAATCTTGGAGTACTCTTACGGTATCTTTTCATTTCATGCCTTCCTTTCTAGTTTCTTTACCATTTCCTAGGTTTAGTCCTTCATGATCTCTTACTATAATCATGGCAGTTGTCTTCTGTTGTTTTTCTTGCATTTTATTGCTGGCATTAAGTTTTCAAGATAAAGAGAAGTTCCTGCCATTCCTTTCGGTGAAAGCTTTTGGTAGCTCCATGTTGCCTCCTTGATTTCATACACCCCACCCAGCATTTGCCAGAGGCTACCTGCTCTGGCCATCATGTGACCTTTCTGCCTTCACTTTTTATTATATCTCTTTCCACTTGGGTAATAGTCTTAACTACTTGTTTCAAAATGCTAGACTTCACACCTTTCTGTTTTTACCTGAATTCAGAGTGAATTATGCTTTAGATTTTTTAAAAAATTAATTTGTTGCATTCCAAAAGACTTACTTTTCCCCTTTTTGTCCATGTCAGTTAAAGTGTCACATGTTTGCTAATATCATTTTCTCAGAAGGACATACCAATACAGTTATAAAAAAGCAAAAAACACAGTCGTTTTCACACGTGGGGAATTGAGCAGGGGAGCATAGGGAACATATTTTCTACTAAAAACTACTTTGCTTTTGGGACTCTTTAATTGCCGTTCCAATAATTTAATTCCTCTGTGTATACCTGCCCTGAGGCTGTATTTCTGGGAGCGGACTACATCAGCTATTCTTATCTGCATCTAACTAGTGACGAAATAAAACAATCAGGAAGATTTATCAAGTGATTAGAAAGAAAAGACAAATTACTAATCTGTCTTTTTAACATCTCTTTTAGCCTGCTCTTGAGGTTCACAGATGATACTTTTGATCCAGAGCTTGCAGCAACAATAGGTAAGCCTATGTTTAAAAATTCAGTAGAAATGCCAAATATTTTCTTGCTTCAGGCTGTTTCATCTAACTCCCCCTACCCATCCTCTCACCACCCCATTGCTTCCATGTCTGTCAAAATCTTATTTGTCTTTCAAGTCTTAACTTTGGTAGTCATTAAATTTCTGAAGCCTTTGTAGATCTCACCAAGCAAAAAAACGTCCTTTTCTGTTGTCTCATGGTACTTTTTTGACACTGTGGATATTACGATTATCTGTATACACATTCCTGTGCTATGGGTTGTCTGTTATTTAGCAGCATACAGTCATTTGAATGTTTATTGCATGCCAGGCACTGTCCTGAGAGGTGGGTTATAATGTTCAATAATGCAGACTTGGTCTCTGTCATAATGGACCTAGCAGTATCACCCAGCAGTAGAGTGTGTTAATTTTGTATTTTTAGCACTCAGTACAGTATCTGGCATGTATTCTGGCAGCATATTTATTGATATTAGTTATTTAAGACTGTTAGAAGCAGTAATACATAACTGCCTTTTAAAAATGAAATTTAGATTGCCTGAAAGTGGTTTGTCACACCAGCTTATTAGGATATATGAGAAGATAGAGCTAAATATTCTGGTGTCACATGTTTAGGGAGTAGGTGACAATGTAAAGGAACAAGAGACAGCTTGCAGCACTAGGAAGAGCTGAGTCAGAGCAGGATAATAGTCTTGGCTCTGCCTTGAACGTTGTCATCTTGAGCAAGTCATTCACTTCCTTGTCTTCTGTAAGTTGAGGAATTTTGGTGAGAGAATACATTTTTCTTCCAGCTCTAAAATTTCATGATCTGATGAGTAGAATGTAGTAAAGATGATCCTTGTGTTTCTATTAACTGGGTTGATTTTTTTTCCTTTTTATTGTTAAATAATTTCATACTTAGAGAAAAGTTGTAAAAATAGTTCAAAGAATTCCTGTATATCTTAATCAAATTCCCCAAATGTTAACATTTATCACATATGCCTTATCATTCACTGTCTACATACACATACACAGTATTCTTGCTTTTTTCAAATTGTTTGAGAGAAAATTGCAGAGTGTCTTCAATGTCTTTAACCTCTGAGTACTTTAATATGTATTTTCTAGATGAACATGGATAGTGTTCTCCTGTATACAGACAGATTTCATCAGTTGTCCCACTAATGTCTTATATACCAAAGAAAAAGAATTGTTTCTGGTCCAGAATCCAGTCCAGCATCACATATTGAATTTTTTTTTTTTTTTTTGCGGTACGCGGGCCTCTCACTGTTGTGGCCTCTCCCGTTGCGGAGCACAGGCTCCGGACGCGCAGGCCCAGTGGCCATGGCTCATGGGCCCAGCCGCTCCACGGCATGTGGGATCTTCCCAGACTGGGGCACGAACCCGTGTCCCTGCACCGGCAGGCGGACTCTCAACCGCTGTGCCACCAGGGAAGCCCACATATTGAATTTTGTTGTCATTTTTCCTTAGTCTCTTTTAATCTGAACAGTTCTTCACTCTTTCTATGTCTTTCATGGCCTTGACATTTTTGAAGAGCACATACAGGCCAGTTATTGTAGAATATCCTTCAATTGCATTTGTCCGTGTGTCCTCCTGGTTAGATTCAGGTTATGCATTTTGGTCAGGAATTCCTCAGAAGTGCTTGTCAGAGCATGATGTATATTTGTGCCATTACTGGTGATGGGACTTGCTTCCTTAAGATGATGTACACCAAGTCTCTCCACTGTAAACTGTCATCCTGTCATTCCAACTATGGTGGTTTTTCAAATTCCATCCTTCCATTTCCATTTCTTATTTAGAATTCTGTAAAGGAGAATTCTTTGTTTCTTTCTATCAGTATGAGCTCACAGTGCCTCTAAATGTTTAACAAATTATATCAGGCATTACTTAGCTTTTGGATGACATGTTAACATTGACAGATTTACTGTTATGTGTGTAAAAGGGAATCATTTAAAACACTAGTAATTCAAAATCTATTTAATTTGGTTTTGGTATATCATTTGCTCCTTTAAAAAATCAGTTATTAATAAAACTTGATTTTGTTCAGAACATACCTGTTATTGGATAAGCGAGGAGTAGAAGAATAATAACTGGCAGTAAAATAAACTTGCCTAGAGTTAAAATTTTCCTAAGGGAGTAATCTTATATAAACTATAAATTATCTGTCTTCATTTCAAACCCAAATGTAACTGGGGACTTGCAGATTGACAGATCGTTCGTTGTCTTTATTACTAAAAAGGCTTTGCTTTAAAAGCAAATACCAAGATTGTAGCATACTGATGAGAATATACATAATTTGTTCCCCTTATGGGCCTTGGGTCTTGAAAAGTATCTTTTGCATTTTGGCATCAGATAATTTTCTGCCTTAGGTTATAACCAATATACATGAGTTTTTGAAATAAAAATAATTAGCCCAGTTGTTACTGGCCATATGAAAATTAGTATTTACCTCACAGTATAATAGTAAGGAAAGCACACCTTTATCTTTCAGTAATACAGTGAGACACTCAAGTTTCTGTCTTGTATAACATACTCTATTAAGGTAATTATTGGATTTGGGGCTTGAAGATGGCACTATAGAGTTGGCATTTTCATCTTTTGCTTTCTGGCAATTGACTAATAACAAAGAGAGGGAGAAACTAAAACCCCAGCCCCGTAGACCACTATACTAGAAGGCAGCTAAAACACCAAGCCACAAAACAGGTGGAATGGCTGCCAAGAGCAGTGGGGACAGACAGGCCGCCTGCAGGAGAAAGTAGGCGATGCCAGGGCTGCAGAGCTCGGAGCCAGCAAGAGGTGCTTCGTGAGGTTGAGAGGCCCACTGTGAGGTGCAAAACCTATAACCCTTGTTTGTGAAAGCGAAATGGCTTCTTAAGCTAATGGCAGGAGTTGCCCTGCATCTGGTTTGGTTTTAAGAAGTTGGGAAGGTGAAGCCAAACAAGGAGTCATACAAACCAGCCATTTTTGCATTTTGTCTGTCTCTGTAGCAGTCGGGGAGGAGATAGATGCCTTTGAAAAACCTCAAGGTTGCCTATCTCCTCTGAATGTTGAGAAATAAAAAACTAACTGATTCTCATGTAAAACCCTGAATCAAGACAAAATTTTTCCAGTGCAGAACTGATCCACTATGGCTTTCTGCATGAACCTCCTGCAAATAGCTTGTCCAGGAAAACCTCACCACTTTCAACTATGACTTAGTAAAAAAGAATCCAGCTCAAGGCCACTACCACCATTCAAGAATCGAAAAGGAAGAAAGGAATGGAAAAACAAAGGACAGTTGAAGAATCCTCACCAGAAAAAAATATTGCTGTAAAGAAGATGAAAATAATGACCAAACATTTTGCCATGAATTTAAAAGGCTTAATGGAAATATTTATCAGTGAGAGCACAAAACAGTGATATAAGAGGTCGGGGAAGAGATAGTGCGACTACATGAGAAAATGCAGTGTGAGCTGACTGAGTGGAAAGAAAGAAAAGATAAGAAAATAAAACCATCACTGAAATGAAGGTGAGATTGGAAGGATCACAAGGGACAGTAGAAACTGGGAAACACAATAAAGAACATAGAAGCTAGGAATGGAAAAGTGGGTAGAATTTACCAAAATGAATAAGAATATTAAATTAGAGTGAGAAAATGATAGATATGGAAATCAGAAAAGGAGATTTTACATAGTATGTTTGAGTCTTAAAAGAAGAAACATAATGAAACACAACCAATATTTAATGATATATAATCCAAGGTAACGTATCTGACATAAAAATAAACACACAGACAAAATTGTAAGAATATTTTGACCAGGTTTTTGTTTGTTACATGGGAATATTTGGGGGGGAAATAATAAGCATTAGATTTCTCTTTGCTATGGTCAGGCCATAAGATGGTGCTTAATCAGGTCTTTACCTGAGGTATTTAATCAACTGCATAGATACAATTGGTTGAAATTTAAGCATGGATATAGAAAGTAGTTACATTAACTTTATATAGTATGATCAAATAGGCAAAATTTGCTTTTTGTTTTTGTTTTTTTAATTTACCCTATTTTAGGTAACCTTTGAATACAAAAAGAGCACTTTAAGTAAAAATTTTCAAGTAAAAAAATTAGAAAATTTAAAACTGGCTCTCTACTTAAGACAGGCTCACAAACTATTTCTTAATCTTTAAGACTTATAATTGTTACAATATGTGAAAGTGTTTTTTGAGGGTTGATACATTTCAACTAAAGTTAGACAAATTTTGCTTGTTGTTGGTTGACTTTAGATCAGTGATTCTTATCACTCCCTTGGTAAGTTTTTAGAAATACCCATGACTGTTTGGCTTCTAAGGGCAGGTGTCAGATAGATTTCATATACAAGTTACCTTATAGTTTGGGCTTACTTAACAGAAAGATAATTTAATTAAAATGCAAAGTAGTTTATACATCTTGTTTAATGCCACAACATAAACTTGTTAAAATACTTGGGAATATGAGATAATTCAGAAAGTAAAGTAGAACTATTCTATTTCATAATATTTCATTCAATTAAACATGTTAAAGTAATAAAAATGGCTCTGACATTTCTTTCTTTAGAATAATGACAAATGGTCTTGATCATATATAGATTGTTTCTTTCTTCCATTCTACTTACAGGCTTTATTAGGAAAGGTTGTGATGTTCTTTGTATGCCTTTTCAGCACTGACTAATGGTTGATAGACCTTTTTATACTGAAATGTCCTTGCTTTCCTAGATAAGCCTTCACTCATTTTGTTTGATGTATTTCTGGATTCTGTTGACTAATTTAGAATTTTTACATCTATTTTTATATGTAAGATGGACTCTCCTTTTTTGTATTTTTAAAAAATCAGAATTTGGTATTAAAGTTGTATTAGTTTATACAATGAAGGAGCTTTCCGTCTTTTTAAATTGTCCTTACTTGCTTAAATACTACTGGAATTATCTGTTCTATGAAGGTTATATTTCATCTGAGTCAGTCTGATCCAGCTTCTTCCTCACTGTTACAACCTCTTCATGTTCTCTGTTTCTTAGGACAGTCTTAGGAGTGCAGCTAGGAAGGAAAATCCCAACTCACTTGTTAAGTTAGTTGCATGTAGTATCTTTTTTTTTTTGGCCAGAATCTTAGTTCTTGGTTCCCGAGCAGGGGTGGAGCCCGTTCCCCCTGCAGTGGGAGCACCAGGCCACCAGGGAAGTCCCTGTCGTATTCGTTTAAACTCTTCATTATCTGTGTTCACGTTCCCTCATTTCTAAACTTGTACATTTTTTTGGTCTGTCTTTTCCTTAAGGAATGTATCTATTTTATTGTTTGAGGAATTGCTTTATTTTTCCCCTCTTTCTCCTTCCTACTTTTATTTTGGTTTATTTTGTTAGTTTCTTAAGATGAGTATTAAGTTCCCTTCTTTTTAGTCTTTATTCTTTAATAAAGATGTCCTCTAAGAACAAGTTTTACTGTGTCCCATAGGTTGTGATAGGCTGTTTGTTTTTCATTGCTCTCTGCATAGTTTAAATTTTCAGTTTTGCTTTCCTCTTTGAATATTTGAAATCTTTGATTTAGGAATGTGTTTCCTAATTTCCAGGCTTTTTTTGGTCATTTTATTTCTTATTTATTGGATAATGACTTCCATTTGGAGTAAAGCCACCCACCCCTCTGCCAGCCTCATGTCCATCAGCAAGAGTCAGGTTAGCCTCAGAATTTAGCCTACTTCTGACAAGACCTTCCTCCACACTCCTCTTTCCCCTCCAGATGTTCTTATCTTGCTACTGCTAGCCGCCATAAGACCATCAGGCACCATAACCATTTTTCCCTCTAAGTAGTCTTCACGGAAAGCCCTGGTGTCTCTTCATTTCCCAGACTTGGATCTTTGTAACCTTGTTCACCGTCTTTCCTCGCCTCCAGTGCTCACTCCTTCTCAGCTCTGTCTTCTGGGGGAGCAGAGCACTTAGCACATTTCATTGTTAATACTTTTTAGGTTGTTTGTAAACTGAGACTTGGGGATCTAGGTCCTCCTAATCTTGTTCTCCTTGGATCCTTAAAGGTTTTATCGTATCTGTCTTGATGCCCCCTCTCCTGTTATCCTCTACCCCCTCCCCCAAAATAACTAAATAGCAGATAAACCAGGAATTTTTATATTCTTTCATGAGAAGGGGGAAATTGACTTAAAGAGATTAATTAATAAGCTGTTGGCTATCGAGACCTTAGTAAGAGGGCTGAGACTAAATCCAGCCTCCTGACTTGGTATTCTTTTAATTACAGCACAGAATTACAACTCAGCAATGAAAAAGATCAAACACAGATTTGAACAGAATGTCAGAAATGCTAAACATAAGAGGGAAGCAGCAAAATTAGATTTATCAGTTAATTAAATGTAAATGGGTCCAATTCTCCTAATAATTCACATTGCCAGATTGGAGCTGAAAAGTACTTAAAAGAAATATGGAAAGGTTGAAATAAAGGGATGCACCAGTATAGAAGCAGAGGTGGTAATATAACATGATTTAAGGTAGAATTCAGGGCTAATGCACTGGACAAAATCAAATAGGATATTATGTAATGATGAAAAGCCAAATTAATTAACAAAACAGCTATAATAGTCATAAACAAGTAGGCACCAAACACAGAAATGATATATAAAAGCAAATCTGTTTAAAACACAAGAGAAGAATTTGATGAAAATACATTTATATTAGGAAATTTGTTATGTCTCTTTCATAATTAGATAGATCCAAAAGATACAGATAAGGTCATGGGAAATAGAATAACACAGTCAAGAAATATTTTGAATGAAGAACTAATTATTTTAAAAGCCCATGGAACAGTTTTACAAAATCCATCTTTACTTCGGCAGCAAAATAAATTGGAAAGAAGCAGAAATTTTACATGTTCTCTGATAATTTATTCTTTCAGAAAGTATTTTTGATCTATTATGTTCCAAGTAGATAGCCATATTTTTTTAATTATGATATAGTAAAATTGACTTCTTTGGGGGTATAGAGTTCTTTGAATTTAACATGTGTTATAACAAATGTATATGGTTATGTAATCGCTACCACAATCAGGATACCAAACAGTTCCAACATCCAAAAGAGTTCCCCTAGTGCCATCTTTTTTCAGGCACACTTTTTCCCCGTCTCTATTCCCTGGCAGCCACTGCTAGGTCTTTATCACTATAGTTTTGTGTTTTTGAGAATGTCATATAGATGGAATAGCGTGTGTAACCTCCAACCTGAGTTTTTTCACTTAGCATGATGCCTTTGAACTGCCTCTGAGTTTTTGCGTGTCAATAGTTTGTTCCTTTTTATTGGTGGGTTGTATTCCATTTCGGAGCTGGTTAAGTCATCTGCCCATTGTAGGACATTTGGGTTGTTTCCAGTTTTTGGTGATAATAAATAGACGTGTTAAAAACATTTAAGTACAGGATTTTTACATGAAAATTAATTTTTATTTCTCTAGAGTAATTACCCAATAATGGAATTGCTGGATCATATGGTAAATGCATATTTAACTTTGGAAAACAGTCTGTCCATTTTTTTATAAAGTGGTTGTGTCATTTTACATTCCCACTAGCAGTATATATATATATATTTATTTATTTATTTTTTGCGATACGCAGGCCTCTCACTGTTGTGGCCTCTGCCGTCGCGGAGCACAGGCTCCAGACGCGCAGGCTCAGGGGCCATGGCTCACGGGCCCGGCCGCTCCGCGGCATGTGGGATCTTCCCAGACTGGGGCACGAACCCGTGTCCCCTGCATCGGCAGGCGGACTCAACCACTGCGCCACCAGGGAAGCCCCTTTCCTGTTCTTCTGTAGCCCCATCCATTATACTTAGTATGGTCAGACTTTTACATCGTAATCATTCTAATAGGTGTGTATTGGTAATCTCATTGTGATTTACTTTGCATTCTCTAATGACTTATGATGTTGAGCATCTTTTAAAGTTCTTATTTGCTATCCATATGTATATATTTTGTGTGTGTGTGTGAAGTGTCCAAGTCTTGTTCAGTTTTCAGTTGGTTTTTTCTTATTGTTGAGCTTTGAGTTCTTTATATATTCTGCATATAAGTCCATTATTAGATGAAATATGCTTTGTAAATGTGTTTTTCTTAGTCTGTGGCTCCTCCTGTCATTCTCTAAACAGGTTATTTCTAAAAGCAGAAGTTGTTTATTGTGATGAAATCCAACTTACCAATTTTTTTCTTTTATGGATGATGATTTCCGTGTTATATCTTGTGCTCAACAGATGATTGCAATGATTTTCTCCCGCATTTTCCTCTAGAAGTTTTATAGTTTTTTATTTTACACTAGGTGTATGGCTCATTTTTTTTTAAATTTTCACTTATAATGTTCTTTTTTAAAAAAAATTTTATTGGAGTATATTTGATTTACAATGTTGTGTTAGTTTCAGGTATATAGCATAATGATTCAGTTATACATATACTTACATTCATTCTTTTTCAAATTCTTTTCCCATGTAGGTTATTACAGAATATTGAGTAGAGTTCCCTGTGCTATACAGTAGGTCCTTGTTGGTTATCTATTTTATATATAGTAGTGTGTATATGTTAACTCCAAGCTCCTAATTTATCCTTCCCCACTCTATGTTTCCCCATTGGTAACCATAAGTTTGTTTTCGAAATCTGTAAGTCTGTTTATGTTTTGTAAATAAATTCACTTGTATCATTTTTTAAAAATGAGATTTCACATATGAGTGAGTGATATGATATTCGTTTTTCTCTGTCTGACTTACTTCACTCAGTATGATAATCTCTAGGTCCATCCATGTTGCTGCAGATGGCATTATTTCGTTCTTTTTTATGGCCAAGTAATATTCCATTGTATATATCTACTACATCTTCTTTATCTGTTCCGCTGTTGATGGACATTTAGGTTGCTTCCATGTCTTGGCTATTGTAAATAGTGCTGAAGTGAACCTTGGGGTGCATGTATCTTTTCAAATTATGGTTTTCTCCAGATATATGCCCAGGAGTGGGACTGCTGGATCATGTGGTAGTTCTATTTTTAGTTTTTTAAGGAACCTCCATACTGGTGAGCTTTCCCATTCATAATTTTCTTGTTTCTAGCTGTGGCCTTTTCTTTTCTGCCTAGAGAAGTTCCTTTAGAATTTTTTGTAAAGCTGGTTTTGTGGTGCTGAATTCTCTGACCCTTTGCTTGTCTGTAAAGCTTTTGATTTCTCCATCAAATCTGAACAAGAGCCTTGCTCAGTAGAGTATTCTTGGTTGTAGGTTTTTTCCCTTTCATCACTTTAAGTATATCATGCCACTCCCTTCTGGCCTACAGAGTTTCTGCTGAAAAATCAGCTGATAACCTTATGGGGATTCTTTTATATATTAATTCTTGCTTTTCCCTTGTTGCCTTTAATATTTTTTCTTTCTGTTTAATTTTTGATAGTTTGATTAATATGTGTCTCAGCAAGTTCCTCCTTGGGTTTATCTTGTATGGGACTCTCTGTGCTTCCTGGACTTGAGTGTTTCCTTTCTCATGTTAGGGAAATTTTTGGCTATAATCTCTTCAATTATTTTCTCAGGCCCTTTCTCTCTCTCTTCTCCTTCTGGCACCCTATAATGCAAATGTTGGTGGGTTTAATGTTGTCCCAGAGGTCTCTAAGACTGTCCTCATTTCTTTTCATTCTTTTTTCTTTTTTATGTTCCACAGCAGTGATTTCCACTACTTTATCTTCCAGTTCTCTTGTTGTTCTTCTGCCTCATTTTTTCTGCTATGGATTCCTTCTAATGTATTTTTCATTTCAGTTATTGTATGGTTTATCTCTGTTTGTTCCTTAAATCTTCTAGCTCTTTGTTAAACATTTCTTATATCTTCTTGGTCTGTGCCTCCATTCTTTTTCTGTGATCTTGGATCATCTTTATTATTGTTACTCTAAATTCTTCTTCAGGTAGATTGCCTATCTCCACTTCATTTAATAGTCCTTCAGGTTTTTATATTGTTCCTTTGAAACATATTTCTCTGCCACCTCATTTTGTCTGACTTTCTGTGTTTGTGGTCTCCATTCTGCAAGCTTCAGGATCGTAGCTCTGCTTGCTTTTGGTGTCTGCCCCTGATGGGTGAGGCTGGTCATGGGGTTTGTGCAGGCTTCCTGGTGGGAGGGACTGGTGCCTGTCCACTGGTGGGTGGAGCTGGGTCTTGTCCCTCTGGTGGGCAGGGCCGTGTCAAGAGGGTGTATTTAGAGGTGGCTGTGGGCTCAGTATGACTTTAGACGCCATCTGCTGATGGGTGGGGCTGTGTTCCTGTCTTTCCAGTTGTTTGGTCTGAGGTGTTCCAGCATGGGAGCCTGTAGGCAGTTGGGTGGAGCTGGGTCTTGGGGTCGAGCTGGACATCTCCAAGAGAGAACACACCGATTAATATTCCCTGGGCACAGGAATTCTCTGGTGGTCCAGCATCCTGGACTCAGTGCTCCCACCCCAGAGGCCCAGGCCTGACCCTATTTCCTGGCTTCTGGGGTCTCCTGAGGCCACAGTGCTGTAGGTGCTGCAGCAAAAACACCTGAGACCTTTAGGTGCAGGTAAAATGCCTTAGAGTGCCTCATACCTTTCACATCTTTTGTGAGATTTAGCCCTAAGTATTTTATAGGTTTTTATGTACAATGGTAGTAAATTTTTAAAAAATATTGTTTCTTTTCATTACTATTATATAGAAATAATGTTGATTTTTTAAATGTTTATTTAGTGTCCTCCAACCTTGCTAAACTTGCTTATTCGTTCTAGGTGCTTTTTTAATCCCATAGATTCCATTGGGTTGCTACATTCTTCCTTTCCAATCTGGATGCCTTTTATTTCTTGTTTTATTGCCTTGGCTGAAGATCTCCAGTGCAGTGTTGTGATGAGAGCTGATATCCTTCTTTTGTTCCTGATATTAAGGGGAAAACATTCAGTCTCTACCACTGAGTGTGCTGTTAGTTGTATCTTTTCATAGATGCTGTTTATCAGGTTGAGGAAGTTTCCTTCTATTTCTGGTTTGCTGAGAGGTTTCATTAGGAATGCATGTTGGATTTTGTTAAATTCCTTTTCCACATTTGTTGAGATGTTCATATGAAGTTTCTTTTTTGGTTTAAAATAGTAAAATCCACATTGATTTTTTTTATCCCCATGTTATTATCAACCTTTCATTTCTGAAATAACGTCACTTGGTTGTGCTGTACTGTTCTTTTCACCTATTTGGATGACTTATGGTAAAATTTTGTTTAGGATTTTTATCTATGTTCATGAGGGATAGTAATCCGTAGTTTTCTTTAATTATAGTGTCTTTGTCTGGTTTTGGTATCATGGTACTATAGAACTCATAGACTGACTAAGGAAGTATTCATTCCTCTTCAGTTTCCTGCAAGAGTTTGTTTGTAATGGATTATTATTTAAATGTTCAGTAGAATTCATTTGGGGCCTGGAGTTTTTTCATGGAAAGGTTTTATCCACAGATTTAAATTCTTTCATACATACAAGATTCTCCGGTTATCTATTTTTTATTGTGAAAATATATATAAGATAAAATTTACCATTTTAACCATTTTTAAGTGTATGATTCAGTGGCACTAACTATGTTCACATTGTTTTGCAACCATCAATACTATCCATTTCCAGAACTTTTTCATAACCTCAAACAGGAACTCCACCAATTAAGCAATAACTCCCACTCCACATTTCCTCTCAGTCCCTGGTAACTTGTTCTACCTTCCGTCTCTATGAATTTGCCTGTTCTAGATACCTTGTATTAGTAGACTTATACAATATTTGTCCTTTTGTAATTTGCTTATTTCACTTAGCATAATGTGTTTAAGGTTCATCCATGTTGTAGCATATATCAGAATTTCATTCCATTTTATAGCTGTATGTATTGGAATTTCATTCTATTTTATGGCTAATAATGTTCCATTATATGTACATACCACATTTTGTTTATCCATTCATCTGTCCATGGACACTTGAGTTGCTTCCACCTTTTGCCTTTTGTGAATAATACTGCTGTGAACATTGTTGTACAATTATTTGTTTGAGTTCCTGTTGTCAGTTCTTTTGGGTATGTACCTCAGTGGAATTGCTACATTATATGGTAATTCTATTTTTAGTTTTTTGAGGAACTGCCAAACTATTTTTCACAGTGACTGTGCCATTTTACATTCCTACCAGCAATGCACAAGCATCCTAATTTCTTAATGTCCTTGTTAACACTTGTTATTTTTCACTTTTTTCTTTAATTGTAGCTGTTTTAATGGATATGAAGTAGTGTCTCATTGTGGTTTTGATTTGCATTTCCCTAATGGATAATGATGTTGAGCATCTTTTCCTGTGCTTGTTGGCCATTTGTGTATATTATTTGGAGAAGTGTCTATTCAAATCCTTTTCCCCATTTTTGAATAAGGCTTTCTGTTGTTAAGTTATAGGCATTCTTCATATATTCCAAATACTAATCCCTTATCAGATAACTGGCTTGCAAATATTTTTTTCCCATTTTGTGAGGGTTTTTTTCCCACTCCCTTGACGTTGCCCTTTGATGCATGTAAGTTTTTAATTTTGATAAAGTCCAGTTTATTTTTCTTCTGTTGCCTGTGCTCTTGGTGTTATATCCAAAAAATCTTTGCCAAATCCCATGTCATGAAAAATTTTTCCTATCCTTCTAAGAGTTTTTAAGATTTAGTTTTTACATTTACATCTTTGATCCATTTTGGGCTAACTTTTGTATATGGTGTAAGGTTAGGGTCCAACTTCATTCTTTTGCATCTGGATGTCTAGTTTTCTGAGCATCATTTGTTGAAAGGACTGGCCTTTTCCTATTGAATGGTCTTGGCTTCCTTGTTGAAACTCAGTTGGCTATATAGGTGAGGGTTTATTTCTGGGTTCTCTATTTATTACATTGGTTTCAATGTCTGTACTTAATGCTAGTACCATTGTTTTAATTATTGTAGTTTTGTAGTAAGTTTTGAAGTTTGAGTCCTCCAACTATTCTTTTTTTTCAATATTGTTTTGTTATTTAGTGCCTCTTGTAATTCTATACGAATTTGAGTGTCAGCTTTTGCATTCTGCAAAAAAAGCTCTTAGAATTTTTATTGGATTGTGTTGGATCTGTAGATAGCTTTGGGTAGTATTGTCATCTTCACAATATTAAGCCTTCCAACTCATGAACACAGCATGTCTTTCCACTTATTTGTGTCTTCTTTAATTTCTTTCAGCAGTGTTTTGTAGTTTTCAGTGTATAAATATTAAAGCTCCTTGGTTAAATTTATTCCTGAATACTATTATTATTATTATCATTGTCATCTATTTTAAAAGCATTTTATTCTTTTTGATGCTATTGTAAATGAAATGATATTTAAAATTTTTCTTTTTGGATTGTTCATTACTAGGGTATAGAAATGCAACTGAGTTTTGCATGTTGATTTTATATCCTGCAACTTTGCTGAATTCACTTATTAGTTCTAACAATATTTTTGTATGTGTATGGAATATAATCATTAGGATTTTCTACATATAAGAAATGTTGTCTGTGAACAGAGATAATTTTACTTCTTCCTTCCCAATATGGATGCCTTTTATTTCCTTTTCTTGCCTAATTGCTCTGGCTAGGACTTCCAGTACTCTGAGCATAGAAGTGGTGAGAGTATGCATCCTTATCTTGTTCTGATCTGTGGGGAAAAGCTTTCAGTTCTTCACCAATGAGTATGTGATGTTAGTTACAGGTTTTTCTTATGTATTCACTTGTGTTTTCTTCTGCATTCTCTAATCTGCTGTTAATCCCATCCTGTGTATTTTTTTTTTTAATCTCAGACATTGTCGTTTTCATCTCTAGATGTTTGGTATGGGTTTTTAAAATCTCTCTCACGTCAGCTTAACTTTCTGAACATGTGATATACAGTTATGTGTTTTTAATATCCTTTTTTGCTAGTTTTAACATCTTTGCTAGTTCTGAGTCAGTTTCTCTTGATTGCTGGTTTTTCTTTTGATAAGGCAGATGATTCCATTGATATGTTCTGGTTTCCCATTCATTGGTATTTCTTTACAGTGTAGTTGATATTACTTTTGGTAAATTTTCATGTCTCACTTATTGCTTGTTTCAAAGGCTTTATTGGTTATATTATCTAGTTTTAACTAACTTAACCTTCATAAAATAGGCGTGTGCCTATAAAAAGATTCCTGCAGAGGAACAGAATTGAATATTGTATTAAAAATGCAAGCCCAAATGAACAACTAGAGAAAAGCTGAAGTGACAGTTCTTCTATGATTTTGTTATTTATGATAAGAAATATATGTTTGGTTCCTAGCACTGAACTCCGAAAACCCTTGGATTTTCTTAAGTGATAAGAATCATTAAAGATGTCTTTTGTTTTTCTTTTCTTTTTTTTTTTCTTTTTTGGCTGCACCACGTGGCTTATGGGATCTTAGTTCCCCGACCAGGGACTGAATGAACCTGGCACCCAGCAGTGAAAGCACCGAGTCCTAACCACTGGACGACCAGGGAATTCCCAGGATGTCTTTTGTATTTTCATAACAAGCCTTTTTCAACCACACCTGAGTTTATGTTAATGATGTGACTTCTAGAAAGCCCCTAAGCATAGAGGCTGGTTGCCAGGAGAACCAACCATGTATTGGGTTGGCCCAAAATTTCGTTCAGGTTTTTCTGTAAGATGCTATGGAAAACCCAAACAAACTTTTTGGCCAACCCAATAATTAGAGGGTTGGAACTTTTCAGCCCTATCTTACCTCCCTCACTTCCAGGGTGCGGAGAGGGGCTGGAGGTTTTGTTTAATGACCAAAGGCAAATGATTTAATCAGTCCAGCCTCCATAAAAAAACCCCAGGGGTTCAGAGAGCTCTGTGTTGGTGAACATGTGGAGGTACTGGAAGGATGGCATGCTTGGAGAGGGCATGAAAACTCTGTGTCCCTTCCCCATACCTTGCCCTGTGCCCAGATCTCTTCCCTCTGGCTGTTCCTGGGTTGTATCCTTTTATAATAAAATGATAATCTAGTAAGTAAACTGTTTTCTTGAGTTCTTTGAGCTACTATATCAAATTAATCTAATTGAGGAGGGATTATGGGAACCTCTGATTTATAGCCAGTTGGTCAGAAGCACAGGTAACAACGTGGACTTGAGATTGGACTCTGAAATGGGGGTGTGGCAGTCTTGTGGGACTTCGCCCTTACCCTGTGGGATCTATCTCTTAACTTCAGGTAGATCGTGTCAGAACTGAATTGAATCGTGGGACACCCAGCTGGTGTCCCTGGAAAGTCAAAGAATTGGTAGTTGTGGGAAAAACCCTACGTATTGGGTCACAGAAGCGTTCAATGTTGTAGAGGAGAAACACAGGAGTGTTTTTTCCTAAACAGTCTGCTTCTATTATGAGCTCCTTGTTTGTCATCCACATGAGAAGGTTGAAAAGATAGTTTAATCAAATGTAGTGAGAAGTTGGCAAAATAAAATTTATCAGAAATATTCCCACTGCTGCCACCAATAAGGCAAATTAACAGCCACTTGCAAAACAGAAGACCCAGACTTGGTGAAGAAGCAGTTTGAGCATCTAAGAGCTAAAGAGATCAATGTCTGCACACGAGATCCACCAGAGGAACCAAGGGAGGATGAATGAGAACTGAAGGTCCTGTGTCCAGGAGAGGTACCCTTTCAGGTTGCCTGTCTCTTGACTTTGATGGTAGGACTCCAGGGGCAGTGTTTCCTGAGGGTGTTATCTGTAGCTTTCAAATCTAACATGTCAGAAGAGTAACTTGGAGACAGTTATTGACATGCAAATTATACGTATGACAGAGAAAGTCATTAGACTGCCAAGAAATATATGCAGGAAATTATAAAAGAGAAAGAGGATATGGGGGGAGGGAAGGAGAACACAAACATTCCGGGAACATTGAGTTTCTTTTCCTGGGTAGACTAGCTGGTAGCAGTCTGCCCTGGAGCAGATTTGTCTTAGGTGTTTAAGAATAGAAAAGTTCTTTCTATCTTCTCTGAAGAACCTTGAGAATTTAACTGTGGAGCATGTGTGACAGGCCGTCTCTTTGCGATGTCTACCAGTGGCCTTCATTTAGTACCTCTACCAAGTCAGAACCATTTCTTCATCCACATTTTCTCAATTTGGGTGTCTTTTTTTTAAGCTATATGAGTAAAATGTAAATAATTTCATATTTTTTATAAAAATGGTGTGGCCGATTTCTTTATCTAGACCTGGTGAATACAAGATTACTTAATATATAGAATTTTTTGTTCGTTTGCCTCAAAGAAACTGCACTTAGGTTTTCCTTGGACTGTGCAATTGGCACTGTCCTTTAACTTGTGGTTGCCTGACATTCTAGGAATGACTTCATCAACTTCTTTATCACCTTAGCCCAGGACACCTGTTTTTTTTAATCTTTGGCATGCAGAAAGACCTGGTGTAATGCATGTTTTGAAATGCGTTTTTATTACCTAATTTGTGTGTGTAATGGATTATCAGAAATCATCCAAGAATTACTAATATATTTCCATATTGGCGACAGGTGTTCTAGGAAGCATTTAGTATTTGAGCATTTACATATATCACCTTAGTTGTGGCTGTTTTGAATTAATTGTGATAAGCTAAAATCTCTTGAAAGTTTCTTTCCAAGTGTCTTGAGTTAATATTTTCCCTCTGGCCAGTGGGATAGACTGCACATTATTTCTGATACTCTCTTAAGACATGTGGGCAGTTACTGTCATTTAAGCCAGATGGCATGTGTCAAGTCCTTTTCCGGGGCAGGGAGAGGTTTTGGGGGCTGCTGTAGTAGAGCCCAATGGGACTTCTTACGGAACTTGTCTTCTCTTCATATAAATCAATGCATACAGATTTCACTGCTCTTCGAGCACTCCTCTTGAACTTATGGAGATTCTTAAAGGATTGGGCATAGACGTTTTTGTGTGTAAATTCTCTTTTTGCAGTTGTGCAGTAGCAAGTGATTGTTGATAAGGTTATATAAAATGAATACTGTTTTTTAGGATAAAAACGAACAAAAACAAAGAATTCTTAAGGCGAGAAAAGAGGGGCCCCTTTATAATTTTACCAGTCTTCCAAGCTGCCCACAGCCAGCATCTGACTTAGGGTGTTGGCAAGCTGTGAACAACGCTCCTAATAATAGCTTAGGGGGCCCTGGGAAAGTGCCCCAACCCACAGTCAGCCAGAGATCTCTACATCAGCACGGTGAACTCTAGCTCTTGGCTTTTAATGTGCCGGGTCGATCACCACCTTACACCTTACGCTTTCATTTTTTTCAATAAAAGGTTTGCTTTTTCAAGAAGTACAGGTAGGTGAATAAATTTTACAAGCATTTGGTTTTCATTTTTCTCGATTAAATTCTAAGCTGCTAAACTTTAGTGACACTTTTTCTTCTATCTTCACATCCATAACTCTAAGAATTCGGATGTGAATTTGGGCATTTAATAAAGTGGCTTTTCTGTTTCTTCATTTTCTTGGTAATTGATTTAAAATGTATGTTTTACTGGAATTCTTATCAAAATTTTCATTTTTCCAAGGTGTTGACTTTAAGGTGAAAACAATTTCAGTGGATGGAAATAAGGCTAAACTTGCAATATGGGTAAGAATTTTTAAAATGTATTCTGTGTAAATATTAAACTTGTACTTTTTGAAGAAGCAGAAATTGATGTGTGTAGTGTTCTAGAGGTGAATGAACAATGTGTGTTTAATAACTTGGGAGATTTGATGTTGATTAAAGGATAGACATAAATAGTTATATCTTATAATTCTGTAATCAGGCAGAGACTTGTTTTACTTACTCAGATTTTTAAAATATATAAGCCCTTCAGAATATTTGAAAACAGAGTATTAAAAAAATCATCGCCTGCCAGAGAGAATCATTGTTATTGAATGTGTTTCGTTAAAGTTTTAAAAAGACAACCTACTCTGAACTAATGCTAAAGACAGTTGTTGTGGAGAAGGGAATGAAGCGATAGAAAAAATGACTTTTCATGTTTGTTAGTGTAAATATCTATAAAATTTGAGCTTGCCAACTTTGGATTTTTTTTAAATACTGACGCTGAGTGTTTACTTACTAGCGTCTTTTCATTTGCCTGGTAACCCAACTGTTCTGATCCGCATTCTCTGCTAACTAGACCTCTTCCTGGTAGTGCTGAATAAGGTAGCATTAGCTGCCGGAACGTCCAGGTTACTCGGTCTGCGTCCGTCTGCTCCTCTTTCCGCCTCTCCTTCCTTCCTTCCTATCTCTGTCTCTCCATCTAAGTACGATTGCTTATATATTAAATATATTACATATAAAAATATACTCATAAGCTAATTCCCACATACGCTATAGTTAAATATCTAAGTATATTTTTATAACATGATAATAATATTAGGACTGGTCTGCAGTCATCAAATTGAGTCATACTTCGGTGGCTAAGTAGTAAATGCTGGCTGGGTGGGTGTCAATTACAGATTGAAACAGCAAGTGTTCATGCATTGTATGATCTCATTCACGTTAATGGCATTCTCTGAATGGCACACTATTTCTAACACACACTTTACTCCAAATGACTGTGTGTCTTATGTTTTTTTTGTGTTTTTTTCTAAGATACAATGCTTTACATGATTGGTAGCCTGTTTGTCCCTTCCCCAAAATATGTTTAATATCAATCAGTACAGTAATGTCTAACAAGAAACAAGTTGGAAAATGTTGGACTAGACCATAGTAAAATATATATTGAAGTTTAAGAATGCTCCCTTCTTTCCGAACTGAAGTGGAGCCTGATTTTCCGTGTTTTTCTTGTTTGATTTATTACCTCTTCTGCCCTTGCTCCTGCTGTGACATACACAATTTAGAATAGGATCTGAGGCTTGATGGTTGCTGTGAGATCTTACTTTCATACAAGAGGTTTTTTGTTTGTTTGTTTTTAATTTACTTTCTAGTTCCTGCTCAATAAAAAGGTTGGCAGGTATTACTGAAGTGACATCTTTATCATAGGCTTATAAATATTTTTTAAATAAGAGAGGCTTCTCCTGACTGCAAGGATAATATAGTTTCATTCTAAAAAGTATAATCAAAATAGTATGAAATTAATAGAGAAGTTCATCTTTAACCAATGTCTGCATTTTAGTGAACATCCTATAAAATATGTCAGACACATGCACATTGTTACACGTGTTGTATATGCAGCTTTCTGAAAGAAAGGATTCACCTGCTTGTCACCCTCCCCCCAACACACTATGTACATTGTTCTGTGTCAATAAATATAGAAGTACATCAGTTTAAATGACCATCTTAAGATATTTACACCGTTAATAGTTTTTCACAAAGATCAGAAGTGCTGTGATGAGCATACTAATTTTTACATCTGTGTGTACTTGTCCAGTTACTTTACAGTGTATACTTAGAAGCTGAATTACTGTCTCAAAGAATATGAAGACTTAACATTGGGGTATAGGAAAAAGGTCTTCTGTACTATATATTGTTAATCTTTCTCATTTTTGCCTTTCTGAGTAATAATTTTTCACTTATACTGCATTTCTTTTGATTAGTGAGCTTTTTTCTTGCATATTTATTGATTATATTTTAATGAATTTTCTTATATGCTTTGCCCTTTTTATATTAGTGTTCATCTTTTTCATGATTAAAGTCTTTATATAATAAAAATACTAGCTTTTTGTCATGTGCCACATTTTTTCCACTCTGTCATTTGTCTTTAAAATCTTATTTAAGAGGAGTATACATTAATGTTCTTGTGTGTAATACTAACTCTGTCATATGCTGCAGACTTTTTCCCCTAGTTTGTCATTTACTTTCAAATCTTGTTGAGGATGAGTGTGGGGGGCGCGGGGAGACAGCATGGTGTTGGGGAGGGGTGTTCTTGCCATACCAAGGGTTCAGTATTTACATGATTAAATCAGTTATTTTCTTCATGCATCTGGGTGTCATGTCATATTTAGGAAGGCCTTCTCACTCAGGATTAGAAATATATGAATCTACTTCATGTAAATAAAATCAGCTCCTCTCCCACTTGGATGCTCCTTCTAGGATTATTCAAACAGAATAGAGTCAGGCCCAGCCCTGCCTCCTGTGCGCCCGAAAGTGCGGCCCACACATCATGACCTACTTGGCACCCACCTCTGAGGTGGTTCTTCTCTACATCCTTCCCTCACTTCTACTCCCCACATTCTGTCATTTAGCCTTTCTAGATCCTTTCCAGCTTTGTCCGTTTCTGTCTTTAATAATCCTCTCTTCTTCCATCAGAAAATAAAACCACATATAATAAGCTCTGCTTCCTTTATCTTACAAAGATGTTATTACTTACTGCAAATGCCTGTTTTGAAGGCAAGCAAAGATCTAACTTCTGACTATTTAAACATATAAATTATATAGTTGTTATAAATTCTGATCCATCTGAGCTTCTGCTTGCCCCACAGCTGAACTCACACTTACAGCCACGGGACGGCAGTTGTTGACATTCGATGTACGTCTTTCCTTTTCTTCAGGTTATTTTACATTAGCAGACTGCAAACTTTTTCTTAAAAGACTGGAAGATATTTAGTTCAACCCCAAGGTGGGCCGTCCAGCAGTACATAAGTGAATGGGTCTGGCTGTGTTCCAGGAAAACTTTATTTAATAAAAACATATAATGAAACAGGTGGTGGGCTGAGGCAGCAGTTTACCAACTGCTGCTTTGCTTAATCTTAGGTAGACTTGAGCCACAGTCCGAGGATGGTAGAAAGAAGACAGAAGGAACCAGGCCCAGAAGAAGAGACTTGCTAATTAGTTTACAACAAAAGTTGAGCAACTATTCTATGGCAGGAATTTCTCCGGGTTCTGGAGTTAAACTGGTGATTGAGCAGATGTGGTCCCTTCCTTGTGAAATTTACATTTCCTAGCTTGTGTACGTCTTATATTCATTACCCCTAATATGAGTCAGAAATGTAATAAGGAGTGGTTTGGTTTTAATGCATTTTCCTGAAAGAAGATACATAGAAAACATTTTTTAAAGTACAACCTAAAAATTGCCTACTTAAAATAAAACACCCCTGTAATTCTCTTTAAATCATTGGTTCTCAACCTTGATTCTGTGTCAGAATCACCTGGTGGGAAGAGTATTAAAACTTCTGTCATACCCTAGTTAAGCCAGAATCTTCATGGGTTCAAGCTAGGCGTCTGTATTTTCATTTCCCAGGAAATTTTATTGTGCCACTGGAGTTGAGAACAATGGCTTTCAATGAAATGAGTTTCATGTGTGATAAAAATCTTAAATTCAAAATTGTAGAAAACCTATACTTTGTTACATTTTTTCTACAGATGAGGCAGTATTTGTTAGTTTTTATGTTACACTTGTCAGTAAAAAAAAAATGTCTTATTTAAGTTTTAAATGAGCTTGATATTTTAATAATGCTGTTCAACTTTCTGCTTTTAAATTAGTATGTTGAAGGTTTTTATTTATACTTTGTTTTGTTTAATAATAATTTATTGCCACTTTTAGGATACTGCTGGTCAAGAAAGGTTCAGAACATTAACTCCCAGCTATTATAGAGGTGCACAGGGTGTTATATTAGGTAAGGTTTTACTTTAATATACCGTTTAAAAAATATTGTTTTATTACTGGGGAATTTCTAATTTTCCTTGTTTGTGAAGGTCAATAAGTTTTTCTTTCATTTTTCTTTAGGGCTACTTTTATGTGACTTGAAGTTACATTAACTTCATGTAATATTAATGAATATTTACACTTTTAAAATTTTGTTTCAGCCCTTTGTCTAGCAATTAAAAAATAAAGATCAGACACATGTACTAAGGAGTGGTTTGGATTTATGCATTTTTCTGAAAGAAGATACATAGAAAACATTTTTAAAAGTACAACCTAAAAATCGCTTACCTAAAATAAAACACCCCTATAATTTATCTGGTTTAAAAGCGCGTGTTGCTGAGGACATAATTGAGGACCAGTCCTCCTGTCATTGGTCTGTCTTAGAGTATTACCAGAAACCAATCTTTAGTCAGCAGCTTACAAATATTAACTGCCAGATTATAAAAGAAGGAGAGTGTTGGTTGCTTAGCAGAATCTGTTTTCTTAGTCTTGAAAAATAGCACAGAGCACTTAGTACTATTGATTTATAATCGCACAGAACTTAAAAGCCAAGTGTGGATTTTCAATGTAATTTATTGAAAAGTGCTTGTTCTTAATATTCCTGAGAAACTGTTTAAAATGAATATTGATCAATTGTAGGGAGAAATCTCTTCTTATATATCATGACTTGTGAGGCTTTGGTTTCATTTCTGTTAATTTGACAGTGACTCTCATAGTTTTGGTTCAGCATCTCCTAAGTTTAGAAAACACTTTAAATTAATAAGCTCTTTAGTAAAATGCAGAGTGATGGGAGATGAAAGTGAAAGCAGAGGAAGACGATCAGGATTCCACCCACTAACTTTACATATTTTTTCAAATTTTCAAATTCTGGTCCTTGTGAGAAATAAAGTAACAGGGTCATAGATACTGAAATTTATGTAAAATTTTTTGGTATTTTGCCACAGATTTGAATCTAAACACCTTTTGGTTTTCAGACAAACTTTTTTTATTGTTATAAATGGAGACACAGCTGCTGTTTTGCTTAATTTTCAGTTATCACATAGGATATAATTTCATTTCTCTCACAACATATGTAAATAAAGTTGAAGTATGTATGTAAATGCATATATATTTTTTTTAAATACACTTGTTTCTTCCATCTGGATCAGTAGGCACTGATTTTTAAGCATTGAAGGCTTAAAAAACAGACTTGTCTGTATAGTAATGTCAGTTCCTAGTACATATCAGAAATGTAATGCCATTGTTTCTTACTTTTGATATTTAATAAATGATTCTTTTTATTTCAGTTTATGATGTCACAAGAAGAGACACCTTTGTTAAACTGGATAATTGGTTAAATGAGTTGGAAACGTACTGCACGAGAAATGACATAGTAAACATGCT
Source organism: Tursiops truncatus (assembly GCF_011762595.2). Taxonomy (NCBI): domain Eukaryota; kingdom Metazoa; phylum Chordata; class Mammalia; order Artiodactyla; family Delphinidae; genus Tursiops; species Tursiops truncatus. Next base: position 176,352,062 of record NC_047035.1, on the reverse strand, counting down.
AGTTGGAAATAAAATTGATAAGGTGAGAAGTCAGACACTTGGCAGTTTGGCTCTATATTTTGGTAGCTTTTCTTAATCTTTGATTTATCTTTTAGGAAAATCGTGAAGTTGACAGAAATGAAGGCCTGAAGTTTGCACGGAAGCATTCCATGTTATTTATAGGTAGGTGTGTGAATCTTTATCTTTTCATTATTAATGAAGAGTTTTTAAATGGAGTTTCTGTTACATTGTTCTCTTTATGAACCATAAAATGTGTGTATATAGCTCATGGTTGTCTTGTGCTATAAAACTAACCAACTGTAGAACCAGGTTCCTTATTTTTCTTTCTGTGAAAAAGAATAGGATCTCACATCATGTGAAGCCTTACAGAAGAGTCACACCATTCCTCTCCTTCAGGAAAGCCAGGGACCCAGCCCTGCAGTCGCACCTGCTGGTTCATGTGCTGGCAGCAGTGGCACCACCTGAGAGCTTGTTAGAAATGCTTCATTTCAGACCCTAGCCCAGTTTTTCTGAATTAGAATCTGCATTTGAGAAAGATGTTCATGTGATCTGTATGCACGTTAATATGTGAGAAGCACGGTAGAGCTAGTGTTGGCAAATACAGCACGGGCCAGATGTGGCCCCACTGTTTGTATGGGAACACACCATGGCCGCTCATCTGCGTTGCTGTCTGTGGCTGCCTTTGTGCTTCATGGCAGAGTTGCCATTACAGTGCGAGGCAGTATGGCGTCAAAGCCTAAAATATTTACTCTCTAGCCACTTACAGGAGATGTTTGTTGGCCCCTTGTCTGGCATAGTGGACTGGCTCTACCAGTTGGGAGCTTTTAAAAGTTACACTCTCTGGGCCTTACTTATCACGGGTCTGAAACAGAGCCTCGAAGGCAGTTTATAAGAAACACCCTAGTTAATTCTGATGTGAAGCCAGCCTTAGGAATTACTGTTTTAGCTATTCCACTGTATTAGAACCCAGTAGGAATCAGGAAATGGAAATGGGAGAACATCACATATAAAGAGAAGTGGGGTGGTGTAAGTGGAAGGTGTAGGGAATTTTAGACAGGGATTGAGTAGTATCTCTACTGCTTACTTGCTAGGTGTCTTTCATTTCTATATGTTAGTTTGTTCAATTAATATTTATTGAACACTGAGGATACAACAGTGAACAAAATGGTCCAACTTCCTGTCCTCAGGGAGTTTACATTCCAGGCTGGGAAACAGACTCGTATAAGTAAGTAGTGCTATGCAGGAAATAAAACATAGTAAGGGAAGAGGGAATGACCAGGGTGGGAGGTAATACGGAAAAGTTCTTTGAGAGAGTGCCATTTGAGCAAGAATTCGTGGTATGAAGATCAAGACGGAGAGTGTCTCAGGCTGAGAGAATAACGAGTATTTCCTGAGGTAGGAACCAGCTTAGTGTGTCTGAGCAACAGGAAGGAAGCTTGTGGGCTGGAGCAGAGCGTGTGCTGGAGGAAAGGGTGGTGATGATGGGACAAGAGATCTTAAAAGGTCATGTTGGACCTCCTAGGATATGGGAAAGAAATGAATTTTATTCTAAGCAAGGTGGAAAGCAAGGGAGTAGTGCTGTGACTTGATATTCTTTTAAAGAGACTCATTTGTGTAGCAAATGGCCCGTGAGAAGCAGAAGCAAGAGGGTGCTTATTCTCTTACAGTGGCCTAGATGAGGGGTGCTGGTGGCGCTGACTGTGGTGGCAGTCATGGCTGGTGGGAAGTTGGCAGATCCAGGAGACGCTTTGAGGGTAGAGCTGACAGCACATAGGTTGGGTGTGGAGGATAAGGGAAGAGAGCAGTCAGGATAAGTTCAGGTCTCTGGCATGAGCAGCTGGGTGAATGGTGGTGCCGTAACTGAGATGTGGAAGTTTGAGATGAGAACAGGTTTAGGCAGAGGAATAGGGAACCAAGAGTTCTGCTTAGACGTAAGACCTGTCTTTCAGACAACCAGTGGACATCGTGGTCACTGGCATTTAGGTGGCGTTTAAAGTCATGGGATTAGAGCAATCACTACAGGAAAAACTGGATAGAAAAGGGCTGATGATTGAACGCTGGGGCACTCCAGCAATCAGAAGTCAGCAGAAAGAGGAGTGCCAGCAAGTAAGGCTGCGAAAGCTACGCCAGTGAGAGAGGAGGTGCCGGGAGTGTTCAGTGTCCTGCAGGCCACGTGAACCAAGTGTTTAAAGGAAGAAGGCGGTCGGCCACATCAAATGCTGCAAGGGGTCAAATGAGAAAAGGACGTTGGATTTGACAAGGCACAGGCTTTGGTAGTCTTGAAAAGAATAGTTTCCATGGAGTGGTGGGAACAAAAGTCTAATCAGCGTAGTTTGAAGAAAATTTTGAGATAAAGTGGAAACAACTTATATGGACAACTCTTTGTGACAGTTTTGAGAGAGTAGAGAAACTAGGTGGCTACTGGAGGAGGTGTGGGCTGGAGGGCAGGTTGTTTGGTTGGGCGGGTGGGTGTTTAATGAGACGGACAATAATTTTGGTGGGCTTTGAAGCTGACTGGTATAATCCAGAAGAGAGGGCACATGATTTTTCAGTGAATGAGAAGGGATGGGATCCCGGGAACTAGACAAAGGGGGGCCTCAGACGGCAGCCGGGATGGTTCACCTGTTGTAACAGGAGTGAAGGCAAAGCCTAAGGATACAGATGTGGGTGGGCTGGGAACCCTGTCAGTGGGATGATCAGGAGTTCTTGCCAGGTTGTTTCGGGTTTTCTCAATATAGAGCTAGATCATCAGCTGAGGTAGAGGAGCTTTAAGATGACGGAATAAATAGTCATCTCAGACTGGAAAAAAAGGTAGTCACTGGGGAAATACAGGATTGGGGAGCAGGGCTGGATTGGGGAGCAGGGCTAAGTGTCCACATGCGTCTCATAAGCATAAATTTAAAATGGGACTAGTGTTCATGGTTGTATGTCATTTATCCAACCACCTATAGCTGCTGGGTCCCAGGCACAGAGCAACCAGATTGTTTAACTTAGAGCCTAGATTTCCTTATTCTAAAACGGGAATGATACCTGCTTCAGCGGCTAATATTAAGAACTAAAAAAATTAAGGAAAGAACTTTGGCGTAGTATTTGAGTAGGGCTTTAAAATTTACAACTCTATCACAAAATCTTGGGCTTATATACCGCTAGTCTTATAGATAGAACTTAAATAGCTCAACTTTGAGAGTTGCAGGAAATTCGCTAATCTTAAACCTGTGGGGAGAGATTTGGCTTTTTATATATCATCAGCTGATATTTCTGCTGTAATAGTTTTCCAGAAAAACGTAGAAATATGATCAGAAGAGAATATACTCTGACATTTTTCCTTGAATTTCAGAGGCAAGTGCAAAAACCTGTGATGGCGTACAGTGTGCTTTTGAGGAACTTGTTGAAAAGATCATTCAGACGCCTGGACTGTGGGAAAGTGAGAACCAGAATAAAGGAGTCAAACTGACACACAGGGAAGAAGGGCAAGGGGGAGGGCCCTGTGGTGGTTACTGCTCTGTGTTATGAACTCTGGGGAGCTCCATCTCTTGCATATTTGATCGGATAACGTCATCTTTCTGTATATAAACTCTTCAACTGCTATTTTAGGGTCCTTGCAGTTTGCACATATTTGTTTTGTATCATGGCAGTAAATACTTGCGAGAAATCCCACTTATCGACTGTTTCCAGGTAAAACATTATGGTAAGCATGCATAGTTTGCAATCTGCAGTTTTTTATGTAACATAAAATAGGTGTACCTTTATAAGTACATTTGATTTTATGATTTACATTCATCATGTGATTTTTTAAAAATCCACTTATCTAGTGTATGTTGATACAAGGTCTATTTCTGGTGTCCTTTTCATTTAAATACTCATCAATTACTGAATTAATTGGTATGTAGAACTCCTAGGACCACTGAGAGATATACAGGTATCATCAAACCTGGCAAATTTCCCTTCAGAAATAACAAAGAGCATGATTCCGTAACTTTTCTAGGATGTTTGCTGATGGATTCTCTTTTAGTACTAAGCAAATTTCTCTTTACAGGATGTAGTCCAGGCCAATTTATAATTAAATCTCTGTTTGTTCTGATGATGCTTCTAAAATAGCATCGATATGTTAAAGAAGTTTGGTCTTACTTTTAATTTAGTTCACAAGTAGCTCGGTTGCTTAACTGGAGTTTTAATTCTGTGATATGTACATGGGATTCATGACCCTTTGTGCAGCATTTTTGCTTATGTGGTATTTGACAGGATGGCAATAAGGTTTCCCCCCATTTTGTTTTCAGAAGGACAGGAATGGTGTGTTTACGTAACTCATGTAGTCCTTTGACCACTTTTAGAAACAACACCTTTTTCCATAAATGTTGGTGGTGTTTGTGCAAGCACTTCAGTCGTAGCTTGTGTAATGTTAATGAATATCTGTATCTTATGACTTCCATAAATGGCTAGTTGATACTCAAAAGCCTACTTCTGTGTTTTGAGGGTTGGGGGAAAAGACACTAAATTATAATTTGAGAAAGGCATATTGCTTCCAGATTTTGATGTGTGTGGGAAAATACTGTTGCAATGAAAATCTTGGTAATTTACTGTAACAAGTAGCCAATAGTTTATCAAAACCAACTTGTACAGACTAATAAATCTTTTCCACAGTATTCAGTTTTCTAACCTCTTGCTGTTGTACACTGTGTATTTTTTCACTCATATATTTAATTTACATTGATCTCTGCTATTTTAAGCCTCCAGATAAGTAATTTGTCCTTTCAGGCGGGTTACTCTAATACCCCTCAGTAAGATTAATAAGAAATATTAATTTCTAGGCAGTTTGTTCTCTGTATACAGGTGCAAATGATAAACATTTTTGTGGGTCACCTTTGCAATATATGTGATAATGGGCTGAAATGTACATCTTCACATAAGAAAACCTTACATTCTACGTGGTTCACACTTGTTAGACTACATTACATTTGATTAAAGGTTTTCTGCATTATGTATGTTTTTACTAAATATGAAACATATACTACTTTAATGTTGGAGAAAGATAGCTAACACATGTACTTAACGACTTGTTGTTACATTAAAACTGTAGATTTGTATATTTATGTAGTTTCTGTATTGACATTTCTGTTTATTGCTTTTTGCTCCTTGAACTATATAATACTCTTTCTGTGCATTGGATTGTCTTGATTTGGTCAGAATTTGGATACATATGAGTCACTTAACTTTTAACAACTAATTTTGTTTGATTTATATTGTAACCTTTATAGTTTTTAAATAAATATAGCCTGCTTTCCCTAGATGCATTTGTGCAGGAAGTATTATACATTTCCCTATTACTCTCATCAGCTGAGGAAGTCCTGAATACAGTGTTATTCACATTGTCACTATTTTGTTGCAAGCTTCTTGTTTCATAGTGTAGGTTTTCTAAGTGAAGTAGTAGTGATATCTAAAATTAGTCACTTAACAGGATTTTGTCAGTTCTTCATTTCTCAGTCATTTGTAGTAGTTTTAAAGTGCCTTTTGCAGATGGAGAAAATCAGAACAATTAGAATATAGTGTTTTGAGTCTGGGAGTACTGAGATAGACCTAAACAAAAAAATAACTTCAATTTATATTAACAGTAATAGTTAACATTTATTGAAAGCTTACTGGGTGTCAGGTCCAGTTCTAAGTGCTGGATTATGTCATTAAACCTCACAGCAACCTTAAGAGATTGGTTGGTACTGCCATTATGCCCATTTTAAAGATGAGGATAATGAAACGTAGATGGGTTAAGTAACTTCCCAAAGATCACAGAGCTAGTCAGTGATGGAGCTGGATTCCAGTCAAGGCATTTTCACTCCTGAGTCCATACTCTTAACCACCGCTCCCTCTGCTACGGCTAGTTTTTGTTTTAACATAGCAGGCTTATCATTCTTTTGTTATGTGTAATAGAAGATTTTCAGGATTTTTGGTTATAGAGTAAATCCCATTGATGTAAACCAACTGTGTAAATCATTTGACCTAGAAGTTAAGGTAGTAGAGTAGGTGGTCTCTTAGTGAAAATCTTTGACTTAGTAAAGGTACAAAATCAGGAGACTTAGGGCACCTTAATTTCCTATTTGTAATTGGATATGGGAAAAGTTATTAAATCTGGGAACAGCCTTTCAGCTCAAAATTGAAATCTAGGGGATGTTTTCATTTCAAGTACTCAGTTGCCATCTATAAAGTCACACTTGGCTTTCTAACTGAATACAGTGAAATTGGACTTGATTTTGATTCATTGTAATTTGCATACTTGAAATATACATGATTACATGATTCTGTTTTAAGTGTGGGATAGCACAAACCTACCTCATATCTATAATGTCTTTAAATACAGTTTAATATGTATTTTTTCTAACTGATTTTCAAGTGAACTGGGATAATCCTCCAGATCCAACAGCTTGTAGGTCTTTTCAGTATTCAAGCATTATGCTTCTATATTTTGGGGTCCATTTCATCAGTCATACTTATGAAGTTTTTGCGTCCTTCATTTATTTTCCCTTGTTAGAGATAGGAATAAAAGCATTTAATCAGTTTTAGAAGATATACTAGTTCTGACCCCAGCTATGCTGAGGGTAATCAACTATAGATTTCATCTTGGGTTTTGTCTGGAAATGTTGAAGGAAGAGAACAGAAAGAAATAAGCTGAGTCAACACTTGGAGCTAAGGAATATAGATTTACCCAGGAATCTCCGTTTTTATTTTTTATTATCATTTTTAATGGGAACATCTATCAGGTTGGAGGAAAAGAAACATGCTCAACTTCTGTTACATTATGGGCTTTAAATTTTACTGTTTGTTGCTAGCTTTTTGTTTCATATTTAGGAATCAGTAACATTTCTGATAGTGGTATAAAGTTTGCTTTAGTGCCTCTTAGTTACAACTGTTTTGTCACAAACGTTTCCAATAGTACTGTGAGCTTCTGTTCTCACAGGAGCTGCCCCCTCACCATCTCTCTCTCACACACAAAAGCAATGTTTCTTTTTCTTTTATTAACCTGATAAACAATAAACTATGTAATTTTATTTGTATTTCTTTGATTACTAGTGTGGTTGGGCACTTTTAATATTTTATTGGATATTTGTATTATTTTCTTTTATTCCTTGTTCCTGTTATGTTGTGCTTGCCCATTTGGCATCCACCACCCACTTTTTCTTTGGATAACTGCCCTCCATCATCACACATGCAGTTTGGATGGGATTGTCGCACCTTCAGCTCTGGAGCTGACGTGGTTATCTTTAACCAGTGCCACTTCCCCCCAAGTCCCCACAGTAAATGGTTCAGATGAGACTACTTAGTTATAAGATGTTTGCTGAGGCTTCCTCAGGAACTGCAGAAGAAGACACTTTCTTGGAGATGTGGTGTGATAATTCTGAACTTGCTGCAGCCAGCTTTTCTATTTAAAGGAGCCAGCCTGAGGGCGGTACTAAGAAAATAAAAGTGTGTCCAAGTTGGACCCTTGATGCAATCTGGAGCCCCTGGATCAAACTGGACCTGAAGTTAGCTACACTTCTGGACTTTTCACTTATGTGAGCCAATAAATTCCCTTTTGGTTTAAGCCAGTTTGAGTTGGATTTTTTTTCTTGTAACCAAATGTATGCTCTGTGAGTGTATATGGTCTTTGTAGGGGCTCTTTGTACATTGAATTCAGTATGTTGATGACTATCACTTGAAAAACCATTATTCTTAAGTAACTTAATATTTTAGTGAGGTTATTTCGTATATTTATTTGTGGATATATACATATATATAATTTTAAGGACTCCTTATTTTATAGGGTCTCATGTTTTTTGGTTTAATTTCCTCTGTCATCCCAACACTCACTCTTCCCCTTTCCCACCTGAGATAATCATTGTTACAACCTGGCATGTATACCCTTTCTGTATTTCTCCATGCCTCTTTAATCGTATGCAAGTATGTATATATACATTATTTTACTCTTGTTATTTTACAAGAATGAGATTGTCTGTATAATCATCTCTGCATGTTGCTGTTCTTACCTAACAATAGACTGTGAAAATACCTCTAAGCCAACTTGGATGCATCTATTCTCTATTTCAATGCTTGTACAATGTTAATATTCCATGGTATGGATTATCACAGTTTATTTAACCATTCTTCTAGGAATGGGCACTTATACTGTTTCCATTTTGGCCTTTGCAGATGGTGCTGCAATAAGTATCCTTGTACACATATCGTTTTGTTTCTATGGGATAGATATTTAAGAGTTGGATCTATGGGCCAAAGAAAGTGTATATATTTTCTAGTTTTGATAGATCTTATAAATTGCTTTCCAAAAATCTGTAACAGGGCTTCCCTGGTGGCGCAGTGGTTGAGAGTCCGCCTGCCAATGCAGGGGACACAGGTTCGTGCTCCGGTCCGGGAGGATCCCGCATGCCGCAGAGCGGCTGGGCCCGTGAGCCATGGCCGCTGAGCCTGCGCGTCCGGAGCCTGTGCTCCGCAGCGGGAGAGGCCACAACAGTGAGAGGCCCGCGTACCGCAAAAAAAAAAAAAAACAAAAAAAACCTGTAACAATTTACATTTCTACTAGCAATATGTAAGGGTATTGTTTTTCCCCCTGCATTCCCCATCAGCAGTAGGAGGTGTTCACAAAATTTAATTTTTGCCACTTTGATGTACATTAGTTTGCATTTTCTGCAGAGCATTTTTTCATGTTTGTAGGCTATTTGGAGTTACTCTTTTTTGAAATGGTTATTCATATCGTTTGTCAGTTTTTCTGTTCAATTTTTTTCCTGGTTTTATTATGTTATATGAGCTCTTTGTATAGTACAGATACTAACCCATATATATGTAAGTTTTAAGCATTTTTTTCTAACCCAGTGTTTGTTTTTCAGTTTGTTTATGCTATATTTTTTCTTACAATTTATTTTTTAATATTTTATACCTTTTGGGTTCCTCGGCTCTTAGACTGTACATGCAATCTCCTTAACCTCTTCTGAGACTTTTGTTTTACTTTTTTCTTTTTAAATCCTTAATAACTTAGAATTCACTTTTGCTTATGACACAAAGTAGGGAGCTATCTTATTTTTCATATGGGTAGCCAGTTGTGTCAGTACTACACATTAAATAAACTTTTCTTTACCCCACTTACCCCAATCTTGCCCTAGATAAAATTCCCGTAAGTACTAGAATCTACTTTGGCCTTCTATTTTGGGCTCTCTTCACCTTAGAAGGTTATGGATTTCAGTGCAATTGGTTTTCTTTAGTCCCGTGTGTTTCATTTATGTTTAAAAAACGTTCTTAGAAGGGCTCTGTGGGTTCCATCAGACTGTAGCAGAGGCCTGGCAAAACAAAGGTTTTGACGTTGGTGGCTCTATAATATGTTCATGGCTGATAAGGAAGTCCTTTCTCACTGTTTTCAATTTGTTTTTCACATATGACTCTTTCACTTTGTCCTTTGCCCACTCTTCCCTTTTGTGGTCCCTTTTTTAATAGAGTCTTTTATAAAATGTGATATGGATACTAGTCTTTTGTCACTAATATATATTCCTGAAGTCTTGTCACAATTAGTGGTTTGTCTTTTGAATTTCTTTGAAATAGTGCATAATTAAAATTTTTAAACTCAGAATTTAATCATTTCAGTCTGTAAAAACTAGAATTCTAATTGGAATCACCTGATAAATATTTCTATGTTAATTATGAGAAAACTGATAATTTAATGGTAAGACTTGCCATTAGGAAATGAGATATCTTTCTGTCTATTCAGATTTTATACTGTTTTTATATTTATAGTTTTCTTTACATAGGTCCTGAACCTTCTTTTTCAAAACTATTCCTAAGAACTCGTGTGTGTGTGTGTGTGTGTGTGTGTGTGTGTGTGTGTGTGTGTGTAGAGTTGGTCTTCTCATTTCAGAATCTATGAACTTGTTGCTAATAAGGAAAAGCTGTTGACTTTTCTGTCTATCCAGCTGACTAATCAATTTGGTACTTTGGTTTAAAATAAGGTTTCTTGGGACATCCCTGGTGGTGCAGTGGTTAAGAATCCACCTGCCAGTGCAGGGGACATGGGTTCGAGCCCTGGTCCGGGAGGATCCCACATGCCATGGAGCAACTAAGCCCGTGAGCCACAACTACTGAGCCTGCGCTCTAGAGCCCACGAGCCACAACTACTGAAGCCCGTGTGCCTAGAGCCCATGCTCCACAACAAGAGAAGCCACTGCAATGAGAGAAGCCTGCGCACCGCAAGGAAGAGTAGCGCCCATTCACTGCAACTAGAGAAAGCCCAGGCACAGCAACGAAGACCCAACGTAACCAAAAATTAATTAATTAATAAAATAAAATAAAATAAGGTTTCTTTGTTTTCTAGGTAAAATAGAAAAAATGTAATTTGTAATTTTAATACATATATTTATTCAGAGGAAATTACAGCCATCTGTTTTGTTTCTAATATCATTTTGAATCTCTTTTTGACAAAGTGTTTGGAGGGAGCCCCCCATTTCACAACTGCTGTTAGGGTCTGCGGCCTTCCAAAGAGGCAACTAACATGCAGCTAGCTCCTCGACCAGCCCTCCCAGCCTCTCCAAGGCCAGGGGTCTTCTTAGAATTCCACAGGCCGAGCTCTCCCTAGGATCCACCGCTTTCTGCTTTTTTCTTACGTAGTCATAGTGAGACTTGGCTATTGTTTCTGTTGGTGCTAACCTCATGTTTTGCAAGATTCATAAAATTGGGGATTCTATCTTTTTCTACATGCTGGAATACTTAATTTTAAAAATGGGTATTGCCTGTTTGTTGTAAGTTTCCTAGACTTGGTTCTCAGTTTCTTCAAATTGAAAATGGGATAATAATAGTCTCAATACTTTGTAGGGTTGTTCTGGGCATTAAATGAATTAGGGAGTATAAAGCTTGACAGAGTACACTTCAATAAGCTTAGCTATTATTAGCATATCATGATTATTGGTCTTCTTAGTTTTTCTATTCTTAAGTCAGTTTTTATAATTCACATAGAGAAAACAGTGGGGTTTTTTTCCTTTTGAGATTTAAATTTTTTCTGGAACAAAATTGGGTATACTCATTTGAAAATTATTTTTCTAAGGTTATAGTTTCTCATTCCATACGTGTATATGTGAATTTTCCTTTTTTCTTCTGCAAGCAGTTTGTCTCTTTGGTCTTTTCAACAGGCAAAAACTAGCATAGAAGAGTGAACTGGAAATAAATGATACAGTGATTTCTAAGGAGAGCCAATAAGTGCAAATGAGGCACCTGTTGAGGATGCTGCCAGGTTCCCTGCGTTGTGAAGACCTAGATGTTGACAGCCAACCCCACGTCAGGCTCTAAGGCATCCTGCATGTCCCAGCCTCTGAAGTCTGCACCTGCCACCGTGTCAGGAAATAGGACAGGCTCCTGGCCACGAGGCAGCTGTCCTCTTGAGATTCACGTGCCTTTAGCCATATTTCCTTCACTAGGAATTTTAAGCTACTTAAATATTCCTGTGTGTCACACTCATACCACCTTTTTTCGGTTAGAAACACAAACAACATCTAAGTTTTCTCTAAAACAACACTAATAAATCTTGCAGTGCTGGATAGAGAGCATAAATAACCATGTACGTTAATAAACATGTCTGTTTACACGTACCTCTTGCACAGTTCACTTTTCATTAATAGAAATACGAATAAATCACTCTTTACAAAATGACTTCAGAGTTATAATACCAGTAGATCTACCAAGCATGAACCTGCTAAGAAAACGTCAAAATTCACTTGCATTCTTTTTAAGCTTAAGGTGTTTATCTCACTACGGATGTATAGTCAAGTGTTCAAATTACTTGAATACATATTTTTCTATGTGGTCTTACTATCTATTTGATATAAGTTCATTTGTTCCTGCATATATTCAATTTTAGGGTTACTTTTTTCATCCCTTTTAATTTAGTCTTGAATAATTAAAACATTTCGCATGGCTCAAAAGTCAATACCATATAAAAAGCTAAATCAGACAAGTCACGTTCCCAAACCTATTGACCCCATTGTGATCTTGCCTTCCCCATATGTAGTCGTTATCAATAGGTTCTGGTTTATTCCTCCTATGTTTGTTTTTGCAAAAATTATGCAGTATTCTTTTTTTCCATTTCTTATACAAAAGGTAGCATCTGTAGACACTCTTGAATCTTGCTTTTTTACTTAACAGTGTAACCTGAAAAATCACTCCATGTATCCTCAGTTTGTAGCGTTCTTCCTCTTTTTTTTTTATGGTTGCAAGTCCTCCATTGTCCTGGGTTGCACAGTTTATTCAACCAGTTGCCTGTGAATGGGCAGTGAATAACCGTATGTGTTGTTTCGTATCTGTGGAGGATAAGTTCCTAAGGCAATTTAAAAAATCTTTATTGAAGTATATTTTACATAAAATAAATTCACCCATTTTAGGACTGTAATTTGATGGGTTTTAATAAATACATACACTTATGAAACCGCTATCACAAGATCTGGAACCTTCCTATTACCAGGACATCCAAAAGTTCCCTTGTGTACAATGTTTGGTCCCCTTCTTCCTCCCATCTCCACTATGCCTGACACTGCCTGGGGCTTCCTCTGTGACCCCCGGCAGAATGGCTCTGGCCTCTTGTATTCTCCACCTGCGAATTCTAGACCTACAGTTTCTCCTCTTTTATCCAATAGAGCCATTCACCTTTTCTCCATTTTGCATAAATCTAGAATAATAATGTTCCTCACTGCTAAGAAGATTTGTTCTTCAATTTCTTTAATATACTTTTAACATGTTTTTGGGAGGACATACAAACAAACTCACGTGCTTGGGGGTACCCTCCTACGCTGGAGCCATTTTTTTAATTGAAGTATAGTTACTGTACATTATTATATAAATTACAGTTGTACAATATAGTAATTCACAATTTTTAAAGGTTATGCTCCATATATAATTATTATAAAATATTGGCTATATTCCCCATATTGTATAGTATATCCTCATAGCTTATTTTATACCTAATAGTATGTACCTTGTAATACCCTACCCTTATACTGCCCCCCCCACTTTTCTCTCCCCACTGGCAACCACTAGTTTGTTCTGTATATCTGTGAGTCTGCTGCTTTTTTGTTATATTCACTAGTTGTATTATTTAGATTCCACATATAAATGAACAGCCATTGTTAACTAGCAAGGTCAACAAGAAATTGTTGATGGGGGGGAAACTGTAGAACCAAAGGATGGGTGTTCCCAGTAGGGTCAAATATTTTGGAATGGATATATCAAGGCAAGTGAGCTAGAAAGACAGGCACCAGTGGAGAGATGCTTGCTAGTGAGATTCTGGGAGTAGATCACAGTTACAAACATGTATGAGTGCCTGATGTGGGGTGAAGAGGCCTAAGTACTAGACGGGTCATGGATGTTTCTTCAATCAATAGATACACAGTTGAATTAGTTCTAGATTCTATTCTGTTCCACAAATGTAGTCCAAATAATGATTTGATTTGCAATATATTTATAAATCGTTTTCCCCCTTGCAATTTTTTTTAACATCTTATCTCAGCAATCATTTTATCCAGTTACAAAATAAAGTTCTTTGGAATTCTGACAGGAGCCTCGTTATATTTATGTATTAACTTACAAGCTGACATTTTAAAAAGTCTTCCCATCCAGAAACATGGCATATCTTTCCATTTACTGAGTTCTTGCTTTATGTCTTTCAATAAAATTTTAGAATCTCCTTCATATAAACCCCCTAGCTATGTTTGTTAATATATTCCTAGGCATTTTATTCTTACTATAGTATATCATGGGTTTTTTTCTTATTTCTTTTTCTCTGTAATAAAGAAAAATTAGTTTATATGTTTCTTATAAACATCATCTTAATGAATTTATTAATACTAATCTCTTTAGTGTTTCTTATTATCTAGGTTCATAATAATGTGTGTGAGTAAAGATAATTTTATCTGATCCTGATTTTATGGCAATAGTTTCAGTATTTTGCCTTTTAATGTACTATTTGCTTTTTTCTTTATTTCAATAAATAGCCTAATTAGAATATTGGTTTACATTCCTACTTTTAATATTTGAATTCAGTCTTATTAGGAATGGCAGCTGAATTTTTTCAATTTTATTTTATTTTTTGCCACCTATTGATACAAGCAAATGGTTTCATTGTTTTGTTTAATGTAGGAATCATGTTGAAGATTTCTTGTTGCAAAACCATCCTTACATACTAGGAATATACCTTACTTGTCTGAATTGTATTTTTTAAAAATATTCTACTGGATTCAACTTATATGTTTGTAGCTCTTGCATCTATAAGCTATCTCAAGGGAATCTTGTAAATTGATCTGTCCTCAGCACCAAGAAAAGGGCAGCTCATGCATACAATTGTGTTTCCCCCTCCACCCTGTAGACTTCTGGCGTCTTTTGTGGGAGTGAATTCAGTGAGCACAAGCTGTGTGGCCATCCAGGGAGGCCCTAGCTAGAAAAGTGGCCTATAGTAGATGAGTTTACCATAAATTTTCAAATTTATTGCCATATATAAACAGATGAATATATAAGGTCTCCTAATTTCTTCTGTAGTTGGGGTTTTACCTTGTTTCTTATCCCCTAACTATGTATTGTCATTTTCTCTCTTGTATGGTCAGACTTGTTGGGGTTTAATATGTTTTATTTGTATTTTCAAAGAACAAGATTTTATTTTATCAATATTTTAAATTCTACTTAATAATTTTATCCTTTATTTTTAAAAAAAACCTTTTTATTTTGGCATAATTATAGATTTGCAAGAAGTTGCAAAGATAGTACAGAGAGGTCCCATGCACCCTTCACCCAGTCTCCCCCAGTGGTTACATCCTACATGACTATAATATCAAAACCAGGTGATTGACGTTGGTCCAATAGGTGTGTGTATTTCTACATTTTATCACATATGTAGATTAGTGTAACCTCCACCATATTTATGATACAGAATAGTTCCATCACACAAAGCTCTCTCCTGTTCTATCCTCTTATAGTCATGCCTCCCCTTTCCCCCATCATCCCTAACCCCCAGCAACCAGTGTGTTCTCCACTATATAATTTTGTCATTTCGAGAATGCTCCTGGGTTAGCCAAGAAGTTTGTTTGGTTTTCCGTATGATGGCTCTAGTAGTACTTGGCTGTCTTTAACTTCATTCGAAACAAGTTTGTTAGATTGTATTGTGACAGCTGTCATAGCGTGCATTTAAAAAAAACATCAAAACTGGTGAATTTTTGTGTAGCAGTTTTAATATTGAAGATGCAAGAAAACAACATTTTTGGCATATTACGCTTTATTATTTCAAGAAAGGTAAAAACCCAACTGAAACACACACACAAAAGATTTGTGCAATGTATGGAGAAGGTGCTGTGACTGATCAAACGTGTCAAAAGTGGTTTGCGAAGTTTCGCACTGGAGATTTCCCATTGGAGGATGTTCCACGGTCGGATAGACCAGTTGAAGTTGGCAGCGATCAAATCGAGATATTAATTGAGAACAATCAATGTTATAACACACAGGAGGTCGCCAACATACTCAAAATATCCAAGTCAAGTGCTGAAAATCATTTGCACCAGCTTGGTTATGTTAATCACTTTGATATTTGGGTTCCACATAAATTAAGCAAAAAAAACCTTCTTGATCATATTTCCCCATGGAATTCTCTACTTAAATGTAACAAAAATGTTCCATTTTTAAAACAAATTATGACAGGTGATGAAAAGTGGTTACTGTACAATAATGTGGAATGGAAGAGATCGTAGGGCAAGTGAAATGAACCACCAGCAACCACACCAAAAGCCGGTCTTCATCCAAAGAAGGTGATGCTGTGTATATGGTGGGATTGGAAGGGAGTCCTCTATTATGAGCTCCTTCCGGAAAACCAAACAATTCATTCCAACAAGTACTGCTCCCAATTAGACCAACTGAAAGTGGCACTCGATGGAAAGTGTCCAGAATTAGTCAACAGAAAATGCATAATCTTCCATCAGGATAACATAAGACCACATATTTCTTTGACGACCAGGCAAAAACTGCTACAGCTTAGCTGGGAAGTTCTGATTCATCTGCCGTATTCACCAGACATTGCACCTTTGGATTTCCATTTATTCTTTACAAAATTCTTTACAAAGTTCTCTTAATGGAAAAACTTTCAATTCCCTGGAAGACTGTAAAAGGCACCTGGAAGAGTTCTTTGCTCAAAAAGATAAAAGTTTTGGGAAGATGGAATTATGAAGTTGCCTGAGAAATGGCAGAAGGTAGTGGAACAAAAGGGTGAATACATTGGTCAATAAAGTTCTTGGTGAAAACGAAAAATGTGTCTTTTATTTTTACTTTAAAACTGAAGGAACTTTTTGGCCAACCCAATATGTAACTAGAATCATACAGTATGTGACCTTTTAAGATTAGCTTTTTCTCACTCAGCACAACGCCCTTCAGATGCACCCAAGTTGTTGCATGTATCAACAGTTCTTTTATTTTTATTGCTAAGTAGTAATTAATAATATGGCTGTACACGGTTCATTTACTCATTCACCTATTATAGGGCATTTTAATTGTCCAATTTGGGGCTTTACAAACAAAGCTGCTATGAAAAATTTGTGTGATGCCCAGAAGGGCTGGGCATCATTAAGGATGATGACCCAGACCCCCAAGGAGTGTGGGGGGCTGGGTCATCCTTGATTCTTAATTCTCCGGCTTTCTTTTGATTTATTATAATTTTATAAAGTGTTCTTTAGTTGCATACTTATTTATTGTCAGTCTTTTTTAGTAATAGAAACATTTAAATATTCTCTACTGTATATAGTTTAGCTATGTTCCAGATATTCTGATATCAAGTATTCTTTTATTTGTAATGTATTTTAATTATATGTTTGCGTAGGAAACTATTCAGAGTGTCTTAATTTCATATTGTAAGGACTTTGTTTTTTTCTCTTTAGGTTAGTTTTTCTTCTTGTAAACTTCTAGCTTACAATTCAGTTATGGTTAGAGAATGTGGAACATAAAATCTCTGTATTTTGGGGGATTCTTTAAGGTTTTCTTGGTGGCCAAGAATTTTTTTATTACTGTTTGGTTTGTTCATATTTTATCATTACTTACTTTAGATTTGCAGTTGTATAGCCCAGGGCAACCAAGGGCAAGAGCAGTTTACCCGGCACACTGTTGCAGTGTGTGGGGTTGCTGAGTTCAGAGCATTTAAATTTCCCAAGTAGAGGAGAGCTGTGATGTGAATGAAAAGGACTAGTATGCAAGTTGGGGAAGATGGTACCAAGAAGAGAGATAATTACAGAAAGAAAAAAACCGCTATTATTTACCATCTCCTAGGTGCCAGTTCCTGTGCTTGGCTTTCACTCATTAATCATTAAACTTCAAATGCATTCACCACACTGTACTGCATGGAATACATTATGTAAAGACACATGTGTTACAGATGTCTCTAAGAGTGGTGGAAAGAAATTATTAAATTGTCACAACAATCCAGTGAGCAGGTGTGACAGTTTTTATTTTACAGAGAAGGAAATAGAAACTCAGAAAAATTAAGTAACTTTTCCAAGGTCACACAGCTAATAAATAATAGGGTTGGAATTTTGATTCATTTTTTAAAATGCTTCATGGATATTAGAAATTTAATACACATCATTTACAGAGAACAAAGTTCGTTTGTTTGTTTGTTTGTTTTTTGCGGTACACGGCCCTCTCACTGTTGTGGCCTCTCCCGTTGCGGAGCACAGGCTCCGGACGCGCAGGCTCAGCGATCATGGCTCACGGGCCCAGCCGCTGCGCGGCATGTGGGATCTTCCCGGACCGGGGCACGAACCCGTGTCCCCTGCATCGGCAGGCGGACTCTCAACCACTGCGCCACCAGGGAAGCCCCATATTTTACTTAATAGATATATTTGTGGGAAGATCCCACATGCCGTGGAGCGGCTGGGCCCGTGAGCCATGGCCGCTGGGCCTGCGCGTCCGGAGCCTGTGCTCCGCAGCGGGAGGGGCCACAACAGTGAGAGGCCCGCGTACCGCAAAAAAATAAAAATTAAAAAAAAGAATGTATCTTTCACATCTTCTATAACATTGTTATTTTGTGTATTTGAGCTGTCAAATTCTGAAAGAGTTAAAGGATATTATCATGATAGATGATTTTATCAAGTTCCTGTAGAGCTACATGTTTTAGCTTTATGTTATTTAGTCCATAAGGAAACAGAATGTACACATTCTTTATGCTTGAATCTTTTATCATTACATAAATGCCCCTTTATCTTGTTTAATTCATTTGGACCTTGAATTTTGCTTAATCTGATAATATTGCAACCCTGTACTCTTGTTTTTATTTCATTAATTTTTTTCACGTTTATAAGAAAATATGGGTAATGTATATATGTTATAAAGAATAATATGACGAACACCCATTGAAGTTCTACTGTGTGTGTGTGTATAAAATTTATTTTTGGAGATTTCTTCAATTTCTATACTTGGAGATAAAATCAAAAATAGACTTTTTCCTTTAGATTTTCTCTTCCAACTTTGGAAAAATTTGAAGAATGTGCACAATACAGGAATTCAGATTTGTTTTAAAACCATGTTAATGTCTAAGTGCAAGCTCAAAAGAGTACAGCACTGGAGTGGGGTCAAAAGTAGGTGAACAAAGTTAGAAAAGCCTTACTTTTTACACAAATTTGATGGAGAAGAGTTCCTTATTGAAGCATTCAAAGAGGATATGGAAATACCAAAACTCACTTAGTTTCTAAGTGATTAAGATGCAGCTATTGGAAATCCCATTTCAAGCTCCAGTGATAAATATCATTTGTATAAATTACATGTTAGATTCGTCATTTAACTAGATGGGAGGAATCCTTTCACAATGTATATTTATATCAAATCATCATGATCTACATTTTAAATGTCTTACAATATCTAATATATTTCCAGTAAAACTGGATAAAAAGAGCTTTTCTTTTTTTCAAGAATGTGTCTTATAAAGGATAAGTATTAGGTTAGTATTTGAAAATAGAGACTGAAGTAAATACAGTAGTTTCTAAAACTTTATCCTCTTTGAATTTAAATTTAAAAGAAAACCAATCTTATTTTGTGGATGGATGGAGAAATTTTTATCCACATGGCATCAAATGTTTTGAAAAACTTAGAAATGCAACCAAGGCACAAGTGCTAGTGGAAAAATGATGGCTGTCATTGTGTAAACCAGTGTTAATTTTCTAATTCACACAGAAGTATTTCAAATTGCCTAACAACCTAGAACAAGACAGACAAGTTTCCTACTTTCCTGGAATTTATATTCTATTATAGTAGAACAAGACAGACAATTTAAAAATTAGATTTTGAGGTCATTTTTTCCCTTGATCAAAATGCACACTATAGCATATTATCCTCCCCTGCAGAAAAAGGCATGTTGCTTTGCTCTGCTACTAAGATATGAAAGTTCCTTGGAAGTGAATTTATTATTGTACTTTAGGTCTTGAGCTTGCCCATTTCTATTGCTAGGATCGCATGGCTTGAGATAAGACCTGAAATTGGGAAGGCAACAATACAAAAGATAAGAAGGAAAGATTTTTGATTTTTCAATCAGGATGTTGCAGGGAAGGTGGACATGGGGCAAGAAGATAACCTTCAACTGTGCTGCTCTCTAAACTTTGAAATTTCACTGTTAGATTTGTACAGTGTGTGTTCAGGGCAGAATTGTAACCTGTCACGTCAGACTGTTTCTCTCCACAGTCGTGTGTGGGGCAAAGAGTTTGACGTCTAAATCCAAGTAAAAACTTAAAGTGAAATTCTATATTTTAGTGCTTTCATATGCCTATGCTATATAATACCAGGGTCATCAAAATTTAAATTAATTATTTTTAAAGGAAAATTATGTATCAAGAAGAGTGGGCATTTTCTATAGAAAATGTTTGTGCCTTTTTTTTTTTTAAATAGTCCAATAAAAGAGAAGGCAGGATGTAAATGTGTGATTGCAGAATCAATGCTTCTAAATGAGATCTTTCAGTTCTCCATGAGGGGGCAGCAGCTCTTCAGTTATCTGAGAATTTCTGCAGTGAAGGTCACCATCAAAGCCTTGACACTGTCCAATTTTTTGAGAATTTTTACAGCCTGTGGGGTTTTTGGTTTTGGTTTTATTTTTTGGTTGCTGGTGTTTGTTTGTTTTGGGGTTTTTTTTTTTTTTTGCCATCTTCCTCCTTTCTCTGTCTGTCACTGTCTCTTTTTTTGTTTCTTTTCTTTTTTGGCAAAGTTCAGCCACATCACATTTTTATTAGATCTGAGCCTTTCTGTTCTGAAATGGCCTATTTATACTGAAGTCAACAGACAGACTGCACAACAGTGCTCAGGACCAAATTACAGTTCAGCACCCACAAGGGTTGATTTCGCCGGAGGCGGAGAAAATGGAAGCATAGTTGCTCTCGCAGTTTGGAAGAGGACTGCTTCCTTCTGTGGTATGCCTTCATCATTTTAAAGAGAAGTTTGGAGGACTGAATAGAGGCATTACAGATAAAATGAGGATGCCACAAATAGTTTGTGAAGCTGAGTTAATTTAAGGCTTTAAAATTATTTACTTTTATGTTTTTGATTTAAAATCAGTTTAGAGCTTAAAGATGAGATTATATTAGGCTTCTTTTTGTGAGGAGAGAGAACTGTTTTCTGGAAACACTCAGTTAAAATAAAGGATTTTAAATTGCACTTCATTTTCCACCAAACTTTTAAAACTAAATTGTTCGATGATTTTGACTCCAGTATATTGAATACATTTAATTCTCATAGGCTATTTTTCTCCAAATGTTTCAAATTATAAGACAATTCTGTCATTGTATTCTTCATCAGAGTCTGGCACTACCTCTCTTTCTCTGCTTACTTTGCTTAAATGGCACTGTTTCTGGACTGAGTAATAGCAGACATGCTTGATATAAATGTATGTTTATAATGTTAGTCGTTTTTAGAAGGTTCAGAAATCTTCAGCTAATGTTCTTGATCACACTTGCTACTTTTAAGATGTTGGTTTTATTGATAATATGTCTACATTTTTATTGGTAATGTTTCTATTTAATTTTTGCTTCTGTATTAATTCTTCCCTCTACTTAAAGAAATGGACTTTATTTTTTATAGCAGTTTTAGGTTCACAGCAAAACTGAGCAAAAAGCAGAGTTCCCATATGTCCCCTGCCCTACATATGCACGGCTCCCCCCAGCTACCAGCATCCCACACTAGCTATTTTTCCAGCTATTTTTTGTTATTAATTTGTAGTTTAATTCCAATGTCATCTGAAAGCATGTATGATTTCTATTCTTTCAAATATGTTATGGTGTGTTTTATAGCCTAGAAAGTGTTCCATCTTAGTGGAAGTTCCATGTGAGCTTGAGAAGAACGTGTATTCCGCTGTTGCTGGATAAATGTGTCTATAGACGCCAGTTACATCCAGTTGATGGATGGTGCTGTTGAGTTCAGCTATGCCTTATTGATTTTCTGCCTACTGGATCTGTCTACTTATGATACAGGGATGTTGAAATCTCTCACCATATAAGTGGATTCATCTATTTCTCCTTGCAGATCAGTGTTTGCCTTATGCATTTTGATGCTGTGTTGTTAGATGTGAACACATTAAGGATTATTATATCATCTTAGAGAATTGACCCCTTTATCTAATGACCCTATTTATCCTTGAGAAACTCCTTGCTGTGCAGTTTGCTCTGTGTGAAATTAATAGAGCTACTCCTGCTTTCTTTTGATTAGTGTTAGCGTGGTATATCTCTCTCCATGCCTTTACTTTTAATCTATATGTGTCTTTGTATTTTAAGAGGATTATTTGTTGTCAACATATAGTTTGGTCTTGTTTTTGATCCACTGGTAATCTGTGTAATCTAAAGGTCAATTGGTACATTTAGACCATTGACATTCAAAGTGGTTATTGATATACTTTGATTAATATCTACTATATTTGTTACTGTTTTCTGTTTGTTGCCCTCGTTCTTTGTTCTTATTTTTGTCTCCCACTCTTTTACTGCCTTTTGTGGGTTTAATCAAGCATTTTAAATGATTCCATTTTCTCTCCTTTCTTAGCATAGCAATTATACTTCTTTTTAAACTTTTTCTAGTGGTTGCAATATGCATTTACAACTAATCCAAGTCCACTTCTGAATACCCTTATACTGCTTCATGGGTAATACAAGTGCCTTATAAAACCAAAATATTCCTAATTCCTTCCTCTCATCCCTTTTATCACTGCTGTGATTCACTTCACTTATACATAAGCATACATAAACATACACAAAAATACATTGTTGCCATTATTATTTTGAACAAACTGTTATCTGTTAGAACAAATAAGAGTAAGAAAAATAAAAGCTTTTATCTAACCTTCACTTACTCATTCTCCAATGCTCTTCCTTTACAAAAATCTGAGTTTTTGACCTATATCATTTTCCTTCTCTCTACAGAACTTCTTTTAACATTTCTTGCAGGTCTACTGGCAATAAATTCCCTCAATTTTTGTTTGTCTGAGAAAGTCTTTCTCCCTCACTTTTGAAGGATAATTTTGCAGGATACAGAATTCTGGGTTGCTGGCTTCCTTTTTCTCTCAGCGTTCTAAATATTTCACTCCACTCTCTTCTTGCTTGCATGGTTTCAGGGGAAAAATTTGATATAATTCATATCTTTGTTCCTTTATAGGTAAGATTTTTTCCTGAAGGCTTCTTTCACTGTTTTTTCTTTATCTTTGATTTTCTGCCCTTTGAAAATGATATGCCTAAGTGTAGGGTTTTGGGTTTTTGTTTGTTTCTTTTGTTTTTGTTTTTGCATTTATTCTGCTTGGTGTTCCCAGCTTCCTGGTCTGTTGTTCGGTGTCTGACTTTAATTTGGGAAAAATTCTCAGTCACTATTGTTTCAAATATTTTTTGTGTACTTTTTCTATCTCTCTTCTTCTAATATTTCTGTTATGTGTATGTTATACCTTTTGTATTTGTTCCACAGTGTTTGGATGTTCTGTTCCATTTTTTTTTCAGTCTTTTTTCTCTTTGCTTTTGGAAGTTTCTATTGACATATCCTCAAGCTCAGTGATTCTTCTCTCAGACATATCCAGTCTACTAATTAACACATCAAAGACATTATTAACTTCTGTTACAGTGTTTTTGATCTCTACCTTTTTTGTTGTTGTTTTAATTTTTATTTGATTAATTATAAAGGAAGTTGAGCATCTCTTTTTTTCTAATTTGTTTCATTGTGGCAAAATACACATAATATAAAATTTACCATCTTAATCATTGTAAAGTGTACAGCTCAGTGATATTATATATATATTCATAATGTTGTGCAACTATCACCACTGTCCATCTCCATAACTCTTTTCATCTTGTATAACTGAAATCTTACACCCAGTAAACAGTAACTCCCCATTTATTTCCCCCCAGTTCCTGGCAACTATCATTTTAACTTCTGTCTCTATGATTTTGACTATCTTAAGTATTTCAGGTAAGTGGAATCATTTCATATTTGTCTTTTTGTGACTAGATATTTCACTTAGCATAGTGTCCTTGAGGTTCATCCATACTGAAGAATATTGCAGAATTTCCTTCCTTTATAAGGCTGAATAATATTCCATTGTATGGTTATACCACATTATACTTCTTCATTCATTGATAGACGCTTGTGTTGCTTCCAAGTTTTAGTTGTTGTGAATAATGCTGCTATTGACATGGGTGTACAAATATCTCTTCAAGACCATGCTTTCAACTATTTTGGGTATATGCCAAGAACTGAAATTGCTGAAAATGTGGCAATATTATTTTTAATTTTTTTGAGGAATTGCCATGTTGTTTTCCACAGTAGCTGTACCACTTTACGTTCCCACTAGCGATGCACAAGTGTTCCAGTTTCCCCTTGCCTATTTCTGAACGAGGTTGTTTGTTTTCATGTTGTTAAATTTTATGTTGTTGTACTCTATATTTTGGGTATTAATACCTTATCAGATATATGATTTGCAAATACTTTCTCCCTTTCCATAGGGTATCTTTTTACTCTGTTGATACTGTCTTTTGATGTACAGAATTTTTTACTTTTCATGAAATCCAATTAAAAATTTTTATTCTGTTTTCCGTGCCTTTGATGTCATATCCAAGAAATCATTGCCAAATCCAATTTGTGAAGATTTTTACCTATGCTTTTTTCTAAGAGTTTTAGGTCTTATAGTATTAGGTCTTACATTTATGCCTTGGCTCCGTTTTGAGTTTATTTTTGTGTATGATGTTAGGTAAGGATCCATCTTCATTCTTTTGTATGTGGATATCCAGTTTTCCCAGCACCATTTATTGATAACACTATCCTTTTCCCATTGAATGGTCTTGGCAGCCATGTCAAAAATAATTTGATCATATATACAAGGGTTTATTTCTGTGCTGTCTATTCTATTCCATTGGTCTGTATGTCTGTCTGTGTGCCAGTACCACACTGTTTTGATTACTGTAACTTTGTAGTAAGTTTTGAAATCAGGAATTTTGAGTTCCAAAGCTTTGTTCTTCTTATAAAAACTTGTTTTGGCTATGCAAGTTCACTTGGGATTCCATAGAAATTTTAGAATGAGTTTTTCTATTTCTCAAATAATGACGTTGGGATTTTGATAAGGATTGCATTGAATCTGTAGATTGCATTGAGTAGTATTGACATCTTAACAATATTAAGTTTTCCAATCAATATATATGGAATGTGTTTCCATTTATTTATATCTTGTTTAGTATTTTTCAGCAACGTTTTATAGTTTTCATTGTACAAGTCTTTTACCTTCTTGGTTGACTTAATTTCTAAGTATTTTATTCTTTTTGATGCTGTTGTAAATGGAATTGTTTTTATCATTTCTTTTTCAGATTGTTCATTCTAGTGTATAGAAATGCAACTGTTTTTTGTGTATTGATTTTATATCCTGTTGCTTCCTGAATTCATTGATTAGTTCTAACAGCGTGTGTGTGTGTGTGTGTGTGTGTGTGTGTGTGTGTGTGTGTGTGTGTGAGTAATCTTTAGGGTTTTCTACATAGAAGATCATATCATAAGTGAACAGAGATAATTTTACTTCTTTTCCAATTTGGATCTCTTTTATTTATTTATTTTTGCCTAATTTCTCTGGCTAGAGCTTACAACTATGTAGAATACAAATGGTGAAACTGGGCATTCTTGCCTTGTTCCTGATTTTAGAGGAAAAGCTTTCATTGAGTGTGATGCTCACTCTGAGTTTTTCACATATGGCTTTTGTTATGCTGAGATAATTTCCTTCTCTTCCTACTTTGTTGAGTGTTGTTTGTTTTAATCATGAAAGGGTGTTGAATTTTGTCAAATACCTTTTCTGCATCAATTGAGATAATCGTGTTCGTTTTGTCCTTCATTCTGTAAATGTGCTGTATTATATTGATCAAATTTTGTATGTCGAGCCTCCCTTATATTCCTCTCTCTGTCTCTCCCTATTCCACAGAAGGCACTTCTCTTATTTGTATCTTTTAAACAAAATATGTTTTCTGCTTGATTATGTTTTGGCTGGCATTAATAGTTCCAAAGTGCTAGCATTTACTTGGTTTATCTGTTTCTACCCCATTATTTTCCATTTTTGTGTCATTTTGATTTATGTGTGTATTCTGTAAACAGTGTACAGCTAAATTTCATTTCTGTTTTTGTTTTAAGGTCAGTCTAAGAATCTCTGTCTCCTGCTCACACGCACACACACACACACACACACACACACACACACACTGGATTTAACCCATTTATTTTTACTGCATTAATTGAAATATTTAGTATTATATTTCTTACCTTGATGTACGTTTCCCATTTATTTTACTTTTATTTTAACCTATTAAGTGTTCTTGTTTCTTTTCCTGTTTCCTTTCCTCCTTCTCCCCCATCCCTTCTATCCTTCCTTTTTCAATATATTTGTGGTTTGAAAGTTATACATCTTATTATTATTATCCAAATTGGTAACTTTGTGTTTTTCTATCAACATTGACAATCCATCTTTTTTACTGCTTCCCTCAGAAGCTGAACAGTCAGTGGTTTGGCACTTTCAATCCCTCTTTTTGTCTACTCATTGCATTGATTTTCTGAAAAGCATGTGACATCGTTATTTGCAGATTTTTATTATTTTAAAACCATGATTCCTCTACTTTTAGAGTAATGGTTTCTTAAGTCGTATTATGCTTCAAAGCCATATAGAAGTAAAATTTCATGATCTTACTGGTTTCATTACTTTCCATTATTTCTTGAATTCCATGATGGCTTTTTTCCAACTTTGTTGTTAATTTTTTTAAGATTTTTTTTTAAGATTATTTATTTATTTTGGGCTGCGTCAGGTCTTAGTTGAGACGTGCAGGATCTTTGTTGCAGCGAGCAGGCTCCAGGGCGCGTGGGCTCTGTAGTTTGCAGCACACAGCCTCTCTAGTAGAGACGTGCAAGCTCAGTAGTTGTGGTGCGTGGGCTAAGTTGCCCCACGGCATGTGGGATCTTAGTTCCCTGACCAGGAATCGAACCCACGTCCCTTGCATTGTAAGGAGGATTATTTTCCACTGGACCACCAAGGAAGTCCCTGTTGCTGTTATTTAGTGAAGTACGTCATCTAGTAACTCCTTAGGAATGGGTTCCATGAGAAGTAAACTTTCTACAGAATCTTTGTAATTTGAAAATATTTTTTGTGCCTTCAAAATTATATGATGGTTTGGTTCTGTATTTGAATTCTAAGTTTAAAATGATTTTGTTATAGAAATAATATATTCCTCTATGGATAGCTTGCAGATGTGAGGTCATACGCTAGTCTACTTAAAATATTTGTAGGTAGCCTGTTTAGCACTTTGCTCTTCTTTCCTCCCTCCCTCCCTCCCTCCCTTCTTTCCTTCCTTCCCTCTCTCCATTTCTTCCTTCTTTCATTCCTCCTTACCTCCCTCCCTCTCCCCCTTTCTTCCTTCCTTTATTTCTTCTTTGGCACCTAAATAGCTCTATCCTTAACAAAAATCTCAGTTAGATGTATCTGGTATGACTTTCCCCCACAAGTCCTGCTAGACTTTCCGTGGACTCTTGTATCTGTTTTCCTTGCCTCTTTTTCTCAAAATTCATTGCTCTTTATTTTGCACTCTATTCCAGAAGAATACCTCAGCTTGCATTTCCAGGTTACCAATTTAATCTTCACTTATTTCCATTACATAATTCAACTCATGTACTGAGATTTGTTTGTCAAGTTGGGGAATGATAATTGTTTCTATTTTCCAACTACTCTGATCACTTTTTTAATACCATTTTTTTTCTTTCTTATTGTGATAACCTCTCATCTCTCTGAGGATACTTATGATTATTTTCCTCAGGTCTCCTTTGCAAATTATGTTTCCTCAAGTGTCAGTTCTGTTTCATATTTTCTCAGGTATATGTGGTTCTTAGAAATATGCTTATATTTATGAGGAGAGAGTTTTGTTTCAGTGCTTCAGCTAGTTGAGAAATTTTGTTTTCCTGGAACTGAAAATATATTCCCAAGGTTGTGTAAGAAAGACAAGGAGGGTGTTCATGCAAGTGGCTACCTTGTCTTGTGGGTGTGGGGCTCCCATCTTTCTTGTCTGCTGAAATGTAAGTGGAATGCTACCCCACTTCTGTGGCCCCAGTGCCTTTAGCTCTGAAAGTCTTTCACATTAGACTCATAATTTGTTTATAGTAAAGTGCGCTCAGCCTATTAAAACACAACAGCAAGGTTTCCTCGTAGTCACCTAGTCAGTAGTCATAAAACACAAACTTTGAAAACTGGAAAGGCCATCAAGATTTGAAGGAATGGAGTTGTAAGTCAGTCACTTTTCACTGGGGTGGAGAGAGGTATTAGTTTTCTATTGTTGCCATAACCAACTGTCACAAATTTAGTGGCTTAAAGCAGCAAATTCATTGTCTTACAGTACAAGAGGTCAGAAGGCCTAAAATCAGTGTCAGCGGGGCTCTGTCCCTTCTGGAGGCTCCAGGGGAGAATCCATTTCCTTGCTTTTTTCTGGATTCTTGATGCACCTGCATTCCTTGCCTCAGGGCCCCTCCTCCCCCTTCAGAGCCAGTGTCTTCCATCCGTCTGTCTGTCTGTCTCCTCTGAATCTTTCTCTGATCTCTATTTTCATCACCACATTTCCTTCAGTGAGCCTGACCCTCCTACCCATCTCTTATAAGGACCCTTGTGATTACACTGGGCCCACCCAGATCATAGGATAACCTCCCTAACCCAAGACCCTTACCTAAGTCAATTCTGCAAAGTCCCTTTTGCCATGTAAGGGACATGCTCACTCATTCTGGGAGTTAGAATGCGGACCTCTTTGGGGGACCATTATTCTGTCTCCTTCTGGGGGCTGAGAGGTTTGGGTCGCTTTGGCTGGTGACACATAGCAGGGGGTAGTCTCAGGAGCAGGTAAGGAGGGGGTATGCTAGCTTTGGGGTGGATTCTCTGCCCTTTCCCTGTTGGTTTCCCCACTCCCCTCATCCACCCTGCCAGCACTCGCACCATCCCTATGGGGCTCATGTGTTCCTTTCCTCTCTCCTTGCTCAACACTAATATCCCAAAGTCACCCGACAAGGACACAGAAGCCATACCAGCCAATTAACAAAATTCAACGGATAAACGTCAATGATTTACACAAAGTATTGTCAGAAAGAATATAAAAAGTAGGAGGGTTCTTTATGGATTCTGTAAGGGCCTGTAACAATCCAATTTATGTACCAGAAATGACTACATATGTTATACAATCGAAATACCTCAACCAAACCCTGAAATGTATATGTGTTGGGCCTGCATTTAATCTAGGGTCGTCTCTTTAGATTATGATGTGAAACGCACTTTTGAGGACTTTGATGAGAACCACATGGCAGGGTTCTGCCACTTAGCTGCAGAAGGGGGTAGCCTTCTCCAGCACAGTACGTCCTGTGCAGCTTTCATGTTTGAAGGATGGCTTGCTTTTCTGTGTATAGAACAGATGCATCTTTCTGAAACAGTGAAATTTGTTGATAGAGCCCATAATTAATATATTTAACCTGAGTTGTTGATAGAATTAAACATTTATTATCTGAGGATGCCATCCTTCCTCTACATAGGAAACAGAGTGTTTTTCTTTGTTATTGTTGATCTGGCCAAGGTTCTTTCCACAACACTGTGCTCCCAAGAAAGGGCAGACAAGCCAAAGACAGATAAAGAACAGAGTGTCAAACCCCAGCAAACTCATTTATCACATGTTTTGGATGGAAGCCAGCTAAATTTTAACTTTGTAATATTTAAGAAGACAGTGTATGATAAACAAGTTAATAAAATAAACATTATTTCACATAAGCTCCTGGTCAAAACACAAGTTTTTCTTTTATAAAATATTTTTCTTACTTACAAAATACTTCAGACAGAAAATAGAGGGCAAAACATCTCTGCATTTAAGATCCAGATTTAACAAACGTTAATGTTTGCCTTGTTGTTTTCAGATATTTTTTTAAAAAATAGACAGGTATGTTTAAAGCCCCTTTTTTGTCTTTTCCTGATCTCATCCTCTCTCCCTTCTTCCCTCCATAGAACTAGCCACTCTCTTCAAGTTGGTAAGTGTCTTTCTATCCAGACTTTTGGTTCTTAGGAAGTTTCTGTACAGTCATAAAATAGACATTTTTGTTTGATGTACTTGGGACTTTATGCACATGTCATTTTGCAACTTGATTTTGTTCTTCAACTTTGCTCTTCAGATTTACTCATGCTCCCATTCATTCATTAAATGACATCATTCTATTCCACTCTACTAATAGGTCTCATTTTATTTACCTATTCTCTTATTTATAGGTATTGAAGTTGTTTCCAATGTTTTGTTATTTCAAAAGAAAAAAAAAAAGCTGCCAAAAGACCCTAGTTTTTGCTTTTCTTGTTTTTGTGTGTGTTTGTATGTGTATGTTTTCTTTCTAGTTTACTAATTTCTTCTAAGGTCTTATCCTTCTACTTTTCTTTTTAGATGTACTCTATCAATCTTTTCCTAGCACCTTGTATAGAGAAAAGTCCTCTGTGTCTCCTCCTAGCTCTACTCACACTGAACAGTTCTGTGACCATCAGCTGTGTGGGTGTTTTTCTCATACCGAGCAACTCTGCAATACCAGCTGGGTGTCCTACAAATAATTCCATTCTGACTCTATCTACTTGGAGACAGCATCAGACCCCACAGGTTATGGGCTCAGTCCCACAAGACTGCCCCTCCCCCATCACACACACACACTTCAGACACCAGTCTTAAGCTCAAGGTTATCGCCTGTGAGTCTGACCAGCTGGCTATATAAATCAGAGGGATAAAACATAGGAAATCACTAATATCAAAGATTTAACTGGCAAGTATAGTTGCTGTACAATATTATATAAGTTACAGGCGTATAAAATAGTGATTCATAATTTGTAAAGGTTACACTCCATTTATAGCTATTATAAAGTGTTGGTTATATTCCCCGTGTTATACAATATATCAGTTTCTTATTTTGCAAAAACATATTTCCTGGACTTCCCTGGTGGCGCGGTGGTTAAGAATCCTCCTGCCAATGCAGGGGACATGGGTTCGAGCCCTGGTCCGGGGAGATCCCACATGCCGCGGAGCAACTAAGTCCGTGTGCCACAATTACTGAGCCTGCACTCTAGAGCCTGTGAGCCACAACTACTGAGCCCGCGAGCCACAACTACTGAGCATGCGCTCTAGAGCCCGTGCACCACAACTACTGAAGCCCACGAGCCTAGAGCCTGTGCTCTGCAACAAGAGAAGCCACCGCAATGAGAAGCTCGCGCACCACAACGAAGAGTAGACCCTGCTCGCCACAAACAGAGAAAGCCCGCACACAGCAACAAAGACCCTACACAGCCAAAAATAAAATTAATTAATTAAAAAAACATATTTACTCACGGGTTCGTGCCCTGGTCCGGGAAGATCCCACATGCCGCGGAGCGGCTGGGCCCATGAGCCATGGCCACTGAGCCTGCGCGTCCAGAGCCTGTGCTCCGCAACGGGAGAGGCCACAGCTGTGAGAGGCCTGCGTACCAGAAAAAAAAAAAAAAAAAATTTACTTTGTTTTTGAACAAACATATTTCAAGCCTCTAATAACCTTGAGGTATACTAATGTACCTTCCAATAACCACTAAGTATTGATAACAACAGTTTTGATTTCAGTAGTAAAGGATGGCCCACATCGTCTCCTTTGGATCAAACTGAGCACTATTTTACACACCAAGGAGCTGTAAGGTTCACTTTGTTGACAGGATATTGCTCTAGGTAGGAGTGTGGTATTCCAGGAACAGGAGCAAGATTCTGGCATATTGCTCTAGACTTTTCATCTCATCAGTGACAGAGGCTGAGTTGAATTTAAGATTTTCTTCACAAGCTAAATAGGAACATTTGTTAAAAATGTGCACACCTGCTTGCATTGCCAAGGGATAAACTATCCTGGGCTTTCAGGCAGAAATGCAGAGTTTCTTCTCAAATTCAATGGCAGAAGCAGGGTTCGTACCATGTCTAGAGATGAGGATGTTGGGCTGAGAGGCCCATGTGTTCCCAGATCCCTGTATTAACTCACATCAGGGGAAATGCTCTGGGGGCACTCTGCAAAGAGAAAGTGGGTAGTAGTGTATGCTGGTAGAATTTTTAAATATAAGTTTATTTCACACACTGATTATTCGTGTTCACCCATTCCAACTCCTAGTTCCAAAGAAGAATTTTAAGACGTTCTTACTTTGATGCTCTTCCAGGAGTATACATACTTTAAAAGAGAGCTCTACATACTCACATATTCTTCTTTTAAATTGAAGTATAGTTGCTGTACAATATTATATAAGTTACAGGTGTACAAAATAGTGATTCATAATTTGTAAAGGTTACACTCCATTTATAGTTATTATAAAGTGCTGGTTATATTCCCCGTGTTATACAATATATCCTCGTAGCTTATTAGTTTGTGTCTATTAATCCCTTACCCCTCAATTGCCTCTCCCCCCTTCCCTCTCCCCATTGGTAACCACTAGTTTGTTCTCTATATCTGTGAGTCTGTTTCTTTTTTCACACTCACATGTTCTTGGTTGGAGGATAAATTGGTGCAACTTTAGAGAAGGTGGTGTGGAATTTTCAATCATGTATTGAAATACACTTACCCTTCGACCTTAGCAATTCCACCCCTAGATAGAAGCAAAACATTGGAAACAACACAAATGACCATCAATGGAGAACGGGTTAAATAAAATATGGTTTAACCATACACTGTAACAAATGAGGCATCTTTAAATATACTAATTATAGAAAGACTTCCTTTGTTAAATGAAGGAAACAAGTTGCAACATAGTGTATGCTGGCATTTGTATAAAGAAGGGTATATATAAATGTTTGAAAATGCACAGACTACCTCCAGAAGAATTTATGAGAAATTGGCAACAGTGCTTATCTCATAAAAGAAGAACTGTGACAGCTAGACAGAGGAAGAAAGGATACTTATACATTCCATATATTATTCAGATGTGTATTCATTTCCAAATATATGGAGACATTTTAGATATATTTTTGTAATTAATTTCCAATTTAATTCTATTGTGGACAGAGAATATTTTGTGTAAAATTTCAATCTTTTGGAATTTATTGAACTTTATTTTATGTACCAGCACATATGCTCTATTTTAGCAAACTTTCCATATATTGAGAATAGAGCTCTGAAATATCAATTTAGATAAAAGTGATTAATAGTATAGTTCAGGTGTCTTCTATACTTCTAAGGAGTTTTAGTCTAGTTGTTCTATCAATCACTGAGAATGGGGTTAAATTCTCCAATTACAATAGTGAGTTTCTCTATTTCTCCATTTAGTTCTCTCAATTTTTGCTTTGATTAACTAAGAAGACAAAATTCCAAATGTGTATTTCAAAATTAAGTGCATACACATTTAGAATTTTGCCTTCCTGATTAATCAACCCTTTTATCATTGTAAAATGATAAAATTCTCTTTTCCTTGAAGTCTACTTTGATATCATAGACACAGCAGCTTTTTATTTCATGGAATACTTCTTTCCATCCTTTTACTTTCAATCTAGCGTGTCTTCAAATTTAAAGCGTGTCTCTTGTAGACAGCATATAACTGTTTCATTTTTTTAAAAAAGATCATATCTGACAATCTGTCTTTTTAGTTAGAATATTTTGGTATATTTACATGAAATGCAATTATTAATATAGTTGTATGCATAGCTACCATTTTATGATTTGTTTTCTACTTATACCATCATTGTTTTTTGGTTTTGGGTTTTTGATGTTATTGCTGTTGTTCCTCTGTTTCTCCTCTCCACCTCTGGATCTAAGAGATAATCTCAGTTTTGAAATACTTCCTGAGGAATACAGCCACAGATTACATTGCTATATTACCAACTCTTGAACATTTTATTGCAAATAGGACTGTCTCAACTTCCCAGGATGGCCCAGTTTTTGCACAAAGTGACTAGTTCCTTTTTTCTACTTCCTTTTCTTCATTTACGTGACATGAGTTACCTTACTGGCATCATACCTTGATACTATGGTTTATTTCTCCTGCTGCTGCTGCTGTTGTTGTTGTTATTATTATTTTGGTCAAAATGGGACCAGTTCTAGGATGTTTTTGAGTCTCTAGAGTATGAAGGTTTTTGGTCTGAGTCATGTGTAGGCTCTTATAATCAAAATTGGTCTTTTTTGAAATGATAAAGCTCCACCTTGGCTCCGAGAGCTCTTGCTATGGTTATAGGTGGGCTTTGTCTCCAGTCTCTCAAAAAGCAGAAAAGTGAAAAAACCCAGCATCTTGGGTTCATGTAGCACTTATATGGCTCAGGTCTTTCTAAGTTTCAAGAGGAAGTAAACACCCTCGCAGTATTTACTTGCTTTTATCTTTTGAAACTTTTCCTTCAAGATTCACTGAACTTCCTCCAGTCTTGTCAACTTCTACTTCTGCATGATTTACTGAGATTTAAATTTTTTTGAAGACGTATTTCTAAAAGAGAATTATTGCTTGACTGCAAAATTTAAAAGAGCAAAATAAGAAGACAAGTGTTTCAGAACAACTGCCACCATATTTTTCAACTCTGCATCCCAGAAACACAAAATTGTCATATAAGAAACACAAGTAAGGGATTCTCTCTGGAAACCAATAACAACAAAAATCACTTAAACAGGACTTCCCTGGTGGCACAGTGGTTGGGAGTCCGCCTGCCGATGCAGGGGACACGGGCTCCTGCCCCAGTCCAGGAAGATCCCACATGCCGCGGAGCGGCTGGGCCCGTGAGCCATGGCCGCTGAGCCTGTGCGTCCGGAGCCTGTGTTCCGCAACGGGAGAGGCCACAACAGTGAGAGGCCCACGTACCGCAAAAAAAAAAAAAAAAAAAAAATCGCTTAAACAGCACACACACACACACACACACATTTAAGTAGATTATAATTAAGGAAATGTTTTACACAAATCCTGCTATTAATCTAAATGCTGACGTTTTTATCCTGTTTATAATAGTTTTGGATTGAAACTCAAAAAGAATGCCTCAGAGTAAAATTAAAACTTATTAATGTATCATTTTTGCCTATATTCTCCTGAGCAGAGGTACATTCTGGTTGGCTCATGTAACTGTCATAGTTAAAGGAACAATAGAAGCTCGATTTAAACAGACAATTGCAACTTAGCTGATGTCATCCCAGAACATTTTATAAGCTCAAATATTTGTTGCAAGATTTAATTGACTGGAAAACACTAGGATAAAATTTAATGACATTAATTTAAAAATAAATTTAGGTGAAACTTATTTTTAAATTAAACTATACAGAGTCATTTTAGGAAAATTAGAAAATTTGGATACCCAAGGAATATGAACAGATAAGAGCAAGGTTACATACTACTGATTCCCATTCTTGACCCAAAAAACACTCTCAAAAAACAAAAAAAGACTAAAGAAACAAAACTGGGGAGTGGGGAGTAAAAGAAGACAAGTCTTGAATTTAGGAAAATGCCAACTACCTTGTACAAACATCATGGAATTCTTGCTGCATACATTACAGTTTGGACCAAGTGAAGGAAGGCATGGAGAGTCCTGGGTCTCTTCCTTTTCTGGGAAAGCAGTACAGTGTTTCTGGGAGTATAAAAAGGACATTCTGGAAGTGGTGGTGGGGTTGGGATGGGGGGGCAACACTGTAAGGGCAGGGTCTAAGGCACTGGGGATGTCCCAGTCTTCAGGGGCTTGGGTTGTCAAGATAAAAAATAGAACAAAGAAGAAACTGGGTCAGATTTACTTGGGGTTATTTCCACATCTTTGGACCAACACTAGTAAAGGAGAGAGTAGCTGTGAATACCCTCATCACACAGAAAGCTGATATTCACGAAGGTGGTTGTTTTTTTGGTCATTATTAAAGTTGTTGGTAATATGGCTGGTTAACAATGCTGCAGGCTAACACACTGAAATCACAACGTTGTCTCCTTGGTAGGTCATTATACACCTCTGAGATACTATATTTCCACCAGGAACACGGTTCCAGGAAACCAAACAAATGAAACAAACAATAACATAAAAAACAAAAATGAAGTTGCCAAAGGCAAGGTTCCTGGGCTGTTTGGCCCATGACACCCACATTCCTCCTGGACATGTCAGACTGCTGCGTGGTCCATGGATAACAACATAAATCTGCATCCTTCAGCTTATTTTTTAATGTAAATATTTTATTTTTGAACATGTAATGCATACATGTTAAAAAATCTCACAGGATACAAAGATAATTTTAATAATCAGAAATAATCCCTTTTCCTTTTTATTTTTTAATTATAAAAATTGATATACGCTTCTTGTGACTGAAGTAAAAAGGGAAAGCTGAGCTGTATTAGTTTCCTGTTGCTGCTGTAGCAAATGACCACAAACTTGTGGCTTAAAACAACACACATTTATTCTTTTATAGTTCTGGTGCCAGAAGTCTGAAATGGATTAGTTTCCCCACCTCAAGATCCCCAGGGGTTCTGATTTAATTGGTCTGGGCTGTTGATCTGGGCATCAACATGCACGAGTCCTGACCTGAAGTGCTGCTTGGTGACAGAAGTGGGTGATTAACTTGTTTTATGACTCCTGGGACTTTCCACTCTAAGGCTCATCCCTGCTTACTCCTTGTACTCAGGATGTTAGAGCCAGGGTGTGGGCTCCTGCACGTTTTTGAGCCCTTTCCTATCATCCATTATTAGATACCCCTGGGGAGTATGACTTCATTAGCCAAAATAATCATAGATTTGT
The DNA here is from genome assembly GCF_011762595.2 of Tursiops truncatus. Lineage (NCBI taxonomy): Eukaryota > Metazoa > Chordata > Mammalia > Artiodactyla > Delphinidae > Tursiops > Tursiops truncatus. The sequence continues at coordinate 176,315,844 of NC_047035.1, read as the reverse complement.
GGAGTGTGATTATCTCAAAAGAAAAATAACAAACCAGAGATCCCTGGGAGTATTAGAAACAAATGGACCAAGATATTTAAATAAACTTAAGGGACTTCCCTGGCATCCAGTGGTTAGGACTCCATGCTTTCACTGCAGAGGGCGCAGGTTAAATCCCCCGTTGGGGAACTAAGAACCCACAAGCTGTGCAGTGCAGCCAAAAAATAAATAAACAAACTTAATACATATGTGAAAAAATATAAATGCACAATATAGGCACAAAAACATAAAAAGAACCTAATATAAATATCAAGTATGAAAAAGAAAATAATTTGAAATAAGAACACACTGGCATAAATAATAGAAGAACCAGCTGATGAGTTAAACAGATTGAAAAACTCTCCCAAGAAGAAAGCAGGAGAGGACAAAGAAATACAAAATAGAAAAGAAAGAAAAACATAGAAAAAAAGCTAAGCTATATGGAGGACAGAGTGCTAACGTCTACTATAATTGATTCTAGAAGGAGAGAAAAATAATAATGAAGAAAGTATGTGAAGAAACGATGTAGAATTTTCCCCAGAATTGAAGAAATGAGAAAAACTTCAGATTACAAAGGCTCCTAAAATTTCAAAAAAGAAAAACACGTGACCTTCAAACAAATGATGTTCTTCTTCTTCCCATTAGAAACAGATGCAGGAAGACAGTAATGTTTCAATGGGTTCAAGCACAAAACTTTTAGTCTAGAATTTTATATCCTTTGAAATTTCCATGTGTATGTCAGAGCTTAATGAAACAATCTCAGACATACAAGGCTTCAAAAGGGTCACTACACAAAGATCCACAAACGGTTTTCAAGCAAGCCTTCAAATGTGAAGAGGAACAAATCTAGGAAATGCTACAAATAGATATGGAAAGTTAGAATGATCAAATAACTGTGTAAAAAAACCCCACAATATAATAAAACAGAATAAAAGTAAAAAGATAAGCAAAATGAAGAGAGAAATTGTGTACATAACAGCCCAGGATCTAAATGTTAAGAAATATCACAAGACCAAGATGACAGGGTATAAAGGGAAAGAAAGGAAGATGAAAATGTGTTTAAAGTTCTAATCTTGAAAGGAGGGTGTTGTGGGTTGAATTTGTCTCCAGAAAGATAGTTCAAGACCTAACCCCCCAGTACCTGTGAACGCGGCCTTATTTGGAAATAAGATCTTTGTACGTGTACTCAAGTTAAGATGAGGGTCATACTAGATTAGGATGGGCCTTAAAAACAGTGACTGGTGCCCTTATTAAGAAGGAAACATTTGCGGAATTCCCTGGCGGTCCGATAGTTATGACTCCATGCTTTCACAGATGAACTAAGATCGTGCAAGCTGTGTGGCATGGCCAAGAAAAAAAAAGAAAAAAGGAAACATTTGGATGCAGAGACACAGACATGCAGGGAGGAAGGCCATGTGAAAATGACACACAGATTGGAGTGATGCAACTACAAACAGGAACTGCCAGAGGCAGGTGAGAGGCAAGGAAGGTTCTCCCTCAGGGCCTCCAGAGGGAGCAGAGCCCTGCCAACGCCTTGGTTTCAGACTTCTAGCCTCTAGAACTGTAAAACGGTATTTTTCTGTGGTTTTAAGCCATCCATTTTGTGGTACTTTATTATTATGGCAGCCCCACAAAACTATACAGAGAGAGATACAGATATCAAATAAAAAAAAACAGTAAGGAAAAAGAATATAGCAAAAGGAGGGAAATTGAATGTAAAAAAGTAAGATGATAATCACAGTTAATATAAATGAACTAAACTTGCCAATGAAAAAACAGAGAGTGATAGAGTAGAATTTTTAAAATCCAGCCATATACTGATTTGTAAGACAGACCTACATAAAGCTATAGAGAGTTGGAAAGTAAAAGGATGGAAAATGTATGTTAGGTAAATGCTAATTAAATGAAAACTGGTGTGACTGTATTAATATAAAAAATATTAAAAACTTTAAAACAAAAAGCATCATTAGGGATACAGAGGTTTACTATACAATACTATTTCAGTTCATAAGAAGATATAAAAATTCCACACATGTATACACCTAATAAATTAATTTGAATATTCAAAAATTTATAAAACTGTAAGAAGATATTGGCAAATCCAATGTCATGGTAGAGAATTTACCAAACATCTCTTGTTGATGTAAGAAGAAAATATAGATTTGAATGACACAATTAAGCTTGATTTGATAGACACATATAATGTTATAAAAATTCATTATTTTCTAAGCTGTAAAGCAAATTTCAGCAAATTTCAAAGAACAAGCATTATACTGGCCCTAAAAACAGTGACTGGTGCCCTTATTAAGAAGGAAACATTTGAGGAATTCCAAAACAAGAAACTGAAATTTTTCATTATTTGGAAATTTAAACAATCTATACTTCTAAAAAGCTCATGGCTTAAATATAAAGTTGTGAACAAAATTAGAAAATAATTGACATATACATGCTAATATATATAAAATAGATAACTAATAAAAACCTACTGTATAGCACAGGGAACTCTACTCAGTTCTCTGTAATGATCTATATGGGAAAGGAATCTAAAAAAGGGTGGATACGTGTATAACTTAATTCACTTTGCTGTACACCTGAAACTAACACAACGTAACTATACTCCAAAATAAAAAAAAAGAAGAATGACGTTCTTTTCAATCACATGAACATTTGAAAAATGACCCACATATTGTGGTTCTCTGAACACAATGAATTGAGCTGGAAACCCAAAGGTTATTAGAAAATCCTAATGTGTTTGTAATTTAAAAAGTATACTTTCGATAATTTTTATGTAATAAAAATAATAACCCATGGGTCAAAGAAGAAGTCTTAATGTAACTTAGAACATGTTCTGCAAATAACAGAAATAATTCATATTAAAACATGTGGTATATTAGCTATATTACACTAAAACATATATTGAGGAAAAATTATAGCCATCAATGCATAAATTTAAAAAAAAATGCTGAAAATGAGTGAGGCAAAATAAACCACCAAAATAAACCAAAGAAAGTAGAAAGAAGGAAAATAATATCTTACAACAGTAAAAATAACTACAACATACAGCAACATGAATTATAATTTAGTAGTGTTCAGTGGGAAAAAAGGCTACATTTAGCCTGATAACCTTTTTGCATTAACTAATTAATTAATTTTATGGTAAAAGACCCATAACATAAAATTTACCATCTTAACCATTTTTAAGTGTAAAGTTCAGTAGTAAGCATATTGATATTGTTGTGAAACAGATCTCCAGAACTTTTTCATCTTGCAAATCTGAAATTATACCCATTAAATAACAACTCCCCTGTGCCCCTCCTCCCAGCCCCTGGTAACCACCCTTTTATTTCCTGTTTATGTGAATTTGATACATCACACAAGTGGAATGACACAGTAATTGTATTTTTGTGACTGGTTTGTTGCACCTAACATAATGACCTCAAGTTTCATCCATGTTGTAGCATGTGTCAGAATTTCCTTCTTTCTTAAGGCTGAATAATATTCCACTATACGTATATATCACATTTTGTCTATCCATTCCCGACAGTGGACACTTGGATTGCTTTCACCTCTTGGCTATTGTGAATAGTGCTGCTATGAGCATAATACCTGCCCCCCACCCTTCTTTTTTAAGCTCAAAGGACATTTAGAACTAAACAACTTTTTTTTTTAGTCATGTTAGATTAAAGTATTCTAAGACATCAAGAGGATGCTAAATAGAAAATGCAGAGTGGTTGGTATTTTGAGGCAGGGTTTAAGGGCCAGGGAAAGAAATGGGTAGAAGTGATGATCAGAGTTATAGTTCTGCAGCTGGCCAGGCAACTGTGACTCTTCATAACACTATGATAAATACATACGCAAACAAGTAAAATAAATAAAAGACTATGCATGAAACTTTTTATTTATTCAATTGTGTTCACCTGAGTTTGACTAGCAAAACAATTGTGGCAACTCTCTTCTGTGATGTGCCTCTATTTGCAGGTGCCCAGGCAGCTGGCAAATAATTTGTTTGGTATTTTTTAATTCATAAAATCAGAGTAAATTGCCTTCTATTGTTTTTTGAATGGCTTACTCAGGTAAAATTGTTATACATTTAACTGGACGTGTAAACAATTTGATCAGTTTTGATATATTTATACACCTAGGAAACCCTAACCACAGTCAAGCTAACCAACACAGCCGCACTCCCCAGTTTTCTCTGGCTCCATTGTAACCCTTCCCTTCTGATTCTCCCCATCACCCTCAGCAACCATGGATCTGCTTCTTGTCCCAATACACTTGTTTCTATTTTCTAGAGTTGTATATCCATGTAATCATACCATGTAATTTTGGCTTCTTTCATTCATGATGTTGCATGTATCAATAGGCCATTCCTTTTTATTGGCAGATGGTATTCCATTGCATGGATCGAGCACAATTTCTTTACCCATTCATCTTTTTAATTTTAACCATTTTAGTAGGTGAGTAATGGTATCTTGTAGTTTTAGTTGGCATTTCCCTAATAACTAATGAGGGTTAGTTATTATGAGCATCTTTTCATGTATCTATTTGCCATCTTCTTTGTCGAAGTGTCTGTTGAAGTCTTATGTCATTTTTATAGTCAAGGTTTTTTTTTATTATTGAGTTTTGATAGTTCTTTATATATTCTAGGTACAAGTCTTTTATCAGATATATAATCTGTAAATATTTTCTCCCAATCTGTAGCATGTGTTTTTATGCTAAGAGTGTATTTAGAAGAGAAGTTGTCTTCAATTTTGCTGAAACCCCATTTATCAATTTGTACTTACACAGATTGTACTTTTGGTATCATATTTAAGAAATCTTTGCCTAACCTAAGGCCATATACATTTCCTCCTATAGTTTTTCTAAAAGTTTTGTAACTTTAGGCTTTCCATTTAGATCTCTGGTCCATTTTGAGTTAATTTTTGTATATTGTGCAAGGTATGGGTGAAAATGTTTTTTGTTGTTTTTTTTAGCACGTGGGTATCCAATTGTTCTGGCACAATTTGTTGAAAAGATCATCCTTTACCACTAAATTGCGTCTGCATCTTTATTGAAAATTGGTTGTCTGTATTTGTGTGGATTTATTTCTGGACTCTTTAATCTGTTCTAGTGATTTGTCTATCTTTATTCCAGTACCACTGTCTTGGTAACTGTAGGCAGAGAGAAGTAACATATTAACCACCAATGAATGCAACTTAACTGTCAGTTGACTTCCTACTTCCTAACAGCTACGTAGAAATCCAGAGACTGTGGTAAAATATATTTAATGTGATAAGAAAAAGGAACTGTCAACCAGAGTTGTGTACCTACAAAAATTATCTTTCAAGAATAAGGGTCAATAAAGCCTTTTCAGTCAAACTGACGTAAGATTGTTGGGTAAAAATAGAGGGGCCCCCACTGTAAGAAATTCTAATAGATGTTTTTCAGGGAAAAGGAAAATGATCCAAGGTGGGCCTGTGAGCCATGGCCGCTGAGCCTGCACGTCCGGAGCCTGTGCTCCGCAACAGGAGAGGCCACAACAGTGAGAGGCCCGCATACTGCAAAAAAAAAAATAATAATAGTAATTGTGGTCTATTCTTATAATCAGTAATAGACATTTATGAACTACACCTGCTTGCATCCATATAGATGCAAAACTCAAAAGGTTAGTTTCATGTTATTTCATCTAGATCTAGTTTGCAGTTATGTACTTATTATTGAATGCTACTGCTTCATGTCGCATGCAAATGTGATGAGGGGGAAAGAAAAGCAAGGGGAGGCTAGATCCAGAATTCAGGATTGTAGGAAAGGGTTAAGATCAGGGAGGCACTCACAGAGGACTGACAATGTTTCCACCTTTTTACCTGGGTGCTGGCTACAAGGTGTGGTAAGAATGACTCTAAGATGGCCCCAGTGATCTCTGTCCCTAGTGTTACACCCGTGATTATGTCACTGAATATTGCAGAAGGGATTTTACAGACATAGTTAAGGTTACTAATCAGTTGATTTTGACTTCATCCAAAGGGAGGTTGTCTGGGTGGTCAAACCTGATCACTTAAACTCTTTAAAAGCAAAGCATTTTCTCCAGCTAGATGCAGAGCAGGAAGTCAAGAGATTCAAAGCATGAGAAGGATTTGACTGACATGCCACTGTTGTCCTGAAGACAGAGGGGCCACACGTTAAAGAAGTGAGGACTTAAACCCTACAGCTGCAAGGAACACAATTCTGCCAACAAGGATGAGCTTGGAAGCTGATTCTTCCCCAGAGCTGCCAATGAGAATTCAGCCCAGCCATGACCTTGACCTCATCCTGTGATACCCTCAGCAGAGAACCCTGTCCCACCATGCTGGACTTCCATACAGAACTGGGAGCTAGTAAAAGGATGTTTCTTGTGGTAATGTGCTACAGAGCAATAGGAAACTAATATACATAGGCATTTAAATTGTTTGACTTATATGTACTTTTTACTTATTTTATACATAATCTTTAGTGTAATCTCATTATTTAATAAACTTTTTAATTTATAGAATTTAAAAAATTTATTTTTGAGATTTAATTGACATATAGTATTGTGTAAGTGTAAGGTGTACAAAGTGATGATTTGATACATTTACATATTAAAGAAAAAGCTAGCAATTAATTCTCTTGACTTTAGTGGGCCTTCTGAACAATGCAGGTGGTGGGGGGTAGTTGTGTGTGAAAAGAATGTAAAGATTTGGCCTACACAATAATGACAATGTGTCTTAAAGACAAATCATGGGTTATGGGCCATGCCCAAGACCATTTTTATCATAAGTCTTTTATTAGATTGCATAAAGTTACAAAGCAAAGATTATAACACTGGGCCAAGAATGCAGACTGCTATTTATGGAGGCCCAGAATTTGGGAAATGATTCAGTCCTGTTTATTCTATGTAATGTTATTGTTGCACTAAACATAAGGGTTGTAAAGTGATTCTGTATGTCAGTTTAAGTGTGTAAATATTTCTGTTATGGCATCCTTATGTACACTGACCATGAATATTTTATTTTATAGTGTGCTTGAATTAAATCCATTATAACCAAAGAAGGCATTTGATCCTGGAGTAAAGCTGGCATGGCTGTACCCTGAACCCATCGAGCATGGAATTACTGCTACTAATACACGTGAAATATGAGCAAAACCCTGGGGGCTTAAGACAGCAACTCCATTGACTCCAACAGACAGTCCAACAGATTTTAACAGATGTGAGATGAATGACATGAAACAAGTAAAACCCAACGTGAATCATCAGCCACAGGATGGCATTTGAATGCTAATGCATTTAAAGTCTGGAACAGTACTGTAACTTAAACACATACCTATTTTAATCTCTTCCCTTCCCCGGTCACTTTTTCTCATATCACCATGTGAGAAGGTCACAGCTTTAATTTCTCTGTAGCCTAAGAGTCATGAAACATTTTATTTTTCAACTTTTTATCTCTTGTGATGCTTAATTTTATGTGTCAATTTGACTGGGTCATGAGGTGCTCAGATATTTGGTCGCACATTATTCTGGGTGTTTCTGTGGGAGAATTTTTGGATGAGACTAACATTTAAATTGGTAGATTAAATAAAGCAGATTGCTCTTTATAACATGGGTGGGCCTCATTCAATCACTTGAAGATGCTAATAAAGTTGATCCTTCTTTACATAAGAGAGAATTCTCCTGCCTGATGACCTCCAAACTGGAACATAAGCTCTTCCTGGTTCTACAGCAGCCTACTGGTCTTCAGACTCAAACTGGGACATCGGCTCTGCAAATTTTGGAGTTGTCAGCCTCCGTAATTCCAAAAGCCAATTCCTAATTATTTATCTATCTACCTATCTATCATATTGGTTCTGTTTCTCTGGAGAGTACTGACTACTATTATCTCTCAATTTATCGTGATTAACTGTCCACTATGGAAGTTCCATAAAAGCAAGAACTTTGTCTTGTTGCTATTAAATCTCTAATGTCTAGACTGGCTCTTAAAAATTATGCAAACGATTATTTGCTGGATGAAAGTGTCTTGGCAGGGAACAGTGATGTCTTTAGATGTTTTGGGGGTGGCACTGAAGGGGGACAAATATATCAGCTTTAGAAAATGGCATCTACTTGGGTGGATGCTGAAATCATTTCACAGTGATATGAAAAGCAAAATGTAAGAAAATTTTAAGAGAGTCAAGGCACATTGTTACTAAATGGGGAAGTTTATGTAAACTCTGCTAAAAGGAAAGCAGAATCTATTCCTGCGTTTTAAATGTTTATAGATATTTGGAAATTATATATGTTGGTAACAAAATTTGGGACTGTTCTCCTGAAGTTTTGGCCAGCACCAGAGCCTGCAATCACACGTTTCTGTTGCCCTAGAGACCCTCAGTCTCACCCATGTCATTCAGCTGAAAGCAAACCATAAAGAAATCAGTGTCAATTATGATTATAAATTCTGGTTGCCTTTCTTAGGAAAAGATGGAAAGATAGGAATCAAGGGAATGAATGAAAGGGAACTTTGTAAATATTTTGTTGACAGTGGTCCAGACTATGAATGTGAGTTGAGGGGACCACGTGTCATGATCGTGAGCTGCAAGTTCTGTTACGAATCACCATGTCTTAGTGCAATGTTACTATGATAAAGTGGGCGCATCCTCCATCATAACCAGTCTTACAAGATTTTTTTTTAATCGAATGAGCACTATATTCTGTGTAACTGACTGACTTAGTGGGCTGAACAGAATGAGGGTACAATCAGGAAACAACACTTTCTTTTCTCATCACTGCCTTTAAACCAACTCTCTGTGACCTCCCTTTGCTCTGCTCATCAGTGACGACTCATTTCCCTGCTTTTCAGCTCACTCTTGGCCGTGAGAACGGCCACATTTCCAGACACTGTTAGTCCAATCCAGTATAACGTAAAAGCTTCAGCCTCGCCTCCAGCCGCGAGCCTCTCCTGCTCTTCGGCCCGAAGCTGGGCTGCGGAACCCGCAGTGGGGCGGCGCCTTCACTAATGCTCCTGCTGGCCTCACACTTCTCCCCCCCTCACTCATGCTCTCCTAAGTGGAGGCGGGACAAGCAAGGAGGAAACGGGTTAGAGGAAAAAGGCAAAGTCCTCTTCATCCAGACGCTGCTGTTTACAGTTCTCTCTGCAACAGCGGGTTGCCCTCTGTCAGGCAGACCTCCAGACGCTGGCTCTTCTGGAGCATCTTAGTAAACTCTGCAGAGATGCCCAGTAGGGGCCTCTGCCCTGTATTATTTCCTGGCGCTCTCTGGCTGGCCCCTTCCATCTTCGTCCTGTTTCCCGCTTGCCCAGCACAATACCCCGCCTCTTTCTCAAGGTCTCCTCGTCTGGCCTGAAAGTCCCCTGGTTGTGGGCCTTTCAAGATGGCACATGCTCAATTGCCCGCCAAGCATCCCGGGGAACTCGAATTCCCCAGGCAGCGAGAGTGCAGACTACTGCCCACTGCAGCCTCCACCGTCCGGGTGCCATGCAGTCTGCCCCGGACGCCTCCTGCCTTCAGACTCTTCCAGCTGGGAAGCAGACACCGCCAGTCTCTTCAAGCGTTCTCCACAGAGCCACCCTGACCTGGCTTGGGGTGGGGATCAAGCTCTCCCTTTCCCCACGGAGGGGTGTCGCAGCTGAGTGCTGGCCACCTAACTGCGCACCTGGAGGATGCTCCCAGACTGGGCTCCCCTTTGACTGAGCTCCAGCCACACCCTTGAACTCTGGGCCTCTCAGGCCTCTGTCTCTGCCTGGGTCCTGGGAGGTGCCAGGGCAGTGGATTCACATGGTCATATGAGTTTAAACACTTGCACAAGTAAGATATTTTAATTTTTGAATGAGGAGACCGTCAAATTGTATACATTCAGGCCCCACCAAACCTGGTAACCTCACCTCCTGTGGGAAAGAGCTCAGGCTCGCAGTGAATTGTTCCCTATTCAAGGAAGACCAAGAGTAGAAGGATGGGTGGCCCATGACCCCCCAGATTGTCCTATGTTATCATCAAGAAACTGACTTGCAGGGTTCGAGCTGATTGGGACTTACATTTGGTTGAAATTTGGGCAAGACTGCTTTTACTTGTCCTCAGTACTCTAGGTAACTTAGCAGCCAAGTGGAACATATATTATCTATCAATCTATCTAGCTGTCTATAAATCCAGATAAACTAAGCAATGAAATGGGAATACACACGTATCACAGGCATTTCCTTGTCATTACACACTCATCGCTCTCATCCCACTTTCCCTAAGACTGTGCCATTATCATTACTCCCTAGTCATTGACATTTGGACTCTTGTAATTTTCCTTTATTATAAAGTACTACTTTTATGCAATTTTTACCATCCCACAAGGCCATACAAATTTACCCTCACCAAGACCATATGATAATAGCCATTTTCTCTCACCCTTGATGACATCAAGTGCTATAAATCTTTTAATTTTTGCCAGATATATAGGCCTCAAACTCTATCTCCTTCCTTTAGTTTAAAAAATATTTATAAATGAAATTGAGCATTTCTTGCATACGTGTACAGAACTTGAACTTCTATTTCTTCTAGAGTGAAGTCATACTTTTTCCTTTCCTTTCTGTTCTGACTCTGGAAGTCCTATTAGGTCAATGTTAGTACAGACTGAGTGAGATGTTTAACACTCAAGTTCTTCAAGAGGCTGTCAAGTGGCATCACCCTGTTGCGGGTTACTGCACTTAGAGTGGTTTCATCCACACACAAGGGATGCTTTTTATGCAGACGAGCAGTTGTACAGCATCAGTCAGGGCTGAGAGTCCCTAGTGCGGCTGCTGTGTGGGCTGGTGAGCCTGAGCCAGACGGTGCTGTGGAGGCTTCTGTGACAGAAAGGGGTTTTTCTCTTCTCGTTTGTTTTTATTGGGGTCGAGTTGCTTTACAGTGTTGTGTTAGTTTCTGCTGTCCAGTGAAGTGAATCAGCCAGATGTACACATATAGCCCCTCCCTCTTGGACCTCCCTCCCCACCCATCCCACCCATCTAGGTTGTCACAGAACACCGTGCTGAGCTCCCTGAGCTATACAGCAGGTTCCCACTAGCTCTCTGTTTTACACATGGTGGTGTATTTATGTCAAATCTAATCTCCCAGTTCATCCTGCCCTCCGCTTCCACCCCTGTGTCTGCACGTCCGTTCTCTACATCTGTATTTCTATTCCTGCCCTGCAAATAGGTTCATCTGTACCATTTATCCACATTCCACATATATGTGTTAATATACGATATCTGGTTTTCTCTTTCTTTCTTCACTCTGTATGACAGACTCTAGGTCCATCCACATCTCTGCAAATGACCCAATCTCATTTCCTTTTATGGCTGAGTAATATTCCATCATATATAGGTACCACATCTTCTTTATCCATTCATCTTTGATGGACATTTAACTTGTTCCCATGTCCTGGCTATTGTAAATAGTGCTGCAATGAACATTGAGGTGCATGTGTCTTTTTGAATTATGGTTTTCTCAGGGTATATGCCCAGTAGTGGATTGCTGGGTCGTATGGTAGTTCTATTTGTAGTTTTTTAAGGAACCTCCATGCTGTTCTCCACAGTGGCTGTGTCAGTTCACATTCCCACCAGCAGTGCAGGAGGCTCCCTTTTCTCCACAGCCTCTCCAGCATTTGTTGTTTCTAGACTTTTTGATGATGGCCCTTCTGACCAGTGTGAGGTGACACCTCATTGTAGTTTTCATTTGCATTTCTCTAATGATTAGTGATGTCGAGCAGCTTTTCATGTGCCTCTTGGCCATCTGTATGTCTTTTTGGTGAAATGTCTACTTAGGTCTTCTGCCCATGTTTTGATTGGCTTGTTTGGTTTTTTTGGGTATTGAGCTGCATGAGCTGCTTGTATATTTTGGAGATTAATCCTTTGTCCGTTGCTTCGTTTGCAAATATTTTCTCTCATTCTAAGGGTTGTCTTTTCATCTTGTTTATGGTTTCCTTTTCTGTGCAAAAGCTTTTAAGTTAACTTATGTCATATTCACTTATTTTTATTTTCATTGCTCTAGGAGGTGGGTCGTAAAAGATCGTGCTGTGGGTTCCGGTTCCCAGTGCCTCACCCCCTCCCCACCTCTTGCACCCGCCAAACTTGATGTGACCCAGTCCGACGCTGCGGCTGCCCCCCCACAGCCCCTCACCCCGAAGTGCCCAGCTCCCCTCGCCCCTTCCCACCTCCGCTCCACCCCCGCAGCATGAGCAGCCCAAAGCCAGGCGGCAAGCACAGCACCAGCACGGGCTCGGGCTCCAGCGGCACCCCGGAGGAGGAGGAGGTCCGGACGTGGGCTCCCTGTGCATATTAAACCCAGAGAACTCTACCTGCTCTTCAGGCCATTCAGGGGTATGAAGGGTCCCTGATCAAGCTCACATGGAGACAGCCTGTTGGTTCTGTGATCTTTGACAGCCAGGCAGGAACAGAAGCAGCCAAGAATGCATTGAATGGTATTCGCTTTGACCCCGAGAACCCCCAGACCCTGAGGCGAGAGTTTGCCAAAGCCAACACCAAGATGGCCAAGAACAAGCTAATGGCTACACCAAATCCCACCAATGCTCACCCCGCCCTAGGAGCACACTTCATCGCACAATACCCCTATGACCTGATGGGGGCCACTCTGATTCCCGCATCCCTAGATGCCTGGGCCCCCTACCCTCTGTACACCACAGAGCTGACCCCAGCCATCTCACATGCTACGTGTACCTACCCAGCCACCACTGCTGCTGCCGCTGCCGCCTTACATGGTCAGGTGCACTGGTACCCTTCCTCTGATACCACCCAGCAAGAATGGAAATATCGTCAGTTCTGTTAGTTCTTCAGTCTGGTCACCACGGCTCGAAGCCCCCGCCCCAGTGGGGAGGAAGCCACCCTGAGCTTCCACTGCCCCCAGGCGGCCCGTGCAGAGCTGCTGCTTCCCTCCAAAGACTGAGTTTTAAGCCCGACTCAGTGGACTGTTTTGTTTCCTTTCTCTCCTTTTCCTCAGCCCTGTCCTGCCCCAAAGCCCCTCTCCAAGGCCTCACAGCAGGATTCAGGGGCCTTCTCACCAGGACACCCAGACCCAGCTCGGAGGTCTCGTTGGGACTCAGCAAGGCCTGACCCCCAGTCCAAATTTGTTTCCACAGCCCCGCCTCAAAGAAATGAGGCGTTTAATTTTGCATGTTTTCCTGGCATGAATTAAGACACTTAAACTGGTATATATGTGAGTGTACAGTTTGTTCTCACATTTTGTCACCATAGCAACAAGTCCTGCCCACTAATGGTTCATCATTCCCTGCCCCTCTCCCCTCACCCCCTCTCCTGCACCCACCCTGCTTCAGTGTGGACCAAGTCTTGCAGCCAGTTCCGCCCGGCGGCTGGTGCCCTCCATATCCACACACTTCCAGGCTGAACAGGAAGGACCAACCAGCCAAGACAGCGTTTTCTTGGTCATTTCAAATCGGGGTCCTCTGCTTCCTCCCTCTCAGATGGGCCAACAGCCATTAGGAAAAGCCTTTCTCTGCCCAATTTCGCTTACCTCTCCACGGCGCACCCCACCCTTGCCATGGCTCCTCATTATTTCCAAACTTCAAAACCAACCAAAAAGTGAAAGTATTTTTGTACCCTGTGTAACGAAATATTTATGCAACATAAAGGATTTTTCGTGTGTGTGTGCAATTAATTATTGAAGAGACCTTGTCCGCCCTGTCCGATAAGTTTAACATTTTAGCTTGAGGCATAAAGAAGAAAAGGGTTTCCGTTCTCCAGCAGTGAGCCTTAGCGTCAGCCATTAGTTTAAGAAAAATGAAGGAAAATTGTGCAATTTTTTGTTTCGTGAGCACATCAGTGCATTGCCTTTGGCTGCAGCTGTGGCTGTCTTGCCATTTTCAGACCTGGGAGACAAGGTGGCTATTGTAATTGCTGATCCTGTGAGCATGTGAGACTGGATAATATATGGAATGCAAAATTTAAAAATCATCAAAAAAAAAAGACCTTGCTGTGATTTATGTTATAGAGAGTTTTTCCAGTTTTCCTCTAAGAGTTCTACAGTGTCTGGCCTTACATTTAGGTATTTAATCCATTTTGAGTTTATTTTTGTGCATGGTGTTAAGGAGTGCTCTAATTTCATTCTTTTACATGTAGTTGCTCAGTTTTCCCAGCACCAACTATTGAAGAGACTGTCTTTTCTCCATTGTATATTCCTGCCTCCTTTGTCATAGATTAGGTGACCATATGTGCGTGGGTTTATCTCTGGGCTTTTTATCCTGTTCCACCGATCTGTATTTCTGTTTTTGTGCCAGTACCATACTGTCTTGATTACTGTAGCTTTGTAGTATAGTCTGAAGTCAGGGAGCCTGATTCCTCCAGCTCTGTTTTACTTTCTCAAGATTGCTTTGGCTATTCGGGGTCTTTTGTGTTTCCATAAAAATTGTGAAATTTTTTGTTCTAGTTCTGTGAAAAACGTCATTGGTAATTTGATAGGGATTGCACTGAATCTGAATCTGTAGATTGCTCTGGGTAGTTATAGTCATTTTCACAATGTTGATTCTTCCAATCCAAGAACAAGGTATATCTCTCCATCTGTTTGTGTCATCTTTGATTTCTTTCATCAGTGTCTTATAGTTTTTTGCATACAGGTCTTTTGCCTCCTTAGGTAGGTTTATTCCTAGGTATTTTATTCTCTTTGTGGTGATGGTAAATGGGATTGTTTCCTTAATTTCTCTTTCTGATCTTTCATTGTTAGTGTATAGGAATGCAAGAGATTTCTGTGCATTAATTTTTTACCCTGCAACCTTACCAAATTCATTGATTAGTTCTAGTAGTTTTCTGGTGGTATCTATAGGATTTTCTATATATAGTATCATGTCATCTGCAAACAGTAACAGTTTTTCTTCTTCTTTTCCAATTTGTACTCCTTTTATTTCTTTTTCTTCTCTGATAGCCATGGCTAGGACTTCGAATACTTTGTTGAATAACAGTGGTGATAGTGGACATCCTTGTTTTCTTCCTGATCTTAGAAGAAATGCTTTTGGATTTTCCACCATTGAGAATGATGTTTGCTGTGGGTTTGTCATATATGGCCTTGTAGGTTCCATCTATGCCCAATTTCTGGAGAGTTTTTATCATAAATGGGTACTGAATTTTGTCAAAAGCTTTTTCTGCAACTATTGAGATGATCATATGGTTTTTATTCTTTTATTTGTTAATATGCTGTATCACATTGACTGATTTGCATATGTTGAAGAATCCTTGCATCCCTGGGATAAATCCCACTGGATCAGGGTGTATAATCTTTCTGATGCGTTGTTGGATTCTGTTTGCTAGTATTCTGTTCAGGATTTTTGTGTCTATGTACATCAGTGCTATTGGTCTGTAATTTTCTTTTTTGTGTGTGATATCTTTGTCTGGTTTTGGTATCAGGGTGATGGTGGCCTCGTAGAATGAGTTTGGGAGTGTTCCTCCCTCTGCAATTTTTTGGAAGAGTTTGAGAAGGGTAGGTGTTAATGCTTCTCTATATGTTTGATAGAATTCACCTGTGAAGCCATCTGGTCCTGGACTTCTGTTTGTTGGAAGATTTTTAATTACAGTTCCAATTTCATTACTTGTAATTGGTCTGTTTATGTTTTCTACTTCTTCCTGGTTCAATCTTGGAAAGTTGTACCTTTCCAAGAATTTGTCCGTTTCTTCCAGGTTGTCCATTTTATTGGCATATAGTTGCCTGTAGTAGTCTCTTATGATCCTTTGTATTTCTGTGGTGTCAGTTGTAATTTCTCCTTTTTCATTTCTAATTTATTGATTTGAGTCCTCTCTTTTTTTTCTTGATTAGTCTGGCTAAAGGTTTATCAATTTTGTTTATCTTCTCAAAGAACCAACTTTTTGTTTTATTGACCTTTGCTATTCTTTTCTTCATTTCTATTTCATTTATTTCCACTATGAACTTTATGATTTCTTTCCTTCTACTAACTTTGGGTTTTCTTTGTTCTTCTTTGTCTAGTTGCTTTAGGTATACAGTTGGATTGTTTATTTGAGATTTTTCTTCTTTCTTGAGGTAGGATTGTATTGCTATAAACTTCTCCCTTAGAACTGCTTTTGCTGCATCCCATAGGTTTTGGATCAACATGTTTTCGTTGTCATTTGTTTCTAGCTATTTTTACATTTCTTCTTTCATTTCTTCAGTGATCCATTATTTAGTAACATATTGTTTATCCTCCATGTGTTTGTGTTTTTTACAGTTTTTTTTCCTGTAATTAATTTCTAATCTCATAGTGTTGCTGTCAGAAAAGATGCTTGATATGTCTTCAATTTTCTTAAATTTACTGAGCCTTGATGTGTGACCCAAGATGTGATCTATCCTGGAGAACGTTCTGTGTGCACTTGAGAAGAAAGTGTATTCTGCTGCTTTCAGATGGAATGTCCTATAAATAACAATTAAGTCTATCTGGTCTAATGTGTCATTTAAGGCTTGTGTTTCCTTACTTATTTTCTGTCTACATGACCTATCCATTGGTGTAAGTGGGGTGTTAAAGTTCCCCACTATTATTGTGTTACTGTCGATTTCCCCTTTTATGGCTGTTAGCATTTGCCTTATATATTGAGGTGCAACTATGCTGGGTGCTTATATATTTACAATTGTTATGTCTTCTTCTTGGATTGATCCTTTGGTCATTATGTAGTATCTTTCCTTGTCCCTTATAACAGTCTTTATATTTTGTCTGATATGAGTATTGGTACTCCAGCTTTTTGTTTTTGTGGTACGCGGGCCTCTCACTGTTGTGGCCTCTCCCGTTGCGGAGCACAGGCTCCAGACACACAGGCTCAGCGGCCATGGCTCACGGGCACAGCCGCTCCACGGCATGTGGGATCTTCCCGGACCGGGGCACGAACCCGTGTCTCCTGCAACAGCAGGCAGACTCTCAACCACTGCGCCACCAGGGAAGCCCTCCAGCTTTCTTTTGATTTCCATTTGAATGGAATATCTTTTTCCATCCCCTCACTTTCAGTCTGTATGTGTCCCTTGGTCTGAAATGGGTCTCTTGTAGACAGCATATATATGGGTCTTGTTTCTTTATCCATTCAGCCAGTCTGTGTCTTTTGGTTGGAGCATTTAATCCATTTACTTTCAAGGCGATTATCGATATGTATGTTCCTATTACCATTTTCTTAATTGATTTGCGTTTGTTTTTGTATGTTTTCTTCTTCTTTTGTGTTTCCCACCTAGAGAAGTTCCTTTAGCATTTGTTGTAAAGCTGGTTTGGTGGTGCTGAATTCTCTCAGCTTTTGCTTGTCTGTAAAGCTTTTGATTTCTCCATTGAATCTGAATGAGATCCTTGCTGGGTAGAGTAAGCTTGGCTGTAAGTTCTTCCCTTTCATCAGTTTAAATATATCCTGCCACTCTCTTCTGGCCTGCAGAGAGTGATTTTTCTAATGAAAAATCAGCTGATAACTTTATGGGGATTCCCTTGTATGTTATTTGTTGCTTTTTCCTTGCTGTTTTTAATATTTTTTCTTTGAATTTAATATTTGTTAGTTTAATATGTGTCTTGGTATGTTTCTCCTTGGATTTATACTGTATGGGACTCTGTGCTTCCTGGACTTGGGTGGCTATTTCCTTGCCCATGTTAGGGA
Source organism: Tursiops truncatus (assembly GCF_011762595.2). Taxonomy (NCBI): domain Eukaryota; kingdom Metazoa; phylum Chordata; class Mammalia; order Artiodactyla; family Delphinidae; genus Tursiops; species Tursiops truncatus. The sequence goes on along the minus strand of NC_047035.1, from coordinate 176,298,241 downwards.
CGTTTTTGACTATAATCTCTTCAAATATTTTCTCAGACCCTTACTCTTTCTCTTCTTCTTCTGGGACCCCTATAATTCGAATGTTGGTTTAATACTGTCCCAGAGGTCTCTGAATTCTTTTCATTCTTTTTTCTTTACTCTGCTCCTCAGCAGTTATTTGCACCATTCTATCTTCCAGCTCACTTATTTGCTCTTCTGCCTTAGTTATTCTACTATTGATCCCTTCTAGTGTATTTTTCATTTCAGTTTTTGTGTTGTTTGTCAGTGTTTGTTTCTTCTTTTGTTCTTCTAGGTCTTTCTTTAAACATTTTTGTAATTTCTCAATCCATGCCTCCATTCTACTTCTGAGATTTTGGATCATCTTTACTATCATTACTCTGAATTCTTTTTCAGGTAGGTTGGTATTTCCTCTTCATTTATTTGGTCTTGTAGGTTTTCACCTTGCTCCTTCATCTGTTACATATATATATATTTTGTCATCTTATTTTTTTGATGGGTGGGGCTTTATTCCTGTCTTACTGGCTGTTTGGCCTGAGGCCTCCAGCACTGTAGTTTGCAGGTAGTTGGGTAGAGCCAGGTCTTGGTGCCAAGATGCGGACCTCTGGGAGACCTTGCTCTGATTAATACTCCCTGGGGTCTGAGTTTCTCTGTCAGTCCAGTGGTTGGGACTTGGCGCTCCCACTGCTGGAGCTCAGGCCCAACCCCTGGCCTGGGTACCTAGATCCTGCAAGCTGTGGTGCAGCCGGTTGCTCAGGGGTTTCTCCTGTCCCCTTAGGTGTCTGTGGCCCCCCACCAGTGCCTGGTAGGTGCCCTAGTTGTGCAGAGACAGGAACCCTGCATCCTCCTAGTCCACCATCTTCACGGGAAGGGTTTAATGCTAAGGCTGGTGCAGCATGACCTTGATTCTCAGTGAAACAAGGGTTTTCAGGAAAGACTGAGGTGGGGTCAGACCTCCTAAGGCATTGGTGGTGGGAACAATATTTAGCACTCTTAAACTGCAAGGGAGCTGCATTCCACCTATGCCACAGGGCACTAGTGAGATTCCAGCTTGATGTGGTTTCCAAGCCTAGCTAAGCAGCACCTAGCTAAGCAGACCAGTTTGCTCCAAAAGGCATCGTCCATTCAGTGCCAAGGAAGAAAGTGTGGAAGGGACAACCTTTGGCTTAAGTGCCTGTCCTTGGGTTGAAGAGTCATCCCCACCACATGGTGTCCAGTTAGCTCAAGATTTGGGTTGCCAGACTGAGCAAATGTAAATATAGGATGCCCAATTAAATCTGAATTTCAAATAAAAAACAACAAAAATTTAGTATTTAGATACACCTCACACAGTATTTGGGATATGCTCAGACGTATCTGTTTATCAGAAATTCATATTTAGCTGAGAATACTTTAGCTGAGAATATTTAGCTGGCTACTCTATACATGATCCATCAATTATACATGCTTTTAACATAGCTTTAGATGCCCAGGACCCAAACTGCACAGCTTATTGTATTAAGGAGCAGCCTATAGTAGAAGAATGATTTTCACTAGGGTTCTAGGAGTCCAGTTATCAGAACCAGCTTTGATCTTCCAGCTGAAGCAGACATGGGGAATGAAAGAGAAACCACCCCAGAAGCAAGTTTCAAAGGCTTCTGCACAGAGTCACTGTAGCACAGCATTGAAAATGCCTGTTCACTCCTACACAGAGAGGCAAATGAAATGTTTCTCTTACTTATTCTCCCATGCAGTCTTTTCTCAGAGCACATTCTAGGAAATGGGTTTGTGTAAATGTTGTGCAAGTCTTCCCAGCAAAATTCTTTTTAGCTTACCTTCCAGTTAACTTCCTGGAACAATAAATACTGGAGCCCGGGGAAAAGAAAGAAGAGGAGGGGGAGGGGGAGGGGGGGAAGGAAGGAAGGAAGGAAGGAAGGAAGGAAGGAAGGAAGGAAGGAAGGAAGGAAGGAAGGAAGGGAAAGAAAAGAAAAGAAAAGAGAAGAAAAGAAAAAAGAAAAGAAAAGAGAAAATGCCTGTTCACTCGAGAATGCCAAGTATGACCCTGGACAGAGCCACACTCATCCCAACATTGAGTGGCCCAAAGGGAAAATTAGAAATGAAGACGACTGAATATGTTGGATGAGGAATGAAGGTTCCATAATAAAACTCAGTGCCCGGGACTGCATCATTACAAAAACATTAGTAAGAGCATAGCATTTCTTAAAATGCCACTTTTGAAAGGGGATACAGTATATATAGGTGGCTTTCTCCCCTAAGTATGTTAATGCATGGTGCCAAACTTACCCTCTTGCTAGAAATTTTTTTTTCCAATGGAGTTTAAACTCCCAGGTTGTAAACACTGGTCAACTGACGTAGGCTAACCATACTATTTGGTGTATTGAATCAAAATTTTCTCCATTCTTTCCCTCTTCAGACACAAGTAAGTTGTTGCTTTGGGCTTTGGCAACAAGCACTAGGTTCTGGGAACATGATTTTCTCTGGGATAATTGTACTTAGGGTCTGCAGTTGGCTTGCTTCCTAAATTTGGCAGCTTTAAAGCCAATGCCCCAGTGGGCCTGAGTACTGCCCTACCAAAGCCACCTCTGGTTATGTGGGCGCCAGCGGCCACCCACATGGATGCCTGTGCCCCTGCTGGCCTGAAATGGCATATGTGCTTTGGGGCAGCTTCAGGAGCAGAAACTGGTGGAAGAAACACACACAGAAGTGGGGCTGACACAGCGGATCCAGAGACATACCTAGAGCTTGGGAAAAAGAAAGGCTTTGGAGGGTGCCCTGGGGAGGCAGTGGTTGGCTGTAGCTCACTGTGGAATCATGGGCACTGCTTGCAGAGGCCCCAGGAAATTTCTTTTCTTTTTTTTTTTTTTGTTGTTGTGTTGTGTTTTGTTATTGTTGTCTTATTTTTATTCTTTAATATATTTTTACTTTTCTATTTTTATTTTTTCTTGTTTTGTTCTTTTTTTGTTTGTTTTCTGTTTTTCTTTTTTGCTACTTTTTGTTTGTTTTGTTTGTTCTTATTGTTTTTTGTTGTGTTTTGTTTTTATCTTTTTTGGTCATTTTTGTGTGTTTGTTTCTGTTCTCTTTGCTTCTTGTTTAGTTAGTTTTTTGTTTTGTTTTGTTGTCTTGTTTTTCTTATTTGTTTTGGTTTTGTGGATTTTTTTGTTTGTTTTCTTGTTTTTTGCTTTGTTTTGTTTTTGTTTTTATTTGTTTTTGTTATTTGTCTTGGGGTTTATGTACTTTCTTTTTTTTTTTGCCATGCCATGTGGCTTGCGGGGTCTTGGTTCCATGGCCAGGGATTGGGCCTGACCCCTGTGGTGGGAGTGCTGAGTTTAGGCCACTGGATTGCCAGAGAATTCCTGGCCACAGGAAATATTAATCAGCTTGAGCTCTCCTGGAGGTCCCCAACACAGCACCAAGACCCAGCTTCACCCAGCTGCCTGCAAGCTCCGGTGCTGGATGCCTAGGACCAAACAACCAGCAAGACAGGAACACAGCCCCACCCATCAGCAGAAATGAGACGACAGAGAAATATGTTACAGATGAAGGAGCAAGGTAAAAACCTACAAGACCAAATAAATGAAGAGGAAATAGGATATCTACCTAAAAAAGAATTCAGAGTAATGATAGTAAACGCAATCCAAGATCTTGGAAACAAAATAGAGGCATGGATTGAGAAGATATAAAACTATTTAACAAAGACCTAGAAGAACTACAGAACAAGCAAACAGTGATGAACAACACAATAAGGGAAATGAAAAATACACTAGAAGGAATCAGTGGTAGAATAACTGAGGCAGAAGAATGGATAAGTGAGCTGGAAGATAGAATGGTGGAAATTACTGCCATGGAGCAGAATAAAGAAAAAAGAATGAAAAGAAATAAGGACAGAATCAGAGACTTCTGGGACAACATTAAACGCAACAACATTCGAATTATAGTGGTTCCAGAAGAAGGAGAGAAAGAGAAAGGGTCTGGGAAAATACGTGAAGAGATTATAGTAGAAAACTTCCCTAACATGGGAAAGGAAATAGTCAGTTAAGCCCAGGAAGCACAGAGAGTCCCATACAGGATAAACCCAAGGAGAAACATACCAAGACACATATTAATCAAACTAACAAAAACCAAATACAAAGAAAAAATATTAAAAGCAGAAAGGGAAAAGCAATAAATAATCTACCAGGGAATCCCCATAAGGTTATCAGCTGATTTTTCACCAGAAATTCTGCAGGACAGGAGAAAGGCAGGATATATTTAAAGTGATGAAAGGGAAAAACCTACAACCAAGATGACTCTACCCAGCAAGGATCTCATTCAGATTCAATGGAGAAATCAAAAGCTTTACAGGCAAACAAAAGCTGAGAGAATTCAACACCACCAAACCAGCTTTACAACAAATGCTAAAGGAACTTCTCTAGGTGGGAAACACAAGAGAAGAAGAATACATACAAAAACAAACGCAAATCAATTAAGAAAATGGTAATAGGAACATACATATCGATAATCGCCTTGAATGTAAATGGATTAAATGCTCCAACCAAAAGACACAGACTGGCTGAATGGATTAAAAAACAAGACCCATATATATGCTGTCTACAAGAGACCCGCTTCAGACCTAGGGACATGTACAGACTGGAAGTGGGGGATGGAAAAAGATATTCCATGCAAATCGAAATCAAAAGAAAGCTGGAGTAGCAATACTCATATCAGATAAAATAGACTTTAAAATAAAGACTGTTATAAGAGACAAGGAAAGATACTACATAACGACCAAAGGATCAATCCAAGAAGAAGACATAACAATTGTAAATATATAAGCACCCAGCATAGTTGCACCTCAATATATAAGGCAAATTCTAACAGACATAAAAGGGGAAATCGACAGTAACACAATAATAGTGGGGAACTTTAACACCCCATTTACACCAATGGATAGATCATCTAGACAGAAAATAAACAAGGAAACACAAGCCTTAAATGACACATTAGGCCAGATAGACTTAATTGTTATTTATAGGACATTCCATCCATATAAATTGTTATTTATAGGACATTCTGCTGAAAGCAGCAGAATACACTTTCTTCTCAAGTGCACATAGAACGTTCTCCAGGATAGATCACATCTTGGGTCACAAATCAAGACTCAGTAAATTTAAGAAAACTGAAAACACATCAAGCATCTTTTCTGACCACAACACTATGAGATTAGAAATTAATTACAGGAAAAGAACTGTAAAAAACACAAACACATGGAGGATAAACAATATGTTACTAAATAATCAATGGATCACTGAAGAAATCAAAGAGGAAATCAAAAAATACCTAGAGACAAATGCCAACAAAAACACGACAATCCAAAACCTATGGGATGCAGCAAAAGCAGTTCTAAGGGGGAAGTTTACAGCAATACAATTCTACCTCAAGAAACAAGAAAAATCTCAAATAAACAACCTATCCTTACACCTAAAGCAACTAGACAAAGAACAACAAAAAAAAAACCAAAGTTAGTAGAAGGAAAGAAATTATAAAGATCAGAGCAGAAATAGAGATGAAGAAAACAACAGCAAAGATCAATGAAAGTAAAAATTGGTTCTTTGAGAAGATAAACAAAATTGACGAACTTTTAGCCAGACTCATTAAGAAAAAAATGGAGAGGACCAAAATCAATAAAATTAGAAATGAAAAAGAAGTTATAACGTACACCACAGAAATAGAAAGGATCATAAGAGATTACTAGAAGCAACTATAGACCAATAAAATGCACAACCTAGAACAAATGGACAAATTCTTGGAAATGTACAACCCTCCAAGTCTGAACCAGGAAGAAATAGAAAATATGAACAGAGAAATCACAAGTAATGAATTTGAAACTGTGATTAAAAATCTTCCAGCAAACAAAAGTCTAGGATCAGATGGCTTCACAAGTGAATTCTATCAAACATTTAGAGAAGAGCCAACCCTTCTGACACTGTTCCAAAACAACTGCAGAGGAAGGAACATTACCATGCTCATTTTCGAGGCTACCATCACACTGATGCCAAAACCAGACAAAGATATCACAAAACACAATTGCAAGACCAATATCACTGATGAACATAGATGCCAAAATCCTAAACAAAATACTAGCAAACCAAATCCAACAACACATTAAAAGGACCATACACCATGATCAAGGGAGCTTTATCCCAGGGATGCAGGGATTCTTCATTATATGCAAATCAATCAATGAGATACACCATTAACAAACTGAAGAATAGAAACCATGTGATCATCTCAGTAGATGCAGAAAAAGCTTTTGATGAATTTCAACACCCATTTATAATAAAACCACTCCAGAAAGTGAACTTAGAGGGAATCTAACTCAACATAATAAAGGCCATATATGACAAACCCAAAGCAAACATCATTCTCAGTGGTGAAAAACTGAAAGAATTTCCTCTAAGATTAGGAAGAAGACAAGGATGTCCACTCTCACCACTATTATTCAACACAGTTTTGGAAGTCCTAGCCACGGCTATCAGAGAAGAAAACGAAATAAAAGGAATCCAAATTGCAAAAGAAGAAGTAAAACTGTCACTGTTTGCAGATGACATGATACTATACGTAGAACATCCTAAAGATGTTACCCATTTACCCATTTACCATTTACCATGCCCATTTACCATTGCATCAGAAAGAATAAATTACCTACGAATAAACCTACCTAAGGAGGCAAAAGACCTGTACTCAGAAAACTATAAGATACTGATGAAAGAACTCAAAGATGACACAAACAGATGGAGAGATATACCATGTTCTTGGATTGGAAGAATCAGTACTCTGAAAATGACTCTACTACCCAAAGCAATCTACAGATTCAGTGCAATCCCTATCAAATTACCAATGGCATTTTTCATAGAACTAAGACAAAAAAATTTACATTTAGTGTGGAAATACAAAAGACTCTGAATAGCAAAAGCAATTTTTGTTCTAGATTTTTTTCTTAAATTTTTTTTTTAATTTTATGTTTAAGCAACACCGCATTCCATGCAGGGTCTTAGTTTCCCAGCCAGGGATTGAACCCATGCCCCCTGCAGTGGAAGCGTACAGTCTTAATCACCGGACTGCCAGGGGAGTCCCGCAAAAGCAATCTTGAGGAAAAAAAAAGGAGCTGGAGGAATTAGCTCCTTGACTTCAGACTATACTTCAAAGCTACAGTAATCAAGACAGTACGGTACTGGCAGAAAAACAGAAATATAGATCAATGAAACAGGGTAGAAATCCCAGAGATAAACCCATGCACATATGGTCACCTAATCTATGACAACAGAGGCAGGAACATACAATGGAGAAAAGACAGCCTCTTCAATAAGTGGTGCTGGGAAAACTGGACAGGTACATGTAAAAGAATGAAATTAGAACATTCCCTAACACCATACACAGAATTAAACTCAAAATGGATTAAAGACCTAAATGTAAGGCCGGATACTATAAAACTCTTAGAAGAAAATATAGGCAGAACACTGACATAAATCACAGCAAGATCTTTTATGACCCACCTCCTAGAGTAATGAAAATAAAAACAAAAATAAACAAATGGGACATAACTTTTGCACAGCAAAAGAAATCATAAACAAAACAAAAAGACAACCCTCAGAATGGGAGAAAATATTTGCAAATGAGCAACTGACAAGGGACTAATTTCCAAAATATACAAACAGCTCACGCAGCTCAATATCAAAAAACCAAACAACCCAATCCAAAAATGGGTGTAAGACCTAGATAGAGATTTCTCCAAAGAAGACATACAGATGGCCAACAAACACATGAAAAGCTGCTCAACATCACTAATTATTAGAGAAATGCATATCAAAACTACAATGAGGTATAACCTCATACCAGAATGGCCATCATCAAATAATCTACAAACAATAAATGCTGGAGAGGGCATGGAGAAAAAGGAACTCTCCTACATTGTTGGTGGGAATGTAAATTGATACAGCCACTGTGGAGAACAGTACGGAGATTCCTTCAAAAACCAAAAATAGAGCTACCATATGACCCAGCAATTCCACTCCTGGGCACATACCTGGAGAAAACCAGAATCTGAAAGGATGCATGCATCCCAGTGTTCACTGTAGCACTATTTACAATAGCCAGGATATGGAAGCAACCTAATTGTCCATCAGCAGAGGAATGAATAAAGATGTGGTGGGGCTTCCCTGGTGGCGCAATGGTTGAGAGTCTGCCTCCTGATGCAGGGGACATAGGTTCGTGCCCTGGTCCGGGAGGATCCAACATGCCATGGAGCAGCTGGGCCCGTGAGCCATGGCCGCTGAGCCTGCACGTCCGGAGCCTGTGCTCCGCAACGGGAGAGGGCCACAATGGTGAGAGGCCCGCGTATCACAAAAGAAAAGAAAAAAAAAAAGATGTGGTACATATATATGATGGAATATTACTCAGCCATGAAAAGGAACGAAATAGTGCCATTTGCAGAGACGTGGATGGACCTAGAGATTGTCATACAGAGTGAAGTAAGTCAGACAGAGAAAAACAAAAATTGTATAATATTGCTTATATATGGAATCTAGAAAAATGGTATAGATGAACTTATTTGCAACACAGAAATATAGTTACAGATGTAAAGAACAAAGTTATGGTTGCCAAAGGGGGAAGTGGGGGGCTGTTGGGATGAAGTGGGAGATTGGGATTGACACATATACACTACTGATACTATGTATAAAGTAGATAACTAATGACAACCTACTGTATAGCACACGGAACTCTACTCAGTGCTCTGAGGTGCTCTAAATGGGAAGGAAATCTAAAAAAGAGTGCATATATGTATACGTATAACTGATTCACTTTGCTGCACAGCAGGAACTAACATTGTAAAGCAATTATACTCCAATAAAAATTAATTAAAGAAAATAAAGCCAATGTTGTGATATTCTTACCTTTCATTGAACACGTTGGGCTTTTCAAAGGCAGGGTATATGAGAGCCTAGTTCAACCTGTGGTATGAGGTGAGCCACACCTTCCAGAGGACATCCCAGTCTGCAGCTGCTGACCAACACTCACTCTACCCAGGCACTGAGGACCGTCTAGTGATAGCAAAATCAGACATTAGGGAGAAAGAAGAATGTTAAACTTCTATTTCTCTGGACTTTTAACACACAAGGGCAAAAACTTTTAGATATTTTCTTTTGGGCTATAACAAGAATTTTGGATTTTGATCTCTTTAGGATTTAATCTTCAAATTTTAATTTGTCAGGAGGAAATTCATAATGGGATGGGGTTTATATTCAAATTTGAAGCAACACTATATTATTGGAAATTTACTATTTAACTAAAATAATAAGGTATTTAATACAAATACATAATGGATTATCTCCATATCATTGAAGAACCTCTGACAATATGGGTGGATGTAATTGGGCTGGAAAATAGAAGAAGGAGTGAGTATTCAGCCTTGAATACAGATTGCCCTAAAGAAAAGAATTTATATATTTAAACTACTCTAGACCATATTAAAGGATTCAAAGCTTGTTAATTAATTTAATGAAGCTGGCTTTATCTTAATATCAAAATCTGATATAAGGATAACAAGTAAAGACATACAGCCAGTTCTTGTTATTTTCTATAAAACTGTCATAACACTGAATTAGTTAATACTGAACTCCTAGGAGAAATACATGGTCAGGTTCCTGTGAGACTCTGATCATAACATTTTGTCAACTGATCGGTGCATAAACTTGTTTTATGTGTGTTTATGTTTAGAGAAACCTTGTTTAATATATATCGTTGATTCATTAACACTGAACTCACAACCAACTCATGCTTATAACTCATGCCTGAATGAAGCTTTTCTAATACACAGATTTTCTCTTTAAGGCACATCATGGCCTTTTTGCACCTTGGCACATTGGATGACACTTCAGCACTATGCTTAGGTGTCATTTTAAACAGCAAAATCATCAACAAAAAGCACAAAAATACAAAAGCATGGCACTAAATATACCATGACAAGGACAATTGTTTACAAAGTGTTGCTTTGTTCAATGTCAGCTGGGAACTTGAGCATCAGGTGACTCAAATTTTTTGCCTCTTTGCATATGTCTGTGAATGATGGAGAAAGCACAGCCATATTGATTGGAGATTACTAATACATTTTAGTGAGTAGGTAAGTTTGCAAATATGGAATCTGTGAATAAGGAGGATTATTATTGCCTGCATGGCAAAATTTCATTCATATTAGCAGCAGAGTCCTAATTGTGGACTAATAACCCAAATGAAGACAATTATAAAACAGTATTAGAGGACATTAGACAAGATCTGAATAAATGGAAAGATCTTAATCTCAGATATTTCTGGATGGGAAGACTTAATCACATAAGATGTAATTTCAATCAGAATTTCAGTAGGCAGTTTTTTAATAGACAAAGTTTTTGTGTAAAAATCAGTATCTAAAGTTGCCCCAAAATCTTTAGAAAAAGTAAGAGACTATTAAATTTTACTATGAAGGTACTGTAAACAAAACAGTGTAGCATAGGCACAGGAATTTTAAAAAGAGAGTTTAGAAACAGATCCATGGAATTTAATATATGACCCCATGGCATCCTGGCTCACCAGAGGCTAGTGTGATGTTTACAGACAACATTGTAGTGATTGGCCTTACATATCAGAAGAAATAAGCCAAGACCCAAACCTCACATAATACACACAAAAATGAATTTAAGATGGATGGGTTAAAGTTTTTTACCTTTTTAACAGTAAATATTTTAAAAGAAAATTTAAGACACATATTTTATAACTTTGGGTGGCGTAAGCCAGAATCCATGAAGAATTGACTACCTAAAAATTAAAAAATCTCTCTGTGTCAAAGGACAAGTTTAAGAGCAAAATTAAAAGACAAACAATTCTGGGAATAAACATTATTAACATATGCAAAAGACCAAGTGTTAATGTTATTCAGCTTTTGCAGATTCATAAGAAAATGAACCTAATATGGATGAGAGCAGGCATTCACAAAAGAGAAAATATCTATGAAATGACCAGTAGACATATACAAATATGGTCAACCTGACACACAGAAATGCAGATAAAAAGAACAATAAGATCATTTTATGCCTATCAGAGGAGAGGAAGGAGACGAGAAATAACCTGTGATCACAGAAATGTGAGAAAACAGGCACTTTACTCCTGGTGGAAGACTTGTTATTGTAATTTTTGAAAATAACATAACAATATTTATTAAAATACCAGATGTCCATGCTCATAAACACTCTTAACCCATTCACAGTGATTGTAGGAATCCATCCTGTGGAAATCAAAGCAGCATTTTAATTTACATTAGCATATATTTACTTATCTATTGCTGCCTTGTTTACAATAGGAAAAGAGACTGGAAAGAACTTGAATGTCCACCAGTAAATAGTGTAGCCATACATGGAATAGTCTGCATCTGTGAAAAAGAAAGTCCATAGACTTTTTCTTTTAAGGCAGTGGCTCTTTCCCAAGGTTACGCCTTTAAGACCTTGTGAGATCTTGCTCTAAATTTCTCTAGAAATTTCCTTGGCCTTGCAGTGCTGGCGGAGCTTCAGATAGGATAGTATTAAGGAAAAATTGTGTTTGTGATCCTGCACTTAGTAGCAAAACAGGTGTCTCTCTCTGGGGCCACCCACACGATCCTGCTTATGTACTTAACGGGTTGACAGCTTTCCCCCCTGTAGCCCCAAGAGGCAGAGGAAATGGCATCATCCTCCTACCAAACCATTTTGGGTTTCACTGGCCCTGGTGTGCATTGCCCCAGATCCTTAGAAATATGACCACTTGGATGGAACCACGTTTAAAAAAGTTTAATGATTTAAGAAAACCCTGGGGGAGAGGGTAGGTGGGGATAAAAAGCACAACATGGGCTTTTCAATAACATCTTGAACCTATAACTCTGTGAAATATTGTCTTTGAGCCATTAATGAAACCCACATTGCACCAGTGGCCTTGATGTTGAACACGGAGGGGGAGGACCAACTATTACTGTCCCTTGGAGCTCTGTACTCATGCTCTTGTTCTCTTTTGTACTTGAAGATAATTTCTGGAGCTCCCATTGCTTTTGTGATATTTCTCCTGGGAAGAACTGGTTGAGAAATTCAAGTCGTGCTCGACTATATGTCCCATGCCTGCCACTGCCACCTGTGTAGCATGAATAACTTTTGGTGGCCCCTGTCCCTGGCCTGCTCTCCCCAGTTTGGGTTGATGAGAATTCCTGCAGAGCCTAAACCTTTAGGATCAGCCCAGTGCAACAGCAGTTGCACTTACAAAATAGTAGAGGTGCACAGGCCCTAAAGGAAATTGGAAATCTTGGAAATCAGATTTCTAGGCTGGTAGAGAATCTAGAGGGGTTTTTTTTCCAATTTATTTTTTTTAAATCCTCCCCCATTTACAGACTGAAATGAAATATGAATTCAAGACAGGAAGACTTATTTTAAGCTTCAGATGGTTACTCTGGACCTGGGTGCCCCTCAGACCGTGCTTCTCCAGTGGACTGGTCTGTGGACCAGTTGCTACCAATCACGGGAACTTGTTAAAACTGCAGATTTCACAGAGACTCCAATTTGGTAGGTCTGGAAAGGGACCCAGAAACTTGGATTTTAAAGTCTTCCAGGTGATTTGTACGTTCTCCAAACTGCAAGAACCACAGCCCTGGGCTTGGTCTACCTGCCCGGAGGTGCTTCCTCTCCACTGATGAGGCTGCTGGCGGCCACATCCGAAATTGTTAAGACAGCTGAGATTTAGAAGATGAACCCTTAAGCCACCCAAGACATTTCCATTGAAAGGCAGAGTTGTTCTTCCTGATATTTAAAGGATTGCGACTTGTAGTGCTACTAAAATTAAAGCTGACGCTTTGCCTGAGTTCTGTGCCTGCATAAGCAAATCAACGGCTCTGCCCATCTAGGGAGGGAGCCATTCTCCTGGCGCTGAGGTGATTTGATGCTTTACCTTCTGCCTGCAGAGGGTGCGAGATGCTGCCATCTGGCAAGGTTGGGTGAGAACAGGCAAAAATGGCTGGTATTTGTGCAGAAAAGCAGATCCTATCTTTTCAATCTGATGGAAACCAGGGACATCCTCCCCCGAAACATTTACATACACAAACTTTTGCATAAATTTCTGAAGACGTAAGAAGCTCCTGAACTCAAATTTAAGAACCCAAGTGAATAGACAGTTATGCTACATGAGATCCAAAAGGCTGTCAAATTGGATCCAGACACCTAAAAGACATATATGCACATTAACAGCGTGGACGCGTATATGAAAACCCGCCAGGTCTGTGTTATCAGGAAGCTGTCAGAAGTCTGAACAGACAGGCTTACATCAACCAAGAAGCTCGAAATCTTACCCTCCACTGTTAACAGACATTGTGGGAAGTCCATTCTCTTTTGGCAAAGTTGCTTTTCCTTAAGGATTTTGCGTTTCCTTAAAGGATTTAAAAAAAGGCCCCAAACTTTAAACCTGAAATTAAGGTTTTTTTTCTTCTTCTTGTCTACAACCTGTCCCAGTTAATGAAAGGATTTTTAGTCACTAGGAGGCTAAAGTCCCTCAGAAAACTCCCCTCATAAAAAAAAATATAGCAATTTTCCTTTGGGGACTTGCTGTTGGAGACTTCCATACTCAATAAATTATTACCTTTGAATTTAGACAGGACAAACATCTGTGCAAAAGCACAAAAATAGTTATCATTCTCTTCTAATGTGGAACATAAGGCTTATTTGTCCCATCTATTAAAGGTAAAGCTGATGATAAAAATAGCCCCAACTCTCCACTCCCTGGATCCATACACTTTGCAGTGTGATTTAGAAGTGACCTCCTCCCACCAAGACACGGAGCCTGTTTCTGCACCTCTGGAATCTGGGCCAACTTTTGTGATTTGTTTTAGCCAACAGAATGCTCTAGAAGAATAAGGTACCAGCCTAAAGAGGCTTTGTGTGCTCCTGCCCAGTAGCCGTACGAACCAACCGGGCTACCTGGGTGAAGGACGGACGAGAGGCCATGTGGGGCAGAGGTGGCTCCTCCCAGCTGCCCCCGCTGACCTGCCGACTGATCAGATGAGCCCAGCTGAAGTCAGCCATGCCTGCCTGGATCAGCAAAGATGCCCAGTGGACCCAGAGAACTTGAGCAAAAATAAATGTCTATTGTTTGATGCCCCCCGCCTAGGGTTTTGTGGTAAGAAATAAAGGGTACAGGAGGAGTGAGGGAGACCCATAAGAAATGAACCTACTGAACAGAGGGAATGATTTTTTCTTCTTGGTGGAATTAGGTGACCACGGGGACCAGCTTAAAGGGGAGGACATCGGCAGAAAGAAGATGAATTTCTTAATGTTATTGTACCCCTGGATTAGTTCATGCTTCCCGGAATAGCAGATTATTTATTCCACAATATTTTACAAATATTGAAGTGTGGGCTTCTCAGATGAAATAAAACTTTTAAGCAGTAGGCCACTGGTTAAGCTGGTTAACTGCTGATTAAGCTTAGGGACAGACTGAGTGTAGGGGAAGGGTGGTGAAATGGGTGGGGGGACTGGCTAGAACCTAAGCCCTTAGTTACTACATGCAGATGCCTGCTTCCTTTGCCAGAAGAGTTCAAGATGGTCCTTTCAACTGACCCTTGGTCCTTGAGAGACTCTTCATGGGAGCCACGACTTAGCACGGCCAAGTAGTGTTACAGGTGCCCTGTTCTCTATGGCACTGGCATTCTACGTAGGCCTTAGATAAACTGGTGGGCTTTGCCTCCTGCAATGATGCAAAGTCTAGCATAAGATCAGGTATTTTCCTCCCCAAAGACTAATTCCCAATGCTGGTTAACTCCTCAGCTCTTCTTGATGATGGAAGACAGACAGGTCTGGAAAGTGAGGTTGCAATTTTAGCAAGTCAGACTTCTTCTGAGTCTCCCACGTGGAGAGGTCTATCAAACAAGCCCACCGCTGCCCGTGAGCTCCCGCCTTCCAATCCAGCTGGCTTCATGCAAGTCTAGCACAGAGTCACCTGCTCCTTGCTCCACGTACCAACTTCCACCCCACGCTGGCCACCATGAGAAGACAGCAAAGCCTTCTCTCCTGTGTGGGTGACTCTGTGCCCTGTGTTCTCTGCCCAGTAATCTGGGAGCAATGCATTTCTCGTATGTTTAAGGCACTTCATACTTTAAAAGTGTTTTCAATCTCTTAATTCATTATATCGTAAACATAAAAATGATTCACTAGGACAGAAACGTCTTCTTATTTAATAGACAAGGGAAACTGAAACACGAAAGCTCAGGGGTGACTCAGGAGTCTGGCAGCTTCATGTGTGACACTGAGTCAGCTCATAAACTTGTTAGCATAGTGCTAATCTCGAAAGGTTGCTGCAGAAGACATCTTCCCAGAGAACTTCTGCAATCTTCCTGGAGTGGCTCTTTTACTTTGCTCACAAGCAGCTTTCTGTTTTGATGCCTTCAAGTGAGTGACAGCAGAAGAGAGGGAACGGGTGTATTTTCATGCCACTGAGTCTGATGACAAGTAATTGGTTCCACAGGTGCTGTTTTCCTTGACCTTTCTCCACGTGGAGCTCTCAGGAAATTCTATTACTATCGATCCCCTCCAGTTTTAATGCTGTAATGACGTCGTTTCCATTCGCAAGGGAAATGATTATGTGCCCTCCGCACTGTGTGAATACATATGTACATATTTACATACATATACTTGTTGTCCTAGTAGAGTTCTCAATACAGTTAAAATGGTCTGTGAATGTCTTTCCAAAGCCCCTTCTAGGTGCATCCAACAGCATACTGTAAATCAGACTTTTCTTTTTCACTTGTTTGTTGGTATTTGGTTTTTTTTTATATAAATTTATTTATTTTTGGCTGCGTTGGGTCTCCATTGCTGCATGCAGGCTTTCTCTACTTGCAGCGAGCGGGGGCTACTCTTCGTTGTGGTGCAAGGGCTTCCCATTGTGGTGGCTTCTCTTGTTGTGAAGCACAGGCCCTAGAGCGTGTGGGCTTCAGTAGTTGTGGTGTGCGGGCTCAGTAGTTGTGGCTTGCGGGCTCTAGAACACAGGCTCAGTGGTTGCGGCGCATGAGCTTAGTTGCTCTGCTGCATGTGGGATCTTCCTGGACCAGGGCTCGAACTCGTGTCCCCTGCATTGGCAGGAGGATTCTTAACCACTGTGCCACCAGGGAAGTCCTGGTATTTGGTTTTAACGTGCTGAGTATTCTGAATTACACAAAAGAGATTCCTAGAGAAGAGGTTTCTTCTCTTTCTGTTTTCTCTCCCCCAACCACACCCCTACCTTGTGAAGAGCTCTTTTTCAATGTAAGAAGTCAAAAGCTTCCTGTGTTATTCTTTGGATGTCTCCCCTCAACGTTCAGACATTTGTCTGGGCCAGAAGAAGAGTTGAGGGGGCTCCCTCCAGACTGGCAGCCAGCTTTCAAAGTCTCCCCTTTCCAAGTAGAGAAATAAATTAAAGCTGACACTAGGAGTGTGTGAACGCCCACTGCCTTTCGATTTGGCTCTCGCATGCTTATTTATTTTTGCTCCATGGCAAAAAGATTTATGACCCCTAATTATAAATTCTGACACTCTTGTGCTACGTGGATGCACTTAGATTAATTTTCACTTTCTGATGGCTTTGAAGAGCTTTCCTTTTCAATTCTAAACCCTCAAGGGCAACAAGGGTCCCTTTTGAAAGAGGGTCTGGCAGGTGCCACTGCCTTCAAAGGCTATGTTTTCATGGCTTGGGCTTAATCAGGGCCCAGGGATTGATGGATGGGTAGTAACCTCGGCCACTGCTTTATTTACTTTCTTGGTCCTCTTCTCTTTTAGAGAATTGAAGTGAATATGTGAAAAATGTGCTTCTAAATAAAAGCTGGCAAGCAGAGTGTCAGCCTGGAAATAACCTTTTTCAGACATTTCAGGAAAACAAGAATACTTCAGTATTTGAAATTTTAAAAAGATAACAGCTGATGGCTGACTTGGCTACGAGCATGGTGATTTTGCAAAACAGAAAAACTGACGTGAACTTCATGAGCAATACATCTGAACCAACATAGGATGATGTAAGACCTTTTGGTTTCCTTCTGCGAATGCACAGCTTATGGCATTTCTTCAAAAGTAAGCAAGGAAAGAGGTTGGTCTGATGGGTGGCGCAACAGCTGTAGAACTTGGAATCAGCCCAAGTCCCAAGGGTTGCAGGAAGAATAGAGGTTCACCCTGTAGGGTTAGGAGTGCAGTAAAGGACTTGAGCACCATCTGAAAATCCAGGCATATTCTGGAACCCGGGCAGGATTCTCAGCTCCTCCCTTCCTCCCTCCCCACCCAGGCCCGACTTCCATTTACACCTTTTTGGTGTGTGCACCCGATTCTTGGGGCATGGGGTGGTAGTGGCGGCACTGATGGCCCTAGAGTGTCACCTCTCACACTGGGAAGCAGGGCACCCTGAGGGCAGCATCAACGTTGTCAGGTCAACGTGTCAGAGGGTTGGATTTTTTTTTTTTTAATCAGAACACTGTTAGGGGAAAGCAAAATAGCTTGATTGATAAAATATTTTGAAACATTATAATTTCTAAATTTCATTTTAGTTAGCTAATTAAACGATAGAAACCTGTTTCTCGCAGCTCTGGGAGCTGGAAGGCTGAGATCAGGGCGGCAGCACAGCAGCAGACTTCTCCTCACAGGGCGCAACGGGCTAGCGATTTCTCTGGCGCCTCCTGTGTAAGAGCGCTGACTCCATGCGTGAGGGCTCCACCCTAATGATTTAAGCACCTCACAAAGCCCGCCCCCCCAATGCCATTCCCTTTGGGGGTCAGAATTACCACATATGAATTTTGGGGAGACACAAACACTTCCGAGCACAGCACCCACCCAAATCGTACTCATTCTTCAAGACCAGAGTACCACCTACCTCCTCCTGACGCCCTTGTGAACGAACTCTGGTCACCAGGGGCTCCCTCCACGGAACTGGGAGCGCATGGGATTCCCTCGGAAGAGCACGCCTTTAATGGAAGCTGCAGACATTTCTTTTCAGACTTTCCATATGTCTCCTCTTAAAAGCTCCAGAGGCAGCCGGTCCTTTCATTACCTGAGAACCTTCCGGGCGGCAGCTTCCATGAGGTGGGCACTGCCCCAGGAGGTGGGGCATGGACCTCCAACTGGCTCCCACTTTTGCCACGTACCGAAGCCTCGCTTGCGGTAATCTCTAAATTTCAAAACAGGCCTTGGCGTGTCATGGAACAGGAAGGTAAATCCACGTTAACACGTAGTACAGTCTCAGCCTGAAGTGAACGGGCTGCTTTCCCGGGGGGCGCCCTCACTCGCTCCGGGGGGTGGCAGCGCTCTTCTTTCCTGAGAGGCAGTGCTGTGTGTCTGCAGCCTGTTCGGCACGTGAGCGGCGGGCAGGCAAGCGAAGCTCCGTCGGCGTCCCCCGTCGCCCGCGTGACCCCCTGAACCAGCGCTCCCGTTCCCGCCCGAACTGTCCCCAGCCCGTCCGTGCAAGAGTTGTCTTCCGCGAAACCGGTCCCTGGGGCCAAAGAGGTTGGGGGCCGCTGGTCTAGGACACTTGCTGTGGCTGCCCACCAGCCCGGCTGGGTGAACCGGGCTGAAATGAGCTTCCTCGCTGAGGAAGGTCACTCCGTTTGCCAACATCGGTAAAGCCGGCCTTGCTGGAACTGGAGAGGCCACTCTTCCCCCTCTTCCTCCCCACGTGCTCCGTCCTAAGCTTTACTGCCAAGCCGCGGTGGGGAGCCTGTCGCCGCGACGGGCTGCCGGCTTCCTGGAGGGTCGCTCCAGCCCTCAGGGCTTCTGCCCGGCTTGTCCAGGGGTCCCTTCGGACGAAGCGAGGGGCTGCCACGGGGGGACGTCCGAAGACCCCGCTCACCAGAGCAGGAAGCCCGACGTCGTGAGTCGTCGCCGCCCGAACTGGGGTGTTCCTGTTCTCATCACACGTTCCCGCGAACCCGGCAGGCGGGTCAGCGATTCTCTTCAGGCGCCAGCTGAGGCCGGCGGCGTCCTGCTCCCTGCAAGCCCGCCGGTGACGTCCCAGGACTCGGGACAAACCCAGGTCCTCGTCGCGGCCCGCGCGACCCACGGGACCGGCCTCCCTCCGGGCCGCCTGCAGAGGCCCGCCTCCCTCTTCCCCGTCTGCGCGGCGTCGCGGGGCTGCCGAACGTGCCTGTGGGCCGGCCTCGCGCGCCGCCCCGCGCGCTGCCCGGGCTCCTGAGCCGCGCCCGCCGCCTCCCGCTGCCCGGGCACAGCGGCTGGGCGACAGGGAGCGGGTGGGTGAGCGGCCGCCAAAGAGCGAGAACTGACGCACCTGCCGGGGGGTGGGGGAGGGCGGCCGTCAGAGCCCCGCTGCCCCGCGTCCGCGCTGCGAAGGGGAGCCTCGGGACCGGACGGGCGCGCCTGCGCGCTGCTCTGGTGGAGGCCCGGGGCTCCCGGGCAGCGCGGCGACCCGAAGCGCCACAGAGCGTTTCCCCCCGTTGCCCGGAGCTAACCCGGGAACCAGCTCGACTCCACGCGGAGGACACGGCGAGAGAAGGGGAACCGCGTGGGGCTGGGAGGGCCGCCCGGCCGGGCCCCGCGGGGTTCAGTGCCACAAGGCTTTTTACACCTGAGTTCGCGGACTTTCCCCCTTTTCTCCCTCTTTCTTACCTGTTTTGCTCTTCGCTTGGGGTTTTGTGGGTTTTTTGAAAAGTATTAAGAAGTTCTCCTCACCAAATACACTGATTATTTTCAACTCGCATTTGCTGTCCCCGCTCACATCCCCCCCGCCCCCCAGTTGTTCACGTTCCCACCTCAAACGTGTCCTTTCCTACATGCCTTTGTCCCTTCTCGTCAGACGGCGATGATTCCTGCGTGTGCCGGTCCTCCTAGGTTAGCCCAGCGCGGCGTCATGGCTGCCGCTCATGGCGCATGCGCCCGCACACACACACCCGCGCACGCGCCCGCACACGAGGTCGTCATCCCAGGTAGACAGCGTGCTTGAGCCGCTCACTTCTCGGGAGGGTTCCGCAGACAAATCAGACCCAGCCAGGCTCTGCCAGGTACGTTTCTGTTTCTCCTTAAACTCTGTGGGCACTTCCAGGGAGACATCTTCTGCGAGTTTCCGCTTTATTTAAATCAGCTTCTGAAAATGGTGGCGGCTGGAGCCCTCGGAAGCTCGGTCAGTTCCTCTGCCCCTCTTACCTTGCCCAGAGCCGAGCGCACTGAAACAAAGCTAAGTACGGCCTAAAGGTTTAAGAGCTGCTTGAGGTTTTACATGTTCTCACCTGGGAAGAGCAGTTGTTCCTTACCCCGTTCTTAGGGCTCTGCTTCTGTGCGGTGGTTCTTTTTAGCTGTCTCAGCCTCAAAGTGAATGAAGCCCTGAGGTGACCCAACCTTGTCCTCTCTTGGAAAACAGAACTCAACGGAATAAGTTTTCAAGATCTTACTGGCTTGATTCAGTGAATCGGGCGGCATCCAATCTAGCAGAGAGAAATGAAAGACTTTT
Organism: Tursiops truncatus; assembly: GCF_011762595.2. Classification (NCBI taxonomy): domain Eukaryota; kingdom Metazoa; phylum Chordata; class Mammalia; order Artiodactyla; family Delphinidae; genus Tursiops; species Tursiops truncatus. The sequence goes on along the minus strand of NC_047035.1, from coordinate 176,277,760 downwards.
TTTTTTAATCGAAGTATAATTGATTTACAATATTGTGTTAGTTTCAGGTGTACAGCACAGTGATTCAGTATTTTTGCAGATTATATTCCACTATAGGTTATTACAAGGTAATGGGTATATTTCCCTGTGCTGTACAGTATATCTTAGCTGCCTATCTATTTATACATAGTAGTTTGTCTCTCTTAACCCCATGCCACTAATGTGTCCCTCCCCACTTCCCTTCTCCTTTGGTAACCTCAAGTTTGTTTTCTGTGCCTGTGAGTCTGTTTCTGTTTGGCAAATATCAATACATTCAAAGTGAAATGAAAGGAGAAAGGAGTGGAAACAGGGAGGCAGGAAAGTGGGTTCATTGTGGAAAGGTCACTTTCCTTTAGGGGATGGCAGGGGTCGATCAGGCCTAGCGCTGACCAGGTGAAACCTGATTGGACTGGTTTCACATTCCATTTCTGGGAGAGGCTAGAACTGTAAATAAGTCTCAGTGGGGGTGATGTGGGGTGTAGCATAAGTGGCTCCATTTGGGGCTGCTGTCTTGTTCTTAACACCTCCGTGCCTTGATTACTTGTACATTTCAAGAAAAGGACTTACTGCCCTGAATCATAGAGAGACTTCAGTTATGGCCAGTTAGAAAACACTACTTCTCTGGACCAAGAGTTCAAGTTCCAGCTGCTAGACTGATACATGAGTTCCTCATTAGCCAACTGCCACCCTCCAGTTGGACGGAGGACGGCGTGCTAGAGTCCACCATCTGGAATGTGCTCTGTGCCATGTACCAGATGGTTCCAAACTCTCAGGACACCCAGTGCCCCATGTACCTCTTAAATACAAAGAGCAAATGTCCCTTTTAGGAGACATGGGGTTGCATGCTAGGTGCTTATGTCTCCATGGCAGCAATGGAAGGATGAAGATGACTGTTTAAAGCCTTCGAACTCTGAACAATTGACTGAATGTAAAGTTGATGTTAATCTAAAAAACACACATTTTCACATAAAAGGATCAGAACTTTGCACGCAGTAATTATCACAGACAGAAAGATCCTGCTTTGTGGGTAGCAATGCTTAGAAATCAAGAAGAAAAAGGACTGTGGGATAAAAAAATTTTCTGAGCTATTCCTGTAAGTAAATCTTGGTTCTTGCTTTAGGTAAAAGTTGAGATGAAAAGAAAAACATTTTCAGGGAAACAAAAAGCTTAACAACAGGGTTTTGGAAACGAGGTCTTTTTAGACAGATGGATGTAGTTTCCGAATTGTTTTTTGGAAATTGTTTCTTAACTCTTTGACCTGAAATTGTGCTTAAAGTTTTGCAGAAGAAAGAATACTTTTGGTGTTGGTTGTACAATGTCCTGTTAAGAATCCAGCACTTATTTATCAAGAGATATTTTTATCCAATAGGATAATAATATATTTTTTCTCTTCCAGTTTCTTCAGGGAATGAATGGAAAGACAACTGTGGTGTTCATCTTGTAGCGGATGGCTGGCTTGTTAACAATGGTACCTCAATTCAAGAACTGAGGGAGCGGGAGGGTAGGAGAAAAGGGATGGCACTGGTTCTCTAAACTCTTGGCTCAAGGTGAAGTTACTTTCATTGCATTCCATAAGCCTTCCATTCTTTGCTTCCGGAATGTATAAGACACTGGAAATCAGGTGTATCTGAGCTGTTCAGTTCCCATTTTTGCTGGATTTTCAAAAATCTGCTGAAGTTCTCCCACATGCTAGATTTCTCAATATATGTTTCTTGTTAGATGGGCTCAGTATGGTTTAGCTTTTGCTTGTTGAAGTTATTTACATGGCCTGAGGTCAGATGGTGTTTTTTCACATTTTGCTTGATGCAAATCCATTGTTTTTATAGCAAAAGATTGGTTTCAATGAAGTGGTAGAGAACTTCACTTCTAATGTGTCTGTTTAGCAATACATTCACCAGGCACGCAGATCTTCTGGAGAAGATATAAAACCATGAGGTCTGTATCTGGAGTTTTCCTTATCTGAGCTGGGCTGATTCGCACATTGTCAGGCTCACACACCAGCAAGGGAGCAGGTCAAGCATGACGTTCTTTCCAACAGAGGCAATGGAGAGGTGGCTTTACTTGCTGGAGAATTATGTAAAACTGAGATGTCTGGAGGTCATCGGTGGTAACCAGAGGAGAAAAGTGAACTGAACAGGCTGCTTCCACTTAGCAAGGCTTCTCTAGAGGAGTATTTACAAGTCTAAGTCCAGCTCTGGTAGAGCTCAGTTTCACAGAGTCAGAGAAAAACTGAAAAATAATAATATAATCCTAATCAGTCCATCCACCATCTGAAAAGCAAGGAGGGAGGGGGACAAAGAGGAGGGAAGTGAGAGGACTCATTCCCAAACCCGCCCACATGTATTCCTTTCCGCTTTATCTTTGTCTCCTTGGCTCTCCTGCCTTTCAAGAAGTCTGCAAGTAGAGTGAATGGGGGTGAGTAGCCAAAATGGTAGCCATCTCTGCTGCGCTGGTAGGATAGCCTCTGGACATGGGCGACCATCTTCCCTTGGATCACGGATGTCCAAGGTCACACTCTATTAGCTCAGCAACACATGCAAAATAATAACCATGAACCCAGAAATGTCCCGTGGTATTTTCTCCAGCTCTCGTAATGAGGTTTGCAAAGCTTCTCTGTCAAGGAGAGTGGGGATGTGTAATTTTGAACACGTTTGTGATGGTTTCTCCCGGCTCTCTCCGAAGAAGAGAGAGGCGTGCTGGCACGGCTATAGGAGAGGGAGTAGCTTGACGAGAGCAGCGCTAGACCAGTCACCCAGGTGCTGGTAGCACCCGGAAAGCAAGGGGAGCTGCCCGGGGAGCTGGGGCTCATCGGGCAAAGGGCAGCGCTGGGGGTGGATGTGTGGTGAACACAGAGGAAGACAGGTACCCTCAGAGCTCTCTGGCCGGGTCAAGGCCTCCCCGTGACCAAGCAGGGTTTTCTAAAAACAGAGGAGAGAGATAACAAGAGTGGAAATAGTAGCAGGTGGCAGACCACCGAGGAGCACCAGTTAAAGTGCCCAGAGGGCTTAGCTCTTGACCGTAGCAGCAGACAGACACCTGGTGTAGCCCAATGTCTTAGACACACCGAGGACTCGGAGCTCCTGGAGACCAGGGAGGCAGAGGTGTTTCACTCCTGGGCTTCTCTTGCTCGAGAACCCAAAAAAGGACTTACCAGAAAGGATGTGAAGAAGTAACAAGAAAACCCCACGTGCGGGATAAAAAGAGTCACATGAAATATGAACTCTGTGCCTTTCTTCCTTTCTCCATTTCCCCACCAGCATTTATAAGTCCCTGACCATGGTTTCTTAACAGAAAATCGGAACTCATGGTGAGATAGCAGGTGAGAATATTTGAAATCCAGACAATTTTGAAAAGTCTGTGACTGTGGTCACTATAATATAGGTGCAATTCATGAATGTACTGAAGTGATTTGCTTTTCAAATTAGGAAATGCCATCTTTATTGAGATAAAACCCTTTCTATCTTTTAGCTGGTAACTGGTAATAGAGAAGTTATTTCCTCACAATCAATCTCAATGTATCATCTGTTTGTAAGGAAGAGAGGACTCGGAGATTTCCTGAATCAACTGGGCTGCAAAAGGCTCTAGGGCTTATCTGTTCCCAGCCCCTCGTTTGACAGAAGAGGAGGCTGGAGCTCCAGGAAATAACCAAATCAGTGGCTGAGAACCCAGAGCCCCTCTTTTAAGCTTGGTGCTGCTTCTGCTACCTTCTGCAGCTCGCTGTGTGTCTGCTTCATGCGGGCTAGTTCCGCCTGGAGAGGTGTGCCCCCAGCCGTGGGCCCACCCGCTCCCGGTGTCTGCGGTGGAACATGCTGGGCTGTGTCTTCAACTCCTAGCGCCGCAGCCCCAGTGGGAAGGCAAATGCTGAGTGGGGTCTGGCTTTGGCACAAGTGGGTAATCATGGTGTGGCTGGTAGGGGCTATGAGAAAGACATGAGCTCCCCGCGGTGCCATTTTCTTCCCCGAGCCCTGAGTTTATCCTCCCGGCCTCCTTGAGGTCATCTGTTTCTTTCCTGACAAAAACATCTGGTTGTTTCAAAACTGAAATTTTCATGCATCTCAACTCATGTAGGAATGTCGAAAAGCTGTTCTGAAAAACATAGCTCCTCCCTGTGCCAAGCCAGTTGGGCTGGATTGAACAACTTGTTATAAATCTCCACTCTGCATCTGCAACAGCCCAGAAGGTACAGAATAGAATGTTTCATGAGACCAGCCAGACGGATTGAATAAGACCTGCCTGGGGGAGCCCTGTGCGTTACGAGTCTGGAGACAGCCCTTTCTCTCCTCCTTCCTCAGACTCTTCTTGCAGACAATTTCTGGGACTGCTGGCGAGAGGACAGCATGTCAGGGTTCTCTGTGTTCACAACAAATTCTTTTGTGTCCTTAAGTGGAAAAATATTTTACGACATGGCAGAGCGACTGCTTGTTCTGTGAGTGATTCACAAGGAAAACTCAGCGACCTAACGATATGTGTCCTCGCCAAGAGGCAGGGAAAGGGATTAAAAAAAAAAAAAAAGTGACCCACAATCAAAAGTCTGAGAGGAACTTTTAAGATGCTTGACCACCTTTCCACTGAACAGTTCCCACTGTGGGCTATGGAACCTCCACCTTTGCTGTCTTTTATTTCAAACCCATCCTTGTCCACAGGTTGGAACACCCACCCCCAAACTACATGCACAAAACCTCCTGTCCACTTGGGCTTTGTTTTAGTGCTTTGTTCTCTATTCCCTATTTCCTAGGATGTGCATTCTTATCAAGAGCGTCTGTTGTAGTGCTTGGTACTTGTGTATAATTCAGTGCTGTAAATAAAGGCTTCCTCGGTGCTCCTAGAATCAGAGGCTATGCAAGAGAGGAGACCCGAGGAATCATCCAGTTTGATTTACCATCCACTGCAAGATCTCTGGCTGCAAAGATGTCTGTCAGCAGAAGCGCTGGATCTGGTCTGGTCTTGCAGCACAGGGAGCTTAGCTCACTGCTTCACAAGGCAGCCTCACCAGTTCCTCGGAGGTTCTCCGTTCTCTTGTTGAACAAGTCTGTCACCCTGGTTTCTTTCTGCAACCCCCTCCTCTTCTGGATAGACTGTCCTTTAAATATTTGAAGAGAACACTCACACGTCCCCAAACTTTCTTTTCCAGGTAGCACATCCTATTTCTTCAGTCATTTCTCTTGTTTTTTTCTCTTTCTCCTCCACTTACATTCTAGTTGTTCTTAGCCCTCTGATTTTTTTCTTATGAGCTCATGCCAACCTGAGTCTCCTCCATCCTGTTTTTCTGTGATTTATTTTGGAGATTAAATATAAGACATTATCCATCTTCCTTCTGTGTTAAGGTTCATTCCATCAATTGTAGCCAATATTTGAGATTGTTGATGGCATTTTGAATCATGAGTCTGTCTATAATACCAGCTCTCTCTCTTGATGTTTTTCACTTGGAACATTGATATTTTCCCCATAAAAATGACTGATTAAAAAGTTAAAGTCTAGAAACAACTCTCTAGATGTTATCAGGCTGTTAATCACGCTTCAGATCCAGTAATTTATCCATTTCAGATCCAGCTAAATTTCTTATCATCCAGCGCGTGCTTCACCACACTTTCTATAAAAATATTGTTGGATGTTCTGTCACACGTTTTGCTGAAATCATTGCATAGCATGTCCACTACAGTTTCCGCACCTATCAGCCTGGAGACGCTGTAAACACTGGAACTAAACCTAGAATAGGAACCTGTGTCAGCCATGTGGGTAGAAGCTTTCTTTTCTAAATAACGTTCTCAGGCACCTATTTGCTTTGCTGCCTTTGCTGCTGGCATTCTTCTTCGTTTCCCTTTTGGATCCATTTCCTTCCTTGTTCTAAGTACCAAGATGCTTTTCATGGACCATGAAAGAACTTACCTAACTCGTTTCCTAAATTCCTGTTAGCGTGTCCTCCAAGATAACACCTGTATTTTAATGGCAGCCCTCTGTGCCTCAACCCAAAAGAATGGGGCCGGGGAATGTGTGCTCACACCAGGGACTGGCGTCGTCACATCCCCCGGGAGCTGCTGCTTGTTCTATAAAGCTGGCCTTCTCCTCACAATCTGCTTGCTTGTGTGTCTGGCAACTCGCGCTGTGCAACCAGCTCCCCAAAGCCTGCCCCCAACATGGCAGACAGGTGCTCCTGTTGCGCAGTGGGAACCCCCATGGGTCCCCAGGCCATGCTTCTCTTAGGCAGTATTGGGGATGGCCCCAAGGGATTTATGCCTTCCAAGCTCTTTCCTAAACTGCGCTAAACCAAATTAGGCCAGTTAGGGGTTTAAAAACCTCCACCTCTTCTTTTTTCGCATCTCCCTTCCCAGCACTCTCCTTCACTAGCAGCAAGCGAGAGGGTTCATTCATTCATTCATTCATTCACTCAGCAAAGAGCTGTTAAGTTTCTGCCGTGTGCCAGCCTAAGGTAGGCACTGGGGATTCAGAGGTGAGCAACGCAGCAGAGCTCTGCCCCTGGAAAGTCACCAGTCCAACTAGGAAGACGGGTTTTAAACACAGAAAAATGACATTGTGAGAAGGAAGTTATGGGAGGGACAAGATCTTACCTCGTTCCAGAGGTCAGGGCAATGATGTGGGAGGTGATAGAGATCACCTGAATGGACCTGAGAGCCCAAGAGAAGCCAGCCGTCCCTGGGGACCATGCCCAGAGTCCTGTGCCCCCAAACGCTTCTGAAGTCCCCGGAGGCTGAAGGCTCCATGTGTGTCTTGGGCAGGGGATCTAATAAGATCTCATTTCACAGTCCATCTCAGTTTAAACTCTGGGGCTGTCACAGCCTTTGTTTATCTGCAGAATATTGACCAACCTGCAGGGTGATTTTATTTTTGCAGGAGAAATGTCTGCAGGGTGCCCATCTCATCTCTGGAGTTGCCTGCTCTCCCCACCGTCTCCCCTTCCTCTCCAAAACCCCAGCTATGCCCAGAAGTGCCCCCAGAGTAACCGGTTAGAATTAGAATCCTGACTGTTTCGTCCCAAGGGCGTTGGATTTCAGAAACTAGGGCTGGGAAATGGGTTTTTGGCGACTCTAACCATGGCTCCACTTACGTGGCCCCTCGGGATCAGTGGAGGGCCCTGTCTTCTAACACCCTTTTCTGGCGCTCCAGGGTCTCCTGACACGCAGACCCCCTAGACCTGCAGAGGCTGTGAAGAAGGGCAGGTGGATGAGAAGCGTTTTCTCAGCCTTGTCCATCTTGCGAAGGGGCTGCTTCGCCCCTGAACGCCCCCCAGCCCCGCTCCTCGCCTTGCTCCTGCCTCGGTCGCCTCCCGCTGAGGCCCCCCAGGCACGTGGTGGTGACTGCGGCTGCACAGCCGCTTTGTCCCTTGCTGGGCATCCCTTCATTTCCCTTTCCCAGGCCATCGGGGGGTGGGGGGGCTCCATCCCTCTAGCATCTCCTTGGATGCGAGAGGCTTTGCGCAGAGCCTCGGAGCTGGAGAGCCGTGAAAGGCATGTGCAAACGTGGCAAGTTTCCCTTTTGCGTTCTCCCGAAACATTTGACAAGAATTAAAGTTTCCCCCAGGGGCACCAGCTTCACATATTAAAACCAACCTTTTTTCCTTCTCATAGTCTCTCTCTCCCTCCCTCCGTCTCGGATTCAAAGGGAAGGATTTCCTCTGAAATAAAGCCCCTCGTGGCCCACGCGCCCCCGAACGGCGGGGGGGATGGGCGGAGGCGCGTCCCGCGCGGCTCCGAGGCCCGGCCAAGGCGGAACCTGTTTTCTCTGGAAAAATAATAAAACGCGGAGTCGGTTTCTTTTAAAATGGCTTCTGTTTCACAGTTCAAGTTGAGCTTTCTGTCAGGAAATGAGTGCCGGTTAGGCCTCTACGGTGGAGGAAGGGGCGGGGACGGGCTCGCAGGGCGTGAGGCTGCTCGGCTGCCCTGGGTGGTCGGGCCCTTGCCTCGCCCCTCGAAGCCCGAGCAGAGCGGTCCAGGCACCGCAGGGCCCCTGCTCACCACGGGGCAGCAGCTGTGACCCTTCCCTCTGGCTGGGGTCACTTGGGCAGCTCTGGGCAGGGCTCCCTTTAGGAGGGACAGGGTCCAGCATAACCAGGCAGAATATACGTCTGTGATGAAGCCAGGCAGCCACTGGATGTCGGCAGCCCGGGTCATATTAGAACCACGGGGACGGGCCAGTGAAAATCCCAGGCGTTCCTGGACAAGTCTGCTTCCAGGAAAGCAAAGATGGAAATCGGGGGCAGGGGACTGGGAGAGGAGGGGGGCGGGGAGGCTGAAGACAGAGGCGCAGCCATAAATATGCATGTCTGGCCAGTGTGTGTTTCAAATGGAATGTGAGCACGCACATATGCAGGGTATACTGGAGGCTGTTTGTGAACATCCCCCAAAGGGCGGAGGGCTCGAACACACATTTGGAATGTTCATTGGAAACACATGCGCCATTAACAAAAATGAAAGCATACCTTAGACACGTTGAACGTGCACCCAGGCAATTAGCAAGCGGTTCCTTTCGATTTGCTGGGCTGTGGCGCTCGGTCGCCAAGCCATAATGCTGCGGCGGTGGTCAGATCCCTTTAAGCCCACGGAAGGCTTTGCAGAGCCGTGCCGTGGCTAGGGGGCAGCATGGAGGCGGGACTTGCTAGAGTCGATGTCCTAAGATTCCCGAGGGATCCCGTTTGGAGCCGGGATTTAGAAAGTATTCATCCTACTTGAGAACTTCTTATAAGGTGCGTGCAGGGAAGCGTGTCCCTCAGGTCAGTGCCCCTTCTCATGCTGAACATGTCTGTGTGATCAGCACCCAGAAGCCTCACTCAGCTCCCTGCCAGGCGCTGCTCTCTTCCTCTCATCATTATATCCTAAATTAGTTTTCTTGTCAGTCCCTAAAGACGATAATGGTTTATTTTGTGCCAGAACTTCAGGGCAGAGTGAGTTGAAGCCAGGGATGTGCTGTGTACCCAGCCTTCCTCAGGCTCCCAGCGCCGCCCGGAGTACAGCGCGAACACCATGGCCCCGAATCTCTGCAGACTGCTAGCTCCTCAACTGCAGCGGCCCCTGGAGTTTTATGTGGTGCCTTAGCCTGCTGTAGCAGAACGTCAAAGACTAGGTGTCTTGTAAACAACAGAAATTCGTTTCTCACAGTTCTGGAGGCTGGAAGTCCACCATCAAGGCACCAGCAGATTTGGTGTCTGGTGAGGACCTTGATTCTTGGTCTTCTCTCTTTCCTCACATGACGGAAGGAGTGAAAGAGGTCCCTATTATGTGGGCACTAATCCCATTCATGAGGGATCCACTCTCACAGCCTAATCACTTCCCAAAGGCCCCACCTCCTAATACTATCTACTTGGGGATTAGGATTTCAGGATAGGAATTTTGGGAGGACACAAACACTCAGTCCATACCTATCGAGAGCCAACCAATACCAGGATCTCTGCTCTCAAGGAGCTTAGCAATCAACAGGGGGAGAAAGACAAGGAAACAATAGGGTGTGGTCTCTGCTAAGGCTGTAGTTAGCACCGGGGAAGAGAAGTACCCAAAAGGGAGCACTTGGTCTTCAAAGTTTGAGGAAGGCTTCCTAGAAGAAGAGCCTCAGCAGGGTCCTGGAGGACCACCAGGTGAAGGGGTAGGTGGTAAGGAGAACAGAATTCAACGCAGTGAGAACAGCATGTGCAAAAATGGGAGAAGAGTGGAGTGAGGGAGGAGAGATTAGCTGGGATCAGCTCATGAAGATCCCTTGTGCTCTGGGTGACCAGATGTCCCCATGTGCCCTGGGGTAGTCTCCACTTACACCTGCTATCCCAGCATAACAGCCACCCTCTCCCCTCCTTCACTCTCAGTAATGATTGGTTTGGACCCCAAAATGATACAGTCACCTCATTCAAGCCATGCCAAAGAATTTGAATTCAATCTTGAAGGCCCAAGGAGGCGGTGAAGGCCTTTGAGGAGGGAAGAAACACAATCACATTTGCATTGTAGAAATATGACTTTGGCCGCAGTAGAAGAACGTTTTGGAGAAAAGAATGACATTTTAGGAGATTATTGCCTTCATCCAAGGTAGAGGTGATGGTGGCCAGGGTTAAGAGATTGATCGTGATGACAGATGAATTCAGAAGAGGAATCACAAGGACTTGGTGTTTGTGTTTACTCTGTGTTCATTGGTCATTTATATATTGCCTTCTAAGATTTAACACTGGATTCTGCTGGCAGCCTGGTCCTCGGGTTCCAGGAGCACAGAAGCCTTGGAGGAGCTGGAAGGGAAGAGAATGAGAGCAGGCCCAGCTTGGTGTTTTCCGTCTCTGGAATGCAAAGCTTTCCTGTGCTGCGCCAGGTCCCAGCAGTGGCCTGGGTTGAGGCCAAGGTCGGGGCCGGGGCAGGGTGGCGCTGCTTTGGGGTGGTACAGACAGCTGGGTAGCACTGGGGTGCTTGGCAAAGACTTTGCCCTTTGACTGGGAGGTAGGTTCACATCCCGTAAGGTTGAGGAATGTTACAGGCTTGTGAATTACATTTTTAAAAATATTTTATCAATACCTCTGAAGTAGCAGGAACTCCAGTCCATGCCACATGTGTTCTCCATGTGTGTTGCGACTGTAGAAACTAACCAAACAACTCTGTATTGAACTTGTCAGAATATAATCAGAAATTCTGCTAATTACTTCAGCATGAAGCCCACTGAGCTCTCTCCCTTAATCATCAGAAGCAGGTCCGTTAGTGAGCACCGCCACTCGGTAACAGCACTTTATTGTGTTTCTTGGACAACTGCAAAAGCTTATCTTTCACTGCAAGGTTTTCTCATTTTTGGAAACTTCGTCCCCATTACAGTCATCATTACTAACTCATCAAGACTGCAGTGCTGGGAAAGGTCCCATGCAAAGAAATTCCTGAAATGGGAATGGACATCCATGTTGGAGTGGTGGTTTTTGCCAAAAAGTTAAACTCGAGCAAATGAATTGATTATCCTAGGCTGCCGGCTTCATTGCCTGAGAAAGCAGCAAACACAAAAATCCGCCAGTGGGTCCACGCTATTTAGCACATTTGTTTTATCTCTGAAGGCCAATAATAATGACAGAAGAAAGCTGAAGGAGCTTTGAGCCCAGGAAGAAAAATTAAGAGTTTTTTAACGTTTACAAAGAAAAACATTATTTCTCTCTAATCTTTCTTGTCTCTCAGTTCCCATTAAGCATCTGCACAGTGTGGGTGGGGGGAGAAGAAAAAAGAGAAAGTGAAAGCAGTCAAATAGCACGTTCTCAAATAAAGAGGATGCATAATTATTTATACGGGTATGAGAGAGCCTTAGTGCGGAGTCTGTAGATGTTTGTATTTGGTTTTTAAATGAAATATGGTAAACCCTATTTACTATTCAGCATTCCAAATTTACAAAACAGATTTTTTTTGTTGTTATTGTTGTTAGTGGGAAGAGGAGTGGAAATAAGTTGGGATAGGAGTTTATTCATATTGCATAAAAATTCTTTACTTTGCAAAATGATTCACCGAAATCTTTCTTTAAATAACAGCTCTGCTAGTGCATTTAATTTACCAAGAAAAATCAATTTTAAACAGAATTTTAGAAATAACGTCTGTGTTATGCAGTAAAAATGCAGTAGGCATTTTAAAATAAAAACAGACTGGGGTGAATATGAAAATTAATTTGTATTCTTTGAATAAACTCTTACTAGGCAAGTATCAGGATGATGGCCTAAAAGTGTAAGGGAAGGGTCATTGTGGAAGGAGAAAATTGAAGGATTATGTAGGATTGGGGAAGGGAGTGTGAATATAACTTTAAAAATTGGACATGATATCATCTAAGGAATGAGTTTTAGTAGGAGACCTTGCTTCAGTAAAAGTAAACAAATGGATTTCTAGTTCAAGATGCAGATAACCTCCCCCTGCATTTAAGCATGCAGGTATTGATAATTTTCCCTCCCTTCCAAATTCCCATTGAAATAACCAAATAAATATATAAAAGAGAAATCTGCATCAGTGTTTACGTGGTTTCTGCAAAAGCAAGTATGACAGAAAAGAGCAGTGAATGGAGGGAGAGTTGATCCTAATATTTTTAGACAGCAACTCCTCGGCAGATTAATAAAAGTTACTTGAAAGGTAATATACATAATGTAAAAAATTAGTAATTTGGATCAAAAAGCTTAGATTATTTCAAAAGCAGTTTGGAGCTAGGGCATATGACATAAAAGGCTATTAAGTGTCTTATTTTACATGAGGGAGGGGCAATGAGTAGATGTGATTTCTTTTTTTTTTCTTCTTTTTTTGCGTTACGCGGGCCTCTCACTATTATGGTGTCTCCCGTTGCGGAGCACAGGCTCCAGACGCGCAGGCTCAGAGGCCATGGCTCACGGGCCCAGCCGCTCCGCGGCATGTGGGATCCTCCCGGACCTGGGCACGAACCCACGTCCCCTGCATTGGCAGGCGGACTCTCAACCACTGCGCCACCAGGGAAGCCCAGATGTGATTTCTTTTTGCTTGATGTGACCAAGAATTTTGGCTCAAATATTATTGAAAGGCAACCTCCTATAGAACAAACATAGGAATAGAGAGAGGTAAAAAAAAAAATTATAGTGTAAGTCATGTCAAAGGGAAAAATAAGCCTTTCCATTGGTCCTTTCCACACAGAATGACAATTTGGGGCAAAGGCTGAAACTTAAAATCACAGGCAAATATTTGGGTGCTGGTGAGCATGAGATCCATAAAATGCACGTCCTTTTTCTAGCATGTTAATGAGTTTTGGGATCTACAAATGTGGGTAGGCTTGGCTAGGGGTGGAGAGCTCAAATATCACCTATGCAAAAGTAAATGTCCAGTGTCAGCTTTACATGGTGACGGAACAGTCCCCTGTGGGGGAAGGTGGTTCGTAAGGAATCTATAATGTCAGGATGACCCAAGAAGTTTGGTCATCCCTTCATCACCTCAAGTCTTCAGTAAAAGCTTTGCAGAAGGTTTGGAAGTAATTAAAAGTTCAGTATAAAGTTTGGAGGGGTGGAGAGGTTGATGGGGGGAATAAAGTGAAAGGGAATAGAGAAACATCTGGGCCAGGACAAAGCTGTGGGTATTGCACAGCCAAGGAAAGTGCTCAAGACATGTCGAATGTGGAAGACACAGACAATCAGAAGCAAAATTTGTCATGAAAATGTAAGTGCCTATAAACGCGCCCAAATCGTGGAGAGGATGTTAGATTTCTCATTGAATGTGGTAGCAAGGGTCAATGGTTTTGTACTGTTTTCAAATATCAAGAAGTCGTGTGATATCTGTATACACAGTGTCTACAGTATTACAGTTAAAAAGATAAATCTATCAAAAAGTAAAATGAAAGATAGCCACAAAGCATGAAATAAGATATAAGAAGTCAGAGCAAGTAAAATAGTTATGTGAGTAGTTAAACTTGCTACTAAATGACAAAGACTCAGGACTTGCAGTTTATGGCAGAATAGAGTAGGTCATAGCCACCCAATGTTCTCACTACATTAACTAGAAAAATCCTGAGATTTTCCAAAATTATATATTCAAAGACAAAGGACAGTTGTGGAAGCAGAACTAGATGAATTGGAATTCCAGTTCTGAGGTCATCTGGCAATTACCAGCTATATTTTTTGCTGAACTCATTTTCCAATTTGGTTTTTAAAAAAGAAGCTATGTGCTGTTTACAAGAGACACATTTTAAATAGAAGACTGTTTACAAGAGACTTTATTTGTAAGGACACAGGAAGATGGAAAAATAGGAAGACAAAAGAGAGATTCCATACAAACCCTAACCACAACCAGATTCCATACAAACACTAATGTTTTGTATTTCATACAAAACACTAACGATTCACTAACACTATATGAAGAGATGTAGTTCTATTAATAGCAAACAATGGGATTTGAGGTAAGAAATGTTAATAAGGACAGACGGACATCCATGATAAAAGAGCCAATTCATCAAGAAGGCATAATAATTTAAAGCCTGTATATACCTAATAGTTATAAAAGATATCAAGCAAAAGTTGATAGAACTAAAAGCAGAAATTGATAATCCACAATTATAGTTTGGAGACTTTAATACATCATTCTCAGTAACTGATCATAATTGATAGTAATACATAGAGAAAAAACTAATAAAAACATGGAAGATCTGAACCCAATTGACAAATACTGTATAGAGCATCATACCCAACAACTGCAAAACACATTCTTTTCAAGTTTATGTGGAACATTTACCAAAATAGACCATATGCTGGATCATAGAGTAAGTCAGAAAATTTCAAAGGACTGAGAACATAGAGGAAATGCTCTTTGACCACAGTAGAATTAAACTTGAAATCAATAACAGAAACATAAGTAGAAAACCTCCAACTTCAATAACACATGTATCAAAAAAGAAATCACAGTAATAGTTATGAGACATTCTGATCTCAATAATAATAAAAATTTGGCATATCAAAACTTGTGGAATGCAGTTTCTGACCAAAGAGAAATTTCTAGTTTTAAATGAATATATTAGAAAAAGGAAGGTTGGAAGTCAATGATTGAAGTCTCCATCTTAGGAAATTACAAAATAAAAAGCAAATTAAATCCTAAGTATATGGAAGGAAAAATAAAGCTGAAGCACAAATCAATGACATAGATAGCAAAGATACAATGGAAATGAAATCAACAAACTGACAGTACATACCGCTTAAGAAAACTATTTAGCAATATCTGTTAAAGGTAAACATGGGTATATCCTATGATCCAACAATTCTGCTCTTGGGATACATGCCAAGAGCATTTAGTTTTTATGTCCTCTATAATAGGATGTATATAAGACATGAAATAGACATGTATAAGAATGTTAATAGTAACATTTTTAATAATAGCCATAATGGAAACAACCCAAACTTCCGTTAATGAAAGAGTCGATAAAGAAATTGTAGTATGGGTTTTAAATTGAATACTATATAGCAATGAAAAAGAATGACTTTTGCTACATGTAGCAAGATGATGAATCTCACAGACGTATTGTTGAACAAAATAAACGAGAATGAAAAGAGTACACGCCCTGTGATTCCATTTAAATGAAATTAAAAATTAAGCACAACTAATCTATGGTAATAGAAGTGAGAATGATGTTTTCCTTGGGAGTTACTGACAAGGAGGATATGGCAGACACGAGGAGGTACTGCCCAGACCCCCTTCAGGGAAGGATTTTTTGCTCCAGCCGCTGGGAGTGCCATCAGTGAGCAGCCTTCAGCTGTTTATGTAAATCATACCTCAAAAAAATAAAAGAAAGAATAACAGACTCAAAATGAGTTTAAAAATGCAACTATATGCCGTTTTCAAAAGACACATCTCAAAAAAAATGATAGGAAAAGTTTTAAAAATACATAACGGAAACATGGCGTATTGAAAGCACGGGTTCCGCTCTCTCTTGAAATCCCCCTGAAATGACTGTAAAAGAATATTCGAAAGGTTTAAATCCACAAGCACAAGAAGTAAAGGATAGAAGACAATATATATATCAACATTTTGGAAGCAGGAAAATGGTGACTGACTTAACAAAGTAGAGAGAAAGTTGAAATCTAAGCCTATAGGGCAGAGAAACCAACAGGAAGTGAGAGAGTTTCCACACATGGCTCCAGAAAAGCTCAGGAAGACAAGAGTATAGCAAGTGGCTGAGATCAGGAAGACTGGTTAAAAGTCCTTATGTTGAGCAGATAGACTCCTGGATCCTTTCCCTGACCTCACACTGTCACGTCACCGCTTCTCCCCATTTTCAGTAGAAGTCTGAAAGTTTTCTCTTTGGAGACGGTCCATCTGACAGGTTCCAAACTTGGGGATACCCCACACCGCAGAGAAGTGAGAGTGAGGGGCCATGCTGAAAACAGAGGATCAGATGAAAGTTGACGTCCTCAGTGGTGAGACCTTGGCCCCTTTTCCTCCACTTGGGTCTCGGAAAACTAACAGCCAGCCTGAACCGTCTGGCAGAAGGTTAGTTGATTCCTCTCTGAGGAAACTGCCCAGCCCAAATGAAAAGACTGCTCTCACCCTTCCTTGCAAGATCCCTGTGTTCTTGAAGCCCAAGCAACTGGCCTTCAGCAGGACCCAACTGAGTCATCCAGTCAGCAGAGGAGCGCAGGCTATCGGTTCTGAAGATTTTGCACATCACCTGGAGAGCTTTTAACCAATAGCCCAACCTGTCCTCGAGGGTCCACCGACTCTGGGTTCCACTCCATTTGGGGGAAGGTTTAAGACAGTTCAATCTGAATGTTTAACAACGTGTGGAGGGCACGTGACACCTGGATTATATCTATATGCAGAAAACAGCAAAATTTTTAAAGAGAAATATTTTTTAACAAATTGTAATGATGTTAAATACTCCCTATTTTAATACATAAATCCTAATCGTTTTTAACAAAATCAGTCAGATGATCCTAAATTTCACCTGGAATAATAAATATAAAAGATAATACCTTACTTATCATGTAAGCTATTAAAATTAATCATAAATTTACAGGAATTAAAAGAGTGAGGCTCTGCTGCCAGAAAGGACAGTTCAGTATAACAGAGTAGAATTAAATTATGAGACCTCCGCAGATGACAAAAGTGGCATTTTACATCAGTAGAGAAAGAGTAGATTGTCCCATGAATTGTGTTGGTAATCATTAGAAAAAGGAAAGGAAAGTGATTTTATTTCTTTTTCAGCGGTTTATTAATGAAGAGTTGGCGAAAGCTGGGCACGCTGTGTCAAAGTTGGTAACCGTGACTGTTCCCAGCTACCTGAGCAAAGAAAACAAAGAAAATCAAATGAGTTGCCAGCGAAGCCCCTCTCAGCTCAAATGTTCTGTAGTCACTCTAAACTAAGGTGGTCGCTGCTTTTGTCTGTCTTTTTCAAAGCTCAGTTGAGTAGTGGCGCTTGGTAAGTCAAAATAGAAAGACAAAAGTAAAAATAAACTTGCCTTTCTCCCTTGAAGGAAGAGGAAAGAGACTGGGATGAGGCCGTTCCAGCCTCGAGGGCCTGAGGGACTTTGGAGCTTCTTGACATGCACTGTTTGTTTTCAATGGGAAATTACTCAAAATGTAATAAGGAAATATTTTGCTGAGTAAATAGATTCGTTTACATCTTGTGGCATGGACGGTTAAGAAGAACCTGGCTTTTTAGCTCACTTGGCTGAAACCCCCAACAAGAGGGATTTCTCTTTTCACTAGTATTTCTGTCTTTCCAAGGGCTCTTCCTCCCCCTTCTTTTGAAATCAGATATTTTAAGATACTTGAAATCCAGGGAGGGAAAAGAGACTTTGTTCTACTGTGACAGGGAAGAAAATTATTAATGTTTTGTGGTCACAGCCTTTCCAGAACCCCTCCTGCCTGTCTTGAGAATCTAGCTTTGTCAGCTCAGAGTGCATGATGTGGAATTGAGGCAATGGGTGAGACAGACACACAACTGGACGAGCCAGGACGCGGGGTGTACGTTGGAAAGGACGAGATTATTCATGAGAAAGAAAACTGGAGCTGGAAGGGAGGGTGGACAGAGAGAGGAGGGAGAGGAGCAGTGCTGGGGGCCGAGGCGAGGCTACCGGAGGCTTCTGGGCGACGGCCGCCTCTGGGGTGAGTGCTGAGAGTAGGGGCACAGAGGAGACGCCCCACGACTGGCTGTGCATTAGAAGTGCAGTTCTCTCTACGTCTTGGCAATTCCTCCCTAAGTAAATTTGGAACTGATTTCATTTATATTTTTCAGCAGAGTGTGGTTCTTTGAATCAGAATGTATGTGCTGAAGCCAAGCCAAGTGGGTTTCAGTTCTGTCTGGGTTACGCCACAAAGCCAGAAGTTGGATCACTCCTGGCCCTTTGCTCTCACTTCTCTCTGGCCCTTGCCCCATCTTTTCGCCTCACATAAGGGTTCTCCTGTTTCTTGCTCACGGGCCTTCTCTCTGCTGCAGGCTGCCCATCACTGATTCCTCTAATCCCAATACAGGTAAAAATATATTCAAAAATAGGAATCTTGAATACAACCAATAGCACCTCATCTTTGCCCTCACTTGCAGCCTCTGAAGAAAGTTTGAGTTTGGAAATGATTATTCCTTTCAAAATGACTGCTGAATGGTCCCTACCACCTGGCCGGCATGATGTTACTTTGAATCACAAAACCCAGGCTACAGTGGAAATGTTCCATGCTGGGTCCAAACACACAAGCACCCACTTAAGGGCAGTTGCCATGTATTACATTTATGCAACAAATAGTTACTGAGCACCAGGTGCCAGGCACTGTTCAAGTGCTAAGGATATAGCGCTACAGAGAGATAAAGCCAAACAGAGCCCCAAATCCTGCTTTCATGTTGCTTACAATCTAGTGGATGCACACTAGATAGTGAGCTAGTGGTGAATGCTGAGACTTAGAACTGAAGCAGGGATGGGGCTCGGAAACGCCAGGATGGATGGAGGTGGTTGACATTTTAGACGGGGCGGCCAGGGAGCTCTCACTGAGGAGATACTTGAGACACTTGAGTAAAGACCTGGAGGACGTGAGAAGGGAGAATTTCAATAGAGGGGACCACGAGGGGTGGCCGTGAGGCAAGAAGGTGACTGCCAGAGTGGCTGGGGTGCCGAGTGAGGGGAGGGCAGCACGAGGTGCCTCGGAGAGGCTGCGGGGCTCATGTAGCTTATGATGAAGACTCGAGCTTTTTTCTCATGTGAGATGGGAAGCCACGGGAGGAATCTGTGAAGAGAGGGGACACGACGTGACTTAAACTTTAACAGGATCATTTTGGTTCCATTTTGAGAACAGACAAGGGAAGAAGCAAGGAGACCAGCTATGAAGCTTCTGTAGATGAGACAGGGTGGAGGTTTGCACCAGGGTGCAAACCCAGGGTGCAAACCCTGGTAGCAGTGGAGGTGAGAGAAACTTGATGCTGCTTTACTTCCAAGGAAAAGCTGACGTGTTGAGGTAACTTCCTTCCATTCCTAGTATGCTGAGTGTTTCTGTCATTAAAGGGTTGCACTTTTCCAATTTTTTTCTGCATGAATGGAGATAATCATGTGGATTTTTTCCCTCCATTCTGTTAATGTGTTGTATCACACTGATTAATTTATGTTTTTTAAAAAAATTTTTATTAGAGTTGCTTTACAATGTTGTGTTAGTGTCTGCTGTACAGCAAAGTGAATCAGCTCTAGGTATACATATATCCCCTCTTTTTTAGATTTCCTTCCCATTTATGTCCCCACAGAGCACTGAGTAGAGTTCCCTGTGCTATACATTAGGTTCCCACTAGCTCTCTGCTTTCATACATAGTAGTGTATATATGTCAATCCCAATCTCCCAATTCACCCCATGCCTCCTTACCCCTTGGTAACCATAAGTTTGTTTTCTATTAATACATCTGTGACTCTATTTCTGCTTTGCAAATAAGTTCATCTGTACCATTTTTTCTAGATTCCACATATAAGAGATATTATATGATGTTTGTCTTTCTCTTTCTGACTTACTTCACTCTGTATGATAATCTCTAGGTCCACCCATGTCACTGCAAATGACATTATTTCATTCCTTTTTATGGTTGAGTAATATTCCATTTGTATATATGTACCACATCTTCTTTACCCATTCCTCTGTTGATGGACATTTAGGTTGCTTCCATGTCTTGGCTATTGTAAATAGTGCTGCAGTGAACACTGGGGTGCATGCATCCTTTCGAATTATGGTCTTCTCCAGATATATGCCCCAGAGTGGGATTGCTGGGTCATATGGTAGCTCTGTTTTTAGTTTTTTTAGGAACCTCCATACTGTTTTCCATTGCGGCTGCACCAATTTAGATTCCCATCAACCATGTAGGAGGGTTCCCTTTTCTCCAAACCCGCTCCAGCATTTACTGTTTGTAGAATTTTTGATGATGGCCATTCTGACCAGTGTGATATTTTTGTATGTTTAAGTACCCTTATGTCTCAGGAATAAATCCCACTTAGTCATGGTGTATAATTTTTTAAATATGTTGTTGGATTTGGTTTGCTAGTATATTTTTGAAGATTGTTGCATTAGTACTCATCAGGGATATAGGTCTGCAGTTTTTTGTTTTGTTTTGTTTTGTCTGTAGTGTCTTTGTCTGTGTTTGGTATCAGAGTAATGCTGGCCTCATAGAATGAGTTAGGAAGTGTTTCTGCCTCTTCAGTGTTTGGGAAGCATTTGAGAAGGATTGTTGTTCTTTCTTTCTTTTTTTTTAAATAATGTTTGGTATAATTCATTAGTGAAGCATCTGGTTCAGGGCTTTTCTATGTTGGGAAGTTTTGATTACTGATTCTGTTTCCATACTTACACGTTATAGGTCTATGCAGATATTCTATTTGTCCTGAATTAGTCTTGTTAGGTTCTGTGTTTGTAAGAATTTGTCCATTTCATCTAGGTTATCCAATTTGTTGGCATACAATTGTTCATAGTACTTTCTTATAATTCTTTTTATTTCTGTAGAATCAGTAGTATTATCCTCACTTTAATTTCTGATTTTAGTATTTTTAGCCTAATCTCTTTGTGTAATTAGTCCTCTAGTTAAAGTTATATCAATTTTGTTGATCTTTTCAATGAAAAAGACATTTGGTTTTGTTAATTTTTTCTATTTTTTTCTAGTCTCTATTTTATCTCTGTTCTAACCTTGATTATTTCCTTCCTTCCATTGGCTTTGGGTTTAGTTTGTTCTTTTCTAGTTGCTTAAGGTATAAAATCGGGTTGTTGATTTGGAATCTTCTTTTTAAATGTAAGTTTTTACAGCTATATATTTCCTTCTTAGCCCTGCTTTTGCTATATCCAGTAAGTTTTGATATGTTGTGATTTTGTTTTCATTCATCTCTAAATATTTTCTAATTTCCCTGGTTATTTCATCTTTGGCTCATTAGTTATTTAAGAGTGTGTTATTTAATTTCCACATATTTGTGAATTTTCCACTTTTCCTTTTGTTAGTGATTTCTAATTTCATCTAATTATGGCTGGAGAAGAAACTTTGTATAATATTTATCTTTTTAAATCTACGAGGATGCCTTGCATGTGACAAGTCACTTCTCTCTTGAATCTTCAAGATTATCTCTTCCTCTTTTCACAGTTTGATTATAATGTGTCTCTCTGGGGGGTCTCTTTTAAGTTTATCATACCTGCAATTCATCCAGCTTCGAGCTTCTTGGGTTTGTAGATTCATATCTTGCATCATATTCAGGAAGTTTTTGGCCACTACTTCTTCAAATAATCTCTCTGCCCCTCTCTCTCTCTTCTCCTTGTGAGACTCCCACAGTGCATGTGTCAGTCTGCTTGATACATCCTGCAGGTCCCTTGGGCTCTGTTCACTTTTCTTCAGTCTCTTTTCTTTGTGTTTCTCAGACTTGATATTTTGAGGTTTTTTTCTTTAAATTCACTTATCTTTCTACTGCCTGTTCAAATCCGCTTTTGAATCTCTCTAGTGAATTTTTCATTTCAGTTATTGCAATTTTAAGCTCCAAAATCCTTCTTGTTTTGTTTTTTGTTTTCTATGTCTTTGATATTTACATTTTGTTCATACATCAGTTTCTTGAATTTGTCTATATCTTAGTTTATAGCTCTTTGAGAATCTTTAAGACAGTGTTTTAAAGTCTTCTTCTGGTAAGTTGGCCATCTGATCTTCCTCATAGGCATTTTCTTTTTTTTTTTTCCCCTTGAATGGGCCATATTTTCCTGTTTCCTTGAGTGTATTATAATTTTTTATTTAAAACTGAACATTTGAATTTTATAATGTGGTAACTCTGGAAATAAGATTCTCCTCCTTGCCCAGGGTTTGCTTAAAAACATTCTCATAGGGTATCTCTGCCTGGGAATAGCCTGAGGCATAAACTTAAGACCTCCTCAGATTTTTTTCTGAGCCTGTGTCTTTCCCTTGGGCATGTGTAGTGACTTTATAAATTGCCCCACACATGTGGTTGCTTTTAAATGTCCTAATCCTTAAATGTCAGGCTCCCAAAAGGGAAAAAGGAGAAAATGAAGGGGAGAGAAATAGGCTCTGTTTCTTTAAATCCATTGGAAGACACTGCTGTCAATGGATGTGTCTTGCAATGGTGGTCGCCCACTTCTGGGTCTGCAACTTTATGATCAGAAACAGCAATCAGAGATCAGAACACAGGCCCCCAATATCTGAGGGACAAGGTCCTTCTTGGCTACTCTGGTTCCCAGGAGCTACTTCCGGAATGTTGGCATGGCTGCCTGCTATGGGGCTGGGGGCTGGGACCTTGGTAGCCATCACCCTACTGAGAGCTGACATTGACTGAAATTAACCTCAGTTTACAGGCCAAGCCTCCCCTGGAAGCTGAAAGCTTTTGAATGGACTCAAGAGTTCCAAAATAGTTACATCAGACAGATTCGGAGAGGACAATTGTCGTGGGGTGGAGAAGTGGATTTCTGGAGATTCCTACTCTACCATCCTCCCTGACGTCAGTCCTCCACTCTCTGTTTTTATACTATTTCTAGCAATAGTGTCAATAAAATCAGGCTACGAATAATGCTTGATTACTGTCTGATTCAGCAAAGAAATCACTCACATCATGAAAGTCAGTTGATAATTTTGTTTATCTTGATTAAGAAAAAAGTGAAGCAACATAGAAGTATGCCAGATCTTTACTTGTTTGGTAAAGATGTGAGAGATTTATTTGTTGAATTGGACAATAGTTTTTGAATACTGGGAGAATATCTTTCCCAATTTTTGTGCTATTCATAACATAACACTAAAAGACACAACACTCTTGATTTTAACATTTAAATACCTGCATTCTTAACATTGCCTTCTCGTTTTCTTAAATCTAGACCAGATCAGAAAACTATTTCTGTAAAGAACGACACAGTAAAGGTAAAAATATAAAAAAAGAAAAGTAAAGTGAAATTGGCTCTACAGGCCATACTATCTCTATTGCAACGACTCAACTTTGCTGTTATAAGCACAAATTAGCAATAGACAACACATAAACATGACCAAGTTCCACAGAAACTTTATGGATGCTAAATTTTGAACTTTATATAATTTTCACATCATGAAATACTCCCCTCAGTGAAATGCTGACTGCTCTTTCAATTGCACACACGCCCCAGCCCCTCACTTTCTTCCGTACCCCTCGACGCAGGTCTTCATACAACCCAGCACAAGCTGACATTCTCTTGTTCATGTGTAGTTTCTTGCTAACTCTCTTTCTCTCCATATCAGAATGTGACCTTCATGAGAACAGACACACCTTACAGTTAACTTCTTATCACCAGCACCCATAACAGTGCCTGGCATCTAGTAAGTGCTCATAATTAATTTTTTAAAGGAAGAATGGCATTTCAATAGTAAATCCATATTCATCTTACCATTATTTTCATTCTAGTACATGTTTTAATGAAACAGAGCCAAAGAATATTACAAATGACGTGGAGAATTCTCACTCCATCTTGCTCCTAAAAAAGCTGCAAAGGGCCGTGCCCTGGGAGCCTGCCTCTGTCTGCAGGAGGTCCCATAGCTCCTCATGGAACGAAAGCAGTGTTTCAGCCAGGGCAGCTGCATAAGGCAATGCTCTGTTGGAAGTTGGTTACAAACATTTGGGAGAAATGTTTTCCCTCGTGTTCACAGCTTCATGGAAGGTTGTTATTTTAAATGTGCTGTGCGAGGCCAGTCATGTTCCTCGAAAGGGTCCTCCCTGAAACGGTTCGAAATGAGTTTCAGGCTGTCCGGGGACTTTTTTGATAGAGACCAAATTTTGCAGTTCCTGACTTGGCCATGTTTGCTCAGAGAGACAGACTTGTGTGTCCTACTTGGTCATTGGGAGCCAGAGCTTCCTGAGAACCAGCCAGTTCCACGAGGGACTTCTGTGCGTGTGGGCCGATGCTTCGGCTGCCCTTTCAGTGTGTTTCAAATCGATCTGAGTCTAGGTGGATCTGTTGACCTGTAGAACTTTGAACAGGTCACCACAAGGCATGCTCTCATGAAAACTGTCACTGTCATGATCTGGAATCATTTCCAAGCAGAGACAGACCATCTTCAGTATTATCTGCCCCTTGCATCACACATTGCGGTCTATAGAGTAATGAAATATTGTTAGTTGGAACTTCAAAATTATCTAGATCCACAAGCATTCTTACAATTTGTATGTAATGTCTGCACTCCAGAAACATATAGCTTAAGCAGATTTTCCACAAGCGCCTCAAACTCATTAAGTTAAAAAAAAGGGGGGGCGGGGGAGGGGGGGAAGTAATCAGACCTTCCCTCGTAATCCCACTGGCCTGGTTTGCATTCACTGTTCACTAGCTCCGTCCGCCTTTAATTCTTCCTGTCACCCAAGCCACAAAGCCCTCAGGATCGCCCTCTCGGCTTCTCTCCCTGACACCACACCCAGTCAACCACAGGGTGCTGCAGTTTCTCCTGAACCATCCATTTCTCTCCATCCCCTCTTGCCCCGCCCAGCATAGGATGCCTTGACCTTCCAACTGGTCTCGGGTCTCTAAACTACTGTATTTACTGTAGCCCGAGGTGTCGTGCTCCACCACTCCTGTGAGGCTGGCCTGCGCCCGCTGGAGGCCCGTTTCCCTCGCGCACCGTCTGAACGCCCTGGTGCCACAGCTCTCAGGCCTCTCGGAACACCCGCGTTGCTGCTCCTCCGCCGCCATGCAGACCCGAGGATGCCCCTGGTTCTCTCCGGATCTCAGGCCTCCCACCTTACAGGCCGGCCGTCCCCTGGGCCTCCGTGTCCAGCAGCAGCCTGGCCACGCCGCCCGCCTCTATCCTCCTTACGCGCCCATCTTCCTAGCGGGGCGGGAACCGTGTCCGCCGAGCCGCCCGGCGTCCCCGGTGGCGGCGGCCTCGCAGGAAGCCAGCGGAGAGGCTCTCAAAGTCCACGACTGTCCTCTGGGCCCCCGGGCAAGGGGCGCTGGTCACACGCAGAAGGGGCCCCCCGTCCCGAGTCCTCTGGCCCCGGCCCTGGGCAGGATGGCACACAGCTGCCAGCCCCTCGCCGTCCACCAAAGAGGAGAACGGAAACCAGGGCGGCCAAGAACGGGCAGGCGGCGCTCGCAGACCCGCGCCGCCGCCAGCTCCGCCTCCGGCGCTGCTGGGTCTCGGCAGGTGCCGCGGAGAGGCCGGAGGGTGGGAGCGGGGGAAGCACCGCAGGCCCGGAGGGCCCCCCCGCACGCTGGACGCCGCTCCCGCCCTCACCCCACTTCCCCCGGCGTCGCCCCGCCCCCCGGAGTCCGGCGGTCGAGGCCCCAGCTTCCCCGGACGGCCGGGCTCCGGCCTCCACCCGCCCCGCCGCTCCCGCCTCTCCGTCCCGGTGCCCTCGCAGCCTCCCTGTGTGACCGCTCACCTCCTCCGTCACCTCCGGGCCGAGGCTCCGTCGGTAGCTTCCCTGTCCGAAACGTCCAGAATGCTTATGTTCTCTGACTGAACTCGGATTTATACGGGCCTAGGAAGAAACTCTCTGATAATAAAAACACAGCAGTCCAAAGGCAGAGGGAACTTAACTTTATGAAAGCTTTATTGCAGAAAAAGGAAGTCAAGACTCCCAATAAAATTTAAGAAAATGTGGACCCTGTGAAATAGGACTGAAATCGGTCCTCAAGCTAAGATTTCCTGAAAAAGCTAAACGGGGTAAGGAAGAATGCTATGAAATACAAGGTTAAATGAAAGATCCGAATTCCTCTCCCGGAATGATATCAAGTTGGTAATATGGAAGACAAGCTTAAAATATTTCTCAAAACGAAGAGAAAAGAAGGAAAAAATATTCTGAGAAAGTAGTTTTAGAGGCCATCTTTGTAAACTTAGTGAAAAGTTTTATATTTTGGTAAATGCAAGATGCAAAATTTATTATAAAAGGGAGGGACCTTGGTTAAATTTTTTTTTTTTTGAAGTTGGATTCTAAGCAAAATGTGAAAGTGTGTCATAGTTTGTGCCAGGAATTCTAAAAACCAATTGTGAATCAGATTCACCTGAGAACAGTTAAACAAACAAACACAAATTCATGAATCCTGTTCTCAGAGATTTTATTGAGTAGGTCTGGGACAGGGCCTGAGAATCTGTATTTTTTTTTTTAAAAAAAAAATGATCTCAGTTCATTTTTGACATAGCTGGTCAGGACCAGAGTTTTAAAACTACTGGTTTCCAGGAAAAGTTGCAGTACTCCACCACCTAGTGGCAACATACCCTAATTGCAGATTCTGTGGGGCAGAGTTTACTCTGTTGAGCAAAAATTAGTAACTGGCTGGAAGTATCTGGAGAAGGAAGAAGAAGGAGCTCATTAAGTGAATTGGACAGGAGAAGGCAAAAGAAACACTAACTTCCATAATGAGTCAGGTTACTGTCAGAAGGGGACTCTCATTTTGGGGAGAAACCCCAAGTCTGCCCCTGCCATAGACCTTCCTCTGTAGGGTCATGCAGCCTCAGGGACTCACGGAATCCTTAAGATATTCAGACCTAAGCGTTGGCAAAGAGATTTTTTCCTTGACTCCCTGAGAAAAATTCTCTAATCACGGTTGGGGGTAACCAAAGGGAATAAATGTAGAAAATAGTGAAAGCAGTGGCAGTCTGTTCGCTTTGCAAAGCAGAGCTTGCGACCCAAAGGTCACAGCCACACGTGGGACCAGAGCATCTCATCCAGCCTTGTTTTGAGACTTCCTTTTCTAGGTGTCAGTCTGAAAATGCTATGTTTAGCAACTACCATTTAGGAGCGGTCCCCTAGATATTAGACCCTGTGATACCAGACCAAGAAAAGCTGAACCCTCTTCTACACCTAACTGGGTCCGCGCTCTTAGTCCCAGTTTCCTTTCTGAGGCTCAAGCTTCTTTCCCAAAGAAGTTGGCCCAGGAATCGCTCCATCTTTCCAGTGAGACTCCGCCTAGCAACGGGGGTGCAATCTAAGCCCTGTAGATTCACCAGGAAAACCATATTAAAACACAACACGAGCCTGTCATTTTCATTCTACAAGATATCCAGATACAGTAAGGCAGAGTTTCCAGAAAGAAGTTTTCACACTTGAGCTGCTGGGGTTTTGCATAGTGTGTGTGTTATGTTTGCTTTTACCACCAGAGCACTGACTTCAACTCCGAGACAAACATGCCAAGGAAAAAGGAGAAAAAGGAGGAAAAGGAGGATGGGCAGACAATTAAAGAAAAGTGAGAACGCGAAAGAGAAGAGTGGCGTCCAGTTAGAGAAACAGCCTGCTGTGTAGGCTCCTTGGGGGCACGACAATGGCAGAAAAGCAAGTGGAATGTAATCCCAGGTTCTTCAGTGCTGTTGCGCTCTGAACTGAGAGGGCAGTGCAGGAAGCCGTCAGCTCCGCTCTGGTTTAATGTGATCAGGAGCCTTCCCTCTGGGGTGAGATGCTAAAATCCACTGGCTCCTCTCTGAAAGGTCTTAATGAGCCAGCTCGAAGCTGAGGCTGTTTCTCCGTTGGCCAACGGCAAAAGTCTGGAAAATTCCAGACACTGGATAAACACACCCTTCCAGTGTATTTGGCTTTGGGGTGCGTGATATATGACGGTGGAGCTTTCAGCAGCAGGTCTCCTTCCTAACGGTGTTTTTCTTAGGCTGACACACAGCCCCCTTGATGCTCCTGTACGTTTGCGGCTCCGGCGGCCACACTGCCTCAGAAGCTCGGCCGCTTCTTGCCACCTTCACCTGCTCATGCGAAAGTTCCTCTGAGGACTCTTAACAAATGTAAGCAGATGTATGCAATAAAACTCTACTTCCTGTGTTCCCTGGGACTATTGGTCATCACTAAGTAAAAGAACTTTAATATTTAATAAATATTTTGGCATATTATTTCTCTCCTGCTGTGGTTATGTGACAAATTCTGTTTTTTGAGAAATCTGAAAATCAACTTTATAAGAACCAGCGTTGGTTCTAACTGAGAATTGCTGGGCTAGACACTCCAGTTACCCAAAAGCAAATTCACTAAGCATCAGTTCACTCGGTGACTACTTTCTTGAATTACTGAGGATTTCCCCCTGATTTCGGTTGTGCCTGGGCTTCTGCGCAGGTCTCCCACCCTACCTACCTCTCTGTCCTTGTCACTGCGGCTTTGAGATGGCTTCCTGTCTTTCCTCCTCCGGCAGAGTTGACCCCTGGCCTGGGCTTCTGCAGGAGCATCTGCCGCTGCCTCTATCGTGGTTTGGAAAGAGGAGAGGTCCGTCTTCTCTGAGCACTGTTTGTCTTGGCTGACCCGTGCCCCGCAGCTGCTCCTGAGGCCCTGCCCTTCCACGGGCCTGGACCTGCCCCTGCTTCTGGCAGTGAAACCGCAGCAAACTAGCGCCCCTGGCTTGAAGGATTTAGGGCTGGGGCACAAGTCAAACTGGTCACCAGCCCACTCGGTGATTTGGAACACCGGCTCCAGTGTTTTGGCCTGGTCCCCAGGGGGCCGGCAGGGCCGAGGCTGTGGCTCTTCGTGGCCACACTCAGGAGGCGGCTGCTCTGGGTGCCTTTCCGTCTCTCGCGCCGCTCACGTGGCTCAGAGGGACAGGAGCCGTGATGGCCTCTGCCCAAAGGTCCTCGCTCCGGTACAGAATTGGGTGAGTGCGTTTTGTCAGATCTTGGCTGGCCTTGGTTGGAATTGTCACACCCGCCTTCCCATGCGGAGGACTCCAGCAGGGAGGGTCACTCAGCCTCAGAAGTGAGCAGAGAGTCTTCAGAGAGGGGGAGGGTGGGAGAGAGGAGTCAGGTGGGGCCTCTCCGGGAGGGAGAGCCAGGACGGGAGAAAGGGCGGAGGGCGATGGAGAGAGAGCCACCAAGACAGAGGCCCCGGGGCTTCAGCTCTGAGTGAAGAGAAGGGCAGAACCCTCCCGGTCCCCACAGAGGGTGAGTGTGGCGGAGGTGGAAGTCCTGAAATGACGTCCTCACGTCTCATTTTAAAGAAGTGTATGTCTTTCTAAAATGTCATGTAAACCATTTTAAAATGCACAGTTGACATTAATTGCGTTCACAATGTTGTACAACCATCACCACCCCAAAAGGCAACTCCGTAACCATTAAGCAGTAAATCCCCATTGCCCTTCCCCCAGCCCCTGGTTAACCTATCATGTGCTTTCTGTCCCCATGAATTCACTTATTCCAGGTCCCTTAAGGGCAAGCAAACAATATTTGTCCATCAGTGTTTGGCTTACGTTACTCAGTGTCTTCAAAGTTCATCCGTGTTGTAGCATGTGTCAGAATTTCACTCCTTTTTACGGCTAAATAATGTTCAATGTCTCTTTTTTAACCATTGAATTTTTCCCACTTTGGATACCTTTGCAAAAAACACAGGGTCCTCGATGAGACGTGTGAAGCCACACGTGTCATCAAAGCCTTTGCCTTAAGAAAAGACACGGGGGCTGGTGGAGAAACAGCTGCTTGGAGCTCAGGCTGGGGAAGAAAAGAGTTGCTGGCTTAGGGAACCCACAGAGGTCTCCGTCAAGAACTGACCACATTTGACCTTTTCCAGTTGGGCAAACTTGCAAGAGTGACCCAGTAAGGAGTTACTAATATGGAGAAGAGATGATTCAGTATCCATTTTAATCTTTGCCTACACCTTAAAGTAAAGAAATGTTCCTGATTTGTGGTTATTTGCAGCACAGTAAATCAAGCAAATGCCATGAGGTGCCAATAAAAATTTTTAAAAATCAGCCTTAAATAGCTAAACTCTCAACAGCAGCTCATAAAGTGACACTTGGCAGCTGTTAGGTAGTTATGGTTAAATTGACAGTCCTTTGGGGAGTTAAGATATCCAAAAGCAGAGGTAGTTAAGACTATAGTGATAAATGGTTGGGCTTGTTGGTTAAAGAGATTTTACAGCACACATTTAAGCTTAACTGCCTGTGAGAAAGTGAACAGGAAGTAGAGGTTATCACTTCTTCATAGCCACTCCGTTCATATTGACCTCAGGGGGTCTTGTGACACACTAGGCAAGGCAAGACCGAGGCTGTTTAAAGGAAGAAATCATTTGCAGGTAGCATGATACTGTCAGGCAGAAAGCGGAGAGTGGGGTGTGGGTAGTGTTGGAGAGTGCTACAAATCTAGCGAAGGTACAAAAAAACTTTACCAAAAAAGTAAAACTGAAATATCAGAACAGGAATTTTTAAGACTACAATAAAGAAAAATAATGAGAATGCAATTTCCCCTGAGGCTTTTGGTAGAAGACGACAGTACAAAGTTATGTTTATTTGACTCCTCTGCCAGGGCGCCCACAAGTACCAACAAGAAGAGCAGAGGGCAAAGTTTCACCTTTGATGAAACGTGGCTTGGACCCAGCCACGGAAGATGAAGACTACGTGTTGTGTGCGGTGACACTTGGACCACACTGAGGGGTAATGTAAGAGTTGATGCATGCCTCTCTACGTCTCAAGCGGGCTGTGGGTTGCTCTAAAAGTAAGTGAAACAAAATGCTAAAATAGCCAATGAATAATCCCTTACTTAGGAAGACAAGGGCTTGAGTCTTAAGCAGGCCACAGGAAAAGGGGTAAATCCCAAGGGGCATTTAGTTTCCTAACTACAAGACTTACTTTCTCCTCTCAAGAAATGGACTAGAAGTGAGACAGGCCTGTAAAAAGAGAGAAAACAATGAGCCAGTTTGCAATTGCTGACCTGGGTCATTTGAACAAAGAAGTAATCTGTGAGTAATATTTCACTATGAGCGTCTTCAATTCCTGCCCCTCCCGGGTAGAGGAGTTATGCCCTCTCTACAGACATGGAGCAGATTCGGTAAAAACAGGAGGAGGGTGTTGCTCTGAACACATACGTGGACTGCAGCTGCCAGGGACCCTGTGTCTGCCCCGTCCCAACAGCTCTTCCTGAACAACGAGTAAATCAAAGCAGAGAACTCAGGAAGGGGGAAGTAGTGTACGAAAGGGCTCATAGTCAGCACTAGACCCATTTCAGTAACCGGCAAAGAGTAGTAATAAGTATAAAAGACAAAAAGTGGGACCTGAATGTTATTCCCCAAAAGGAAAAAAGCAAACATAACGAGCAAAAAGCAAATGAAGAACCTGCATGAAAATAATTTTCCAGGAAAAGTAGAACATGTGTAACAAATATTACTTTACATACTCAAAGGAGCTAAAAAGGAAATACGTCCTGAAAAGTAAGTTCAAAAAGATATAAATGAACACGCAGCAGCACTGCTCCCAGGTTAACGACAGCTCAATAAAGCACTGCTTTTATTTTTTGCAGTCTTCATTTGAGAAAGGTGAGAAATACTGTTTTAAATAAATGAGATCCATACCAGTGAAAAAAAGATATGAATGATATAACTGTCACAGAGGAGAGAATAATAAGGACATGAAAAGTGAGTCTCTGAGAGCAGGAAAGAAAATAGAAGATAATTTAAAAAAAAAAACAATACAGAGATGTGAAGACAACCAAAGGATAATCTGACACTGCTAAAAATAGGTATGAAAGATGGACACAGGGGATTTAACTATAATTCTGCTATACTCTGTTAGTATACATTACTGATACTCAACACCTAGGAAAGTACCTGGAATAGCATGGTACATATATTTGAATAAATGTATGAGGCAAAATGGTAATTTTGAAGACGATAACAGAAAAAGGTAACTTAAGAAATAATTCAGGGGGATTCCCTGGCTGTCCAGTGGTTAGGATTCTGCGCTTTCACAGCTGAGGGCCCGGGTTCAATCCCTGGTTGGAGAACTAAGATGCCACAAGCCAAGCTGTGTTGCCATAAATAAATTAATTCATTAATAAAAATAAAGACAACTATGGGGAGTATACGGAATCTTTTTTCCCTATTTTTAAAAAAGTAAAAAAAGAAATAATTCAGATTTAAGATTTTTTTCCTGAAATAAGTTTGATTTCAGTTTGGAGATTTAAAAGACAGAGAATGCTCTAGAATACTGCAGATATTGAATACATTCTCATTAAGTCACTCAACTTTAGGTGTGAACAAAGACGTGTACGGGCATTCAGGCCAAAAAAAAAAAAACCTACAAGTAATGTATCAG
The DNA here is from genome assembly GCF_011762595.2 of Tursiops truncatus. Classification (NCBI taxonomy): domain Eukaryota; kingdom Metazoa; phylum Chordata; class Mammalia; order Artiodactyla; family Delphinidae; genus Tursiops; species Tursiops truncatus. Next base: position 176,245,853 of record NC_047035.1, on the reverse strand, counting down.
GGGAAATGAGTCTGGGATCAGAGTTCCTCACGATAATATCCAATTTGTCACTTAGTAGTGGAGAAATAACAAGATTTCCAAGGGCAAGAGTAAGACTCCAGACTTGTATTCTTATCTAGGTTATCATGAATGTGTAAGGGAACAGAAGACAGCTTCAACCTGAGGGAATACAGCATTCATGAGCTCATTTTTTTTTTTTTTTTTTTTTTGGCGGTACGCGGGCCTCTCACTGTTGTGGCCTCTCCCGTTGCGGAGCACAGGCTCCGGACGCGAAGGCTCAGCGGCCATGGCTCACGGGCCCAGCTGCTCCATGGCATGTGGGATCTTCCCGGACCGGGTCACAAACCCGTGTCCCCTGCATCGGCAGGCGGACTCTCAACCACTGCGCCACCAGGGAAGCCCCCATGAGCTCATTTTTGAATGAAAATAAATGACCAAATCCATCCAACCAAAAGATAAATCAAAGCAGAGAACTCAGGAAGAGGAAGTAGTATATGAAAGGACTCACAGTCAGCATTCAACCTATTTCGGTAACTGTGGGAGTTACGGTTTCAGAGAATAAGTAGCATAGATACTGACAACGTAAACTTAAGAAAACTGTTTAAATGGCGCGTGCGAACGAGAGGAAGTTGCTTTATTTTTCATACTGAGGATCCAACAGAGAGTACTTAACGTGTGCAGCTCAAGGAATAGGGATTTGGAAAATGGCAGCCCAAGTGTGCTTCTTGCTGCCAGCTTCAGATGAGCTCCTCACGGAGGCTAAGCTTGAGTTCCCAGTCAGAGGCCATGGGGTTGAGCAAGGACTTGGCCCTTGGAGGGGAGAGGGGGAGAGGCAGGAGGAGGACAAGGGGAGAGGGAAAGAAAGGAAAGAGGGAGGGAGAGGAAGGGAGGAAGGGAGGGAGGGGGTCGTTTCTTTGTTTCCTCTGTCCAGAGTAGAACCTGAAGTGTTGGAGAGGAGAACCCCAAGGTGAGCGGCAAGCTCTAGCTCATGGAGAAAGCCTGGCTGGTGAACATACAGAGATCTCCGAGACGGGGAGAGGTCCTGACCCTCGAAGTGCTGTGAGATTCCTGAGCAATTGGCTGGGTTCTTCCTACTTTTTGCAGAATTATGCAGCCTGGTGAGCAGAAGGGATGCCTCTGGGCGACTTAGCAGGGGATGACAGTTTGCCACTGGGCGACCTCCTGATCCCAAGGGCTGAAAATGTCTGCCCCACCCCCTATCATAAGCTTTCCACTGCTTAAGATGGACCTGGGCTTCTAATTGAAGAAAGTGTTGAGCATGCAATGAAAAATTGGTGATTGAGCAGCCAGATTGAGGAATAATAAAAATAATATCCAGAGCAGGCAGTTTCTACTGAAGCAACTGTTGGATGAGAACTACTACAGATTGAAGATAAACAAACAGATATGCTCAAGGAGATTCAGTTGTAGCATCATACAACATTTTTTTTCCTGAAAGATATTTGCTACACACACTTATATATCTGATAAAGTATTCACATCCGGAACGTGTTAAAGAACACTTGAAAATCGCTAAGAAAAAACAGACATTCCAATTTAAACATGGGCAAAAAACTTGAACAGGCACTCCGCAATATCCAAATAGTCAATACATATTGAAACACAAATTAAATATTAGTGTCATATAATATTGATATAGTTAATATTATTTTATTTTCATATTAAAAACACAACTTCAAACCACAATGAGATGCCTCTGCAACTCTACCCTAATGGCTAAAATACTTAAAACAATTTGCTTCAAAAACTTTGTAGAGCAACTAGGTCTCTGATGTCCTGCTTGTAGAGATGCAGACTGGTGTTGCTACTATAGAAAACTGTTTGATAATATCCACTAAAACTGAACATAACTCAACAAGTTCACTCCTACCTAGCAAAACATATATAAAGTTACCAAAAGAAATGTACAAGAATGCTTATAGTAGCATTATTTGTCACGGCCCTCAAAATGGAAAACAATACAAATGTCTATTATCGGTAGGATATATTAATAATTTGTGGTATATTCACATATTGGTGCAATAGTATATAGCAATAAAAAGAGTGAACTGCTGCTATATGCAACAGGATGGATGAATCTCACAAACACAATATTGACTAAAAGAAGACAGAAACAACAGTGTAATTCTGTGATTCCATTTGTTTAAATTTCAGAAATGGACGAAAGTCATAAAAATATTTACCTTTGGGGGGCTTCTGGAATACTTTCTGTTCTTTATCTTGATCTGGGTGTTGGTCATGCAATTATATTCCCTTTGTAAAAGTTCATTGAATTGTACATCTATGGTGTGTAAAGTTTTCTATGCTACAATTTAATTAAAATGCTTAGAAAAAATTCAACATCCATTTATAATAAAATCTTTTAGTAAATCAAGAATGAGAGAATATTGTCTTAAAATATTAAAAAGAATAACTATCTCAACCCAGTGTATATTATTATATACAATATTTAAACACTAGAAATGATCCCATTCATGTAAGAAAAAATACACCAGGGGGCTGCCACCCCACCATTAAAAATTATTCTGGAAATGTTAGTCAATGCCAGAAGGTTAAGAAAAGTAGAGTACAAATATCAGGGTCAGTAAATTTTTATTGTTTGGAAAAATATGATTGTATACCTGGAAATCAAAGTGAAACATCTGGAAAACTAATTTGAAATTTTCTAATTAAGGTGCCTAGCTAACAGAAATAATATTTAAAAATCAATAGTTTGCCTGCAAACAAATGATAATTAAGATTACATAAAAATGGAAAAATCCCATTTACACTGCAACACAAAAATAAACACCAGTGACTAAATTAATAAGACATATGAAGAAAAATACAGTTGTTGAGAATCAAATGAAAGAAAAGGGACTTCCTTCTGGTTAAGAATGGTTAAGAATCCACCTGCCAATACAGGGGACACAGGTTCAAGCCCTGGTCCGGGACGATCCCACATGACGATCCCACAACTAAGCCCGTGTGCCACAAATACTGAACCTGCACTCTAGAGCCCGCAAGCCACAACTACTGAGCCCGCATGCCTAGAGCCCATGCTCCACAACAAGAGAAGCCACCTCAATGAGAAGCCCATGCACCGCAATGAAGGGTAGCCCCCTCTCGCCGCAACTAGAGAAAGCCTGCGCACAGCAACGAAGACCCAACACAGCCAAAAATTAATTAATTAATTAATTAAAAAAAAAATGAAAGAAGAAAATTGGACAATAAAATTCAATATTGCAAAGTGTAAATTCATCTATATTTTCATGCGATCAACAAATACCAACACAATTGGTGGGGGGATCTGATAAAATAATTCACCATGTATATCTTTAAAAGTTAAGATGGGGCTTCCCTGGTGGCACAGTGGTTGAGAGTCTGCCTGCCGATGCAGGGGACACGGGTTCGTGCCCCACTTTGGGAAGATCCCACATGCCGTGGAGCGGCTGGGCCCGTGAGCCATGGCCGCTGAGCCTACACATCTGGAGCCTGTGCTCTGCAACGGGAGGGGCCACAACAGTGAGAGGCCCGCGTAACGCAAAAGAAACAAAACAAAAACAAAAACAAAGTTAAGATGAGGTAAGAGCCAGGAAAATTCTGAGAAAAAAGAATAGTAATGAAGGATTCTATACTCACTACTGTAGTAAAAGACTGAATAAAGAGTTGAGAAGCAAATATTTAGATTAGTGGATTATCTAGTAAATAGTTTTGAGACAACAGCTAGATTTTCTTTTGCAGGAGTGGGGGTATTTTGGGGGAGAGCTAGATATCTAGTTCACTTATTTATTTATTTAAATTAAGACTTTATCTTTTCAGAGCACTTTTAAGTTCACAGCAAAACTGAGGGGAAGGTACAGAGATTGCCGATATTCTCCCTGCCCCCCACACATGCATAGCCTCCCCTATTTTTAACATCCTCCACCATAGTGGTACATTGGTTACAACTGATGAACCTACAATTGACGAACCTACAATGAACCTACATCATTATCACCCAAGGTGCATAGATTACATTAGGGTTCACTCTTGGTGTTGTACATTCTATAGGTTTGGACAAATGTATAGTGATATGTATCCATCACTATGGTATCATGCCCTAAAAAGTCATCTGTGCCCTACCTGCTCATCCTGCCCTATCCCTGAACCCCTGGAAACCTCTGATCTTTATTCTGTCTCCATAGTCTTGCTTCTCCCTGTCATACAGTAGGAACCACACAGTGTGCAGCCTTTTCAGGTTGGCTTCTCTCACTTAGACACGCATCTAAGGTTCTTGCAGGTCTTTTCGTAGCTTGATGGTTCATTTGCTTTTAGTGCTGAATCGTATTCCATTGTCTGGTTATGCCACAGGTTATTTATCTATTAAATTGCTAAAAGATGTCTTGGTTGCTTCCAAGTTTGGGCAGTTGTGAATAAAGCTGCTGTAAACATCCATGTGCAGGTTTTTGTGTGGACAAGGTTTCAACTCCTTTGGATAAATACCAAGGAGCACGATTACTGGTTCATGTGGTAAGAGTATGTTTAGTTTTGCAAGGAACCGCCCAACTCTCTTCCGGAGTGGCTGCACCATTTTGCATTCCCGCCAGCAATGGATGAGAGTTCCTGTTGCTCCCCATCCGCACCAGCATTTGGTGGTGTCAGTGTTCTGGTTTTGACCATTCTGATAGGTGTGTAGTGGCATCTCATTGTGGTTTTAATTTGCATTTCTCTGATAACATATGATGTGAAGCATCTTTCAATATGCTCATTTGCCATCGGTATATCTTCTTTAGTGAGGTGTCTGTTAAGATCTTTGGCCCATTTTAAAATCAGGTTGTTTTCTTTTCTTTTTTTTTTTTTTTTTTTGGCAGTACGCGGGCCTCTCACTGTTGTGGCCTCTCCCGTTGCGGAGCACAGGCTCCGGACGCGCAGGCTCAGCGGCCATGGCTCACGGGCCCAGCCGCTCCGCGGCATGTGGGATCTTCCCGGACCGGGGCACAAACCCGTGTCCCCTGCATCGGCAGGCGGACTCTCAACCACTGCGCCACCACAGAAGCCCCCTTGTTTTCTTATTGAATTTAAGAGTTCTCTGTATACTTTGGATAAGAGACCTTTATCACATGTGTTGTTTGCAAATACTTTCTCCCAGTCTGTGGCTTGTCTTATTCTCTTGGCATTGTGTTTCAGAAGTTTTTCATTTTAATGAAGCACAGTTTATCAATTGTTTCTTTCACGTATTATGCCTTTGTTGATGAATCTAAAAAGTCATCACCATACCCAAGATCATCAAGGTTTTCTCCTGTGTTATCTTCTAGGAGTTCTGTAGTTTTACGTTTTATGTAAATGGATCTGTGATCCATTTTGAATTAATTTTTGTGAATTAGTGAAAGGACTGTGTCTAGATTCTTTTTTTTCTTTCGCATGTGGATGTCCAGTTATTCTAGCACAATTTGTTGAAAAGAAAGACTATCTTTTCTCCATTATATTGCCTTTGCTACTTTGTCAAATATCAGTTAGCTGTATTTGTGTGAGTCTATTTCTGGGCTCTCTATTCTGTTGCACTGTTGAATTTGTCTGTTCTTTAATCAGCACCACACTGCCCTGATGGAGCTTTATAGCAAGTCATGGAGTCAGGTAGTATCAATCTTCCCACTGTGTTCTTCTTCAATATTGTTGGCTATTCTGGAACTTTTGCCTCTACATGTAAACTTTAGAATCAGTTTGTTGACATCCACAACTTGGTGAGATTTTGCTGGGGATTGCATTGAATCTATACATCAAAGTGGGAAGAACTGACATCTTGACAATATTGAGTCTTTCCAACCATTAACATGGAACAATTTTTTTAGTTCTTCTTTGATCTTTGATTTTGTTCATCAGAGTTTTGTGGTTTTCCTCATAGAGATCTTGTACATATTTTGTTAGACTTATACATAAGTATTTAATTTTTAGGAGTGCCCAGCTCAGGTTTAATGCCAAAATAAATGGCCAAGACTTAAACATACAAAAATGAACCAAAAGGACCTGCACGGAAGGGGAGATGCAGCACATCCAAAGGGAAGCTTCCAGAGTATGGGAGTGTGGAGTTCCAGAGTTTGGAGGAAGACACTGGAACTCACCAAAAAGATACCCCACATCCAGAGACAAAGGAGAAGCCACGATGAGATGGTAGGAGGGGCACAATCACAATAAAATCAAATCCCATAAGTGCTGAGTGGGTGACTCACAGACTGGAGAACACTTATACCACAGAAGTCCACCCACTGGAGTGAAGGTTCTGAGCCCCACGTCAGGCTTCCCAACCTCAGGGTCTGGCAACGGGAGGAGGAATTCCCAGAGAATCAGACTTTGAAGGCTAGTGGGATTTGATTGAAGGACTGCAATAGGACTGGGGGAAACAGAGACTCCACTTGTGGAGGGCACACACAAAGTAGTGTGTGCGTCGGGACCCGGGGGAAGGAGCAGTGACCCCATAGGAGACTGAACCAGACCTACCTGCTAGTGTTGGAGCGTCTCCTGCAGAGGCAGGGGGTGGCTGTGGCTCACCATGGGGACAAGGACACTGGCAGCAGAAGTTCTGGGAAGTACTCCTTGGCGTGAGCCCTCCCAGAGTCCATCGTTAGCCCCACCAAAGAGCCTGTAGGCTCCAGTGCTGGGTCACCTCAGGCCAGACAACCAACAGGAAGGGAACTCAGCCCCACCCATTAGTAGACAAGCGAATTAAAGTTTTACTGAGCTCTGCCCAGCAGAGCAACACACAGCTCTACTCACCACCAGTCCCCCCCATCAGGAAACTTGCACAAGCCTCTTAGATAGCCTCATCCACCAGAGGGCAGACAGCAGAAGCAAAAAGAACTACAATCCTGCAGCCTGTGGAACAGAAACCACATTCAGAGAAAGACAGACAAAATGAAAATGCAGAGGACTATGTACCAGATAAACGAACAAGATAAAACACCAGAAAAACAACTAAATGAAGTAGAGATAGGCAACCTTCCAAAAAAAGAATTCAGAATAATGATACTGAAGATGGTCCAGGACCTCGGTTAAAGAAGGGAGGCAGAGATCAAAAAGATACAAGAAATGTTTAACAGGAAAACAAATACCATATGCAAACATATATATATGGAATTAAAAAAAAAATGTTCTAATGAACCTAGGGGCAGGAGAAGAATAAAGACACAGACATAGAGAATGGACTTGAGGACATGGGGAGGGGGAAGGGTAAGCTGGGGCGAAGTGAGAGAGTAGCACTGACATATATACACTACCAAATGTAAAATAGATAGCTAGTGGGAAGCAGCCACATAGCACAGGGTACTTTGTGACCACCTAGACGGGTGGGATATGGAGGGTGGGAGGAAGGCACAAGAGGGAGGGGATATGGGGATATATGTATACGTATAGCTGATTCACTTTGTTATACAGCAGAAACTAACACAACATTATAAAGCAATTATACTCCAATAAAGATGTTTTTAAAAAACTACATTTAAAATGTCAAAAAAAAGAAATGTTTAACAAAGACCTAGAAAAATTACAGAACAAACAAACAGAGATGAACAATACAATAAATAAAATGAAAAATACACTAGAAGGAATGAATAGCAGAGTAACTGAGATAGAACAATGGATAAATGACTGGGAAGACAGAATGGTGGAAATCACTGCCATGGAACAGAATAAAGAAAAAGGAATGAAAAAAAATGAAGACAGCTAAGAGACCTCTGGACAACATTAAACACACCAACATTCGCATTATAGGGGGCCCAGAAGGAGAAGAGAGAGAGAAAGGACCTGAAAAAAAAATTGAAGACATTATAGTCGAAAACTTCCCTAACATGGGAAAGGAAATAGCCATCCAAGTCCAGGAAGTGCAGAGTGCGCCAGGCAGAATAATGCCAAGGAGAAACACACCGAGACACATAGTAATCAAATTGACAAGAATTAAAGACACAGAAAAATTATTAAAAGCAACAAGGGAAAAACAACAAATAACATATAAAGGAACTCCCATATGGTTAACAGATGATTTCTCAGCAGAAACTCTACAAGCCAGAAGGGAGTAGCACCATATATGTAAAGTGATGAAAGGGAAGAACCTAAAACTAAGATTACTCTACCCGGCAAGGATCTCATTCAGATTCGACAGAGAAGTCAAAAGCTTTACAGACAAGCAAAAGCTAAGAGGATTCAGTACCACCAAACCAGTTCTACAACAAATGCTAAAGGAAATTCTCTAAGTGGGAAACACAAGAGAAGAAAAAGACCTACAAAAAAAAAAAAAACCCAAAACAATTAAGAAAAAGGTAATAGGAACATACATATCGACAATTACCTTAAATGTGAATGGATTAAACGCTCCAACCAAAAGACGAAGGCTCACTGAATGGATACAAAAACAAGACCCATATATATGCTGTTTACAAGAGAGCCACTTCAGACCTAGGGACACATACAGACTGAAAGTGAGGGGACGGAAAAAGATATTCCATGCAAATGGAAATCAAAGCTGGAGTAGCAATACTCGTATCAGATAAAATAGACTTTAAAATAATGTTACAAGAGACAAGGACGGACACTACATAATGACCAAGGGATCAATCCAAGAAGAAGATATAACAATTATAAATATATACGCACTCAACACAGGAGGTCCTCAGTACATAAGGCAAATGCTAACAGCTATAACAGAAAACTAATAAGGAAACACAAGCTTTAAATGACACAATAGACCAGATAGATTTAATTGATATTTATAGGACACTCCATCCAAAAACAGCAGATTACACCTTCTTCTCAAGTGCACATGGAACATTCTCCAGGATAGATCACATCATGGGTCACAAATCAAGCCTCAGTAAATTTAAGAAAATTTAAATCATATCAAGCATCTTGACCACCATGCTATGAAATTAGAAATCAATTACAGGAAAAAAAAAAAAACATAAAAAACACAAACACATGGAGGCTAAACAATGTGGTACTAAATAACCAAGAGATCATTGATGAAATCAAAGAGGAAATCAAAAAATACCTAGAGACAAATGACAATGAAAACACGATGATCCAAAAATCTATGGGATGCAGCCAAAGCAGTTCCATGAGGGAATTTTATAGCAATGCAACCCTACCTCAAGAAACAAGAAAAATCTGAAATAAACATCAAAACTTACACCTAAAGGGACTAGAGAAAGAAGAACAAACAAAACCCAAACTTAGTAGAAGGGAAAAAGTCATAAAGATCAGAGAAGAAATAAATGAAACAGCAACAAAGAAAACAATACCAAAGATCAATGAATTTAAAACTGGTTCTTTGAGAAGATAAACAAAATTGATAAACCTTTAGCCAGACTCATTAAGAAAGAGGGAGAGTAATGAAATCAATAAAATTAGAAATGAAAAAGGAGAAGTTACAATGGACACCGCAGAAATACAAAGCATCCTAAGAGACTACTACAAGCAACTCTATGCCAATAAAATGGACAACCTGGAAGAAACAGACAAATTCTTAGAAAGGCATAAGCTTCCAAGACTGAACCAGGAAGAAATAGAAACTATAAACAGACCAATCACAAGTAATGAAATTGAAACTGTGATGAAAAATCTTCCAACAAACAAAAGTCCAGGACCAGATGGCTTCACAGATGAATTCTATCCAACATTTAGAGAAGAGCTAACACCTATTCTTCTCAAACTTTTCCAAAAAAAAAATGCAGAGGGAGGAACAATCCCAAGCTTATTCTATGAGGCCACAATCACCCTGATACCAAAGTCAGACAAAGATACTACAAAAAAAGGAAAATTAAAGACCAATATCACTGATGAATATAGATGCAAAATCCTCAACAGAATACTAGCAAACAGAATCCAACAACACATTAAAAGGATCATACACCATGATCAAGTGGGGTTTATCCCAGGGATGCAAGGATTCTTCAATATATGCAAATCAATCAATGTAATACACCATATTAACAAATTGAAGAATAGAAACCATACGATCATCTCAACAGATGCAGAAAAAGCTTTTGACAAAATTCAACACCCATTTATGATAAAAACTCCAGAAAGTGGGCATAGACAGAACCTACCTCAACATACTAAAGGCCATATGACAAACCCACAGCCAACATCGTTCTCAATGGTGAAAAACTGAAAGCATTTCCTCTAAGACCAGGTACAAGACAAGGATTTCTACTCTTGCCATTCTTATTCAACATAGTTTTGGAATTCCTAGCCACGGCAATCAGATAAAAAAAATAATAATAAAAGGAATACAAATTGGAAAAGAAGAAGTAAAACTGTGACTGTTTGCAGATGACATGATACTATACATAGATAATCCTAAAGTTGCCACCAGAAAACTACTAGAGCTAATCGATGAATTTGGTAAAATTTCAGGATACAAAATTATTGCACAGAAATCTCTTGCATTCCTATACACTAATGATGAAAGATCGGAATGAGAAATTAAGGAAACAATCCCATTCTCCATTGCAACAAAAAGAATAAAATACCTAGGACTAAACCTACCTAAGTAGGTAAAAGACCTGTACTCAGAAATCTATAAGACACTGATGAAAGAAATCAAAGATGACACAAACAGATGGAGAGATATACCTTGTTCTTGGATTGGAAGAATCAATATTGTGAAAATGACTATACTACACAAAGCAATCTACAGATTCAATGCAATCCCTATCAAATTACCAATGCCATTTTTTACAGAACTAGAACAAAAAATCTTAAAATTTGTATGGAGACACAAAAGACCCTGAGAAGCCAAAGCAGTCTTGAGGGAAAGAAAACAGAGCTGGAGGAATCAGACTCCAAGACTTCAGACTATACTATGAAGCTACAGTAATCAAGACAATATGGTACTGGCACAAAAACATAAATATAGATCAATGGAACAGGCAGAAAGCCCAGAGATAAACCCACACACCTATGGTCAACTAATCTATGACAAAGAAGACAAGGATACACAATGGAGAAAAGATAGTCTCTTCAATAAGTAGTGCTGGGAAAACTGGGCAGCTACATGTCAAAGAATGAAATTAGAACACTCCCTAATACCATACACAAACATAAACTCAAAATGGATTAAAGACCTAAATGTAAGGCGGGACACTGTAGAACTCTTACAGGAAAACATAGGAAGAACACTCTTTGACATAAATCACAGCAAGATCTTTTTTGACTCACCTCCTAGAGAAATGGAAATAAAAACAAAAATAAACAAATGGGACTACTTAATAACGAAGAGATCACTGAAGAAATCAAAAACTACCTAGAAACAAATGACAATGAAAACACGATGACCCAAAACCTATGGGATGTAGCAAAAACAGTTCTAAGAGGGAAGTTTATAGCAATACAATCCTACCTCAAGAAACAAGAAAAACCTCAAATAAACAACCTAACCTTGCACCTAAAGCAATTAGAGAAAGAAGAACATCAACAAAAAAACCCCCAATGTTAGCAGAAGGAAAGAAATCATAAAGATTAGATCAGAAATAAATGAAAAAGAAATGAAGGAAATGATAACAAAGATCAATAAAACTAAAACCTGGTTCTTTGAGAAGATAAACAAAATTGACACACCATTAGCCAGACTCATCAAGAATAAAAGAGAGAAGACTCAAATCAATAGAATTAGAAATGAAAAAGGAAAGGTAACAACTGACACTGCAGAAATACAAAGGATCATGAGATATTACTACAAGCAACTATAGCCAATCAAATAGACAACCTGGAAGAAATGGACAAATTCTTAGAAAACCACAACCTTCCGAGACTTAACCAGGAAGAAATAGAAAATATAAACAGACCAGTCACAAGCACTGAAATTGAGACTGTGATTAAAAATCTTCCAACAAACAAAAGCCCAGGGCCAGATGGCTTCACAGGCGAACTCTATCAAACATTTAGAGAAGAGCTAACACCTATCCTTCTCAAAGTCTTCCAAAATACAGCAGAGGGAGGAATACTCCCAAACTCATTCTATGAGGCCACCATCACCCTGATACCAAAACCAGACAAAGATATCACAAAGAAAGAAAACTACAAGCCAATATCACTGATGAACATAGATGCAAAAATCCTCAACAAAATACTAGCAAACAGAATCCAACAGCACATTAAAAGAATCATACACCATGATCAAGTGGGGTTTATCCCAGAGGAATGCAAGGATTCTTCAATATATGTAAATCAATAGATGTGATAAACCATATTAACAAACTGAAGGAGAAAAACCATATGATCTTCTCAATAGATTCAGAAAAAGCTTTTGACAAAATTCAACACCCATTTATGATAAAAACCCTCCAGAAAGTAGGCATAGAGGGAACTTACCTCAACATAATAAAGGCCATATATGACAAACACACCACCAACATCGTTCTCAGTGGTGAAAAACTGAAAGCATTTCCACTAAGATCAGAACAAGTCAAGGTTGTCCACTCGCACCACTGTTATTAAAACAGTTTTGGAAGTTTTAGCCACAGCAATCAGAGAAGAAAGAGAAATAAAAGGAATCCAAATCGGAAAAGAAGAAGTAAAGCTGTCACTGTTTGCAGATGACATGATACTATACATAGAGAATTCCAAAGGTGCTACCAGAAGACTACTAGAGCTAATCAATGAATTTGGTAAAGTAGCAAGATACAAAATTAATGCACAGAAATCTTTTGCATTCCTATACATTAATAATGAAAACTCTGAAAGAGAAATTAAGGAAACACTCCCATTTACCATTGCAACAAAAAGAATAAAATACCTAGGAATAAACTTACCTAAGGAGACAAAAGACCTGTATGCAGAAAACTATAAGACACTGATGAAAGAAATTAAAGCTGATACAAACAGAGGGAGAGATACACCATGTTCTTGGACTGGAAGAATCAACATTGTGAAAATGACTATACTACCTGAAGCAATCTACAGATTCAATGCAATCCCTATCAAACTACCAAGGGCATTTTTCACAGAACTACAATAAAAAAGATTTCACAATTTGTATGGAAACACAAAAGACACCAAATAGCCAAAGCAATCTTGAGAAAGAAAAACGGAGCTGGAGGAATCAGGCTCCCGGACTTCAGACTATACTACGAAGCTACAGTTATCAAGAGAATATAGTATGGGCACAAAAACAGAAATATAGATCAATGGAACAGGATAGAAAGCCCAGAGAGAAACCCATGCACATATGGTCCCCTTATTTTTGATAAAGTAGGCAAGAATATACAGTGGAGAAAAGACAGCCTCTTCAATAAGTGGTGCTGGGAAAACTGGACAGCTACATGTAAAAGAATGAAATTAGAACACTCCCTAACACCATACACAAAAACAAACTCAAAGTGGATTAAAGACCTAAATGTAAGGCCAGAAACTATCAAACTCTGAGAGGAAAACATAGGCAGGACACTCTATGACATAAATCACAGCAAGATCCTTTTTGACCCACCTCCTGGAGAAATGGAAATACAAACAAAAATAAACAAATGGGACCTCATGAAACTGCAAAGCTTTTGCACAGCAAAGGAAACCACAAACAAGATGAAAAGACAACCCTCAGAATGGGAGAAAATATTTGCAAATGAAGCAACCGACAAAGGATTAATCTCCAAAATTTACAAGCTGCTCATGCAGCTCAATATCAAAAAAACAAACAACCCAATCCACAAATGGGCAGAAGACCTAAATAGACATTTCTCCAAAGAAGATATACAGACTGCCAACAAACACATGAAAGGATGCTCAACATCACTAATCATTAGAGAAATGCAAATCATAACTACATGAGGTATCACCTCACACCAGTCAGAATGGCCGTCATCAAAAAATCTAGAAACGATAAATGCTGGAGAGGGTGTGGAGAAAAGGGAACTCTCCTGCACTACTGGTGGGAATGTGAACTGGTACAGCCACTATGGAGAACAGTATGGAGGTTCCTCAAAAAACTACAAATAGAGCTACCATATGACCCAGCAATCCCACTACTGGGCATATACCCTGAGAAAACCATAATTCAAAAAGAGTCATGTACCACAATGTTCATTGCAGCTCTATTTACAATAGCCAGGTCATGGAAGGAACGTAAATGCTCATCGACAGATAAATGGTTAAAGAAGATGTGGCACATATATACAATGCAATATTACTCAGCCATAGAAAGGAATGAAATTCAGTCATTTGTAGAGATGTGGATGGACCTAGAGACTGTCATACAGAGTGAATTAAGTCAGAAAGAGAAAAGCAAATATCGCATATTAACGAATATATGTGGAACCTAGAAAAATGGTACAGGCGAACCAGTTTGCAAGGCAGAAATAGAGACACAGATGTAGAGAACAAACGTATGGACACCGGTGGGGGAAAGCGGGGCGGGTGGTGGTGGTGGTGGGATGAATTGGGAGATTGGGATTGACACGTATACACTAATATGTATAAACTAGATAACTAATAAAAAAAAAGAAAAAAGTGAACCAAAAATCTAATAGAAAATTGGGTGAATCTTTTTACAATCTAGGCACTAACTATGTACCAGGTACTATTGTTGTAAGTGCTCTTGTATATAATAACTAATTTAATCTCACAGCACTAGGAAGTAAGTATTATTATGATTCATATTAAAGATGAGGAAACTGAGGTTAAGTGTCTTGTCTAAGATTGTAGGGCTAGTAAGCAGAAGAGATAGAATTTGAACCTCAGCATTCTGGCTCTAGAGCTACACTGCTTCTGTGATGACCGAATACATGTAGTACCTCTGATGTTTAAGTTCTGAATTTTAAAAATATTATAAGGGAAGTAAAAAATATACTAAAAACTGGGAAAATATTTGCAACCTGTATTATAGATAAGGTATTTTAGATTTAGAAGTTTTAGATTTGCAAAGAGCCCATACAAATCACTAACAAATGGAAGAAAGGAAGGAAGGAAGGGAGGGAGGGACGGACGGACGGAGGGAGGAAGGAAGGAAGGAAGGGAGGGAGGGAAACCAGACAGACAGATATAAACAGGCAGTTCACTGAATAGAAATACCAAAGGCCAATAAGCTTATGCACAGTATCACTCATCTTTAAAAAGTATAATTTAAGACAACGCTGAGATATCATTTTTTATTTACCACATTGTCAAGTATTGAAAAGTTTAGTAATATTCAGTGTTTTGACCAATTGGAAGAAAACAGACACTCACACCCTACTGTTAGAAGTGTAAAATGGTAAAACTTTAAAATGGTAATTTGTCAACATCCATCAAAATGTTTAACGTACCTATCATTCGACACATTACTTCCACAGACATATAAGTGGCTGAAGACATATACACACAAGAAGGTTCACTGCATCAGTATTTATAACAGTGCTACTGAAACACGGTCTGCACAGCAGTGATAATCTACAGATGGCTTGTTATTGGTCTGCTGGGAGATCAGGGGCCAGGATGTAATTCAGCTACACTTCTAGGAGCACTGTGAGTTCAGGTGACAACCTTTTCTCATAGAAAGAATTTCTTGATTAAGAAAACAGTATATTGATTTGTATTTGGACGAAAGCTCCTTATCTCGATGTGAAACAGCACTTTGAATAGCACTAGTTTGTAATAACTAAAAATTGGAAATAACTCTTAAGTCTATAGGGGTATTTGTTGGATACATTTAATAACCTGAACCAAAATCCTATGCATTCATTTAAAATAAGGAAAGCTACGTATAGTATATATGTATACATACTGTATATGTATACACACATAGGATGGAGTGTAAAAAATGTTGCAAAGTAGGAGGAATATAGTACCAAGTACAAGATGAAAAAGCACAAGGTTGTATGTACATAGAGTTTCTGGAAGCATACACAAGACGTTGTGAACCATGGTTATCTTTGGGACGTGGGATTGGGATCGTGGAGAGATAGGGCATGGGGCTTTTTATCTGTGTCCCTCTGTACTGCTTTAGTGTCTCTACAACTAGCACAAGCTACGTTTATAATGTTTTAAAACATGAATTAAAAAGTTTTCTTTAGAAGTCATGAATCAGGCTCACTGCAGATCAGGTTTCCAGAAACTGGAAACTTGGGCTGAGATTTGTTTCAGAAGACTTACTGAGACAATCTTTACATGGGATGAATTTCCATGGAGTCATCTGTGTAAAGATGTAACAAACATCAGCTTGTTTTTCCAAACTCAGAAATCTGTTTTTCTCACCTTAAAAAAAAGTTCATTATGGCCAATGCACACACCAACCAAACCAAATTTTTAGTTCGTCTCTAGGATGGGTCTCAAAGCTAGGAAGCGGTGAAGTCAGGACTCTGTCCCTGCAGTGTGACAATCAATGACCTAATTCTGATCATAACTGTTATGAAGAAGCGCAGGACCAAAAGACTCTGTACTCAAGAAGGCCCAAAGGTGGGGGCACATAACAAGTCTTCAAAATCTAGGGGTCCTCTATGCGTCACGGCAACCACAATTTATTCTGCCAAAAATTGTGGGATATTAGGCCTTTCCGAGTCATCTGGAACTCATTAATAATCGTTAACAGTTGTACAGTACCATGCAGTTGGCAAAGCACTTTTCTATCCACTGTCTTACTTCATCCTCATAACAGACCTTTGGAGTAGGTAAATTTCATAGATCAAATTTTATAGATGCAAACACTGGGTACAGAAGCCTTATGCTTACTCCCCAAAGTCACTCAGAAGTGAAGAGGCCCAGCCAGGCTGCGCGGGCTCAAGCTCTACCGCCACCCCGCACTGCCTCCCAAGGCGTGGCCAACCTAAGCGGCCCCAGACGCAAGAGTCTGCGCGCTTGCTCTTATTTTCTGTGTTTATTTGCACGATGTGATGCCTTCGAGCTGGATGAGTTTAAAAGCAGACCACGGCCGTTGCCACTGTTTGCTAAACATTGCCACTTGGAGCAGGCAGAGTACAGACAGCAGCTTGAGTTCTTAGTCATCCTGAACAGGATCAAGCAGGACAAAAAGAGGGGAAAGCAGTTCTTGCTGTTCGGAACGAAGGCGTCGCACATGCTGCGTCTTCTACGGGCACGTCTGTTCTTCCCTACCTTTGTTCTACTTTAAGCTTTTCTCCAGGAGTTTCAGACTAATGACAATGAAGTGATCTTTCTTGAAGTTCTAATTCTGATACCAACTTTTACCATTGCACTGCAGTCTTTCACATCAGACAGCTTTCCTTTCTCAAGGCTCTTTATTAAACTACCCACATCTCATATTCCATTTATATTTCTACTTTCTTGCACATAAACCCTATATAAGGGAATTAAAATTATGTGATAATACCTTCCATTTATTGGGCACCTATTAAATGCCAAGCACTGTGGTGGGCACTTTATATATTGTACATTACCTCTGAACCCTGCAGCAAAGTCTACAGGGTATAACTCATTACTCTCACTTTGCAGGTGAAGAAACTGAAGCTGAGAGTGACTGAGTCTGGACCCTACAGTAGTGAGTGGCAGAGCTGGGATGCAAACGTACCTCTGCTTAGCCTCAAAGCCAAGGTTCTCTCCAGTGCACAGCACCCAGTAATAATGCGTATTGTATTAGCTACTGGAAGGTTTTTAATGAAAATCTTCATTCTAAAGTTATGTATTTTAACCGTTAGCATCCTACTTTTCCTCGGCTCTTACAGGGTGGGTTGGTGGTCTAAGGTGATGAAATTCAACCCTAATACAAATGCAGTGCCCCGATATCATATCCCTGACCAACCTAAGGAGAATTATGGCCTATAATGGACCCTGTGTTCTACTGCCCTCTCCACCTGGTCAGCTCTCAAAGGAAAACAAAATTCATATGATCATTGAGGTCTAGAAATTAACTTTTATTTTAAATCTGTCAAGAACTCCTGGCAGTTATTAAATTTATTAAAATGATTACATATGGCAAAACAAAGAATAGAGGTAATTCTATTTCTCTACAACATAAATTATGAGTTAGAGTCTCAGCAGCTGACTCAGCGTTGTTGAAGATGCTTTTAAAGGTCGGGGGGACTTTGATTTCCAGAAAATGTGAAAGCAGCAAAAGAAAAAGTAAAGTAAAAGTAATTGCAATTGGAGCTATTATGCCAGGATGTGCTAATTGTCAAATCGCCTTGATGTGTTTATAGGCCAGACTCCAAGCTTTGGTATTTAAAGAAAATCATGTGAAGAGCTGTCCTATACTGGCTTGTCATCCATGGCTTATAACATAGAACAAATCTGTTGATTCTTTTTGAAAAGATGGTAAAAATGAATTATGACTAATTCAAATTAAAAAACAACCAGCATCCATTCATCTAACTGAAATATGTAAAAACAAAAACAATTTTATTAAAATATTTAATACCAGAATAACTTATAATAGTATGAAAAAGAGTGAAGTACTTGTCCTTAGTTTTCACTGACATGATCACATTTTCGAAAAATTGTTTTATAAAGATTCCAAAGTTTTATCATGGATCTGTAACTATTTAAGGATCTTGTAAACCAGAAGAACTCATACTTCATCTGATCATACAGTCATAACTTACATATCTTGCTTTGCACTTACTCTTACTGCAAACAGCAATTTAGAAAACAAAGTAAAAATATATATATGTACAAAATATCTTAATATCAAATTATTTTCATTACACTAAATAAACCCAATCCCCAAATGTTATGTTACATGAAAAAGTGTCCTACAATGTATATCAAGACTGATACTGTCCATATATCAACTAGAGCAGCCTCTGGCTTTAAAAGCATTTTGCAAAATAAAGGAAAATGTCACCACGTGGCTGCACTGTTGGCTGTCATTCACACTCACAAAAACGCTGTCCAGTTTCAAAAAAAATTTATAAAATAGGTTACATACTCAGAAAAAACATCCCGCCATAAAAGAGACAAATCCTTTTTACTTCTCTGAGCACAAATATTCTGTTATATCTGGCATCCCTACTGTTTATTCAAATTTCAAGCCTCCCCAAGCTGATTAGAATATTAACATTTGATTGAAAAAGATCTTTCTTGATGTTGATTATTCTCACTCCACGATAGTCTAATTTAGAAACAAAATGTTCTTTCTTTTAATACATGATTTCACCTTAATGTCCTATTTGGCAAAAGTCAGAGACTGTTCAATGTTTTGTTTCCCATATGTTTTAAATTTAAAAATCAATTTTGTGTGTGTATGTATATTCACATCGAGATACATTTCTTTTATTACCTTGTTCTCAATGCAATATAAGTTGTCCATCAGCAACTGTAATTTGAAATGGACCAAATAAGAGGTTTTTAGCTATTCCATATGAAAAACAGTTTCCATTACAAAAAACACTGAACTCTAATGCAAACAGGATTATGTTTTTAAACCTAAACTATAGTTTTAGTTTTATACGGGAACATTTCGAGTTATTTAGATAATAAACTTTTTGAAAACTTCGGCAAAACTTGAGAAAAAGAAAATCCAAATCAATTCTGAAGAGCATTGTGGTGTTTTCCAGCAGTGCTTAAAAACTTCTTTTCTGATCACGTTCATTGCCATTTTTCTTGAATGTACACATTATGTGATCCCTGCACCTTTTATTTTGGAAGTTTGTAACCAACCAGATATGCAGGCAAGATACGTGCATAAAATTCTCACTGTCCCTCGGCAAAGCACACTGAACAATTTTAAATACTTCAGAATTTTTTTTTTTAAAGGAACATTTCATTTGGGCTGAACAGATTTCCAAGTTTTAACATGTGAATTAGTGAATACATTTCAAGGGCTTTCAGCAATTATGGTTTGAGTCCTGGCGTGGGTAGGTCCATCTGGAATGGCACTCACAGTCTCATGAGCATTGTGGTGTTGTCATTTTGAGGCACAGCTGCTCTACTATGCCCACGTTGCAGCTTATTTTCGGGAAAGCAAGGCACTTACTGTAATAGCAATGCAGACATTTTATGCATACTTGGAGTAACATAAAATAAGTTAATATTTCTGATTAAAGTGAGGTCTTATAATTTATACGTCTTTTATAGAAGCAACTAAATGATATATTTAGGACGATTAAAAATAGGAAGAGGCTTGAAAAGGAGTCATCTTCACTGCTGCTCCAGCCCCTAGGATGAGGGTTTATGAAAAAACACAGATGTGAAGAACAGCCATCGATCTGAAAGGTGACAAACTCTTAAAACTGCTGAACCAGGGGCACTTTGACCGTCTTCACTTCTGCAATGTGGGACGACTTCTGGATAATGCAGCTGGTGGTCCCCTGCAGCTTGTCTTTTCCCTGTGCGAGATTTGTTAAGGCCATGGCTGCATTGATCTCCTTCCAGTACGTGTCGTCCTTGCTTGGTCCCTTTCTATTAGCTGCACTACATTTAAGCAGAACAGAAAGAAAATGATCAAACTCACTGCAGCGCACGTAGAGAAGACCACCACTGAAAAGCACAAATGGCAAATAAAAACATACCGCTCACCTGTCACCCTTACTGGATCTATTTTCCAGAGTGTCTGTAAAGAAAAGCAAACATTTGATTACTTTTCTTTTCTGCTATCTTTTTGAATCTCAGGCCTTTCATCATTAATTACGAGGAATGAAAGTTCGTCAGGAAACATGTTGAAAATTGATTACACTTTTTTTTTTTTTTAACGAAGAAGGTGTGAAAAAAAATCTCTTTGCAAAGAAGCAGGAATAAGATGAGAACAGGTAATACAGAATAAAAAGTGGCTCTCATAAACATACAAACATCTGCGGTCAGTTTGTTCTGAGACACTGATTGGGCATTTTGGTGAGGAGGGCGATGGCACAGGGAAAGAGTGCTGACCGTTCCGGGGCAGGTTCTGGTCTCACCCCACTACTCGCCGGCCGTGTGCCTTTGGGCAGATTGTGATGCTGCATGAGGTCTGGGGTACAGTCTCCTGAACTATAAAATAAAGGAGCTCCTAGGTGATCTTCAGGGTGCCTGTGGCTCGGCAGTCTATGATCTCATGGAAATCAAACCTTCATCTCAGAAACAGGACTGGCAGGTAGTCCCCTCTGGCGAGTTAGCCGATGAATAACAGACCCAGTGCTGACAGCAACGCAGGACTCCTGGCGGATTGGAATAAGCAGGCACTGGTCTGTGAGCTCCACACGGACCCCTCATCCCGCAGGACATGAGAGCCAGGCTTGCTGCTTCACTCGGAGCACGAATGTCTATCAAAACCACACCTTATAAAGGAAGACGAAATGGGTTCTTGATCCGGATTAACCCTCTCTGGGGGAGCTCCTCTGGCCAAAAGAGCAAGGTATCAGGAACACAAAAATAGACATGCTGGAGGGAAAGATTCCAGAGGGTAAAGGGGGGCAGCGGCATGGCACGGGAGGTTAGAACACAGAGTGGGGCTGGAGCTCCCAGCAGCCTTAGAGACGCCAGAAATACAGCGGTTAAACCTCCGCCACCAGCACCACCACCAGCAGCGACAAACACCATTGAGAACCTACAGAACGAAGCCCTGCACCCCACACAGGAAGCATGGGGACAGGGAGTTTGCTCACAGCGTCTCTGGGCTCCACGGCCTCTGGAAAGCTGGCTTTTCCTGCCCTCAGTTCCCTCCCTTTGTTCTCCTCCCCTAACTCCCTGGCAGTGCTCAAAGCTAGTTTGCCGCGGTGCAGCCTCATCTCCAGCCCTGGGCTCCCAGAGAGTCGCGAAACTCGGAGAGACCTGGGGGGGAGATCAGGAACACGATCATGATATAGTCCCAGCAGGGCGACATTTCCCAGGGACGTGACCGTGTCGACAGGGCAGCTAAACCTTGATGCCCTCGATGGATGAAAAGAGTCGGGGAAAGCTGTTAACACATCCTGAGTCAGGCCAGGCAGTGTAGACCGGGAGATAGTAACGGTCACCTTGAGCTCTTTGCACAGCCTTTCACTCAGGGCCACCCTACCTACCCTGCCGAAAAAGAAGACAAGCAAACACAACAAAAGCGCGTAGTGAATAAACGGCAAGGTTGTCACGAAAAGTGAGTGAGATGAAGTGTGTCTGGCCCCAAATGGAACAATAAACGTTAGTCCCTTTGGTCTCCTTTCGTTTTAGGGATCTTTGGAAAAATAACTGGATTCCTGCGTAGTTGGTCCCCCTCCGGAGCCCTGCTAGCCTCTGGATCTTTCAGCCCCTACGAGGTAGGCCTGGATGGTTAGCTACACCTCTGCTGCTTGATAATTTTGGAATTATAATATTGCTTATGTAAACAGAAGGAAAAGAATGACAACTTTGAATTCACAGGACCCTCGTAACCCTCGCTTACAGATCACGTCCTACATGTGGGCACAACTCCAAGCACTTTGTGTCTTGGCTTATCCAGCATCAGTGTCTCTGCTGTCTGTCAAGTCTTTCTCCGTTTGGTGCTATTAACTGCAAATCTCTGCTCAATAATGACAGATACAAGGCACTACCAGAACAGAGAGTAAGTCAGTGCCTTTGTTTAGGACAAGAAAAGCTAACAACATTGGACATTTTACAGAGAGAAAAAAAAAACGAGTTAGGCCTTTGCTCAATTTTGCCCACAAATTGCAACAATTCTGTTGCCAAAGTGAAGCAATAGGTTATGGAGATATTTATCCAATGGAAAGACTTGGCAAAAGCAGAATAAGTTCCATGAAGGTTAAATAACATTAGGGAAATAACAAAACATAATTCAGAAAAGACCATGTAACTGATGCTCTGGCTTACGAACGAAGCTGTCTCGCATGTACACAGGGGACCAGCATCCGATTCCCCACCTGGATGGGCAACAGAGTGCAGACAACAGGAAGGAAGCCCGTGGCTGCCAACTCTGTAGGTGGAAGGAAGACACGTAGGTCCCTGGGAAGGTCCACGAGAGCTGGTTTAAGGTGAAGTGTGAACTAGGGTGTTCTGCATCCCCGCGGCCAGCCAGACGCCACAAGCAGCAGCCCCCATGGCTGCCTACCAGGATCCTGCCACCAAGAAACAAGCTTACTATGGCCAACCGTGAAATTATAAAACTCTGCTTACTCTTGGGGTGTATGTGTTTTACAGTTTGGTGCCTATGAAAATACCTTTGAAGTGTAAACACAGAGACCCCGATCCCCGTTCGGGTATTCTTAATCAGTTTCACGAATGTCAACAATGTCCTCGCAGCAAAGATGAATCCTGTAATTTATTTCTAAGGCAGAGAGGGCACTCAGTTCAATGTCATTTGGTATGGATTCAGGTTCCTTTCCCAGCAACAGAAGAAAAGGCTTCATAAAAAGGAATGAAGAGAAGACACACTTTGCTTCTCTATCAGTAGTAAATGTTCAAACAGCATGTAACGAAGTTCGATGTCAAAGATTTCAAACCAACAAGCAAAAGCTGACTGCTGGGGGGTCAAACGCTGCTTTGGGGGCATCTCTGTGCCGAGGGTAGTTTCGGTGCAAAACTTCAGCTGGTGCTGGAAGGGCGTGCTTCTGCTGCTGCTGGCGAGCTGCCCGCGTCGCCGGGGTTCTGTGCGTCCGAGAGCCACCTCCTGCAGAGCAGCGGTTCCCAGAAGCACCAGCAGAAGGGAGACAGCAGACAGGGGCCCTTGTACTCTGAAACATTCGTACTTTTGTAGGAAAGCAAAGGAGTATAAGCATCTGGCAATCTGGGGAGACTGTTCTCTATTCCTGGTGCTGAGCTGAAACCTGGGGAGACGCCCCAGCGGCTTCAGAGAATGGAGGTCGTTTGAGGGGGACTCAGACAATTTACAATCCGCTCATTCTATTAAATGTGCTAAATGTGGAATGTTCTTTTTCATGTGCTCTTTTCCTTTGAAGTATAAACTCACCGGCGCTTATCTGGTTCAAGTATTTTGTGTCTCTTCGGCCAGTCGTCAGTATTTAAGCAGCGGTGGGTTTCTGGGCCACCACTCGACGCCACTTCAGCAGACAGGAGGTCTCTCACCAGCCCCCTCCAGAAGCGGCGCCCAGTAGCTCAAGAGAGGACGTGACAGGAGCAGGAAGGGGTCTGAGCAGACGCCCGTCCGCCGTCACTGCCCAGGCACAGACCCGGGTCCGAGGCCAGCTCAGCTGCCTCTCTCACTCTGCAAGTAGCTTGGCTCTGCCGGTCCCACGTCTGAGCTAAAATGCCTTTTTAGATCCCAAGGTTCCAAAAATCAGCTACGCTGTCAATTATCATAAAAGCAACTGGTTGGCAGGAACAACGTACTGAACCAGCCAAAAGAGCGTGTTTTAAGACCAAAAAAGAAAAGGAATGAAAAAAAGAGATGCGTCGTTAGGAAAATCTTGGATGCTGTAAAACCCAAACCATGTTGAAACTTAAAATGGGGCTATCCTCAGTTTGGACATGTGTTTCCTTATAAAGTTAAGTAGAGAAACAATTATAAAGAAAATTCAGTTCTACTGCAACCCGAGATGTGCAAGCACAAAGCCCTGTGGGCAAAGTGTCCACTCACGTTTGAGAGATGCAGCTCAGAAGCATTCATTCTGATATATATTCCTGAGGTAATAATTCTAGTCGTAAAAAGAGAAAAAAATATGGCCAAATCTTCTGCACTGAGATTTTTTTTTCAAATTTAATCAGTAAGGCTTGTTTTAAAATGTTCCACAAAATACTACTCACACCACTGAAAGGTAAATAAAATTAAGATTAAGAAAACAAGTATTTTAAATTACATAATCTAAAAATCATGTATTATATGTTTCCCTAAATTAAAATGGAAAGAGAGCTCCAGACGCTTGACAAATGTGCCTTCTCACACTTGGTCGGTTTGGGAGCCGCTGCTGGAGACAGCAGATGTGGACAGCCAGGCTTTAGTGTTTCTGGTCTCAGGGGTCCCAAGAGACCCTGGCGCACGAGACCAGTTTCTGGAGCTATTTACATACTTGGAACAACTGAGATAAAGCACGAGACTCTGGTGAATCGGGTAGATATAAAGCCTCACTGAATATTCTGAAATACCGATCGCTCCAGATTTGCAGGAACTCACACCAGACAGCATCGACCCCGTCTCTCTCTACTTCCCCACACACTGGATCTGGGCGGGGCTCACACACCCCTACAGACTGGTTCCACCGCGGCTGGACATTTCTTTACTTTTAAAAACAGCATTTGTTGTTGTTCTCTAATAAGAAAGGCATGCAGGTTCGCTGCAGAAAATCCAGGAAAAAGTGGAAAAGAGAAAATAGAGGGCACTGACGGATAACTCAAATTAATATTTGGATGTACTGACTCCCAAAGCAAGTTTATATACGTTTTTTAAAAAGGAGTCACTTTGTACGTGTTTTAAGATTTTTTTGATGTGGACCATTTTTGTGTGTGCGTGTGTGTGTGGTACGCGGGCCTCTCACTGTTGTGGCCTCTCCCGCTGCGGAGCACAGGCTCCGGATGCGCAGGCTCAGCGGCCATGGCTCACGGGCCCAGCCGCTCCGCGGCATGTGGGATCTTCCCGGACCGGGGCACGAACCCGCGTCCCCTGCATCGGCAGGCGGACCCTCAACCACTGCGCCACCAGGGAAGCCCTTGATGTGGGCCATTTTTAAAGTCTTTATTGAATTTGTTACAATATTGCTTCTGTTCTATGTTTTGGTTTTTTTGGCCGCAAGGCCTGTGGGATCTTAGCTCCGCCACCAGGGATCGAACCCGCATCCCCTGCATTGCAAGGCAAAGTCTTAACCACTGGACCACCAGGGAAGTCTCTGTATGCGTTTTAGAACTTGCTTTTTCACTGAACTTCTACATCTTCCTTACCCTTACCCCTTACCCTTTCGTTAACAAACAAGATAATAGTCTATCATTTGGCTTCCCCTGATGTGGCAATGTTTTTTGTTTTGTTTTCTTTTTTTGTTTCTTGTATTTTCGCCTGTGAAAAAGAAACGGCTTGAAAGAATTCAAAATCCAGCTTCGCCCGGTTTTAACTTGGATTTTGAGAGTCTCGAATGTTACAAGAAGGGGTTATCTTTAAAATAACAATTACTAGCATTTCATCATTTAAGCAATCTCAGTTGATAAAGCCACCTTCAAAGACCATCGCAAGGTCTAATGCATTATTTACACAGAGAGCCCATTAAACACCTTTTCTATACCTTTTGCTAGTATTCTAGACCACAGAGATACAAAAAAATGACTTTTTTTCCTTATTATTTAATCTGTAACATCAAAAAATCAGTCCAAATCACAGAATAGGAAATCTAAAGCTCCGCTGAGCTCATCCTCAGACTTTAAATTAGAGACATTTTAATAGATGCGACACCCCTAAAATCACTCTTGCATCACCAGGACTGAATTGCTGCTAAGTAACTGCTAGACAGCCGTTGCTGCATCACTTTAGGGGAAATGTCTGTGGTTATCCTCTCTTTGGGGTAGTTAGAGCTTTTGAATAAGTAAAGATAAATCATCCCAAGTGATTTTGCTCAAAAAAAGGAAGGATAAAAACCTACCCAACAACCTGTAACACTTATCTGTTGATGATTAAACTGCTTTTTCCAGTGCCATGGACTGAAGGTGAATTACACGTTAAAGCTTCAGCATGACAGGAAGAGATTGCACCAAAGCTTGGCGAATATCAAGGCTATCGCTCATGGAAGGATTAGTGGGGCCTTTCGGAATAGTGAAAATTATAAAATGAAACCCGCCTCATCTTCATGGATGGAGCTGGTATTTCTTTTCCCTTTGCAATATACTAGTTAAATTATTTATCCTGAGGCCTTAAAGAATGAGTGGCTTCCAAAATTATTTCAGAGTTTAAAGAAAATCTTTTCCAAAAATTAAGCCAGTGTTTCCTCCAGCCATGACTTCCACCATCTGGAGAAAGATTCTTTTCCTTCCTGCCACCTCTCACGTGGGCTGGCCTCTCACTATAGCTAATAGTGCCCAGATGTCCTGGATCCGCAGGGTCCCCACCGTCAGCTGCCTTTCTGTCAATGCGTCCTCCTCTCGATCTCCTCCCAGAAAACAAAAAATTAGAAACCACACCCCTCTCTTCTGGACCAATAGTGAAGACTGGGGTAGCTGACACCTCAAAGCTTTCAGGAAAGGTTATAGTTCCATTAACAACAGCAGAACATCTTTATCGTTCCGGGAGCACCCATGACCGTGGCTAAACCTCTAAGTGTCGATGGGCTCCCTATCATTTAGGGAGCTACATAGCTGTCCTGCGGCTTTTCTGATGATGCGGAGGAAAAGAACTTGAGGCCGGTGGCTCCTTATTAACTCCCAGCTGAACCTCTGTTCTGGTAAAACGCACAGTTATTCTGACCTCATCAGTCTGGACTGGAGGACTAAAGGCACAGGAGGTGGGATCTGTAATTTGAACGTAACTTTTCAAATAAGCGGAGTACCACCCAATTAGAATGTCTCAACTCCACTTTCCATCTTTTCCACTAATTAAAGGTCCTCAATGCTAAGTTACTCTGTGCTCCGACTTTCACACCTGGAAAGCAGGGCTAATCACACTAGACTCAGGTTATGAGGACTTCATGTTTTCCAGAACACTTAGAAGAAAGCTTAAGCATGTATACCAAGAACTATATAAATCCTTGTAAACATTTCTAAAAATTAACCTCTCCTCTCACTGTATTTTTTACATCTAGAATATGGGGCTGAATGTTAGTTCATCAGAAAAAATAGTGTTGTTCAGAGATTTAATATGAAAACCATTATGTAAGGATGAAATATTTTAACTCTGGCCAAAGCCCATGAGCACAGATTAATGCATTAATTGTGCAGAATCTATCATCTTCAAAGACAAAATGGCTCTTCTGATGCTATTTTGTGCCAGAGTACACAACATGCCAAGACAAAGAACACTGGAGCCACTTTAAAGAATATCTACTAACTTGAAGTGTCTAATGGATTTTGTTACTTCATTTTCTCAAGGGGAATATTGGAGATGTCACCCCAGATGTTTCATCCATGAAAGCTAGGTTTCTAGCCAAAGTCTCAGAAAATGACTTCCTAACTATACCCGAGTAACTTCCGTGTGTGCCCGTGCGCTGCAAGGGGCGCGAGTTGGTTATGAAAGTGTTCCCTTCCACGTGCAAGTTGGGCTGCTAGTTCTGAAAACAGGGTGGTCTTACTCTGATTCTCAGCTGAACTTTAATTCTGTCCCCGTGTCCCAACACTGACACTCATCCTCTAAGTTCTGCAATAGCACGAGGGCTACATAACAGCCGCCACACCACAGGTCTCGGAGGTTAATGTTTAATAAACATGTAGCTGAACAGTGTTAGGTTACAACGTACTAATGCGACTTTCTTCAGCAAAGAAAGGCCTTTTAAATGGAAAAATGTGCATTTGCTATCATCTAGAAACTGGCTGGAAAGTCTGGCTCCACCCATGTATTTTCAAGCTCTTCAGTATCTCTGAAAAATCAAAAAGTACTTTTGCTTTGATATATGAACTGAAGTGTATCTTTGAGTTGGCTCACATTATGGCCATGCTTTTCAAATTCCTTAAATTACCAGAAATGACACTTCAGACTAGGAGATCTTGCTGTTAAACCTGTCTGAATGCATTAACACCAGAAATGACACAACAAGAGAGGTGACGTTCGCCAACCCCTTGGATCTTCCAGAAGAGGTGCAAGTGACAGTTCTCTACTCACAGTTCGTCTGCTGTACTTATTAATAGAAAAGAAGCATATTTTAGACATAAGATGAACAGTATTACGAGTCTTTCTCCTACATTTCAGATACATTTTGATGCTCCTAATACACTTAAAATGTTAAAATTATACTTGGCATGTCAGTGTTCTATGTTCACACATTTCTACATTTAAAGGTTCTGTGATTTTCTGCTTTTAATTTCAGAAACAGTCATTTGAAGTCTAAACTAGGGTGGGGAAGGACTTTCAAATGAAAATTGGGAAGATTTTTGTTGATGTTGTTGAAGGTGGGAGAAGCTGAAAAGCAGGGAGAGGCGTAAAGATGAGGAAGAAGGCCTTGCGGGCCTGGGCCGTGGCTATGGGTCCGAGTGTCCCTAGTCTAGAGGTCTTCTGATGACCCGATCTGACCAGAGAAGACCAGATAGTCACTAGGAATCGACACCCCAAACCATTCATTAAATTCCAGTGGCATATAGATCCTATTTCCCTGCTATCACCTAAATGTAGGATACAAGAAATTTCTAGAAGAGAGTAGGGGATAAGTTGCTTTCACCTAACAAGTTGATCTATTTGGGGAGGAAACAAAAACATTTCATAGATCAAACCTACCTTTTTGTACAATAATTTCTCTAAGGCACAGGATGTATCTTAGGACCATAAGAAAATAGCTGGCGGTTTCACTAGAAACAGGGCGTCGGGTGAGTCATTTATGTGCATCGCATCTCAGGTTCACCTATAAAATGGGGATAAGAGTAACCCCTCCTTCCCGGGCTTGCAGTGAGGATTAAATGAGGTGCCCAGTGTAAAGCTTGTGGAACAGAGCCTGGTGCACAGGAAGGGCTTTGGCATCACGACTCCCTGAGGGAAGTGAAGCATGTCGGTCGACCTTTACCCGCTGAGGGGGCCACCCCAGGTCCCTTGGGGGTGCCGAGGGTCCTATGGCTCAGTAGGATCCGTCGGGGCTGCGTTTAATGAACCAAGTTCCTGATTCTACCTTCGTATCGGTAGCAGATATAACATTTGTATTAGGAAAATGCCGTTCAGAAATGGGTGACTCTAGGTTCAAAATGCTTTTGTCTATTTTTGCTTAAACATGAATATAATACCACTTAAAATATGCCTTTTTTGGGGGGGGATGGTGTAACAAAAGTTTACTTGCATTACTTTCCCCAGGTATTACAGTTTTTGCTATGCTGTGATGTATATAGTTCAGGGAGAGTCATTACAAATACAAACTTGAGGATAAAGGGACCCAAGATTTTCATGGTAATATATTACACAATACTTCAGAATAATCAAATCACCCTCATTCTCTTCTAACTGGAGCAGCTATGGTAATAACAGACTGTTATAAGATCTGTGTTTTCTGTTTTGAAAATAAACACGTAGGCCCAGCTCTATATTGCTGTCATGGTGGGGACTTTTATTTTTGGGAGTCTTATATTTTTTTAAATTTTCCTTTGGGAAATAGCAATCCAGATGGGGGTCATCAAAAAGTAATTATTCAACCTAATGTGGATTTTTTTTTTCTTCCTAGGGTAGGATAAAAAGCTTTTATAAACTCAAGTAAACTTAGTTTCTGCTGCCCTTAGAAGAATACTTTGTTCAGGCCTGCCTCAGGAAGAACAGAGCATGGTGTTGTTATACATTGTGATGAGGTTTATACACCGTTTTTGGTTATTTTTCATCTGTTATTTTTAAAGCAGCCCTGAGAGGTACCTGGAGCTATATGATCTCTAAAGAGGAACAGGGATGGGGAACAGAACCACCATGCAAACAGCGTGGTCACCCCCAGGACCAAAATCACTACAGTAGAGCTCAGTGGTCAGCATGCTGAACTGAGCAGTGACAGGGTCCTGTCTAGGCCTGCTGGGGGCTTTGCTTTTGAACAAGAGCAGAAATGGCAGAGCAGCTGGGACCAAAGGGCTGAAGAGGATCAAAGTGCTAGTGACCATCACCTGGAAGCCACCCAGAGGCCCAGGGACAGGCTGAGAACTAGGGACGACCCTCGGCCGTGTCTGCTGGAGGGTGAGCTGAGCCCCTTCTTCCTGCAGAGCATGTGGGTCCCTCCTGTGCTGGGACCACCACCCGCCACCGATGACCCAAATTAGACACATAGGCTCCACGCTACAGCCTTAAGCAATGCAATCTTCAGCAGGGGTGTCTCTATCACAAGATAGTAAAAATACAGTACTTAAACGTGAAGCAAAGAAACCGTAAAGAAAGAGCGCAAACACTCTTAGGGTCTTAGATAAAAAAAAAATAACAGAGCTTGATGACTACCAGAAAGAAGCATGAGTACAGCACACAGAAAAGTTCTTGTAAAGCCATTTCATGGAAATTTAAATGCAGAGGAATGGCATGTTCACGACTTAAATATATTTAAATGCCAAGCAGTTGCCATAGGTAATGCCCTGTAAATGTCGCAGCCTGTTTTAAAAGTAAATAAGACACCCAGAAATAAAAGAGAAAACATATTTGTTTTAATCATTAAAAATGACTGATTTAGAGAAACGGACAATGAACCCAATATTATTTTTGGACTAAAAGCAATCCTCTGTAATTCCTGATATCTTCTACCCTTTCACATACTTTCTGATGACTATAGAGAGAAATATATTTTAACAATCAGTTGTGTAAACTAATTTTGAAATAAACAAAAGAGAGACAGGGAAAAGCAGAAAGCTGTAGAAAAACAGAGAAAAGAATCAAAAATTACATTCTTAGGACCAACCAGATCCACTTAGTCACACTTTTGGGTTTGGTGATGGGATGCACTATATACACTCACATGTGATTTAAATATTAAATTCTCTCTAGAGAACCAGAACTAGGTGATGAATACGCACGGTGCAGAAGATCATAGTCATTGCTTTGAATCAAAGGACTACACAAAAGAGCCTGGCTCTCACACTCCAGGGTAAACAAACTACATACTTTCATCATGAAAGCACAAAAAATTGCCCCTTCTTTGGGTAATGACAGCCAGGAAAATCGTAATTCCTTGCAAGATTCCCAAGCTCTCGCAGGCATGTGGTTTCTCCCCTCCCTAGTGGTGACTCTCCACACTCAGAAGGGGAACGCAAAGGGGCAGAACAGTTACTCACAAAAACTAAAGAACTGGGAAGGCTCCTGAAACTACAGATGTTCCACGGCGATGCTCACTGTATCCTCTGTTGTTTTAGAGGTCTGTCCTGTTAGACGCACAGCCAGTTAGAGCCAGCAGGAGTGAGCCACTCATTACGCATACGGTTTGCACATGGGTCCAAAGCCAGGGGAGCTAAAAGCATCTATTGAACAAGGGAGGAGAAACCATCCTTCCCAGGCCACCACAATGGGAGCTGAACACAGGACGTTACAAACACGCAGGAAGAAGTGAGCCATTGTTCCATTCAGGCCTCGGGCAGCATTAATCACACAGCCCTCAGCACAAGATGGGAATAAGAGTTAGTCGGTCGGGCTTTTTAGGAAATATACTTCTCTTATTTTCCAAACTCTAAGTAACTGGATATATTATCCCACTGATTTTCAGCCTACTTTAGGAGACAAATACTGAATGGTATCGCTTATATGTGGAATCTACAAAATAAAACAAACAAATGTGTACAGCAAGACAGAAGCAGACTCCCAGACAGAGAGAACAAACTAGTGGCTACCAGTGGGGAGAGGGAGGGGCAGGGGAAACTGCTGTGTATAAAACAGATGAGCAACAAGGGTCTATTGTACCGCTCAGGGGATGTGGCCATTATCTTGTAGTAACTTTTAACGGAGTGCAACCTGTACAAATACTGACTCGCTGTGCTGTGCACCTGAAACTAACGTAAATACTGTAAATCAACTCTACTTCAATTTTAAAATGGAATGACCTTCTTAGAACAAATAATAAAATCATTAGAGTAATTGAAAAAATTAAAAAATAAAAGTTACTTTATTAGATAGCTTACTGGATAATAGATAATAGATTCTTACTTGGACAAAAGGAGGCACAAAAATCCTTTCTTTCAAAGTGAAAGGCAAAGGAATCTGTATTTGTCCTGATTTATAGGACCCCCTGGAGAAGCATAAAGAAACGAAGGATGTGTAATGATGAAAATGCACTGAATTAATTATTCACGAGTAAAAAAAGGAGGTAATGGGAGTTGTGTGGGGCAAGTGTTGAAAGCATCTGTCAAAAGGCTGCTTGAGAAATGGGAGTCCCAGTTTATGATTAATTGAAAAATTATTCAAATGGAAATTCCATGCTAATGTTAGCAGTCATTAAGACAGAGAAAGAGAATAACCCAATTAGTTACTCAAATTCCTACAGCTGCTTTTAATGGGATTAGTGCCTTTTTTTGGTTTATCTTGAATTGAGAAATTGAGTGCACCTGTTCACTGCTAATCAGTGTGAACTGGGAAGGGTGACGTTCACTTAATCACACTTTCCCCCTCCCACAGTAACTTGCAATGGAAGAGAGCAGATCTGGAACCAGAGAGCTCAGGGTCTGAATCCCAGCACTGCTGCTTATTAGCATGTGGTCTGGGGAAAGTCGGTTAATATCTCTGCGTCTCATTTTTTTTTCTCATCTGTAAAATAGACACAAAATACGGAATGATGAAGACTGTTGCAGAAATTAGTAATAATCACTGCAAACCACCAGGCAGCCAGGCATCCTCAATAAAGAGCAGCTATAATTATTCCACAATTGCAAACTCTTTGTAGTGGCAGCAAACTAGGAGGCAATGTTGAAGATTTACCCTGAAATGGAACAGATAATGAATAACACAACAATTCAAAATAGTTTTTTCATTTGAATTGTCTCCCCTGGGTCACGGGCAGGCATGTTATGTCTCTGACACTCCAGTGTGGAAAATTCCCCAAAGGGCAAGACTGCATATTGTGGAGACTTCAGTGTTGCAACGGCTTGGAGAAGGTCACTTAAGTTGCTTAGTAGCCACAATACGCAAAACATCAGAATGGAGTCTTCGATGAGAGTAAGAATGAGCATACACACGGCAAGTTCCAGGATTAGGTCAGCAACCGGTCTTTTGCTGCTCATTTTTGGGGTTGGCGCACGTAGCTGTTCTTGGCCTGGCAGCTTGCATGTGTTATCCACGCAATCATATAGGTATGCTAGCGTGTTTACTCTTAATTGCTCGGAGAAAGTTTTAAATTGTGAAGATCTTTACTCAAGATAGAATATGGCATTTGCATCTGGGGAAACAGCTTTGGAAATGCCCAGTTCTTAAAAGACAGGTCTCTAATCTTTGTAAAAAGCTCTATGAAGAGCTCACTGACTGATACAATTCCACAAGGGAAAAAATAACTACTTAAAACATACATTACCTAAAAGACCTTAATTGTATCACTGCTTTATCCTAAACAGCTGTACTTGGTATCCTTCAATTGGGGTAAGAATATATGGGTTATTTCAGTACTCCCGACATCTTACAAGGAGACCAACATTTATTAAAAATTCTTCCCACTGCACAGCAGAATGCGAGAGATACTCCATTTCCCTTGGAATTTTTGTGCCATCTTTGGATGCCTGGTGCTTTCATAGAGAATGGGTAACAACACTACAATGAAGCTGAACTTATCCAAGTAAAAACCAAATTTTTTTGAGTATCAAATGGAAAATTACACTTTGTACACAGCATTTTACCCTCCCCCCCCCTTTTGGGGGCGTAATTAAGGTCCAGGTCAACTTATCACAATTCACAGTGGCGACAACAGTATTTATCAAGCATTTCGCAAGTCATAAATGTGCATTAATCTCATTTCCTTTTTGTGCACACTTGTATCATTTTCCCCATTTTACAACTGAGACTCAGAAAAGCTGGCTGACAGGTCCGAGGCTAAACTCAGTAAACCATAGGGCTAGTACTAGAAGCCCAATCTTTTAATCTTAAGTGCAATAGAACGGGCTCTTCTCCATGGTGTCTTCATTTACCGCTCTACAGGTGCATTGGTTGGTTCAGCAAACATTTACTGAATGCACTCTAAATGTCAGGCACTGTGACCTTAGAAATACAGTAAGTCCCCTACCTACAAAACAGTTCTGTTCCGAGAGCACGTTTGTTAAGTCCAACGAAGTCAGCCTAGGTACCCAACTAACACAGGCGGCTCTACAGTACTGTGCTGTAATAGGTCTATAATACTTTTCACACAAAAAACACATAAAAATCAAACAAATAAAACATTTTTCATCTTACAGTACAGTCCCTTGAAAAGGACAGTAGTCCAGTACAACAGCTGGCATGCAGGGGCTGGCATCGAGTGAACAGGACAGAAGACTTACCGACTGGAGGAGGGACAGCAGGTGGGAGATGGTAGAGCTGAAGCAGATCGTCAGCAACAAGAGACGCCAGCTACACTGCCGCCGCTACACCTCAGCAGCACCGGCTACATCGCCGCCGCTACACCTCAGCAGCACCGGCTACATCGCCGCCGCTACACCTCAGCAGCACCGGCTACATCGCCGCCGCTACACCTCAGCAGCACCGGCTACATCGCCGCTGCTTTTACACCTGCTTCCAGCCAACCTGGGCTTGAAATAAAGTTACTGCACTACTGTGGTCTACACAGTCCTGTAAGTGAAGTACACAAAGGCACGACCACTTGCAGAGGATGCACGCACGTGACAACTAACTCACGTGGCCGGACACGTGAACACATGTTCGCATCTTTGAAAGCTCGCGACTTGAAGGTTCGTATGCAGGGGACATACTGTACGAATTACAGATGGGTCTCACCCCAAGCAACTCACTGAGTAATGACAAGAGCTCCGTGTGACTAGTGCTCCGGGGGCCCTGAGTGGGGCTCTGAGTGAGATGGCATCCTCTGGGGCGGCAGAGATGAGGCCACGGGCAAGTGCGTCCAGCATGCACCCTCCTCCATTCACGCCTGCGCCCAGCCAGCGCCATCACCATCTGAGCACCAGGACACAGTAAAGACGGGAAAGCGACCGGCCAAGGTAAAGATGAGCGGCGGCCACTGAGGCAAAGGTGGGGAGCAGTGTTCCAGGTGAAGGGGCAGCTGTATGAAAGGGCAAGGCGATGCCGGCACCTGACCCCCGTGTCAAATCTTTCTGTGCAGCTGAAACGAATGAGGCGTGCGAAGGGGCAGGTGAGAGATCAGCAAAGGCCGGGTGCTGAGGGGTTCCTGGGTTTGGGTGCCAGGAGGAGGAAGGTGAACTCCATCCTGAAAGGATGTGTAACAGTGACACGATTGGACCTGGATTTCAGAACGATCCCCCTTGCCTTAGTGGAAGGTGAGACCGCGGCAGGAACTCAGACAGGTGAGGAGTGGGGGTGGAGGACGCAGCAGTGGGGACGCTCGCTCGGGGGCAGCCTTGCTGAAGGGTAGGTGGGGTCTGGGAGCACGAGGCAGGAGCCTCTACCGCCTCTGGGGCTGCCTCCCGTGACTGGGTGGGTGGGGATTCTCTGAGTCCGGAAGGACGGAGGGAGAGCACGTTTCAGCTTGGAGGGCACGGGCCGTCGGGAGCCTGACGGTGACATGCTGAGAGTAGGAAGTGCTTTGAGGGCCTTCGAATGTGGACGCTGATGTGCCCAGGGATGCAGGACGCCGCCCTGAACAAGAAGAGGACGCAGCGTGGCCGCATTACGTAGCAACATATTTAAAACATTGTGATATTATCTCCTCAAAGTAGTCATCGTAACATGGAACTCGATCGGCATATAGATAAAAGAGGTGTACAAATAAGTAGATATGGGTGGGTCTTACACGAATAATGCTTTAGCACGTAGATCTAAATACCTTCCCATATGCTGGCTAATACTATCCAGCGTGTGATTAAAAAAAGTGTCAAATACCAAAGTCTTGAAAGATGATTTTCAAAACTTTATTAGTCACACCCTTTATCCATACTGCATTTGCTCTCAGAAGGAAATGTACACCCGAAGGGTGAAAAGGAAAGAAATAGTTTCCTTAAGCGAAGGAGCAGAGAGAGCAGAGCATGTAGCTGGCTCCCTGCCTGTCAGAGAACACTGAAAAGCCAGACGTTTCAAGGCGAATCTCCACTAATCCACCTTTTACCAAAGTTCGCACTTAAAGTCCACCTTTCGACATGAAACATTTAATAGGAACTTTATTTTAACCACAAAGTGCCCTTAAAAAATGTAGCATCGGATTCCATACTAGGCTAAAAGAAGAACGTATTAGGTAAGTGAAAAGAAACATGTATTTTTTTAAAAAAAAAGAAAGAAGAAAAAAAGGACTTGTGAAAAGCATAACGCGGTTAATGAGGATTTCCACTGAAGACCGAACGTTAATGACAATGCAAAGTTTCTTTCCTATTGAGGACACATGCTTCTTAAAGAATGGATAAGTCAGTAAAGTCCATTTTCTAGTGGCATATTTGGAGACACAATTTTAATCTGTTGAAATGGCACAGAGACAAAAACCAAAATACAAATAAACAACAACAAAGAAACGTTTTCTTTTAGAAAGAAACTCCATTTAATTGGCTTCCACTCTCGCGGTTTAAATTCAGCTCCTTAAGGGGGGAATAACTCCCTCAGGAAGGCAGCTTTTTGTTGGGTATGTGCATGATGTTCATTTGTCTTGCATCTAAAAATTAGAACATAACAAGCTTCTAATCATCACTTGTTAATTTGAAACAAAAAGAATTCTTCTTTTCCATTGAAAGCAGACTGTACTAAAAAAAAAAAAAAGCAGCATTCTCCAAGGTCATATGCTGTTGGCAAAGCTCAAAAAACCCTTATAGTCCAACTTGCTTATGTTCAGCTGTGTTTACTTAGACTAAACTTGACAAAGTCTGCGTCTGATTATCCTGAGCAGTCATCTGCCCACAGATAAATAGATATTACACAAACTTCTGGAGGGAATGACATTTGGCCTCCATAATTTTGGAATAATTTACTACGTACCCTCAACTTAAAACACCAAAACGATCCGCAATATGTTTGGGGGATTGGAACATAAATATTTCATTTCACAGAGGGAGCAGTCTCCATGACCTTCATGGGTTTTAGGTGATTTACTAACGAAGTGGGGAACTGCTCTGGGAGGTGTGGAGCTGTTCTGTAACAGGCAATTTCGAGGCAACATTTATTTCAGACTTTTCAATAACATCAAGATTTCAAGGGATTTCTGTAAACAAACTGTCACTTAGAGAAAAAACTTTCCATCAGTATTTCTGCATCAAGTCTCCAGAACAGAACATGCGTATAAAAATAAGAGTTAACTAAATTATTTCCAGAGACTACATGTTAGAGTAATGTTTACACTATTGGTAGAAAGCAAAAGCTCGGTGTTTTACCACTATTTCTTACACTAAATGCAAAATTTTGCTTTTGGAGTAAAATGTAAACCATCCCCATGGCAGAGTCTGCTCCCGATTACCGAAGAATTGATTCCGGCCCATCTTATTTACTTTGCTTGCTGTTATATTTACATAACAAAAGATAGACATACTTTCCTCTCCAAACTAAGATTGTTTCAAAGGTGGAAGTACTCATTATATCCCCCAGCGATCAATCAATGAACCAATCAATCAACAGATCTTTACTGCATTTTGCTAACAGCTGGTAATACAGTAGTGAGCAAGGAGGAGGTGCTTTCTGTCCTCTGAAGTTTGTCTGCTGAGAAAAATGATACGTTGAGCACATACTGTCATTTTCTAGGTTGTTCATTTTACTTTATACAATTAGGAAGCATGCTCCCCCACTAAAACTAACACACTTTCCCCCTGACTCCTGTCTTATTATTGAGTTAACCTAGGGATGGGGTCCTTCATCTGGAATCGCTGGGTGTGTTAAGGGAGCGTCAGATGCTCTGCTGGGCCAGCTCCCTCTAGCAGTTCTGGCTCTGTTTGTAATGGGGCTAGTTTCTGAGTGATTCCTTTCATGCTCTCTACTTCGGCTTTTATTCTAATGTACTAAATTTGCTTTGATGAGCACTTTGTGAAGTGAAATAATGTAAACGACGGCACTGCTGCTGTCGGAGAAGCTGCCACTCACGCCTAATAAGCTGGGTTTCCAAACTCCCCCGGAAGGACTGAATCCACCGAGGGACCTTACGGCACATTCTCCCACTGTCTTCTCTCATGATGCGTTTGCTTTGTCGGTTCACAAAAGATGATTTTGCATATATAAATAAAGAAGGACTGTGTTTGCAAATGTGCATGCCTTTAAAGATCATCTAACAAACCCAGAACGTGTGCTGGAGACGGGAGTGTCTTCAGACTAGTATTTGTGAGAAAATCCATGAAGGCCTCATTAGCTTTTAATGCAAAACTGCATCCACAATCATTCTAGAAAGGGCAGGTTCCTCAAATTCAACATGTAGTCAGAGAAGGGAATCCAGGAAAATGAGGGAGTACGAAGCTCTCTTCCGAAGCCCAGCCACGTGACAAAGCCAGAGGCATCTCCAAAGCCACAGATGTACCAGCAAACCAGGTGAAGAAGGCTGCTGCAGCTTGAAAAAGTAACTTTACCACCTTAATACCTAGGTCCTCTGAGAGCTGTCTCAAAGAGGAAGGTAAGTGGTGTTAGGAAACAAAAGGGACATTCAAATGACCACATTTTACTTTTCAAGCATGGAGGGAAGGAGCAGTTGATACACTTCAAGGAACAAAAAGCCTCTGAGGAAGGGAGCTACTTGTGGGTGGCTTCTTACAAAGGAAAAGTACATTTGCAAATCTTATCAGATTGGACCAAGACACAACTCTGCACAGAAACTAATACAGAAGCTCATTTTAAAAGGATACGAAACTCCTCCACACGCCAGTTACTGTACACGTGGGCAAGGCTATCGGGAGACCGTGTTACGTCTGACAAAGGAGCGCAGCCGCCAGTATCTCTGGACGCTGAGTTCATTCTCTAAAACGCAGACTTCCACACAGAAGCAACATTTATAGTTACGGATCACTGGCCGCAATCAGTTTGCAGAAGAGCTGCAGTTGAATCAGATTTATACGGCCCTCTCAATGTTAACCAAAGTAGACAAAAAAGGAAAGCTTTCACAACCAAAAATCTTGAAAAATCTCCTATATTTTTTGGTTTCATTTTTCCCAGAACTGAAACACCACAAAATAACACCACCTCAGTGCACTCACTCCAGCTCAGTCAGGAAGGGCTGAGGTACATAAACATTTTTTATTTCACTTTTTTACAAGACGGTGACCAACATTTTCTTAGCCTTCCAAAAAGCTTCAGGTTTGGAATACATTTTGGTTAAATGTCAGCAAAGGAATTTGCTCATCATTCAAGCAGCACTATTTCTTTCCAACCTTGGAGTATATGTAGGAACTGTGTTGTGAATGGAATTACAAAACAGCTCAGAGCCACAAAGGGAAATCCAGTTCTACAATTCTCTAGTGTTCTGTAGGGAAGCATTCTGTACAGGAGAAAACAGGAATTACAAGGGACATTTATCCCCACAATTTATCAAGTGCTTTCACAATTATTATCAATAGCTGTGTGAGGTAGGGATATTTTCTTTCCCTCATTTTATAGATACTGATATAAATCAGAAAAGTTAGATGATTTACCTGATGTTTCTTAGTTAGTTACTGGTAGAGAAGAAAATCTGAACCCAGATCTTTAAAGCCTAAAACCATAATCTGAAGGTACTATAACTGAAGCCCAAAAGCCAGCATCACAAGTAATGGGAAAACACTAGAAGTATTGCCAGGAAGGTCAGAAACAAGACAAGAATGTGTACCACCATTACTTGTGATATACAACTCAAGCAATAAGCCAGAGAAAAAATGCATGGCAAAAATTTCAGAAAGCAAGTAGAATCATCACTCTTTGAAAATAATATAATTGTATTACTGGAAAACACAAGAAAGTCAACTGAAAAAACTACCAAAAATGATAAGCAAATTCATGGTGGTAGCAGAGTACAATATTAACATACAGAAAGGAATGGCTTTCTCATGTAAAAACAACAGTTAAAAAAAGTGATGGAAGAAAGGACCCTAATTAGGGTCTAGGACTAAACTTAACAAGAAATGTTCAAGGACCTATTTGGAACATTTTAAACACGACTAATGGCCACAAAAGGAGACATGAACAGACATACCAAGCTTCTGCATAAGATGATTCTATATCTTAAAAAAAAATCAAATTTTCTATAATTAATTCATAAATGTAACACAATCCCAATAAAAATAACAAAACTTTTTTTGAGGAGACAAGTTGATCCTAAAGTTAATAGTGGAAAACAAACAAGCAACAATAGCTAGAAAAACTATGAAAAAAGAAGACAGAGGAAGAATAAGCATAGCCAGATTTTAAACATATTCTAAAGCCTCAATAGTTAAAACACTGTGGGATTGTAGCATGAGGAGAAACAAAAATCGAGACCAGCAAGATAACAGAGACTCAACTTAAAATGTAGTATTTCCAACCAGGAAAGGAGGAGAAAGACAAATCAATAAAAAGTGTTAGAATAACTGGGTAGCTCTATGGAAAAAAATAAAATTGGACATTTTCTTCACACTATATTATACCATTTCTCAAGCTAAGATACATTCCAAAGAAATAAAATATTTAAGCTACAAATTGAGACTCACAGAGATACCAGAAGAAAACCTGGGATACTCCCTTTAGGGTTTTGAAGTGAGGAAGTTCTATCACTTAAAATCTAGCAGCCAAAGAAATATCAGTAAATGTAATTACATTTTTTTCAGAGGCTACATGGGGAAAAATCAAGAGGAGAATCAGTTTTTCCACATCCTCACCAACACTTGTTTTTTGACAACAGCCATCTTAATTGGTGGGAAGTGGCATCTCTTCTTGGGTTTGTTTCTTTTAATTGAAGTCTAGTTGATTTATAATGTTGTGTTAGTTTCTGATGTACAGCAAAGTGATTCAGTCATACACATATATAGATTTTTTTCATATTATTTTCCATTACGGTGCATTACAGGAATATTGAGTACAGTTCAATGGGCTATACAGTAGGACCTTGTTGTTTATCTATTTTGTATACAGCAGTTTGCGTCTGCTAATCCCAAACTCATTTATCCCTCCCCCCCGCTTCCCACTGGTAGCCGTAAGTTTGTTTTCTGTGTCTGTGAGTCTGCTTTTGTTTCACAAATAAGTTCATCTGTGTCATATTTTAGATTCCACATATAAGTGATATATGATATCTGTCTTTCTGATGTACTTCACTTAGCATCATAATCTCTAGGTCCATCCACGTGCTGCAAATGGCATGACTGCCTTCTTTTCTATGGCTGAGTAAAATTACATATTGTGTATATATACACACCTCATCTTCTTTATCCATTCATCTGTCAATGGACATTTAGGTTGTCTCCATGTCTTGGCTATTGTAAATAGTGCTGCTATGAACACAGGGGTGCATGTATCTTTTCGAATTAGAGTTTTCTCCAGATACAATCCCAGGAGTGGGATTGCCAGGATCATATGCCAACACTATTTTTAGATTTTTAAGGAACCTCCATACCATTCTCCATAGTGGTTGCAACAACTTACATTCCCACCAACAGTGTAGGAAGGTTCCCTTTTCTCCACACCTTTTCCAGCATTTGTTATTTGCAGACTTTTTAATAATAGGATTCTGACTGGTTTGAGGTGGTACCTCAACGTAGTTTTGATTTGCATTTCTCTAATAATTAGTGATGTTGAGCATCTATTCATGTTCTTATTAGCCATTTGTATATCTTCTTTGGAGAAATGTCTAATTAATATGTCTTTTTTCCATTTTTAAAAACATTTTTATTTTTATTTTTTAAATTTTTATACAATTTTCAAAGGTTACTTATTAATAGTTATTACAAAATATTGGCTCTATTCCCCGTGTTGTACAATATACACTTGAGCCTATCTTACAATTAATAGTTTGCCTGCCCCCCCTCTAATACCCCTCCCCCCTCCCTTCTCCCCACTGGTAACCACTAGTTTGTTCTCTATATCTGTGACTCTGCTTCTCTTCTGTTACATTCATCAGTGTGTTGCAGTTTTTAGATTTCACATGTAAGTGATATCATACAGTACCTGTGGTTCTGTCTAGCTTATTTACATCGCATAATACCCCCCAAGTCCATCCATGTGCTGCAAATGTCAAATGCCATTCTTTTTCATGGCTGAGTAATATTCCATTGTACACATGTACCACATCTGCTTTGTCCATTCATCTGTCGATGGACACTTGCTTCCATATCTTGGCAATTGTAAATAATGCTGCTGTGAACATTGGGGTGCATGGATCTTTTCCAATTAGTGTTTTTGGTTTTGGGGGGATATGTACCCAGGAATGGAATTGTTGGGTTATATGGTAGTTCTAGTTTTAGTTTTTTTTGAGGAACCCCCATACTGTTTTCCACAGTGGCTGCACCAATTTACACTCCCACCGACACTGTCAAAGGGCTCCCTTTTCCCCACATCCTCTCCGACATGTTTTATTTGTGTTCTTTCTGATGAATAAAATCATATGATCATCTCAGTAGATGCAGAAAAAGCTTTTGATAAAATTCAACATCCATTTATGATAAAAACTCTCCAGAAAGTGGGCACAGAAGGAACTACCTCAACATAATAAAGGCCACATATGACAAACCCACAGCTCACATCATACCTAACGGTGAAAAGCTGAAAGCATTTCCTCTAAGATCAGGAACAAGACAAGGATGTCCACTCTCACCACTATTATTCAACATAGTTTTGGAAGTCCTAGCCACAGCTATCAGAGAGGAAAAGAAATAAAAAGAATCCAAATTGGAAAGGAAGAAGTAAAACTGTCACTGTTTGCAGACAGCATAATACTATACATAAAAAATCCTAAAGATGCCTTTTTCCATTTTTTAATTGAGTTTGTTTTTTGTTGTTGAGTTGAATAGTCTATATTTTATATAAAAATTGGGGAAAGAAAGAATTTACATTCATATTTGCTCTTAAATATATAAAGATTCTCTGTAAGGATACATTAAAAAAATACTTTAACAATGTACTTGGACAAAATCCCTCTGTTATATATTATATGGTATCCTGTATTTCTTTGTAGCCTCTGGCACACTTCTCTGTTCAATACTTGCCTTCCACAATATGCTGTCTGTGATGTTCACTGTTTTACATCCAATATGTAGCAGAAAGGGTTCTCAATGATTTTTTGCGAACAGACTGACTAACTGATGGAGAGAGAGGAATGTATCACATCAGAATACATCAGGTTATTAGGATGCTAAACTGTCAGAACATCATAGCAGTCCCGCTGGAAAGCAGGAAGGAAGATCCTGGTGAGTTAAGGGGTGGGCTCAAGGCTGCGTTATGACTTGTGGGCTCTAGGGACTTCTGCCTTTGTGGACTCCTCCCTCCCTAAAAAACCGATCATACGTTCACTGTTATTATACTCATTTTTCTTTTGATTTTAAAAGAAATGAAAATGGAAGCATTAAATTAAAGTGGGCTGTGCTACTGTGTGCAGTGTGCAGCTGACCCTGGATGAAGAAAGAGCAGAGGAGTGAGAGGGATTCCTCGAAGAAAGCAGGCCTAGGATGCCCAAGGCTGAAGATGCAGGAGCCCAGCACGTGTGACCCAGCCATCTGAAGCTCACCTCCCCGCTTCCGCACCACGTTTCTCTGCCCTCTGACAATTACGCCACCACAACCGGCGACCACCGCATTAAATATGGGCTAGACCTGCAAAACGAACTTAGGTTTTGAATTTCAAAAAAAAAAGAAAACAGAACTTTCTTCCCGCCCTACCCCTAAATGTTCCTCTAGTTAATCCACTTGTTTTTCAAGGGAAATTAATTTTTTAAAGAACCATGTTTTTCTAAATGAAAGCTTATATCCTATTTTTTAAAAATTCGTTTGAAAGCAGTGACTCATGTCATATGTGTACAGATTAAATTAAACTGGCCTCTGCATCATTCTATCAGAAATGAGCAGGTTAGACCATTGGCAACTTTGTGCCCTTAAAAAAATGGGCAAGTGGATGATGCCAGCCTTTATAAAATGTTTAAATAATGTTTTCCTACATGCTTTCCCTGAGGAGGGAAGCTATTACCTCTCTTCATTGATTTAAAGAAAAAATTTTTAAAAGCTTAAGAAATACTCCCAACCAGAGAATATCGAAGAATTCAACAGCTGGTATGGCATGTACACCAACCAATTCGAAGACATGTTGGCTGTAAAGACGGGGACACTGGGGCACACTGTCAAATACTTAACACCTGCTGTAGGAAAAGCTTTGCTCCCAACTTCACAT
This sequence comes from Tursiops truncatus, assembly GCF_011762595.2. Classification (NCBI taxonomy): domain Eukaryota; kingdom Metazoa; phylum Chordata; class Mammalia; order Artiodactyla; family Delphinidae; genus Tursiops; species Tursiops truncatus. Next base: position 176,201,110 of record NC_047035.1, on the reverse strand, counting down.
GCTTCCTCCCCTCATTCAGTTCACTGACCGTCACAAGGTCTTCGATTATCTACCTGAACTTACAGGACCTATATTTTCCTTGTGCACCATTCAGCAGCTATGCATTTCTGTACTTCTTTAACACACACATGAAACCAACTCTATACCTGGTACATTGGGAGCTGGAGATGAATGAGATATAGTGTAGGGAAGTCAGAATCTAAGGAGAGTAGCAAACTACTTCTGTTCTTCACACTGATTTCTGAGGTCTGGTAACAAAAATAAAACAAAGGTGAGCAGGCACATGAATATGGCTCTAGGCCACATGCATGAAGGACCCTGAAGACAGCAGGGTTTCCTGAAGGTCAACTCCACACCTTCGAGCTGTAACGAGGAGGCCTTTCACCCACTTGCCTCCTGCCACCACTAAGGCACTATTTTCCAACAGGATTATACTGCACGCCACACATGCAAACCGCATAAGCAATGTTAAACTGTCTAGCAGACACGTGTGAAAAAGGAAAAGGAAAAAGAAAACACAGATTTAATAATAAAATATCTTCTTTAACTCAATACAGCCAAAATATTATCATTTCAGCATGGAAACAATATAAAAATTACCAATGAGATATTTCCCATGCTTCTCCCGCCATACGTGTTAACACATCTTACTTTGGACTAGTCACATTTCAAGGGCTCTGTCACCTCACGTGGCCAGTGGCTGTCTTATCGGATAGCACAGTTCTAAGCGACTCTACATAGAATGGACACCTGAGCTATTCCGTAAATCTCACAGTGACAGAGTGAATTCTGAGGAATCTTCAAAAGTACAGAAATGTCCGCAGTTTCCTATAGAATTCCTGTGAGAGCAGAGATTCCTAGAATCGTCCTACAATGAAAAAGTTGAAGACAAGGTAGGGCTTGATTTGTGACCATGTATTCTGCTTCCTATTCTTAAACTCTGGCTTAAAGGAAGCTCTTATTCTGGATTCACTACTAATTGGTCACAAAGACCAGATTAGATTCCCCTCGTGCCAGTTTACCCTAGTCTCTGTATTAGCATGAGAAGGGACTACTTCTTGATGCTGCTGGCTCAACACACTTCAATACATTCTTCTTCCCTTAAAGGCCCATCTTGTTCATGGGCCCCTGGGAGAAGACTGGACAAACTTATAAAAGTCTTAAACTAAATCCCACAGTAATCAATAAGTAAAGAATACTGGTTGAAAGACTCAACCAGCACTACTCAACATGGGATCCACAAATCCCTTCAAGAGCCCATTCAGCCTAACTGGTCAATAACCCCTGGCGTCTGACAACCCTTTGACCCTTAGTAGGCAGACCCTGATCCAGAAATAAGAGTCATTGCCCTGCCACTCTCCGAGTTTCCCCTCTTCCCCCAGCTCTCTCCTTTTCAATTCCATCAACTTTCAAAGGTCCTTTTCCCCACAGCACTATGACGTTTTCTTAGATCTTTCTCCTCTCGATTTTCTTTGCTATTGTTCATTGTTTCTTTTATCTTTCTGTCTCTGACATCATTACTTCTTATACCTGGCATGTAATCATATTTATACTTAATATCACTGTTCTGGATTATTCTTTTTCAAAATCAGATTCTCTAACTCTTTATCAAAATATATTTATCTGATACAGAGTCAAATATTAAGATAGCCCTTCCTTCCCAGGAAAGAAATTGATATACAAATTGTCCCAAATTTAAATGGTCCATGGTTAAAATAAAGCGATGAACCCGGTGCCTTTTAACCCTGGCTGGGTCTTTTTATGAAGGCAGGAAGGACTTGCAGAGGCCAGTCGAATCGTGATAAGCTGGTTAGACACGACAAAACGTGTCTGAAGCTGCTTCTTTGGCTTAACACTCTGATACTGCTTCCTCCCAGGCTTCCTCTAATTGATCAGGGAGCGGACTGAGGCATCAGGGACCACAGGCGGCGCCCACTGCTGGAAGGAAGCATGGCCAGGGCGCCATGTCCAGTTTTAGGGTTTCTGCCTCTGCAACGCAACTTCAGAACTGCAGTGGGTACAACATCTCTAGTCTCTCCCCAGCTCCAGGTCTCTTGTCAGTTTCCTAACATTTGTGTTCACCAGTGATATTTCCAAGTCATATCACGGTACTGAAGAGGGAGTTTCCTTCAGAAATATGATAAATTCTAGCCCAATCATATCACTGCTTTCAAGTAGGATGAAAATCTTTGGGACTGCTCAATCACAACTAAGAACAAGACCATACAGGCCAGCATACCCTGAAATAGAGGGAGACCTCAAGCAGCGGGACTCTGAAATCACAGACCAAGGAGGGGAGCTCCATCACTAGGGAAAGAATTCATCTCCCAGAACAACACAGTTTCAAATTTAAATCAAATGAAAGAAATGATCTAAAAGACTCCTTTCCTGAAATCACTATGTACTTTATTATACAATTTTATGCCGTTTTCTATTCCTATACCACGTTTCTCACTTTTCCTGGGAGGGCTCCACACCATCTCCCCAACTAGATACGACCCTGCAGCGGTCGCGAGAGGTCTCTGTGCGTAATCAGTCCCTCTGCCCCAGAGAGCAAGCCCAGCTAAGTCCTCAACTCACACAGCCCCAAGAAGCCCAGAAACCCCAGAGCTACCTCCAAATAGGGGGGTTTTAGGAAATCTTTGAAACCCCTAAAGTAACAGGTATAACTGAAGAAAGTAAGTTGCCATTTAACATCACAAATGTCTTCTAAAGTGAAGGTTATGAACTTCAAGGCCCTTCTGATTTGCTCAGTACCTCGGGAGAGGGTTGAGCGCACAAAGCAGGCCTGGGACAGAGGTTTGTAGCTGACGCAGGAGAGAGCTGGATTACACAACACTATGTGGGAAGAACCTGGAGATTTTGGAGCAACTGGGGAATTAGGTGGTAAGCAGCAGAGGATGGAAGGGGGAAGGCCTGGAGCTGGGAGATTCTGTGCTGCTGTGGGGACCACGTGGGACAGAGCAGGCAGGGAAGAGTCCCACGCGAAATGGCCAAGGAACGCTTAAGAACGAGGAAACGCAGTGCTCTGTGGGAAGCTGTGTGAACTGCTGGGATGCAGAGCCCTCCTTCATCCCCTCCAAATTCTCCATACAGCCCAGTGCACGCACACACCTTCTGAGAGTGGGGGAGGAAGGGGCACACTGCACCTCTGAATCAACGTGACACAGAACAGGGACCACACGTGTGGGACGGCAGTGTGACCACAAACTGAACGCGCTTTGGAAAGTAAACGTTCCCGACATGCTTCAAAGACAGAACTCTTAGGTATCATCAGAAATCTTCAGAAGGGCCTGAGCTTCCACAGCAGGAACCGTGTCCAGGGGAATCCTATTTAGATCCAAAGAACCAGAGTTACCCCTGCTGCCATCCCAGTTGCAGAGGACTGTGCGGTGGGGAAGTGCTTGTTTCTTTGGAGCAGGATCCAAGGCTTTTTATCCAATTGTCAAAGCGGAGGAACAGCTCCAAATAAGTGAAGAGTCACTGTTTTGGAGAGGCCACGACTCCACAAATGATTATTTTTTTAAAAATCTGAGTACACTTAATGAGGATGGAAAACACCGTACACTCGAGTGGAAAGAGTCTGAACGAGAAGCTGAGAGACTCAGCTTCTCTTTCTGGCTCTGCCATTAGGTAGCTGTGCACCAGTGGGTCCCTCCATCCTATCCTTCGAGAAAGCCGAGATCATCATCCTTATTTGTACCTCACAGCGTTGTAGTGAGGACCCAGTAAAATGACAGATGCCCGTGCACTTGCTACAGTACATAGAGTAACACACTATATTATTAGATCTAATCTGGCAGTAGATTTGCTAACCAAATACCAGAATACCAAGTACAAAAATGACCTTAGTGAAAATATTTTTACAGTTCCATCATGGATATTATCCCCTTTTCTTGCCATAATAAATAATGGCATTCAGCTTTAAAGGATACTTTTATCATTGACCCAACTTTGGGAGTTTCACCGTGTTCTAGCCTCACTTTCCAACTTGTTTCGTGACTCTTCCTTCCTCCTGCCAGCTCCCTCTGCAGGTGCTCGCTGAACTTGTGCAGTCACAAAGGAAGCTTTCCTGGTTTCTTCTGTGCACGGCAACACGCATGACATTTGATCTTACATAGGGATTAAGTCATTCATGAGCAGAGCCTAAAGGAAGGAACAGCTCCAGAATAACAACCAGCCTTGCTGGTACTACAGCATCCAGAAATTCATAGTCACTTCTGCTACAGTTATAATTTGCAGTCTGTCTGGCACTGAGAAATTTAACTGCAGTCTCTGTGGTTTAAATAAAATGTATCTACAGTAACTTGGAGCCATGTTTTAAAATGTTCCATGTTATTTTAGTTCAAGGACAAGCTTTTAAAATTAAAAGAAAACTTTGGCTTTAATTATAGATTAAAAATGAAAGGTTGTTTTTTTTTTTTTTTTTAAGGAATGCTATTGAGTCCCAATTCTGGAGAAAGCATTTGAAATAAAAAAAATTAGTTCTCCTAAAGTAACAATCTTTATTAGTACAGGAAGATCAAAACCTGAGAGCATTACACTCACACATAAAGACAACATTTTTGTGGTTTTTAAACTATGACAGTCACAGTTCATCTACTCAGTATTATATTTTCCAGTGATTTCAGTTGTATTTTATGACCAGGATGCAATATTTTAACAGGCACTACTGCTGAAACGACGACAGACCTAATAAAAGGCAGTTCATAGTGTTGTTTACCCTTAAATGTTAGAAAAGCCTAATGGAATCTAAATTTATGAAACACAGAAGTTGAGTTCCATTGTTCATACAACAAAAGGATTCACTGCAGGATTGTTTTAAAATACCAAGTGTCTGCGCTACCCTTAAAACTTGATTCAATTTAAATCTAATATTTTTAGAATGTATCTATTTAAAAATTCAATGCACAAGTCTATTATGTTCTGTGGATTTATACAGAGTGGCCTAAAATAGAAACTTTAAGTCAAGTGCACCAGCAAGGGCAGTCAGCACAGGCTTAGACCCCAGGCTCCAGGCAAGGGCTGCCGCGCACACCCTCGGCGCTCTGGGACCACTCAGGATGCTGCAGGAGGCAATCTGACTGCAGTCTGCTTGTTTGCTCAACAGACTTGCTGGCCCTTCCAAAGTAACAGCTCTCCCTACCCCATCACCTTGTCCTGTGTGATTGTTTTATCTCGTTTCACCACATTTTTGGACTCCACAGCTCTCAGGAGGGTTGCTTCAGGCAGACGCTTGTCTCCCTCTGGCCACTTTTATGTCCCTGGATCCCCTCTCCTCTCTACAGAGATGGTCTATGCTCCTTCCTGGGATTCTAAGGCCAGAATGGCATCGCCTGCCCTACAGAGATGGCATCCTAATGGCACCATCCACAGCCTCAAATGCCTGTAGTGGGACTCGGAAAGAAAGAATGTGCAGTAAGACAAAGGAAGAGGTGAGATAAATGCTGGACTGGAAGTTGTAACCGAAGATGAAGGAGCCCCATGGCTGATCCTACTCTTTGGAGTGAAGAAAGCATGACGGCGGCCCAGAGTAGCCAAGGAGGTGCCCTCAAAGCTCTCTCACACTTTCAATCACTTGGTGATTTACAAGTTCTGCATATAAAATACCCTGTGGGAAATGGGAATAATAATGGTATCTGCCTCACCAGGCGGTTATGAGGATCGAGGGCTCAGGGCAGGGCCTTAGCGCTAAGTGCTCAGTAATCACCAGCTATGGTTACTATTATTATTATTATTGTCTTTATCGTGCCCTGGTGTAAGCTACTTTGACCATGCTCTTTTCATGGCGTCACAGGTATCAGCTGTCCTGAGATGAAGGCCTGCAGTGTTTGATGGAGACACGGATACCCACTAACTCTGGAGGACTGAAGGGGCAGCAGAGTACCTATATGATGGGCTGGGGCTTGAGCACAGCAAAAGGACACAGGCTCCTCTGGAGAGAGGTGAAAAGGAGCCAGGAGGTAGAAGAGTGAGAAACAGAGGTGGAAGACCTCTCAAAGGTAAACCCCCATCTGTGCAACTTTCCCCAGGTTTGGGAAAAGGTAAAAGACGGTGGTCAAGAGCAAAGTTTTAGAGTCAGATCCGAGTCTGAATCCGGGCTCTGCAACACAGGTGGGCAAATTCTGCTATTTAAGTGTGTTCTCTCATCCTCAAACACATATACCATGGAATCACTGCAGGGACTAAATAAATAACACATGTAGGTAGAGGACAATCCAGGCATATAGTGAGCGCTCAGTAAACAGCAGCTGTTGTTAGTAAGTGCAGTAAACACCCATCAGACCACGGCCTAGCCAGCTACCTTAGAAACACAGTCAGCCGCCTGATGCCTGCCTGCGTGTTACAGATAAAAGGTACGTACGCTTCAGAGAAGCAGGAGTAAGCAAATGTGTAAAGAGAATAATGTGGGGGGGTTTCTTGTGTGTGCTCACATGTAGATAATTATTTACATTTCAACTAATTTACTTAGACAAGATTTGATTACTCGGTTTACAGATTATCCATACCCAAAGCATTTACAGCAGCATCTTTCTTATACTTCATAACTGACAGATCACACTAACGACCACGCTTATTGTCTAAACATTTGAGGTTGAACGGGCAAAACCTCATCCAAATCCTCCTGCTGTGTGATCTCTGCTGGGATAAGCAGAATTTTGCCCCCATAACTTTCCCCCCTAGTGTCACATCTGTGAATGTGTTATGTTACATGTTAAAAGGGACTCTGCAGATGGAACTAAGATTACCCATCAGTTGACCTTAAATGAAGGGTGGGCTCAATGTAATCACGCGAGCCCCTTAAACACAGAGCTTTTTCCTGGTTGGGGCCACAGGGGGAAGGCAGAGAAATTCAAGCCTAGGAGGACTGAACATGCTGTTGCTGGACCGGAGAGAAGGAACGGGTCAGCTACCAGAAGCTGAGACGTAAGGGGAGGGGGACCTCAGTCCTACGACCACAAGGAAATGAATTCTGCCAACAGCCTAAATATGCTTGTGAGTGGGTTCTTTCCCAGTACCACCAGGTAAGAACCCTGTGTGACCAGCACCTTGATGTCAGCCTAGTGAGGCTCTGAGCACAGTGTGCGGCTGTGCAGTGTCAGCCTGCTGACCTGAGGTAACACTGATAATATTTACCATTGTTTTAAGTTGCTAAGTTTGTGCTGATTTGTTATGCAGCAATAGAAAACCAAAATATAAGCATAAACCCAGTCTTTGATTTATAACCACAGTCACCACTTTTGAACCTGTCATGGTTAATTAATTAAAAAACAGCATATACTCCACTCCTGACTGCGACACACAAGCTGCCGCTCCTGGCAGTGGATGTGCCTGCCATGAGCTCAAGCTGGTCTTCTGGCCTCTGTCTGTCTGTCTCTGTTTCAGGGGCTTCACTGAATATTGTCTTCAAATAAGTGGTTGGAGCTGTTGCTGCTCATTTAGCATCTCTAACAGGGTGTGCAGGATCACTGAAGAGAAAACCCCTCACATCCCTATATTCCAGGAGAAGCCCTGTGAAGGGATATGATGTCACGCCCGGCTGAGAACTGTGTTTGGGTACTTCCTGCCTCTGCAGCTGCCCGATGGCGAGATCAACTAGCGATACTACGTGAAGCTCTTGACCTCATCCACATCAGAAGGATTCTAGTGCCTCAGAGGATGTGCCAAAGCATCAGCTACAGGATCCAGGGAAAGAACCCCTCCTCCCCAGATTAACAGACACTGATATGTTATAGATATCAGATAAAGTCGCTGTAAGCAGAGGACTCTGGGAATGTTAGGTGCTCCAGCAAGAGAGGGTGCTGCTCTAGGAATGATAATGGGAACAGTGGCCCATTTTAAACTCATTAATGTTTAATCAGCACAGTGTCCACATGCTGACAGCTAGACAATCAAGCATATCCCTGAGGCAAGAAAGCAAACTCATAGAAGAGTATTCTGTGGTCAGTCTACCACTGCCCAGAGCCAGAAATACGGTGAAATACCAGTCAAATGAGCCACAGTCAAACAAACCCAGAAAGAATCTGGACAGCAGAGCCCTGAACAAGACAAGGGGCTTTATTGTTAAGAGACAGAAAAAGGGAAGGAGGGAGAGAGGGAGGATGGAAGGAAGGAAGGAGAGAAGAAAGAGAGAGAGAGAAAGAAGGAAGAAAGATATTGGGGGAAGACAAGATATTCTGACATTTTCAAAATCACTTGAATATCCAAATTTTAATATGTACTTTATTAATGTATTTTTGAAACATAATAACCCTTTCCTTCCCATGTCATTATTTTATTTTGATGCATAACTTTAATTAAATACATCTGTAGCACCAGCTAAAAGTTATTAAAATAATCCAAGTATGAAAGGGTAAGAATAATAATATGAAGCAAATGATTATTTAATGCTCCGTTAATTGATAATTTTGCTAGAAGGAAAGATTGGCAAAAAGGAATGGAATTCTTAGCTTCTTGTTTTTACTTAAAAATTCCCAACAGTACTCACTCAAACAAAGAAGTTCAGTTTTCCACTGGAAAGACAAAAAGAAAAGTCAGTGCTAGCGTGTCCTGCCACATGCCTCACTGCAGAGTAAAACCCACTTGGATTCTAATCACATTTCAAAAGTGTTGTATTTATTAGGTGCATGGCTGCCAAGTACCACCATAACATAGTGGTACAATTAGAGGCATTTTTTATTTAACTAAATTATATTTAGCTATTTCAAGCACTACTGTTTGGAAAGTCTTACCCATCGTAACGTGTCATGTTTATGTACCTGACACCCATCAGAAATTTTCCAGGAGTTCCCACATCCCACTCTGTACATAACAGCTCTATTTTTATTATTCCTTTGATACTCAGAATCTATGCCTAATTCTGAATGTGTGCAAGTTCCCAGTGAAAACGGCCAGAAACAAAGGAAACACCTTTTATGATAAAATCATTTGCTGAAAGTCTGTACTACAGAGTACCCTTTAAGATGGTATACTGAAGAAGCTTTATTTGCTTCTCTCTCAAAATACCATTAAAATCACAGACTGTAAATTAAAAACAAATAAATGCCTAGCAGTCCTTGAAAACAATAAAGGGTACCATCACCAAATCAGAAGAGTTGAGGAATTCATGGAAGATGAAATGCATATAGCATCACGTTGGTGGGGAAATCCAAACAGAGAACCACACTCAAAACAGGAGGAGGTAGGGAGGGTGGGAGGGAGGGAGACGCAAGAGGGAAGAGATATGGGAACATATGTATATGTATAACTGATTCACTTTGTTATAAAGCAGAAACTAACACACCAAAAAAAAAAAAAAAAAAAAAAACAGGAGGAGGGCAAGGCCACGGCACAGGGCGAGCTGCTGCTCCCAGCAGGAACAAAAGATACTCCAGCTGGAGAACAAGTGGGCCAGCAAGGGACTCCTGAGGGTTGCCCGTCAAGGGACAGACATCGGGAGAGCGAGGCCACGCTTCCTTCCCGGGTCAGTGGGGGAGAGCGAGGCCACGCTTCCGTCCCGGGTCAGTGGGGGAGAGCGAGGCCACGCTTCCGTCCCGGGTCAGTGGGGGAGAGCGAGGCCACGCTTCCGTCCCGGGTCAGTGGGGGAGAGCGAGGCCACGCTTCCGCCCCGGGTCAGTGGGGGAGAGCGAGGCCACGCTTCCGCCCCGGGTCAGTGGGGTGTCTCTGGGTCATCTGGCCCCAGGACACAGCTTCTGCAAATGTTCTTTAAACAACCTAGGAAACCTCTCTAAAGAGGGCTTCTAGCATGAAGGCCATGAAGACGTGCAGAGCGGAGATTCAGGTAACTTCTCATCTCCACAGGCATCATGGCTGCTATGAAGAAGGAGCAGTAAGAAAAAGAGATGTTCTTGGAAAATAAAAACAAGACACCACAATTAAAACTGCAATAGAAAGGCCGATTAACAACGGGAGTGGCACAGCTGAAGACTAAGTTGGTGACCCGGGAGAAGAAGTTGAGGAAACCGTTCATAAAATAAAGAAGAAAGATGAAAAATGTAAGAGGAAAAGGAGAGGACCAGGGAACCCCAGGCCAAGATCACTTTACATGTGAATTCTTTCAAACCTTCAGGTATCAGGAAGAGCGGATCCATACTTCATTTAAACTATTCTAGAGTAGAAAAAGACGAAATGCTTTCCAGCTCATTCCACAAGACCAGTATAACTTTAACATCAAAACTGTGCAAGCAGAGCATGAGAAGAAAAAACAACTCACTTGAGAATTTTGATATACAATTACTAAATAAAATGCCAATAAACTGAATCCAGAAATTTCTTAAAAAGCATGACACATCATGATGGAATAGAACGTCTCCCAAGAATTCAAGGCCAGGTGAACACTAAGAAATTTACTCTAGAGAGATTAAAAGAGGACTAGATGATGCTCTTAAAAACTGTGGAAACAGCATCTGATAAATGCAATAACTCTATTTAGTTATGTGTGTTTGGGGGTGGAGGGACTCCTTATTAAATAATCTAGGAATGGAAAGAGAATCCCTTAACTCGACAAAGCGTTTATACCAGAAGCTTTCCGTGAAAATTATACTTGACGGTAAAATATGAGGAAAATTCCCTTTAATGTCTGTCATCACTGCTATCATTCAACATTGTTTTGGAAAACTTGGTCAGTGCAGTGCAATAGCTGGAAACAGGGAGGGAAAGAGAGAGGAGAATAAATGCCTAAAACAGTTACTATTTGAAGTTAATATGCTTGTGCGTCCTTTGACAATCCAACTGGATATAAGGAAAATAGATAAAACCCAACAGATTTCTATATATTAGTGATGGCTAGTACAAAATGTAGTGGACAAGTCATCCACAATAGAAACAATAAGAGCAAGAGAATAAAAGATGTAATTAACTTATGAGAAATATGCAGACCCTATGTAAAGAAAACCTACAAAAATGTGCTGCGTATCATGAGAGGTGATCATAATAAATGGAGAAACAAACACTGTTCCTGAGTGGGAAGATCTGATATAAAAAGGATAGTAAACTCAGTGCTGTCCTAAATTAATTTCCAATGGAATTTTTAAAATAGAATTTGTCAAACTTATTCCAAAGTCCAGCTAGAGAAGTACACTCAATTGTCTAGATGTGAACATTTTGAAAAGAGTGAAAATAAAGTAGACACAGCCTGCCAGGTGCCAACATGCACAACAAAGCTACGGTCCTGAAAACAGCGCGCTGCTGACAGAGGAGCATCTTTTAAGCTGGATGGCATACAGTACAGTCTAGAAATAGACACACTCATGAAGGGAAGCATTTCAAATCAGTGAGGGAAGGTGGAAGCACTCAGGACGCTGTGTGAGGACAGCTGGCTACCAATCTGGAAAAAAAATCAGATCACTACCTCGTACCGTTTATAGAAACATTTCAGGTAGATTCTGAGCATGTAAGTGCACAATTAAAATAATAAGAGCAGTAGAAGAAAATGCAGAAGCATGACACAGGACAGAAAGACCCCGTGCAGATTTAACCCAAGGTCCCCTCCCTTCCTGGCCTCCTTCCCCATCTCAGGGCCCAACGCCCCAGGCAGGCCCTCTACCTGCCGCCAGGGGCTCCTAACACTCCTGAGAGCTGTTTCTCCTGTTGCTCAGAGCCCAAGTTCTGCTTCTAACAGAGATAACACGGTCTGTATTTAACTCTGACGTTCAGTACGCTGTGGGCTTCCTTCTCTCCCTAGAAATTTCACAGAATCTCAGATTATCAGAGGTAATAAGGTGCTTATGGACCATCTTATCACAGCCCTCATGTGATGGCGAATGGAACCAAGGCCCTGGTTAATAAAGGCACCGGCCTTAGAACACATACCCAATTGCTAGCAGTTCTGGCTGAATACAGAGCTCCTGATTTATAAGGCAATGCTCTCTGCTCTTTCCATGGTATAACGTCCTGGGCCTTAATCTACAAGTGGGTAATTTCAGGTCAGGTAAGAGGGAGGATGGAGAGGAAATCTGGATACGGAAAGTCCTTTTCCAAACCACAGATGGTTTAACACAGCAGATATTTAACTATAGTAAAATATACATTAAACTTGTCATGCTTCCACTGGGCCTCCACCCAGACCGTTATACTATCATTTCAATTAAAGCGCCTGAGAGAATGAGGTCAAACATAGATCATTCACTTTTCTGGGTCTTCTCTGAGCTTCCTATTAGCATTTCAGCGAGCGTGTGTAAGGGGGCAGGGATTACGAACGGTATTTGGGGGGTGGTAATATGTCATGAAATCGTAAAGTTGAGCTTTTTAATATTTTCCTAATGAGAGGAAAGTTACTGTAACTATAAACTAAAATTTTACTGCTTCAATCATAGCAACTGTGAAACAGTCCTCAAACACCTTTCAAGATAGTGGAGAATTACTCTTCCAGATGATTTATGTTTATACTTTTTAAAGGACATTTTAAGAACAAAATACAAATTAAAAAAAATCTTCTGGAAGAAAAAAGTACACAGGTTAGATAAACGGGAGGCCCCGTGGGTTGGGAGTAAATCTGAACTGGTGCCATGATTTCTGAATAGGTCTGAAGTAAAGGAACCCAGGAGACACAGTAAAAACTAAAGACCAACTGCACTACTGACAAAGTTGTAAAAATACTCCTTGATCCATCTGGATAGAGTTAGCAGCCCAGAAGAGGAGTAAAGAAGGAAAAAATACAGCGAGACTAAATGCAATCCAAGACGATAAAAGAAAATGCAAAACAATGATAACAGTCAGCCTGGCTGCAAACTGGAGAAGGCTGGTGGCTTCTCAAGCAGCCATTTAGCTCTGTGCTGGGCGAAGACATCACAGCAAAGGCACTTGGCACCCAGCAGCTTCTGGTCAGGGATTCTGCGTTTAGAAATGTAAGACCCAGTCACATTTACGGGTTCCTGTTCTCGCCAGATACCCATCCTCTTGCCCCGAAGCCATGTGACAAGTGATCCTGAATACCACTCTGCCTTTTACACATCTGCTGTCTGAATCAGTGCAGAAACTGGAAGCAGCGACTCTGAATTCTGGCCTCAGCAAAAGGGTACGTTTTAGTGTCGTAATGACAGTCCTGGCAGAACAGGGCATTCTTACTTCAAATGTCTCTGCCATACTGAGAGCTCTGTCCATCGTAACCTGAGTCTGGCTCGATCAACGGGCTATCAGTTCTAAATTTTAAATACAGGGGCAACTATGTGGAAGCTTAAACAGCAACTGTTTCTTGGAAATCCCACTTTGTGAATGGTTGTCTCTGACTACTTTTCAGCACTTTAAAAGGTTTCCTTTTCACTTGCGTTGTTTTCCATTTTAATTTCATCTCACCAAACTGGTCCTCTCAAAACCACTATTCTAAAAAACGTTCTTCTCTTCATTTAAATGAAGCCTGATCAAAGGCAAAATTGCTTTACATAATGATACCAAAAAGGGAACACAGGCTTTCCGTCAAAGATGTCCATCTTGGTCACTATATCAAGCACTGAGTCAGTGGGCAAGAGGCTGTGTCTAACCCCATCCGCAGTCGGGTGACTGTGGAAGACACCACACAAGCCCACAGTGCCATCTGGCCACACAGCAAGGCGCTGCCCAATCTGTGGCACGGTGACGTCTACAGAGCAATTTAGTGAAGTGTCTGATCTGAGGAAATGCTACAGGCGAATCTGACCCTGAAGCACCTCAGTGTTATCTTGCACTGCTTCACCTTACTGGCCTGAGAAAAAGACTCAACACTGTGAGAAGCTGATGAGCGATGTCGGTGCTTAAAGCTGAGCCCAACCTTGTTCCCCAAATCACTTTCCAATTGGATTTTCAGACCACTTTCAGGTAATGACTCAAGGTCTCCAGGGTAGACCCACGGCAGGGGGAAGATACCACGGGTCATTTTCAAAAGCCACTTTCTTTTCCCAACCATGTTCAATTCTACTACTACTACTGCTACACACAGACACAGACACAGACACAGACACACACACACACACACACTAAGAGACTTTTGCCCAGCAGCAGTTAACTGTTAGAGATCTTCTACAAACCATTCCTCTTTCCCTTAGTAACACAGTTAAGACCAGATGTCTATTACAATCTATAATCTACCAACATATGTGAAGTCTTTTCCACTGCAGCCATTAAAATAGATTAGTTTTTTTAAAAAATGCACACACTCACTTATCCTAAATTCTAAGAAGTTCAACACTAATGACAAGCTTTTTAAAATAAAAGTCAATTAAGTACTTGAAATTGCCAAAAGCCGTAGACGTACTGTACCAACGGTCAGGATCGCATTTCCAAGCAGCCCAGTAACCTTGCATACAAAAAAACCCAACAATTTCAATGCCTAGAGCCCAAAGCAATTTCCTAATCTGCAAATTAAGGGATTGAACTGGAAGATCCTTTAATGTTTAATGCTGAATTTATAAAAATCCTTGCCTGTTTTCCTCTTTAGTACAATGAAAATAAGATAAATTAGGGAACACAGAGAGGAAAGGTTCATTACGCAGCTGCTGTTTAAACATGCCATCCTTCATTTAAACTGAAAACCATGAAAAAATTCAAATGGGAAAAAAAAAGAAGTGAAAATTATTATTATTATTTTTCTTCCTCAAAACTCACAATTATAAAATGATATAATTTCTAATAGAAAACAAGAGCACAAGCTTCCAAAATTTAAAAGTACCAAACTTCAGGACTAGAAGAAAACACATATTTATTCTGAGTAAAAATTCTGTTACATCAACAATACGAATTTTGACATAGAAAAATACCTGTTTAATTTTAGAAACAAAGTTGGGAGGCAGTAGGGAAAAACTAACTGTGACGCACCAAAAAAGAAAGAAAGAAAAGAAACCACTTCCACGCTCATTAAATAGAATGTCTTGTTATTTTCACAGACAGTAACAACTTTTTGACATTCATTTCAGGCCCAGGCTGGAGAGGTGTCAACGGGTCTTATTTGGTCTTGTCAGTGTGTAAAGAGTTTACAAACCTGACTGAAGTTAGAATTAGTGGGAGTTAGGCACTTATATTCCTTATACACAGGAGAAGGGGGAAAAAGGTCCTTTTATGCCAACTTTGAGTTTGGCTTGAGTTTTTATGACTTATTTAGAAGCCCTAGGGAATGAAAAAAAGTCTCTAATGGAAATACTGACACAGTCTTCAATACAGTGACATGAACCAGCATTTCTACGAAACTGCACCAGGTGTGACTGACCACTCCAGCCAGTCGAAATGCAGTGTCGGAAAATCAGTTACAACAGACTGAATGCCAGGAGACAGTCCTGCCAAAATATAGGGGATACCCCTGCAGAATCAAAATGTCATGTTGATAAACTTGTTTTTAACAGAAAAACAGGTAAAACGTATGGGATCTTTACTCTTACATGTGGAGAAGAGAGAAAATGTAAAATTTCTGCCTCGATGTTCTCCAATTCTATCATAGGATTAAAAATAGTCATTCTTAAAAAGCCAAAGTAGTCATGTCAACCCCGAGAGTGAATGGGGCAGAAGAGCTTAAATCATTGGATCTAAATCTGTGCTTTGTTTCTTAAATCTCACCCACAAGGCAGTGACCTAGATAAGTAGACAATAGGTATCATTACTTAGTGAAGTCAAGTTCATAAAAGTCCCCTTTCTTTTTATTTTGCCTGTCTGCTATACTTTCTATTCTTCAGTGGATTTTCTTTAAACCAACTAAACTTTTCCATTTATCATCCTTGCATTTTCCTGAAAGTCACTCTTTTAACTTGAAAATTGGTTTAGTTTCATTTTATACTTTCTAAGTTTTTATTTCAACTCTCTTAAACATCTCAGTTTTAAGCTTCATTCTGTTTACTTTTTTCTACTGGTTTTAACTTTTTTTGCATTTGCCTTTTTTTTTTTTTTCACCCATTTCGACTCATTCAGGACCACTTCCTTTCCCTTGTCATGTTCGCAGACACAGATCAACATATACATATGTACATTAAAATGTCTTGCATGATTTAAGAGGCAGACTAAATCACGAAAACACTAACTCGTTGACTTGAGAAACAGTTCCGGAGCAAATACGTGAAAGACACTATTAGGTGCTAGGAGGACTATAAAAATGAATAAAATACCATTTCAGGGCCTCGGAGAGTTTTTCATACACACAAGGCAGTGAGTATCTGCATGAAAGAAGAGATAGGATGCAGCTGCATTTCAGACGCAATCTGTCTATATTCACACAAATTTGAAACGTGTTGCTGTCATTCTAAGGCACCACATGGAGGGAACACAATATAAAGGGACAAAAAACTCAGGATCAAACACAGCCCTAAAAATGCGTACTTTTTCTAAGCTAGGCTGCCGTATATTTTTGATCTGTTTGTAAGCCAGGTTGTTGAATGGCGCTGTTAAGTCTCAGCTTCTACATATAGACTTTCTCAGGCTCTCACATGATACCAAATAACAAACAAAGAAAAGTGAATGAAAAACTAACCCCTGAAGGAGCCAGCAAACTGCTTATGCCAACATGTGTTCTCTTTTTCTATTTCTGTCTGCCATGAATCTCTCAGTTTTTAACAGTAGGTGGAACACTTACACTTACACAGTTTCATTTAAATTTTGCAAGTGAATCCATAAAGAAAATTTACTTTCAAAGATCAAGCTAATGTGCATTTCAGAAATAATCCATGTGAATGTGTTCTGCCATCATCATCACTGATAAACATTTAATAATCTGTAGTGTTCAGAATATCATGCTTACTAAGTTTTTATAATTCTACCCCAAGCCTCCCCAAAGCTCAGAATTTCCATAAGTCTCATTTCGAAGGTTACTGCTTTGGAATAAGTAATTAGGAAAGATCCCTTTTTAAAAGGCTATCAGAAAGACATCGTTCTTTCTTCAAAGGCATCAGGAGAGCAAGTTTACAGTTGTGGTTAATCCTAGAATTACTGATTTGAAGGGTGGAAACATAAAAAGCAACAGGAGCAGGAGGTTTAGAGAAGAGAGAGGATGATGCTCAGGCACGCCTCACATGCTGTGTTTCATACTATAAGTCTAGGAGAGCAGAAAAGTCTATCTTTTTAAAATCGGTCCCTAAATTTCTATCTGGAAATTTCACTTAGGTGGAAAACCTCATTTCCAGATGGTATCTGATAGGTGAGGTATTACTGCAGTAAAGACACAGGACAAAAAACTGGATAACCTTTCAAGTATCCTTTAAATGTCACAAACTGGGCTGGTGATACAGGGTTTTATTATTCTCTGCTGGAGTACATCAACAGTCATTTGCATGCCAGGAAAAGAATGTCTGGAATCATCCAACAGGGCTAAGCTTAATCTTTCACTAAAAACAAGGAAGTGACAAGCACAAAAAGGGAAATAAAAGAAGATGAAAGTATCCAAAGTCGACTTACTGGTCAACAAAATTCCAAAGAGAAACTAGCATGTACACAGAAACCCATGCTACCCTTGACAGCTGGCTCTTGACAGAGCCTCTGTCAACTACCATGAAGCTTTCTTTAAGCTACCCACAAACACCTAAAATTGATGAAACAAATTAGGAATGGTTATTCACTGTTCAAAAGGATCTGACAAGGCAGTTCTTTAAATCTTTCCTCTGCTTCACTTAAACTACGATTTCTTTGATGAGTAAGGCCCAGGGCTCCAGCGAGCCTAGAACGTTTTTGTTTGCGGTATGAAGGCATGAAAGGGCACCTCGTACATGAAGGACTTGTGTCCCAGAAGTTTACTGTGGAGGCAGCAGTTTAGAATGGAGAGCGCCATTTCGCCAAAGAAGCTGTGCTGTAAAGTAGGGTTAAATCCCAGGCTAATCCAATGGTTTACTGAACTCATGAGCATCCTTGGCTTTTACTACTGATAGTACCAGCTTAAATTCTAAAGTACACAAGCGTGCAGGAAGAGAACGAAAAAAGACCATCTCCACCACCCACCGGGGTCATCATTAGCCAAGAAAAAACATTTGGAAATGGCATTTAGCTTTTTGTCATTCTCCCAGATTTACTTTCTACTGCCTTGTTTGTCTTTCCCCAGTAACCAAAATCCCTAGTTCCCTCATTTTGCCCCATTTTGCAGGCCATTCAAATGGACTCCACCTCCCAAAGAGTCCTGTGCACCAAATAAATGACTTTTTTCTGCCCATCAAAATCTCCATTTCTGGGGCTTCCCTGGTGGCTCAGTGGTTGAGAGTCCGCCTGCCGATGCAGGGGACACGGGTTCGTGCCCCGGTCCGGGAAGATCCCACGTGCCGCAGAGCGGCTGGGCCCGTGAGCCATGGCCGCTGAGCCTGTGCGTCCGGAGCCTGTGCTCCGCAACGGGAGAGGCCACAGCAGTGAGAGGCCCGCGTACTGCCAAAAAAAAACAAAACAAAACAAAATCTCCATTTCTTCAGGGATATTCACCCTCAGTCAAGTGGAGGGGAAGCTAATCTGATTAATTCACACTAACATAGAAAAGAGTTCTATCCGCCAATATGGTTTTTCTATACCAGATGTGTATAATTAACAGGGATTTTAGGCAGTTTAACAAGATGAAGTTGAAACATTCAGCCTCGTGGGAGCAGAGTAAATTTATGAATTATATAAATTCATAAAGCAGTGGGGAAGCAGTGGGGCTCAGAGAGTAACCATTAGAGTGTACTAGCCATTTATAAGTTGGTCATTTGTGAGCTGCGAAAAGAAAGAACAGAATAGGAACCTGTCCTCGTGCCAGCAACAGAGCAGGGAAGTTCACACTTCCTGTTTCAAGACTTGCCTGACAGTCCCCTCACCAAGTATACTTCTTAGAAATGTCTCCTTTCTCCCTCACTGAAGAAGGAAATTTAATAGGCTTGGTTTAGGGTAAATTAAACTCAAATCCAAGTTAGGAAAGCCTCTAGTGAGGACTCACTCTGGAAGATGCTACAGATGGCGGCTGGCTCCTTCACGGATGGCCCCATCTAGGGAACTTGAACACTGGGTCAACAGGAGCGGAGGCACGTATGATGCTAGGGTCCTCATCCTGACACCTCAGAGAGCAGACCCCCTCCATCGAATATCTGAAAATTACCATCCGTTAACCTAACATGACGAAGAGGATTGTAATTTTAATTTAAGTGACTTCATTCAACAGATGACACTCTGTGACTAGATTTTCTTCTGTATTACTTAACTGTATTTCGAAACAATAACCTTAATAATTCTGATCAATTCTAATGTTATAATTGCTGCTGTCAGAATGCTGACTGAGAGTCTACCATGCCCCTGAAAAAAGAACATCTTTTCTTTTTTTCCTGCATGTTGTGGGAGACTGCAGACTAGAGAGAAACATTTAATGTCCACATAAAATCAATAAAAACATGTCTGTACCTACTTGGATGGTGTCTAACAATATCTTCAATTAGGATTACTGCTTTATAATCTACCAGACTTCTCCCTGCTAGAGTTTAACAAGTGAAATGAAATTCAGTGATACATTACCCTTCCAAACACCAACTCTTTCTTTCACTTGGCCTTTTGACTCCCTATATTTAGGGAAATGCATCATGTGATAGCAGCTGTCTTACAAAAATGGATGGAAAAACGGATACGATTTCTCAGCACAGATAAACCAATAACTTGTACTTAAAGGTGATCTCTTCTGAAAAAAAAAAAATTTTAAAGCCGAAATCTTTGTACTACTATAGAACTAGGGTGGTGGAGGGGATGGCGTTTGAGAGCAGACTTAGAAGGTTGCTGTTTGGATGAGGAAGATGAGATACAACCAGAAGGAACTGAAGGGATTCAGAATAGCCTGTATGCCAGAGAAAACCAAAGCAGTTGTTCAGAAAGTATTTACTGAAATTCTCTGTTCCACCACTTATGCATGACTGCTAACCCAGATACAACTGCAGCAGCACTGTCACTCAATTCCCACAGAAGACAGCCGTTTACTGTCTTCGTCTGAAATTTAGTAGACCAGTTTGAGACCAACCAGTCTTTCCTCATTCTCCATCCACAAACCCCAAAATTGTATTCTGTTCTTTTTAAGCTTATACATATGCACGCAAATCCAGAAGTTTACGTGTCTAGGCTGCCATCTCATTGCTTGCATAACTAAAAGATAGGTTTGATTTAAAACTAGAATTTGGCAAGTGAATAGTCCATGACACGGACCAAGTGCAGTTGGAATGCTTTAATAAAAATACATGGCCAAGCTACTTCACTTCAAAAAGCATCAATATACAGGCATGCTAGTCCCTCTTTGACTTTACATTTTGTCACCTTGGAAAAGAGCATGGATTTTCAGAAGACCCAACACACTGGGGAAATTTCATAGGCACGTGACCTTGTTTTTACTGGGCAACATAAATTTACAAGAAAAACAATTTTAAACAACGGTCCTTCAATTACACCCCCTCATCAAATTGTAATTTTCATTGTTTTTATCTTTCTTGTTTTTGTCCATACACACTTGTCATAATTATACTCAGTGTATCCACAATTAAAATTTTTTCACTTAAACTTACAATATTTCCCATGTTGTTTCATAGTCAGTATCAGTAGTACAAATAAAAATTTTGAGTTTTATGCTATCTTGATCTGGTTTGGGATTAGGATAACATTTACACTTTTAAAAGTTGGGATACTTCCCATGCTTTTATATGTTCCAGAAAAATGTATAAAGCATAGGAATTAATTATTTCTTCAAAGTTTGAAAAAAAATCCAATGGATCTACCAAGTTATCTATCAAGTGTTTTGGGAACTGAGTTTACTAAAAACCTTAATTTTTCCTGCATTAGTGGTCATTTAAACCTTTTCTTATTATGAATTAATAATTTAATTTGTGTGGATAATAGCAATTCACTTCATCCATACATTTGCATACAGTATACTGTCAAACAATTGTGCATAGTACTTTATAATTTTTAAAAATATTTTTTGTTTAATAACTATATAATGATTGCTATATCCTTTCTTATTTCCAACTTCAATTTGTGTCCATTTTTGCTTGAGGTTTTTTTTTGTGATACGCGGGCCTCTCCCGTTGCAGAGCACAGGCTCCGGACGCACAGGCTCAGCGGCCATGGCCCACGGGCCCAGCCGCTCCGCAGCACGCAGGATCCTCCCGGACCAGGGCACGAACCCACGTCCCCTGCATCGGCAGGCGGACTCCCAACCACTGCGCCACCAGGGAAGCCCCTGCTTGAGTGTTTTTACTACTGACTTCAAAGAGCCAACTCTTGATTTTTATCTATTTTTCAGCTTCCATTTTACCACTTTTTGTTTTCTGTTTATTCTTTTTCAATTATTTCTACTTGAATGACTTGGTTTATTTTCCTTTTTCTCAAAACATTCTGAATTACTTACAAGTTCTGTCAGTTAGGTATTAGTAGATAGTTCTAAATTTTTCATTATTGGCTAAATTATCTTTTATTGCATCTTTTACTTCTTTCGAGACCCAATTTATTATTTACAAGGCTATGTATTTCTGAGTGTTTGGAGTTGTTTTCCTTGCTGGAGTTGGAGATACAAACAGAAAATGAGATGAAGTCCAAAATGTATTGAGATTTCCTCTGAATCCTCACAGATCTTGTACATATTTGTAGACACTTAAAAATCAGATATCTGGCTAAATAACCTTAAGGATATATTAAGCAGACCAACTTTAAATTTCTTTATAAAGCTCTACTGTTCACATATCAAGCTCCTTGATGTTATAAGGACTAAATGCAGTAGTACTTGTGTAGTATTGCGTAGAACCTAGCATATCACAACTATTCAATAAATGACTGGTGGCAATATGTGTAACAGTAGCGGTAACAGTCGTCTGGCAGTAGTTAGGCTCCTCCAACCTCTTGTGCAGGCTCAGCTACACCACCACCGATCTGGAGAAGAGTAACTCGCTGCGTCTCCTTGGTCGGGGCTTTCTTATCTGTGACATAATGTGGCTGAGCTGCATGCCCCCTGAAGTTACTAATTCCAGGGGTAACATTTCTAAATCTCACTGCCTGGCATTTTCAGGACCCGGAGTCTACCTACACCAGATGTAGGGCACACAATCCTTTGTAACGAAGCACTGAAGTCAAGACAGAAAATTTTACCAAACTTGCCACTCCATCTGAAAGTTGTGGACACGTAGAAATTGATTCACTCTTTCCGGACTAAAAGCAAAACTTTCAAAGCTACTTACAGCCCTACTTGTGCGTTTCAGGAATAAAAGTAAGATTTCCAAAGCAATTTAAGCTACGTTTCCTTCACAAACGTCTTGGCACCCATGCTACTCTGTGTTCATTTTCCATCACTATAAGCAAGCAAAGAACTTAAGAGAAAAGATGGAGTACAGAGTATCTGCATGGCTGGTTATAATCTGGGACATTCCTCCATTATGCTTTATTCATAAAGCCAATACATATCTCCTCTAAGAATGTTTATCACTAAGATTAAAAATTTTTATTAAGGATGAAAACTTCCCAGTAAACCATCATCTACTAACAAGCGTATCTGCTAATTAAGAACAAAATGAAAGCTTTCAAACTGAATTATAGGCCATATGTACATAATCTGATGCACAAGCAATAAAAATTATGCCTTTACACCTGTCAAAAGAAAGTCCTCTGCTGCAGCTTTAATTCTGTTTCAAACAAGGTATCACGAAAAGCACAGACTTACCTGTGCGATAGACGAAATTGCCTTCGGTTTCTGACGATGAGGGAGATACCAATTCCTCCTCAAATTCATTGGAACTAAAAGATCCTGAATGGTTTCTCTGCCTTGTCTTTCCCATCATGGCAGCATTTGTGACCATGACGTGTCTCAAAGAGTCGTTAAGGTAACGATTCAACAAGCTGCTCTTGTATTTTGGGGGCGATACGTAGTCCTCATTGGCCCGTGACTCTGGCCTCACTCCAGCTTTTATGACTGAGCTCTCACTTTTAATCACAGGATGGTGAACTGGATTATTATAGCCTTCTTCATTCATGTGGTTTCGTGGAGGATTTTCTCCATCTAAGGGGGAAAAATATCACCAGGTAGTACTTACACATACTTCTCCCCAGCCACCCAACTGTTACATTTAGTGATTTAAAATATATATAGGAAGAATATTTAAAGTGTATAAAATTATCTTTGATAGTTAAGATTAATTTTTAGGCAAAGGAAAGCAGGAATCTATATAATCTCTCCCTTTGGTATGTTAATTTTAGTGAACTTCACAAAAAATGTTATTCTGACACATGATAAATCTAGGAACAAGAGGAAGCAGCCACAATTTGGCTGCTCATTTACAGTATTGTAAAGGTAAAGCCACCTCATGCAATAAAAAGAACCATTACGGCACCATCGTGTTTTGTGGGATCAACCTTAAAAACAGCAATGGAAGTGAATGTCCCCTTACAAAGGCAGAGCAAAGAAAGCAAGATAAAAATACTAACAAACCTTCAGAACATGAGTCATCACTGCTTACACTCAGCCGCTCAGCGTTTCCTTGAACATACTTATTGTACAACTTTATTCTTAAGGCCCAGCTTAAATCTGGCTGTCGAACAGTATTCTTAAGCCGACGTCTTGCATTAGCAAACCAATTTGACACCTAAAAAAGTTTTATTTCTCAATTAACACACCATAAAAAAAATTACCCATCCTACAATTACTTTCCCAGAAAGGACCTAAGCCTCTCTCATAATCTCTGATCATTACATATCTTCATGACATAACAGTATTGGACATTTATATCCATTCATTCATTCATTCATTCAACAAATGTGCTGAGCACTTACTACACAGAATGAGCACTAACTGTATTCTGGGAACAAAAAAAATATTGAAGGGCTTTGCCATAAAATTTTCAGTCTAGTAAGAAAGGTAGGAGAGTACACAAATAACTCTAGTATCTACTCACAACAGCCAAGACATGAAAGTAACCTAAATATCCATCAACAGATGAACAGATAAAGAAGAGGTGGTACATATACACAATGGAATATTACTCAGCCATAAAAAAGAATGAAATAATGCCATTTGCATCAACATGATGGACCTAGAGATTATCATACTAATTGAAGTACATCAGAAAAAGAAAGACAAATACCATATGATATCATTTATATGTGGAATCCAAAATATGACACAAATGAACCTAACTATGAAACAGAATCACAGACATGGGGAACAGACTGGTGGTTGCGAAGGGGCAGGGGTTTGGGGGAGGGATGGACTGGGAGTTTGGGATGAGCTGATGTGAGTTTTTATATACAGGATGGATAAACAACAAGGTCCTACTATAGAGCACAGAGAAGTATATGCAATATCCTGTGATAAACCGTAATGGAAAAGAATATAACAAAAAAGAATATCTATGTGTGTGCGTGTGTGTGCGTGCGTGTGTGTGTGTGTTTGTATACATATATATAACTGAATCACTTTGCTGTACAGCAGTAATTAACACATTGTAAACCAACTTACTTCAATAAAAAAACAAATAACTAATATAGGAAAGAATGTGATAAATGGCTTAAGACACATTAAAATATAATGTTACAGGTGCAACGAAGGAGGGGTTACTTTGATGTGACTCATGACTTCATGAAGAATTTAAGCTAGATTTTGAAGGACTAGGTCAGGGATAATGGGTAGGGAAGTGTGTTTCCAACAAAGAAGACATGGGAACAAATATAAGTCAAATTCCCGAGACACTGTGGTAGGTAACTAAGAAGGAAGAAAGAGATGCCCTTGAGTTATCAAACTTGTGTAAGAAGAGAAGATAGTGCCAGTTTGAGAAAGCAGAATTGTTTGAGGGTGAAATGATGCCTTTGGTTTGGGAATGTTTAGTTTGAGATACTAGAAAAGCACACAGGTGAAATGTGCAGCAAGAAAATAAGAGAGATCTAAGGGCAAAGGAAGACCAGATTTGGGTCAAATGCACAAAGGTGAGAGCTGAAGCTGTGAGAGCAGACAGAATGCAAAGAGGGCCAAGGACCAAACCCTGGAAACCTCCAGCAATTAAGGAGGTAGGAGCTGGCAAAACAGTCAGAGACAGAGCAATCAGACAAGCAGAGAGAGAGAAAAAAGCCAAATAACACCCAGCTTTAAGCTAAAAATCTAGTGCTTCCAAATAGGTGATGGCAAAGAAATGAACACTGCAAAACAAGGTTAGTTCCATTGTTTCTGTTTAAGGTGCTACTGGATTTCTAGAGGCTAAAATGTCACTTGACATTTCTTTTTAAACATCAAGCTACCATCAGAATATATATATTAAAAACATGAAAGGCCAATACTTGCCTTGAAAAGGATGAAAAGTGGAAAGAGGATTACGTTTTTCTACCAATTTTTTCCGTAACATGACTCCACAGTACATTAATGGTTTGTGCGGTGATGCTTGCACTGGAATTTTTTTTTCTTTTTTAAATTTATACTATAAATACACAACTTTTGCACATTACTCAAGCCTTAATTATTGAATGAACCTGTGGTGAATCCTACATTAAAAAGAAACCAAAACTATAATTTTTTTCTTTTCTTCCCCATGGGTAAAACATGGTAGTCTTCCCCAGTTTATATATGCACAAACCATATCATATATAATATATATTCAGTGTTACCTCCCTTTGTGTCTTAAGCAATGATAACTGTCCTCAAATTTATGTGCAGTGGTGTAATATCTCACCACGGCACTTCAGAAGCCTTCGGCTCCACCAACCCCTCTTCCTGCCAAGCTGTGCTATTATTACTAGGGTTTAGTCTGACTTTGAATTCTCTGTCTCCTCCAACCTCTACAGACACCTTCTGGGACTGTTC
The DNA here is from genome assembly GCF_011762595.2 of Tursiops truncatus. NCBI lineage: Eukaryota > Metazoa > Chordata > Mammalia > Artiodactyla > Delphinidae > Tursiops > Tursiops truncatus. The sequence goes on along the minus strand of NC_047035.1, from coordinate 176,175,411 downwards.
ATTCAGCAAACACATACTGAGTAGCTCCTGTGCTTTAGCCATGATATTAAGTGCTAGGAATGAATAAACTTTGTGCCCTGCACACACAGAAGGACTAAAAGTGAAGAGCTACACGTGATTAACTATGATACATGGGTGAACCTGCACTATGGAAGCATGAAATGCCTGGCCCATTTCCTCTCAAACCTCCCTCTATTCTCCAAGGCATGGCCAAAATGTTCGCCCATGTCCTCATGAGTACCAACTGGGAATTTTAGAACAGAATTTTTTCGAACTTCCCTATCTTCCATTCTATCCACTTGAATGGATCTTAACAACCATCATCAAATTCAAGTGTTGGTGCACCGTTATGATTTAATTACTTACTTAACGTCTTCACATCTTCATGCATGTCCTGTCATCCTCTAACTGTGGTATAATGGAAGGAGACCTGGTTTCCTGTTCTGACTTAGCCAAAAACAGGCTGTGTGAGTTTACATAACTCATTCATCTTTTCAGAACTTCATGGTTCCTGACATCCTTGCCAACTCTGAAAATTAAGATCTGTGAATGTCATCCATGCTCCCCTAAAAAGTGTTCATTCATCTCCTTTATGGTTGGTACCAACCTATCTTCTCCTGACCACTACTCCCTTCAGCAATCAGAGAGGTGTTTTATGTCCTTCTCTGTTCCTTTTGCACACAGAGGACAGCCTGCAACTTCCCCCATGCCTATGTCACTTATATTTATTAGAATCCAACTCCCAAACTTTTTTTGTTACTTTCTTTACTAAACATCATGTAATTCAGAGGCTAATCTTAAATCTTAACTGACCTTAACACTTTTTTTTTAAAGTCTTTATTGAATTTGTTACAATATTGCTTCTGTTTTATGTTTCGGTTTTGCGGCCGCGAGGCCTGTGGGATCTTAGCTCCGCCACCAGGTATCGAACCCGCACCCCCTGCATTGGGAGGCGAAGTCTTAACCACTGGATCGCCAGGGAAGTCCCCGACCTTAACTCTTAATACAAGCAACACACAGTACCACATAGTGTAAAATCCAATTCTTATGAAACTCTTCATATTTTTATTAAAATGCGATGGACTTCAAATTTTAAAAACAATCAATATACTTATAATTCTAACATACAAAAATAGGGACCTTTAAATGTCATGGTGGCATTAACTAGCTTTTCATATATAGGAGGCGTATCATTTTTTACGTTTTGTATACTCATAGTTCTTAACAGAGTTTATTAATTATACATCAGAAGATTTTCCATAAAGGTTTGATGGTGTCTAACAGGCTATTTCTAAACTGATTCCGTAAGTTTGACCGGCACCCAACGTACTAATACATTTACTCTGCCAGTGTTTTATTATCAGCAACTTACAGTACAAGCTAAGGGCTGGATATAGTCAGGGGTGTTGAATATCTTCTTGTGTTAAGTCATGCAAACAGCAGACAATAGTTGGTGAACAAATCTGCACGAGTATCAGCTCTCAAGTTTTTTCCTGATGAAGTGATGCAAATGCCATCCATTTCACTGAAGGTAAAAAAGCACCAGCTCGAATTCTCTACCTTTAACTTACTATGGCTTCCTTCAGGTTATCATTCAAATTCTATCTTACACGAAACAGGCCTCCTTACCAAGACAGGTTCTGCAACAGCATTTTAACGTCAAACTCAGAGCTTTAAAAACACTGCATTTTATAGCGAAAGCTTAGAGAACAAAATATCTAGAAGCTGGAAGAGAAAGCTCAGTAGCTTTCATCCTACGCAGCCGTGTTTACATTCATCACACTGGCAGAGCAATCATTATAGTAAACCCAAGGGGATACTCTGGCATCTGTCCACCTTTGAACACACAGAATTAACAACGCAGATTCAGTCATTCAACTGAAATATCGAACACCTCACTTCTACACCATGTAGTCTGACACTGGGAATAACGTAGAAGGACCAATCTGAGATTTTGTTGAATATTTAACAGTAGCCATAATTCTTGCAGTTGATAAGTACACACACATCTCAGCAGAAGCACTGCATACCAAGCAAAAGCTGTGTCAACACAGGGGCAAAATCTTGCAACACACCAGATCTAACCAAATGGTACATGGCTGTATCACAGGAACTGGAAACTTCTACTGTAGAAAAGGGAGCATTAACACCCAATCACTAAAATGTAGTCTCAAACTCCACTTGCATTGCACTCTGTATGTGATCATAAAAATAATCATTCCACTATTATAATCCAGAAAAAAACATAAATATATTTTAAATATATACACATAAACAATGGGAAATATTGAAACCAGGTACAGCCCCCATCTGCCCTTCTTTTAAAAAACTTCTTCAGGGGCAATTATTCCCTGAGTAAGCTCCATATCCTACAGTAATACAAAGCCCCAGTCGCATATCTGTTATTCCACACTGTTATTCTGGTTATATTTTGAAAGTAGAGAGTATATTTTTATAATGTTTGAACAACGGTCAGTCATAGAAACCAAGCAAAATGGAGTATTTCGGTTGGTTAAAGTGAAAACACACACACACACATATCATCTTCCTGTTAATTTTATAAAAATGCTTATATCTTAGTAGGAAGATGGCAGATTAATAATGCAAACAGTTATAATAAATTAAGACAAGTTGCTAAGTCTAGTGAGTAGAAAAAAAAGAAAGCTGCAGAAATACCTCTCTCTGCCTCATCTTTCAGGAATGAACAAAATGTAGTGTTGATTAATGTCCTTAGAGCTTCTGTTTATCAGAAAAAGTTACTTCTGTGGTCCTAAAAAATTCCCTCATTAAAGCTTCAGCATTCTGTTTCCAGGCTTAATGGAGATTGCTGACCAAGTTTTACACCCTTCAGAGTAGCAAAATAAGGCAAAAGTACTGCTTATGAAAGGTTTGATAGCTTGACACACAACCAAAAGGGAAATATGAAGGGTAAAAGAAATGTTCAAAAATAAAAGACACTCTTGTAGTTAAGGAATAAAATAATTATGCTGACAACTTATTAATATAAATTATGAGAAGCAGAGACAAGAGGTATTATAATAAACAAGAAATAGAGACTGGAGCTAGAAATATGGGAAACCCTCCATATTTGTCTATTGACATAAAATATGACATATTTCCAGATATACTAAAAATAATAAGGTGAGTTATATGCTTGTTCTGTAGAACATGTACCATTAAAGTTAACGAGCTGCCCTCTGTGTGCTCCCTACAGTGAGATGGATTTTAAAACTAGAATATCTTAGTCTGATTTCAAGACATTCTCCAGTTTTCCACAATATGTTTGGGGAAGTCACATGGTGATTACAGTTGTATTCCCCAGTGAGAACCTATTCAGTCTGCAAACATGTATGAAGAGTTTACTATATGGAAAGTACTGGGCTGGGGTGAAACGGGAGGATGAAGATGAATAAGACATGATCACTCTTCTCAAGAAGGCTGACTCCACAGGAGAAATTTATTCACTGGGAGAACCTGATTCATGAAACAGGGGTCTAATTTGCAGGGCTCAAAAGCTTTATTCAGATCACAGCTCGATATTTTTCCCCCAGAAGTGAAATGTATTGACATAATTTATTTGGTTTTCACAGCATCAGAATTTGCTTTGGATGTTTAGTAAATGTCTGACTTATACAAACCCCTTATATTCATAAATATATATATTTTTTCTTACACAGACATTCCGTTGTGCCTAATGGAGAAGAGGTGGACCCAACCTGAATGGTATATAAGGGTCCCTTGGTTATTCTATACGTTTGATTTTTTCCATTTATCACTTTAAAGTTCCAGAAACCAACTTCATTTATTATAAAACTTGGAAATCATTAAATAGCTATCAATTATAATTATAAATAATTACCTTTCTTTGCCCCATTTAAAAATTACATATTTGCATGCATTTTTATTTGAAGACTAGTGTGAGAGAAAATATAATGGGAAAGATTTTCATTACATGAACAAAAATGTCATGTAAATTAGAAAAACGCAAGTTTTACCAAGATCTTAACGCAAAAAGAATTATTTGTATTTGAACTATCATTACAGGTAGAGAATAATTTGATTCTGTATTAGAATGACAGCTACTTGTATTGCAACTCAGAAAAACTACCACAGGTGAAAATTTAAATGTCTCTGCTAATGCCAAATAATACTTTTCATAGCTAAAAATGTCCTAAATAAGCCATAAACATTTGTTGCTTTCTGTCTGAAAGAATGGCAAGTATTAACCATGGAACTATGTAATCAATAAGTTAATATTTTACTGTTGACATCAAAGTGAACTATTTAAATAGCTCTATAAATTTGTGTATTTTGAAAATAAATAGCATACCAGTTTAAAGTCAAATTTGAATGTATGCATTTATTTTCTTAAGTTTTTCTGGCTGAAATTACTTATTTAAAAACTACTTGTGAAAATCACTGAAAGTTCATAGTTTTGTGTTAAACAGATATTAAGCCAAGAACACTAAATTAATTTTCCCCTCCAGCGCCGCAGCAAATCACCATTAATACTATTGCCTCGTAATATAAAGCAGAAGAGATGTTTGTTTTTCTCTACAACTGTATTCTGAAAACAAGCAAAAAAATGCTTATTACAGTTTTAATAAGTCTGAGTACAAGTCAATTTTCATGCTTCGTCCAACTTTCTAGTAATTCCTAAAATGATAATCTTAAATACTCTGGAAAGCAATTTTTATGTTATCTAGTAGTTAAACGGTCCCTGTTACTTTGGGGTTCTCACTTACTATACCCGTCACAGAACGACCAAAGTTTCACAAATGCAGTGACGCAGTGCTACTGCAACGGACGCGACTTCTCAGCTCAGGTAGCACCTCCTCTCCTCTTTCTGAGTGAATCTGCTCTGCCTGCACGCATGAAAGTTCACGTCACTGCATTTATGAAAGGAAACTGGTGTGCCGGCCAGAGCACGTGGTATGGACCCGCGGCGTTTCCAGGCCCACCTCTACCCCTCAACACAGCCTTCTCCTGCCTTGGTTACATCACCTGCGAAAGGCTGACAACACGTGCTCTACCTCACCGGGTTTTGCGAGCATCAGGTGCCGCCACGGAGGGAAACCTGTGCACAGCAGTACTGCTCGCTAGAAATGGAGCAAGCTTAGGCCGCCCCTATGCACTTGACCAGGTACCCGCCATCTGAGATCTGCCCCTTAACCCAAGGACAAAGATACCGCCAGCAAAGCCGCGTGGAGTCTAGCTAAGGCCCAGGGTGCCTCTTAAAAAGGAAAAACCTCCCAAACCCGCTTCTGGCCCTTCCAGCCCACCTACTAGCTCTGTCAGGAGCGGTCAACTTGAAAGGTACCCTGTAACTTGACCTTTAACATGGGGCCCCAATGTGGGGTGCCCTTCTGCCGGGTTTTCAAAGTGTGGTGCGGCCAGCAGCTTACGCGTCACCCCAAGAACGTGTTAGAAATACAAAGCACCGTCCCCGGCCAGGACCTCCTGCGAACTCCGGGCTGGGTGGGGGGCGGCGGCAGCGTGTGTGTTAACGAGCCCTCGGGCGACCCCGACGCAAATCACTGCGGGGTAGTGCCCGCTGGAGCCACCGCCGCGTGCATGAGCTCCGCGCTCGCCTTTGCCCTGCCCTCCTTAGCAAGCGCCACACGACCCCTGCTGCGCCAAGCCTCCGGAAGACGGTCGGAGACGCAGCAACTCCCCAGACCACCGCTCCGGCCCCGGGCCCGCCCCGCACCAGCCTCAGGCAGAGCGGCGGCAGCGTCCGGACGGCCGGTCTCGGCCCACCCGTGCCCAGCGGCGGGAGGCGCAGGGCCGCCGCTCAGCCTCGCCGAGGGAGGGTCGGGGCTCGTGGGCCCCGATTACCTGCACTAGCGTCATCTGCGAGCCGAGCGCCAGGAGAATCTTCTCCGTCTTGGTGGGGTACGGATTGTCGCGGTGCTTGTACAGCCACTGCTTGAGGGGCCGCGCCATGTCCTGCAGGGCCTGCCGCTTGTGCCTCACCTTCCCGCCATTCTGCCGGGCCCTGGGACACCGGGAGAGGAGGGGTTCCCGGTGAGCCGCGCCGGCCGAGCGCCGCCCGCCGGGCCCCCGGGTCCGCACGCGCTTCAGCCCGGTCGACCCCGGCCCCGCGCGCCCGGACGCTGAGGCCAGGCAGGGGTGGGAGGCGCACAGGGTCAGGGCGCGCGGGGCCGGCCCGGGTGGCACAGGACGGGCGTGGGGCGGCGAAGGCCGCCAGGTTTATATGGAAAAGGGGGAAATCCTGAAGCCAGAAGTTAGAGCTTTAGGTGATCTGAGGGACGCTCTTTTGTTATTCAAGCCACAGACCTGCGCAGCAGGGCCGGCACCGTCCCTCGCCCGCCTGCACCGCGCCCTCCAGGGGCCCTGGCCTCAGGGGATGAGTAGTGGCTGCGGCCGGCTCTCGAATGTTCTTTCAGGGACTCATGCCCGCCGCTCGGGGCTTCCCGTCGCCCACTGGACGTTGGGAACAAAGCAAGGGGTGATGGCCGCCCCGCTGCCCTGGTTCTCTTCAAGCTCTCCCCTGTACCCTTTGATCCTCGTGTAAAGGGGAAGCTTTCCAAGAAGGGGTTTGTGGAGGAAAAATGCAGAACCGAAAACAAAAACACACACGAAAAAGCGGAAAGAAAAAACCCAAAACACTGTAGGGAGCTTTTCACGACAAAAGGGCGAGCTTAAAAGTATGGAAGGTCTGTGTCACGGGGTAACGTAAAAAGACCCCGGGAGAAGCATATTCCGAGGAAGGGCGGGAAGCAGCCGGGAGCCGGGCCTCGGCGCTGCGCTCCCCAGCGGCTCCGCGAGGTGTCGCCGCGCCGCCGCCCGCGCGCCCAGCCACTCCGCGAGGCTCGCGCGCCTGCGCCGCAGCCTCCGGGACTTCTGCCTCTTTAAACACTTTGAAATGCAATTCCATCCGTGAGGACTGGTAGTAACATTTTGACGAAACCTAATCTTTATTTCCCTAACCAGCAACAACAAGCAGCTGATGCAATCTTCCAGGTGGACCGGCCAGGACGGCCGCCCCTCCCCCCGCGGGGTGCTCCCGGAGCCGCGGGACGTGGCGGGGCTACAGGCGGCCCTCCTCCGCAGCCGGAGCCGCTGGTGGCCCGCGAGCTCTCGCCCCCGCCCACCCCACCCCCGCAGCCCCTCAGGTCGCTAAACCGAAACCCGGCCCGGCAGGCCCGCGGCCCCCCCGCCCTCCGGGCTCGCGGCGGGCCCCGCCGAGACGCGCGCGCGTCCGGGGCATCCTGCGGAGGGCCGACCTTCCCAACACCTTGGCCGATGCAAGGCCCTGTCGTGACACAAGGGGGGAAGCCCACGGGGCTGGCCTGACCTGAGGGGGCGGGGGGGGGAGCCCCGACTGCTTGGCCCTGCTCTGCGCCCGTGCATCCCGCTCAGCCCTTTCTGCCTCCCCAGCGGCCGCGCGTCAGCACCCGCGGTCGGGAGAGAGGCACGTAACCCCCGCCCCCAGGTCCAGGCATCTGAGGACTAAGAGGCGGTTTCAGGTGTCCTCAGTTTCCAACGAGCCTCTTTGGAGCCCTTCTGACGAATCGACCCCCCACACTTTGAACAACTACTCCCTTAAAATGTGAATGCGCGAACCCAGGAGGCGGAGACCGCTCCTCCCGGAAAAGTCGGGGGCCCTAAGGCGCAGGCCCCGGTTGTCACCAGCACGCCCAAGCCTCTCACCGCCCCCACCTCTCGCGGAGCGGGCGGGGGCCCCGGGAGGGTGCGCATACCCGGTCCTCCGGTGTCTCAGGCCCAGGTTGTCCTTGAGGGGCGCGCCGTCCGTAATGCCCACCTCGGGGCGAGCGTGCGTACTGTCCAGGACGCCGCCGTAGGGCCTGCCGCCCCGCTCCCGCTCCGGAGCCCCGCGGTCCTCAAAAAGCACGGCGCCGCTGAGCTTGTTGAAGACGATGGTGTTCATGGCGCGCGCAGACAAGGCCGCGCGGCGCAGCCGCAGCGCCTTGGGGCCGGGCCGCCGGGAGCTCCGCAGGGCTCGGGTTCTATAAGATCAAAATGCAGTATATTACTCGCCGAGAGCGCTCACCCTCCTGAGCGTCCCGAGCCCCGAACCTGGCCGCGGCGCGGGGCTGCGGAGCCCAGGGAAGGAGCGGCGCCGCCGCACCTGAACGCGGGAACCCCCGCCTCCCCCCTGGCTGGTTACACCGCTCCGCCGCAACGCCCGTCACCCGCCCCCGAACGCTCCCGGGTCAGGTACCCACCCTCCTCTTAGCCCCGGCCACCCAGCTCCCAAAGAATCTCAGCCGGCAACAGTTAACCCGCGGGGGCGAAGCAAAGTGACTCCTCAAGGAGCCTTGCCTGAGTTGGTTTTAATCTGGATGAAGCCCGCTCCGGAAAGCGGAGGGCAGGCGCGGGGCCGCGCGGTGTTCTTCAGTCAAAACGGAAGACTACAGCCTCTCAGAGCTCCCACTCGGGGTCGTAAGGAGGGGTTGGAAGAAAGGAAAAATTGGGGGGAACATGAACAACCGCTTTCGCAAGCCCCAGTCAATGAGTCCCAGGCCGCACTGGGATTTCGGGGATTTGCATGTTTTCTAGGTCCTGGATGGTTTGGCTGAAACCCCTGCGTCCCTTTTCCGGCTACAGCCCTTGGCGCGGGGGTGAGGGCAGGAAAGTTAGCAGATTCCAGAGCTAGAAAGTGAAGTGGGCTCAGGGACAAATGCACCTTGCCCTCCCCTCCCTCCGAGTCTCCTACCACCCCACAGCCCGCTCCGGACGCGCTGGGTCCGGCACCCCGCCCGCTCCCCCCCCCCCCCCCCGCGAGCCAGTGGCCAGTGCTGTCCTCTTCCGCAGCGCGGGTGCGAGCCGCGAGCTCGGAGTCCTTCCACACCCACCCCTCTCTGGGGTCTCGGAGAACCATTTCAGACGTTGAGAAGGGGTTAAAGAGCGGGAAGAGGCGCCGCGGTCTGCGCACCGCCGGGCCTGCGGCTGCCCCCGTCGGGAAAAGCCGCCAGCTCACCTCCCGGGTCGCGGCGGCCCGGAGCCTCTGCCCGCCGCGCGTGAGCGTCGGGGGCCGGTCCGCGCCGCCGCGGAGCAGCCGGGTGACCGCCCGGAGGCGTGCAGCAGCCCCAGCCAGCCCTACCTCCCCGCCTCGCGCCTGGGGGCAGCTCGCTTTGCTTCCGAGCTGCCCCCGCCTCACAGCTGGCGCCCCTTAACCGCGCCCCGCCCCGGCGAGGGCCGCCACGCCCCCACACCCACGCCGCGTGCCCACGCTCGCCAAGACCCCCAGCCCCGCCCTCCGGCCATCGCAGCAGGGGCCACGCGCGACGTGTAGTGCTGTGACCGCAGAGATTAAACGACAGCCCCCGTCAGTGCTCGCGGGGAGGTGAAGTCAGACCTCTGCTAGCTGCCCCCCGCAGACAGGTACGTGTCTGGGCCGTCCGTGCAGCCTCCGCGGCCAGTGTGAGAGCAAAGGTCCGTGCTCGCAGCCCTCGTTCGAGGCGTCAGGAGGCGCCTTGTTTTTCCTTTTAAATCCGTGCGCTCGGTGATTTGCGCTCAGGCTGTTCTATTTGTGAAGCAAGCCGTTCCCAGCCCCGCTGTCTGTCCCCACCTCAGCTCTGTGTTCCTGTTGGCCACGGCGTGTTTTCCCGGCCATTGCGCCGCGAAGCTTGCCACGCGGACCCTCCCCGCTATCCCAAGCCCACGCCGAGGTCGCAACCACAGACCCCGGCGCGGCTGCGTCTGCAGGCGGCAGGCGCGGCCAAGGGCCGGGAGCTGGGTCCCCGCGCGGTCCCCAACGCCGCCTCTCGGCTCCCGTGCTCCCCACTTACCCGGATTCACTCCACACTGGCTTGGGGAGCTCCCTCCCTGCGGAACCGCCCCGCCCCACGCCCGCGAACCAGGTGGGCTCCCCGGCTCCTCGCAGACCCTCGGGCCAGCCTCGGCCGCCGCCCCCAACCCCCCTCGGGCGCGTCCCCAAGGGCCTCGGAGGGAGGTGGGGGAAGGGCGGGGAGAGCCCAGGCGTGCGGAGCAGGGGGAAGGAACGGCTCGGGAGCCGTAGCGCGCCTCTCTTCCCGCGGCCCCGCGCCGGGACGCGGCGACCGGGAGCTGTACCGGTGGCGGGGGGGCCCGCGGCCGGCGGCAGGGTGGCTGGCTCTCCCGCGTCGAGGCTAGGCGCGCTCCCATCCCCGCCGCATGTTCTCCGCGCGGGCTCCAGCGCGCTCACCGCGGCCACCGCCGGCGTCGCGGCTTTATTTACCCAGACGGGCGCGCGCGGCCCGGGAACAGGAATAGCGAGGCCTTCTCATGTTTCCTGACTGCCCGGCCCAGCCGGCGAACATCCTGCGGTCGCGGTATCCACGTTCCCGGGCCGGCGAGGGGAAGCCTCCGCGGGGACCGCTGTTAACCCTCGCGGAGGAGCCGCCGGCGCCGGCGCCTCCGGGTAGCCCCCGGCCCGCCGAGTGCTCCGCAGCCGGGCGCGGCTCCCAGAGCTGCCGGCCTCGCAGGCGCGCAGCGAAAGGGGCGATGGCCTTCGCACTTCGGGGAGCGACTGGAGGAGCCGCAGCAGCGCCCGGCGCGGGCTCTGGGAGCTGAGCGGCTGCGGTGCAGATCCCGTGTCTTGGCCGCACCGAGCGCCGGAAATTTCACCACGCGTGGCTAGGCTGCAGGGGGCACTGCCACGCGCCCTTTTTCCCCCTCGCGGTTAGCTGGAGGGAGGTTAGTTAGAGCTCGGTTTATGCCCGTAACGCGTGAGAACGGGTTGCAGAAGGTGCTTGCGCCCCATTTCTCGTGTCACTGGGCTTCTGCGGTCCTGGGTGTCTCCAAGCCAGGCACGCAGTCACCTTCCAGAGCCAGCGCTGGAGAGGAGGGAGGCAAGACGGGGTCGAGGCGGGCCCAGGTACTCAACCCACGGCGACCCAGGTGTGGGAGAGACGGCGAGTGCAGGCAGGGCCAGGATCTGCATGGAGCAAAGGGGAGGGAACTTGGAAGAATCCCGAACCTGGACACAGTGCAAGGGGAGAGAATCCTATCAGATTCTATTAGAGGTGATACTTGCCTTCCCACTATCACCCCAAATATGGGAGTAGCGAAAGCTGTGGTTTAGGTGTCACTGGAAGCTCGGAGCTTCTCGCAGCCTAGGTGATCCTCGCGGCGCCGAGCGCACCAAGCCGCCCGCGTTCTCGCCGCAGGCCTCACTGCGGCAGCGACACCTTTCATCTCTTTTTAAAGAGCAAAAGTAGATTTCCCCCAAACCTGAAAGTTATGACATCATTTGTTCTTTTCTCCCCTAAGGGTGGCTGGCCATCCTGGCGCGGTGGCCCACCTAAGCCGCTTCCTTTTATTTGGCCTGGAAGTGGTTATAATGTACAGTAAATCTGTTATTTCCAACACTAATCGCCCCCGAATTTTCCATTATGTTATACCCCCAAAACGTGACTGCACACCGGGCAGGGGCACAATCTAAAGCAGAAAGAGGCGTGGGTTTAAATTTTTGCGCATCTGGCAGATAAATATTGTCGTTTGATCCTGTTTCCAGATGTCCTTGGTTCTATTCTAGCGTACGGTTTGCGGTTGTGGCGCTGCCGCATCTTGCCCTTGGCGCTGCACTTGACTTCTGCAGGGTGGATTCAGTGCAGACGTGTGTCTGCAGACGTCGCCGTGGGGACTTAAAGTCAGGGATACATCATAAAATTTCAGTCACCGACTTGCAGCGAATAAGTTTCACAACAAAAGCAGATCTAATTTATAATTCAGAGGAGGAGAGAGATTGGTTCTCTTCTAAAGACTGTGACTGGTGGTGGTCACCAGACGTTATAATGAAACCAACTGTTACACGCCCCTCTGACATTTATTTTGCTCAGCTGTGCCGGAAAGAGCACCAGGCATGTATGCCGTTGCTAGCAATTTCACAGCATTCTACTGGCTTACCTAGCTGTTTGCTGTAGTATATAGGCCAGTAGAGGACAAGTGAATTTTGTGGTTTTAGTCTTAACTGTATTTACTCAACTTTAAAATGCATTTTGAGGACTTTGGTTTAACGCATTTTTGCATGTAATATCATTACAAACCTGATACATACAGCAAAAAGTCTTTCTGCAAAATATTTTAAATTTGTTATAGGAATAACATACACCTTAGTCTCAAATTAAGTCACTGAAAAATTAATACATTTTAATTCGTTTAGACTATAGTTTAATAATTAGAGTCCATTTAAAAAAATCTAAGAACAATGGAGGGTCCATTTTACAATGAAATAGTGTGGAGAATCCCTCTCTCATATACAAATGAGCATCTATTGTGTGATAGACCAGAATTTTATTTTTGCGAGTGTCACCCTCTATGCAAGAGGGAAATTCCTTCTTCCTTTTAATGCACAATACAGATCCATTTATCATTATCTTAAATTTCGTCTTTTCCTAAAATGAATTTTACTCAGCTTCTTCTGCTATATTCCAATCTCAGTATGTGAAATACTGTATTATAAGCCTCAGAAGTAAAGCTTTCAGTTTTAGAAAGCACTATCAGAAGATTTAAGAAAGTGTATGTAGTTTGTGGGCATCGGCCATATATGGGGGAAAAAACCCAGAACTTAGGCTACAAGTCACAAGACTTGAGCCCTAATCTTAATTCTGATTAATTTGATGTTGGTTTAGGCTGAATCTACTGAAGTGTAAAATGAAGATATTTAGTTTTCCACAAACTTGCCTTACGCTACTAAGATACTTTTTTTCAATGTGAAAGTAAAAATTGCTATTGCTAAAACTTGAAAAATGTTAAGTAAGAGCATTTGGCAGAAATCTTAATCCAGTCTATTGGACTTTGAGTGTAGTTATAAATGTAAGTAATGTTAACTTTCTAATAAAGAAAAAAATAAGAAGCCTACATTTTAAGCCTTTTGATATTTTACCAAAGAACCTGACATTTCAGAACAAATATTGGTCAAAGTTTTTGAAAATAATGATTGCTTTTAAACTCTCTTTTCCAGTTATTACTTATAAGCAATGAAATGAATTACAAAGCCAGGGAATGAGTGTTGCCTCCCCTCCAAATGGTATAAAGTAGTAAATTTATGAACAAATAGCCGTTCCACCTCACACTCGGCCAGTTTGCCTTGTAAAGCTACACACTGGAGTGTGTAAGTGGCCAACAGAACAAGCAGTGAGAGACTCCGCTGCAGAAACATCCTGAGTGAGCTAGGAGGATGGATGGCCCGAAGTATCTCACTTTTGCTTTGTTTATAATTTAACTTTAATTGCATACATAGTACAGAATAAATTCTCTCAGCGAGGGCCTTCTCCATAAATGCGCCCTTAAATGTCAAAGAACAGAGTACGAGTGAGAGTTCCTCTCCCGCCGGTTGCCACTCCTGAGAGGCAACAACCAGGAGGTGGGCATCCTTTCAACTCTTTTCCACACAGTCACGGACATGAATACAAACAGATCATTATCGTTTTGTTGTGTGAGTTTTTTAAATCAGTGAGACCGTACTTTACATACGTGTACGCACACACCCAATATTAAACTGAAACTTGCTTTTTCACTCCCTGATTTCATAGAGCACTTTCATATTGGTCCATATAAATGGAACTCCATCTTTTTAACTGGTACATAATGCCCCATAATCTGTTTATCCACCCTCCTATGAACGTTTCTGTCTTTTCAGTTTTCACTGTTATAAACGTTAAATACTCTTGTATATGATTCTTTCTGTACGTGTGTAAGTATTTCTCAAGGCATAACTACATAGAAGTAGAATTGCTCAACTGAAGGAAACAGGATTTTAAAATTTGGATAGGTCCTTACAAACTTCCCCCCAACCTCCAGCCCCACAAAGTCCCCGTTTCCTCACATGCTGCATAGCATCTCATGTGTTTGGTCTTCATTATGTTTCCCTGTATGATAAGTAAAGTAATGTCTCATTGTTTGAGAAACTTTTCATTTATTTATAAGCATTTACATTTCTTAATTGAAGAAATTTGCTTGTATCCTTATTAGATGCCTTATTCATTTATAAAAGTTCCTTTAAAAAACACTTTTCCATGAAATATATACTTTATGTATTGACAATATGCATTGAGAAGACTGCCTTTTACCTAGTTTGTCTTTTGCCTTACAGAAGGTTTAAACGTGGATAAAGGTCAATAGATATGTCTTTTTCTGTATGGAGTCTGGGTTTTGTGCCTTCCTCACAAAGACTTTTTCTATATTTTCTTCTAATAGTTTAAAAAATTGTTTTCACTCAGCTCCTTAATCCTTTTGGAATGAATTTGTGTATGTTGTAAGGGAGAAGTCGAATTTGATTTTTTTCTTCTCCAACTGAATGGTCAATTATTCCTATGGAATTTATTAAAGAGTTTCCCCCATCAATTTGAAATAACTTTCCTCATATATGTGGTGAATTCCTTTCCATATGTAGGTTGGTCTAACAAGGCTTTGAGAGATGTTGCACCCAATAGACTGTAATAAATTTAATCTTCACATTTTTAAAACCATCTTGTGCTCCAAAGACTTCCAATATTATTCTGTTTCTAATTTCAGAACATGTCAAGTATCGGAATAGTAATGTGCGTGGCCTGGTTATGTTTCCAATTTAGAAGACTAATTCAATCTGTTCTAGGATGAAGGTGCCGTTTTTTCTGTCGTGGTCCTGCTCAGAAACAGGAGAGTAGTTCCAGGCAGCCATGTTCTCCAGAATAGAGTACACTGATTAGAGCTCTTCAAACACACCATGTAACCAAGCGACAACCAACCACCGGTAACATAGGTTATTTGTAGAAGTGATGATGCCCTGCCATCCGTGATTTGAAAAGGGAAATTCATCTTTCTTCTTGCTCAATTCCTTATGGAATGTGAATTAATTTTTTTTCACAAAGCAGCCAGTCGAGATGAGAACCTTCGATATGATTGCAAATTAGGCAAACTCACTCTGGACAAGAATGCAAAAACTTAATCACCGAAATTTCTAGAAAACATTAGCTACGTATAAGTGCAGAAAATACAGGTAATAAGCGGTCAGCAGAGCTGAGATCCAGGTGGGTTAATGTCTTTTTCTACTTCATAGAGCTTGAGACAGGGCCTGAAGTAACCCTGCAGCCCTAACTAAGACTCCATCTTTTCTATTGATTCCAAAATAGCTTCAGTAACTGCCGGCGAATACTGCGTCTTCACTACGTGGGTCCGGAGGGGAACCTGGACATTTTGTCCTCAGCATGTGCATTGAAATACAAGAATTTCTTGCAGAAGTTTATTCTAGCTTGAAAATCAATTTGCCTTCACATCAGAAAGTGGCCATTGTAATAAATATAGTGAAGACTTTTCATCACAGGCTAGCGTGACTCTATATTTGGAACCCAATGGACCTAAGGAACTCAGTAGATTTTTGAGATTTAGTTACTGTATGTATCCATGCTGTATCAGGCTTTTGGTTGAACCTCACCCCCTCCTCTCTCCATCCTCCCTGCTTTCATTTTCAGCCTCATTGCCTTCATCTCTGTGTAAGATTTTTTTTAAAATTTTTCTTGGAGTATAGTTGATTTACAGTGCTGTGTTAGTTTCTGCTGTACAGCAAACCGTGTAGGACATTTGAATAAGTTCACCAGAAGAACGCATGTGACAGAAGTGCTGTGTGCAACTTCTGCTTACCATACTTAAAAAGCAATTGCTTGCCCGCCTTTGTAGCCGCTCCCTGTTACCCTGTTACAGAGGGCTGGAACATGGATATGGGAGTGACCCAAATCTGCCAATCAGATAGCAACCTGGATGGAGACCAGCAGAGCCAGCGCAGGATGGAAAGAACCTGGGGCCTTGGATGGACCCCTTGAGTGAGATCTCCTTGGCCTGGGCTCAGCAGATTATTTCTGTAAAGCGCCAGGTAGTAAATGCTTTAGGCTTTGCACGTCATAAAGTCTCTGTTCAGCTTTGCCATTTGTAGTGAAAAGTAGCTGTAGATAATACTTGACTATGAGTTGTGGGTAGGTTCCAGTAAACTTTTATTTAAGGGACACTGAAGAGTGAATTTTATGAAGTTTTCATGTGGCACAGAATATGCTACCTTCGATCTTTTCTCAGCCATTTAAAGATGTAGAAACTACTCTTACCTTAGAAACAGGCAGCAAGCTAGATTTGACCCCAGGCTGTGTTGTTGTCTCCTACCCACACCCCCTGCACCGTAATACTCTAATGGGAGACAAGTAAAGTTCCTTTTCTTTAAGTAACTGTATTTTGGGGTTTCTGGCTAAAAGAACTTAGCCGGTACCCTATGTAATACACACCTGTTCAAAGATGGTCTCAGTCACCATGGGTGGACTTGGATAGGTGCTTTTTACATGGCTCGAGGCTGCCATAAACAAGAACTGGAAGGAGATGGAGTGACAAACTGCCTCCCTCTCTTCTACTTCGAGCATGCTGCGTGTGTTTAGAGAATCAGTCTGACTATTTTCACAATAGTTTACGTCAGGTACTTTTCACATTTTAACCACTTGTTTTTAAGGTATTGATATGCCTTTAGACCCAGTATTGATATTTGGGTTTGGATACCTGTGTTTTTTGTAGTCATGGAAAATAGTGATTACTTGATAAGAATTGCTATTTTCTGACTTAGCCTCCCCCCCCCAAAAAAAACCCCATGAAATTTGAACCATTTTTTCATTGTTTTCCTTTTTAATAGTCAACAATAAATATTTATGGGG
Organism: Tursiops truncatus; assembly: GCF_011762595.2. Lineage (NCBI taxonomy): Eukaryota > Metazoa > Chordata > Mammalia > Artiodactyla > Delphinidae > Tursiops > Tursiops truncatus. Next base: position 176,158,774 of record NC_047035.1, on the reverse strand, counting down.
CAACTGCATGCAAAATCCTGCCAAGAACTGCATCAAATTTGATTTAAAAGACATGATCCTTGCCTAGTTTACAGACTGGTTAAGAAAACACAGGGAAACAAGTATACCTCATCTAAAAAGTTTTAGGGTGTCTGATGTAACGATTGCTTGAATCCAGTAACCTGCAAATCATCTGTAGACACGCACGAGGACCTTGAAAGTGATAGAAGGGCCATTTGGTGTGTCTGCTAAAAATTTTGTAACCGTATTACAGACAGTTCTTCCCCAAAACATGCAAAACGAGATCATTATTTCAGAAATTTGAGCCTGCTCGAAAAACAGCATCTTCACCTCTTACATCAGACTTTTTCCAGTTTTATGCCCAAAACCTCTGGGTTTCAAGAGAGATTTTTCGAGCTTCTGTTGGAAAAAAATACAGTAAGAGTAAATAAATATCCTGAGGTTAGTGCACCATCTTTCTTTCTTCCCTTGTCCAGGCCTCCTCGAACCTTTCTCCACCTTTACACTTTTCGGAAAAGTGTTGAAAGGAGAGAGGGCTGGAGGGAGAAGTTGTGGGTAACTCTGTTGTGGGTAACCCGTGTATCTGGGCCGCAGAGCCACGGGCAGGCAGCTGCACCTTGGACTACATTGTGATCCTAAGTAATTCACCTCCTCTTTGTTTTGGTATTCATTGAACTTTGTGAAGTGGGCTTCGGTGTTGTAGGCTACCACAAATATTGTTTAAAGGGGAGCTTGGACCATGAGAATGGGAGAAGGAGAAAGGTGCTATGCCACTTAATTGTTCCAGTTAAATGGCCCAGAGTCTAGGGTAAGGGGAGCCATGCAATAGCCAAGTAGCACAAATTCTTCTTCCCTGGACCTGCAGTAGTGGTCAGCTCAAAACATACGACCTCATTTTGCAACAACATGGATGGACTTGGAGGGCATTATGCTGAGTGAAATGAGTCACACAGAGAAAGACCAGTACTGTATGTTTTCACGTATATGTGGACTCTAAAAAATAAAATGAATGAATGAAAATAACAAAACAGAAATAGACTCACAGATATAGAGAACAAACGAGTGGTCACCATGGAGCGAGGGGCAAGACGGGGTAGGGCCTTAAAAGAGGGACAAACTACCATGTATAAAATAAGACACAAGGATGTAATGTACAGCACAGGGAATATAACTTTATATAATAACTTTAGATGGAGTATAGTCTATAAAAATATCAAATCACTGTGTTGTACACCTGAACCTAATATAATATTGTGAATCAACTATACTTTAATTTAAAAAAAGACATATGTCCTAATAGTACTCTTGCAGACTCTTATAAATGGGGGCATAATTAAGGATACTTTTATTTGCATAATATACATGTAGCAGTTACTACAGGCCCACACACTATTCTAGGAACTTAGCCCATATGATCCTCGCACCCACCCTTTGGGGTAAGTACCCCTTAAAAACCATTCTGTAGAAGAGGACACCTAGGCATAGAATTGCCCCAAGTCACAGGTTGGTAACTGTGGAGCCAGGATCTAAATGGAATCAGGGAGATGCCAGAGCTTGTTTGCTGAGTTGCCTGACTAACTGCCTCTTTGCAGGTGCGTAGGAAGGACAGAGAGAGAGAACTTTTTTTTTTTTACATTTTTATTGGAGTATAATTGCTTTACAATGGTGTGTTAGTTTCTGCTTTATAACAAAGTGAATCAGTTATACATATACATATGTTCCCATATCTCTTCCCTCTTGCGTCTCCTTCCCTTCCACCCTCCCTATCCCACCTCTCCAGGCGGTCACAAAGCACCGAGCTGATCTCCCTGTGCTATGCGGCTGCCTCCCGCTAGCTATCTATTTTACATTTGGTAGTGTATATATGTCCATGCCTCTCTCTCGCTTTGTCACAGCTCACCCTTCCCCCTCCCCATATCCTCAAGTCCGTTCTCCAGTAGGTCTGTGTCTTTATTCCTGTCTTACCCCTAGGTTCTTCATGACATTTTTTTTTTCTTAAATTCCATATATATGTGTTAGCATACAGTATTTGTTTTTCTCTTTCTGACTTCACTCTGTATGACAGACTCTAGGTCTATCCACCTCATTACAAATAGCTCAATTTCGTTTCTTTTTATGGCTGAGTAATATTCCATTGTATATATGTGCCACATCTTCTTTATCCATTCATCCGATGATGGACACTTAGGTTGTTTCCATCTCCGGGCTATTGTAAATAGAGCTGCAATGAACATTTTGGTACATGACTCTTTTTGAATTCTGGTTTTCTCAGGGTATATGCCCAGTAGTGGGATTGCTGGGTCATATGGTAGTTCTATTTGTAGTTTTTTAAGGAACCTCCATACTGTTCTTCATAGTGGCTGTACCAATTCACATTCCCACCAGCAGTGCAAGAGGGTTCCCTTTTCTCCACACCCTCTCCAGCATTTATTGTTTCTAGATTTTTTGACGATGGCCATTCTGACTGGTGTGAGATGATATCTCATTGTAGTTTTGATTTGCATTTCTCTAATGATTAGTGATGTTGAGCATTCTTTCATGTGTTTGTTGGCAGTCTGTATATCTTCTTTGGAGAAATGTCTATTTAGGTATTCTGCCCATTTTTGGATTGGGTTGTTTGTGTTTTTGTTATTGAGCTGCATGAGCTGCTTGTAAATTTTGGAGATTAATCCTTTGTCAGTTGCTTCATTTGCAAATATTTTCTCCCATTCTGAGGGTTGTCTTTTCATCTTGTTTGTGGTTTCCTTTGCTGTGCAAAAGCTTTGCAGTTTCATGAGGTCCCATTTGTTTATTTTTGTTTTTATTTCCATTTCTCTAGGAGGTGGGTCAAAAAGGATCTTGCTGTGATTTATGTCATAGAGTGTTCTGCCTATGTTTTCCTCTAAGAGTTTGATAGTTTCTGGCCTTACATTTAGGTCTTTAATCCATTTTGAGCTTATTTTTGTGTATGGTGTTAGGGAGTGATCTAATCTCATACTTTTACATGTACCTGTCCAGTTTTCCCAGCACCACTTATTGAAGAGGCTGTCCTTTCTCCACTGTACATTCTTGCCTCCTTTATCAAATACATAAGGCAAATACTAACAGCCATAAAAGGGGAATTGACAGTAACACATTCATAGTAGGGGACTTTAACACCCCACTTTCACCAATGGACAAATCATCCAAAATGAAAATAAATAAGGAAACACAAGCTTTAAATGATACATTAAACAAGATGGACTTAATTGATATTTATAGGACATTCCATCCAAAAACAACAGAATACACATTTTTCTCAAGTGCTCATGGAACATTCTTCAGAGTAGATCATATCTTGGGTCACAAATCAAGCCTTGGTAAATTTAAGAAAATTGAAATTGTATCACGTATCTTTTCCGACCACAACGCTATGAGACTAGATATCAATTACAGGAAAAGATCTGTAAAAAATACAAACACATGGAGGTTAAACAATAAACTACTTAATAACGAAGTGATCACTGAAGAAATCAAAGAGGAAATCAAAAAATACCTAGAAACAAATGACAATGGAGACATGACGACCCAAAACCTATGGGATGCAGCAAAAGCAGTTCTAAGAGGGAAGTTTATAGCAATACAATCCTACCTTAAGAAACAGGAAACATCTCGAATAAACAACCTAACCTTACACCTAAAGCAACTAGAGAAAGAAGAACAAAAGAACCCCGAAGTTAGCAGAAGGAAAGAAATCATAAAGATCAGATCAGAAATAAGTGAAAAAGAAATGAAGGAAACGATAGCAAAGATCAATAAAACTAAAAGCTGGTTCTTTGAGGAGATAAACAAAATTGATAAACCATTAGCCAGACTCATCAAGAAAAGAAGGGAGAAGACTCAAATCAAGAGAGAGAGAACTTTAAACGTGTGCCGGCATGATTGTGGGCACAGCTGACTGTGTAGCTGGACCTTCTGGCTTCTCACTTAAGAGCAGGGCATTCAGTGCCAGTGTGTTCATTTCCCTTCCGTACGTGCCCTTCATCCTGGGTGGGGAGAAAGTGGACCCTTAGGGTCAGCTGGAAAATGACGTCCCTTGGCTCTGACATCGTGGTGAAAAGGCTATACTTCACGTGGACCTTCCTGTGTGAGCTCACACTCAAAAGCCAGTGACTTCTGAATCTTCTGCGGGTCCTCTAAATCTGGAGGGCATCCTTCCCACTGGGAACGAAGTGGTTCAGCAATGAAACACAGCAGGCTGTAGAGCGGCCAAGGCAGCTGGAATAGTTGCTCTGTCGCAGGAGTGGACACAGCATGGTTTAAGCAGTGTATCTTGAGTGCAGTAAAAAGCAGCAGCTTTGATTAAGATGGCAGTGGTCTCTACAGCTTCCTAATCCTGTCTTGCAGCTTCGTCTCTGTTATGTTTTGTTTCCTCTTGTTTTCCTTTGTCAGGCCTGCCTCTTACATTTGCATAGCCCAAGGCAAGAGTGCAAGTGAACGCCCACATACCATATGTCTAAATATTTAAAAGTTATAAACTCAGCTAAAACACAGTTAAATAAAATATGTTCCATCCTTCTACCTTGACAAATATACCATCAGAAGGAAGAATGGAAAACTATGTAAAGTTATGGGTTTTGGTGGGAAAATATCAAAGAGAAATCAGCGTAATTTTTATTGCATGTCCCAGTGTTTTGTCCTTGGACTGGAAATGTTCAGAAGAGTAATAAAATGAAAGAGACATAATTCATAATTTATTATATATTCCATTAAATTGACATTTTTGTCTTCATTTCAGCAGAAATCACTAATGTGTCATTATAATCAATATTCCATCATAATTTGTGTTCTGAAGGATTACAAATAAAATGTAATTCTACTAAAAGGGTCCAAAATTTGAATATATTTTATCAATAATGTACATTAATATAAATATAGAACAATTTAACATTAAATTTATTTAATACATATTATTTATAAAATGCTATTTTTATTCTAAAATACTCAAAGTTACACATACAAATAGAAAAGAAAAATTATAAGTAATGAATATAAGATTTTAAATAAGGCTGAAATTTTATTTAATTTTTTGGAAAATAAATTTGAAATATTTTATGCAAATAAAAGTATTTGCTAATGCAGCTGGTTTTCAAGGTGAAGTATTAGTGTTATATTCATAAATTATTTGTGTAGATCTATAGACTTACCAACCTAGGAGTGATATGAATTGTTTAATATTGCAAAATGTCCCTCTGCTGCCAGGTGCAGCTGTTGCAAAGAGTCGCTAAATATTCAATACCTGCAGAGCCAAGCACTGGAGAAGCAAGAAAACAATGCCAGGCCTCCTGGGAAATGATAGTGCATGAGGAAAGGCTACATTGCATTCGCGTGATCTGCCAGGTTGATTAATGGTCTTTTCTGCCTGCTCTTGGAAGCAGTGTTCTTATCAGCACAGCCCGAGCCTTTATGCCATTTGGGTGTGATCACCTTTGACTTTGAGGACATATAGCAAGCGATGTGTGGAAGCATTTCCGTGGGTCCTTAGTGGTGCTGGTCACAAGAGCAGATGTTTGAGTTTAAAGTTGCACTGTATGCTGTTGAGCCCTAAATCCCAAATGACAGAGACATCATATGTTCTTGAAGTTCCGTGTGTGTGTGCGCGCGCGCACCCGTGTGTGATGTAAGGCCTTTAAAAGAAGGGCTCAGGGCAGTGGCCCTTTGCCTTGGTCTAAGAGTGGTACTGGTTTGGGGAATGCTTTAAAATAAGTATTATTTATTGACATACTTTTTACTTATTTTTATTTAAAGTATTAAACTTGGACCCTGTGATGCAACAAAATGAAATCACTCTTACGGGAGCCTTTCCATGAGTTTTTCCTCTGATGATCCTGCAGTCGTTAATACAAACCACAACTTCTGAAGTTGCAGAAAGCAGAGTTATTTTTAAAGCCCTTCTGGGGGCGACATATATTTTTAACAGGGGCAATTGTTTAAGAATCATCCTTTAGGAAATAATGTCTTCACTGAGGGTCAGAGGTTTATACACTTGGGAGAGGTCAGTTTTGCAAAGTCTTCCCTTCGACTTTCAACAGGACGAACAAGGAGACAGCTGGTTGTGGGCACTGCCTGTGGCACATGGCTACTACTTAACCACCTTGCTCACAGGCACTGTGGTCCCCATAGAAGGCTTTTTATTTCCTTCAGGGCCATTTTTTTCAGCGTGCAGCCTATGAACCACCTTAAGTAGGAGTGCTTGTTAAAAATACATGTTCCAGATCTCAACTATACATGCTCCGAGTGAGGTGTTTTGAGCTTAGGCCCTATAGCGATACTTACACAGATGCTTCTCAAACCAGGATTTGAGAAAAATTAGTCTAAATCAATGACCCTTAAGCTTTTGTTTGATTATACTCCCTTATCATTAAAATATTTTGGGCAGGCGGATCTAATATATAGTCATTTATGTATAAACAGTATACATGTACTATTATGCTAATATGTCATGTAAATAGTAAAACAAAACGAAGTTTTCTAAAAGGCAAAAATGAAATAAACAATATTTTAAAATAATTTTGTTTTATCTCTCAATGATACAAAATTATTTTTGCTCCCACCAAACTGTCACTGTTAATGAATAAATAATTAATAATGTGGTCAACAGGCTATTTTTAGTGAAAGCAATGTAATTTGAATTGCTTTATACTTTAAAAAATCTTGATTTAATAATGATATAAAGATTGGGATTCAAGTTCAGGTGAATTAGAGACTTGTTTTTAATGTCATCTTTAAAAGAGATGCTTCAGGACAAGCCAGGTTCACACAGCAGAGGTGGATTTCTGACTGTATTTGTACCTGTTTTCAGTCTTATCCACAAAATTATATAAAGGGTTTGTCTTTATAAGTCTTCCTTGAGATCCGTCAGTTCTTATAAATTTTTCACAATTACATTTTTACTTTCAACAATTGACTTTAATAATTTGCTGAAACTCTTTGAGAGATTTTAAAATAGATTTGAAAATTCTGTTTCCAAGTTTTTAAAATGTGGTGAGTTTCAATAGGCAATACAGTCATTTTCAGGAACAAAATCACACGGTGATGGGTACATTTTTAATCATGTGTGTTTTGGAAAGCAGTAACTTTCTTATTGTTGTTAAATGTCATCTTTACCTGAAGGGGGCAGATAAAGAGTGTTTTATGGTTTTTGTTTTTAAATAAAGTAGATGCTCATAGAAAGTCACATTTCCAAAAAGATGAACCAATTACTGTGGTTTACGGCTGAAGTTGAGGAGATATTAAGGAAATAGTGAAAATCATGAGACTGCCGAGAAATGGGCAAAGGCTAGATAATGTGAGGCCTGTATTTTATGCCCACGACTTTCATTTCTATCCTAGAAAAACGGAGCAATCATAAATGCCAGTCATGGACACGCCATTCACTGTGGGAGGGCAACAGGGCCTGTGGGATGTTTCTCAGCCCTAAGTGGGTAGATGGCGGAATCCTCCCTGGGAGAGAGAATAGGAACAGTGCCCAGAGCTGACCGTAACGGGGCCCTTGGGGGCAGGCGCGGTTCTAGGGCTTTCACGTGTTGCAGCACTTCATTCAATACTCACACCAATGTATCAGCCTTTTTATGGGTGAGGACTCTGAGCTCAAGGTCACACAGCTGCTGAATAATGGATTCAGGAGCCCAGCAGGTCTGGGGATGACAGTCGTGGGTAATGAGGAATTACCGTGCTGTATGGCCTTGGACCTACTCATCACGACTCAACTCTGCCTTCCCAGTCAGATGGAAGGGGTACTCGAGGGTACCTGGGGGCTGAATGCTACACACTCAGGAAGCAGACCTCCCTCTCACTGAAGGTGCCCTCTGCGGTCTTCAGTCTGCAAACAGAGCAGAGGCTGGAGTATCTGAAACCATCAGCTGAGCTTGTGGGGCATGGATTTCCTGAGGTCTGCAAACTTCTCGGCAAGAATTCTCTGTCTGGTTGTTTTGGATATCATTTGCTTCAGAATGTGTTTCTTTAATTTCTGTGACATATATAGAGATGTAATATTAGTGATGGGGGCATTTTCTTTGATTGTTATAAATATTCGTTTGTGTTTTCTTGGACTGCTTCCTCCAAATGAGTCAATGTATAAGCATCCGTTCTGTTCCAGGCGTTGTGTTGAGTCTTGAGTTGCAGCAGTTTCAAAGATCTTTCCCTTACTCTCAGGAAAATTGCAATCTAGAGAGAAACAGGTTACGTGGGTATGGAGTTCATATAGCATGTTGAGATTGTGTATAGGCACAAATGGCTGTGCACAGACTTGGGAAGACAGAGAAGGCTTCCAGAAGGAATGGTTTGCGGTCGGCTGGGTGGAGTGGTGGCCTTCTTTCATTTGTTTATCACAGTACCTGAAAATGGATATCAAGTGCTCTCTCTTTCACTTTCCACCTTCCGTCACCATTTCCTCTTCGCAAATTTCCTCCTATCCACACTTCTGTTTATTTTTTTTTTTTCTTCCTTTCAGTAAGACAGAATTCCTTTCTTATCATCAGAAGATGTATTATTAGCAGGAAACAGGATGGGAGGAGCAGATATTCACCGACAGTCCTTACCTAGGGTGAAAAGTTCTCTGTTTGAATCCGTCCACATTTACTACAGTAATCAGTGCCAGGTAACAGAAAGGTCTAAAACTTTAAGGTCATTGAATCAAGGCACTCCTACCCTCAGCACACAATGTTTTTGTTCTTTATTTTTTATTTTTTAATAAAGAAATACGTGTTATTGTTATAAAAGCTGTATATGTGCCTTGAGAAAGCTAGAAAATAAGATAAAAATAAGAAAATAAAAGCACTGGATTCCTACCACTGGAGATTATCTTTAATATCTTTTTGATTACATTTTCAGGTACCACGTATATGTGTGTGTGTATGTATTTATTAAGATGAAATAATACTTTGCAAATTGTTTTATATCCTGATTTTATAGGTTAATGATCTTTACTTCTATAATTCAAAATTTTTGTTTGTCTAATAGTCTATCCATATTTAAATTTCCTCAATTAACCCCAAAATACCCTTTAGAGCTAGTTTGCCCAAATTTGAGTCTAATTCAGGCCCACATATTGAACCTAGTTGTATGTCCCTCGATTTTCTTCTAATGTAGAATCATCCCTAATTTCTCTTCCCGCTACACACTTGACTTGGTGGATAGACCAGACCAAGGATCCCAAAGGATGATTCGCCATCTTCATTTGTCTGGGTACCTCTGGTGCTGTCATTGAACTTTCCCTATTCCCTCTGTTTTCTTATGGTGAAAATGAAGTCTAAACGCTTGCTGGACTCACGTTAAACATTTGGACTAGACTATGCCACAGCCGGTGGTTTGTACTTTATTGTGTAGCACAGCGGGAGGCACAGCAGCTGATGGTTCCACCATTCAGGGGGCCAGATTTGACCACTGCGTTAGGATGATGAAAGTCTGATCCCTCCATGAACTGGCACTTAGGTTCTACTCCTGTGGCTAGAAGGAAATCTTTGTGGGGGTTACTTTTGGACCCTGGGAATGTCAGATTCCCCATAAACCATGCACTTAATGCTTTTTTTTTTTTTTTTTAAAGAAGATGTTGCGGGTAGGAGTTTGTTAATTAATTTATTTTTGCTGTGTTGCGTCTTCGTTTCTGTGCGACGGCTTTCTCTAGTTGTGGCAAGCGGGGGCCGCTCTTCATCGCTGTGCGCGGGCCTCTCACTATCGCGGCCTCTCGTTGCGGAGCACAGGCTCCAGACGCGCAGGCTCAGTAGTTGTGGCGCATGGGCTTAGTCGCTACGCGGCATGTGGGATCCTCCCAGACCAGGGCTCGAACCCGTGTCCCCTGCATTAGCAGGCAGATTCTCAACCACTGCGCCACCAGGGAAGCCCCAGATGAATCAGTTTTAACATAGTGTTCCATCTGAAGAAATATATACTGCAGTGGCCCAAAGTAACTAAAAAGGTATTTTAATACTTTATGTGCATTTCTAAAGAAATGTTGAGATCTGTGTTGTAACCCACACAATTATTTTAAAGATATTATCTGTCTTCCACACTTCCTTCATTCTCCGCATGTTCCCAATGTCCACCTTTTATGGCTTCTGTCTTCTACCTCCTGCCCGCACATCTGGCTCCTTCTTATTTAGATCAGTTTAGAATTGAGCTTCTTTTCATAGTTTCATTTCTGCTTTGCTCATCACCTGGACTGTCCTCAAGAAAGCACCCAGGGCTGACCCAGGAAGCAAAACCCCCTCCCTGTTCTTCATGCATCTCCCTGTCTCCTAATTTTGCATCACAGAAATACGAAGAACTAGACTGGCACAGAAAGGGTGCCTGCGATGGGGGGTGGGGGGAAGTCTGCACAGACGGAACAAGCAGGCTGTGAATGCTTCTGCATTAAAAGCCTTGTTTCCACCACACGTATGTTATTAAGAGCTCTCATGAGGATAAGGTGGACTGCTCTAACTCCGAAACAGATGGAAAGTCTCTCAGTTTAAAAATAGTCTCAAAGCTGGGTTTATACAGGTGTCCCACCTGAAGGCAGAGCTGAACAAATTAATGCTCACAGTGGACTGCGAAACTCTAATCTGTAAGGTGCAAAGAGAAGGGAAGGGAAGGGAACTAAAAATTATTGAGCACTTACTCAAGTATTGTGTTAAGCTCTTTAAATAATGTCATGTCATTTACAACCCCCATTAACCCTTTAAACAATGTCATGTAATTTAAACCGCCCATTAACCCTTCGGATCAAGGTTCTTAGCTTGGAGATCTACAGACCATGTTCTTGCTAGTCCGTGAGTGGTGAGATTTTAAAATGCTTGTGTGTTCACATCAAAAATAATATTAAAATGTTTAACACGTTGTAGTGCAAATGCCTGACAGTAAGCTCTTTGAACGTAAGTGCCTGACGTTAAGCTTTTGATCACAGAAGCATCCATTTCAAAGACATCATCTCCTGTAAACAGATGGCCAGCTGTGCGCCACGGTTAGTAGCTAAACAGCTAGACAAGGAACTAGATTGCCAGCTGTGCGCCACGGTTAGTAGCCAAACAGCTAGACAAGGATAGGCTGACCCTTCCCATGAAGTTCCCCTTTTAGAAAGTCCTGGGTAATTTCGATAACTGACTGCTGGAGTGATCCCACTTTTCCCTCCTGCACCCTAATCCCCACCTCATGTTTTAAATTTGCCAATGAAGAGTGAACCCATAAAACCCTAGGCACCCACGCTGAGACCCCAGTAAAGGCAGAGCCCCAGGTGCATGCTGCCTCTCTCTCTCTACCCGTGACCTTGCTGTGTGGTTCCATACCCACCAGAACCTGTGAGTAATAAACCTTGTTTTGTCCAGTGCCCTGATGCTTGTTGCTGAGGTACATCTTGCAGTCATAATAAGAATGACAAGGGCTGGTCCAGTCACTACATTGGCTCTCATTGGTAAATGTCTGGGGACCTTGCCATAGGTAATATGGGCCCTGGTGAATGCCCTCTGGCATTCCTGGGGATAGCATCACTGTCAGTAGGATGAGACCAACACAAAGCCCATGAGCATATTCTGGGTCATCAGGAGGATTTATTTTATCATCAAATACTTGTAGCCAAAGAGTCACACAGTATCTCAGTGTGCGACTTTACTTGAGGTAGACTGATGAGAAAGGCGTAAAGGCAGACTTAATAAGTGACACAAGTATGCCAAGTAGAGGCCAAAAGATCTCATATTGTAGGAAACGAATGATGGCTTTGCAGGGGTTTAGATTCAGAATAGGGCTAAGAGATTTGAGTCATCACCTGGCCTGTGGTGGCGAAGTCATATTCTGAAGGACATGCATCATGGCAGTGTCATGTTAATAACTGGGCGCAAGCAAGACAACATCATCACACTGTTAGTGCTGTTTGAGTTTTGTTGTTTTTATGAGTATTGTAGCAAATCTACAAATTTGTGTTGATTTATATCAGTGTGGTAAATTGGATTATTCCTCCCAACTCTTCAGTCCTTCTCTATTATGTATTATACAGCCAAGCTTATGTCCTGTGCCTTTGCAGTGCCTTCCACCAGAGAAGACAGAATGGCATAGGAGGCTGGGAAGAAAGCAACCTGTATTATGTGGCGGTGAAGCATTGGCCAAACCGTCACTTTCTTTTTGTTTTTTTAGGTATTTTTTTAAAATGAGATCTTTTATTCATAGTTTTTATTTATATAGTTTAATGCTATATAGTAGGGCATAAGAGTTTATAACTGTTATATCTTTTTTTGTGGGGGGGCTGGGTTGGGTCTCTGTTGCTGCATGTGGCTTTCCCTAGTTGTGGCGAGCGGGGGCTACTTTTCCTTGCGGTGTGCGGGCTTCTCATTGCAGTGGCTTCTCTTGTTGCAGAGCACGGGCTCTAGGCGCACAGGTTCAGTAGTTCTGGCACATGGGCTTCAGTAGTTGTGGCTCGCAGGCTCTAGAGCGCAGGCTCAGTAGCTGTGGCGCACGGGCTTAGTTGCTCCGGAGCATATGGGATCTTCCCGGACCAGGGCTCGAACTCGTGTCCCCTGCATTGGCAGGCGGATTCTTAACCACTGTGCCACCAGGGAAGCTCCAAAACTGTCCCTTTCAATAACGTAAAGGCCAAAAGAACCATGTACCTAATGAACTTATAGCACTGGACAAGCAGTTTCTGAATCAGAATGTAGACCATCTGGGCGGGCTGCAATTCACCGCATTTGGTAAGGTACAACAAGAAAGTGATGAGCTCAGAAAAGAATTGGCCAGTTTGTAAGCAAAATTGAGAGGGAATGTAGGGAGGCTAGAAGTTCCAGCAGCTGTAGGGTTGATAAATAAAATTGTTCCTTGTTTCCAATCAGTAGAAGATAAAATTTTTAAATGCCTTGTATTTGAATGACCTGCTAAAATAGCCTCAGGGAAATGACAAAATCCAGGTATAACCCCATTAAGACAAACCTCAGGGCAATGTCCGACAGTAGATACTTTTACCTGCACAAAACAACTTTGAGAAAAGTGGCTAAGTGCTCTTGATCAATATCTGGATTAAGAAGAGCCACATCTGGCCCCAACGTAGAGCACAGATTCTGAACTTGGAGCCTGACGCCGTGATTGGACGAGGCTTATGGCATGTTTTGAGAGGTGGGGAAGAGTGCACTGCGTAAAGGTGCAAAGTGAGTAATTACCGTGAGCGAGACTGTGGGGCCATGCAGTGCCTCTGAGAGAGTACACAGGGTGTATTCCACTGCCCCATGGAAGCTGAACTTGGGTGGAATGTTAACGAACATGACACAAGATGAGGCTTTAAATATGTATGCATGATTTGCTTTGGTCTTTGCAGTCCCATGATACAGCATTAAAAGAAACACTCAAAGCCAAACCAACCAAACAAACCCTAAAACCCGTGCCCCGTGTTGCCTGTGGTCTCAGAATGAAGACGTGGGTGTGGGGAGCAGAATCCTTATCCAGTCCAGCTGAGAGGAGCCCAACCCTACTGTGAACTGAAAACAAACTCATTCATCAGCTGCTGAGACTTGGGGGTTGTCAGCTCTGCTGCACTGTTATAGTCGACCAACACAGGTGGCATAAGAAGCATAAAAAACTTCATACCTAGTTTTATATTTACACATAACTCAGTAGCATTAAGTTAGAAAACATTTTGAATCAACACTAAGGTTCTATTTTTTAAAAGGTCTCCATATATTAATTAAGTCTTAGAAACCCTGCCTTGGAGAGTCCTGTCTAACCCCATTTTATGGATGAGGAAACTGAGGCAACTCAAAGAGGTCACAGGGTCTGAACAGGCCCTGCCTGACTTCATCATGAAGATTTTTCTTTCTTTTTTTTTATTTTTATAAATTTATTTATTTATTTTTGGCTGCATTGGGTCTTTGTTGCTGTGCGCGGGCTTTCTCTAGTTGTGGCGAGCGGGGGCTACGCTTCGTTGCGGTGCGCGGGCTTCTCATTGCGGTGGCTTCTCTTGTTGGGGAGCACAGGCTCTAGGTGCGCAGGCTTCAGTAGTTGTGGCTCACAGGCTTCAGTAGTTGTGGCTCGCAGGCTCAGTAGTTGTGGCTCGTGGGCTCTAGAGCGCAGGCTCAGTAGCTGTGGTGCACGAACTTAGCTGCTCCGTGGCATGTGGGATCTTCCCGGACCAGGGCTCGAACCCATGTCCCCTGCATTAGCAGGCGGATTTTTAACCACTGCACAACCAGGGAAGCCCAAAGATTTTTCTACTATACACCTTACTGCTGCTTTTTATTAGCTTTAAGTAACGTCCCTTTTGTTTAGGTGATTATTAAATTAAAATTTGACATAAGAGCATACAGAGATGAAAGGGAAGACAAAAAAATGTTTTCTAAAAGGAAAGATAGAAAGGACAAAGATATACTGCCTGATTCACATGATGAGGCCTGGCAGAAGATCTGTAAGCAAGACCTAGAGTTACCCAAACCCTGTCAGGTCTGTTCACCGTCAGAGGACTGTGTCTCATGTGGCTCTACTCTTAGCAGCTAAGAACTGCTTTCAAAATACTTCAAAACCTGTGACCGTTCACCAGTTTCGATGCTAACATCACAGTGTGCAGCCTGAGGAAGGCCACGCTGCAGGCAGTGTGGAGTGAGGCCTGGAGACCAAAGGGCAGGCTCCAAGGCAAGCAGGTTCTTTTAACGTTCAAGAGAGATTTTCTTGTTTAAGTTTTCCTCATAGGAGCATAATTTGAGTAGTTTCAGATGTGAATCTCATCAGGAAGTGGGGGAAACCCCTCTAGAGTATTATTTTTTCACATGGCTTGGTGTTAACAGGCCCTTTTAAACGTGGAAGAAACTCCTAAGCTCCTTGGGATAGTTTTTCACACACTGTCTGTTTGGAACCCCGTCGTCAGTCAGGCCGTGGTGAGAGTGTTTGCTTCCTTAAATCATTGCCTCTTTGGGTGAGGAGAGACCCTAAACACCACATGTGTCAGCAGCCCCAGGTCTGCCCTGTCCGTCTTGGGGGACCTGTGGTGAGTACACGGAGGTGAGTTGATAACAAGAATGTGTTGTTGATGAGCATTGCTTCCTCAAGGAAAGCTGGAGGAGTGCTCAGCGGTGAAAAGAAGAAATGGGAAAACTCATAAGAAAAGGGGGAGGTTAAATCTCTCCTCCAAGCACTGATAACCAATCTCCATCACTTTAGAAAACTCCTTCTTTATTTCTGAAACA
The DNA here is from genome assembly GCF_011762595.2 of Tursiops truncatus. Lineage (NCBI taxonomy): Eukaryota > Metazoa > Chordata > Mammalia > Artiodactyla > Delphinidae > Tursiops > Tursiops truncatus. The sequence goes on along the minus strand of NC_047035.1, from coordinate 176,143,625 downwards.
TCTCAAAAGACACGCCAAGACACACATTAATCAAAATAACAAAAATTAAATACAAAGAAAAAATATTAAAAAGCAGCAAGGGGAAAGCAACAAATAACATACAAGGGAATCCCCATAAGGTTATCAGCTGATTTTTCAGCAGAAACACTGCAGGTCAGAAGGGAGTGACAGGATATATTTAAAGTGACAAAAGGGAAAAACCTACAACCAAGATTACTCTACCCAGCAAGGATATCATTCAGATTTGACAGAGAAATCAAAAGCTTTACAGACAAGCAAAAGTTAAGAGGATTCAACACCAACCAAACCAGATTTTTAACAAATGCTAAAGGAATTTTTCTAGGCCAGAAACACAAGAGAAGAAAAAGACCTGCAAAAAACAAACCCAAAACAATAAAGAAAATGGTAATAGGAACATACATATCAATAATTACCTTAAATGTAAATGGATTAAATGCTCCAACCAAGACACAGACTGACTGAATGGATACAAAAACAAGACCCATATATATGCTGTCTACAAGAAACCCACTTAAGACCTAGGGACACATTCAGACTGAAAGTGAGGGGATGGAAAAAGATATTCCATACAAATGGAAGTCAAAAGAAAGCTGGAGTAACAATACTCATATTAGACAAAATAGACTTTAAAATAAAGACTATTACAAGAGACAAGGAAGGACACTACATAATGATCAAGGGATCAATCCATGAAGAAGATAAAACAATTGTAAATATTTATGCACCCAACATGCAAGTACCTCAATACATAAGGCAAATGCTAACAGCTATAAAAGGGGAAATCGACAGTAACACAATATTAGTAGGGGACTTTAACACCCCACTTACACCAATGGAAAGATCATCCAGACAGAAAATAAGGAAACAGAAACCTTAGATTACACATTAGACCACATAGATTTAATTGATATTTATAGGACATTCCATCTGAAGGCAGCAAATACGCTTTCTTCTCAAGTGTACATGGAACATTCCCCAGGCTACATCCCATCTTGGGTCCCAAATCAAGCCTTGCTAAATTTAAGAAAATTGAAATTGTATCAAGCATCTTTTCCAACCACAATGCTATAAGATTAGAAATCAATTACAGGGGAAAAAACTGTAAAAAACACAAACACATGGAGGCTAAACAAAATGCTACCAAATAACCAATGGATCACTGAAGAAATCAAAGAGGAAATCAAAAAATACCTAGAAACAAATGACAATGAAAACACGACGACCCAAAGGCTATGGGATTCAGCAAAAGCAGTTCTAAGAGTCTGAATTTATAGCAATTCAAACTCACCTCAAGAAATAAGAAAAATCTTAAATAAACAACCTAATCTTACATCTGAAACAACTAGAGAAAGAAGAACAAATAAAACCCAGAGTTAGTAGAAGAAAAGAAATCATAAAGATCAGAGCAGAAATAAATGAAATAGAAATGAAGAAAACAATAACAAAGATCAATGAAACTAAAAGCTGGTTCTTTGAGAAGATAAACAAAATTGATAAATCTTTAACCACACTATCAAGTAAAAAAGGGAGAGGGCTCAAATCAATAAAATTAGAAATGAAAAAGGAGAAGTTACAAATGACACCGCAGAAATAGAAAGGATCATAAGAGACTACTAGAAGCGACTATATGCCAATGAAATCAGCAACCTGGAAGAAATGGACAAATTCTTAGAAAGGTACAAGCTTCCAAGACTGAACCAGGAAGAAATAGAAACTGTGAGAAGACCAATCACAAGTAATGAATTTGAAACTGTGATGAAAAATCTTCCAACAAACAAACGTCCAGGACCAGATGGCTTCACAGGTGAATTCTATCAAACATTTAGAGAAGAGCTAACACCTATTCTTCTCAAACTCTTCCAAAAAAATGTGGAGGGAGGAACACTCCCAAACTCATTCTACGAGGCCACCATCACCCTGATACCAAAACGAGACAGAGATATCACAAAAAAGGAAAATTACAGGCCAATATCACTGATGAACACAGACGCAAAAATCCTCAACAAAATACTAGCAAACTGAATCTGACAGCACATTAAAAGGATGATACACCATGAACAAGTAGGATTTATGCCAGGGATGCAAGGATTCTTCAGTATATGCAAATCAATCCTTGTGATACACCATATTAACAAATGGAAGAATAAAAACCATATGATCATCTCCATAGATGCAGAAAAAGCTTTTGACAAAATTCAACACCCAGTTATGGTAAAAACTCGCCAGGAAGTGGGCATAGAGGGAAGCTACCTCAACATAGTAAAGGCCATATATGACAAACCTATGACAAACATTATTCTCAGTGGTGAAAAACTGAAAAGATTTCCTCTAAGATTAGAAACAAGACAAGGATGTCCACTCTTGCCACTTTCATTCAACATAGTTTTGGAAGTCCTAGCCACCATGGTCAGCGAAGAAAAAGAAATAAAAGGAATCCAAATTGGAAAAGAAGAAGTAAAACTGTCACTGTTTGCAGATGACATGATACTATACACAGAAAATCCTAAAGATGCCACCAGAAAACTACTAGAGGTAATCAGTGAATTCAGCAAAGTTGCAGGATACAAAATGAATACACAGAAATCTTTTGTATTCCTGTACACTAAAAACAAAAAATCAGAAAGAGAATTAACTAAACAATCCCATTTACCATTGCAACAAAAAGAATAAAATATCTAGGAATAAACCTACCTAAGGAGGCAAACGACCTGTATTCAGAAAACTATAAGATACTGATGAAGGAAATCAATGACTATACAAACAGATGGAGAAATATACCATGTTCTTGGACTGGAAGAATCAATATTGTGAAAATGACTGCACTACCCAAAGGAATCCCTATCAAATTATCAATGGCATTTTTCACAGAATTAGAACAAAACATTTTACAATTTGTATGGAAACACAAAAGACCCCAAATAGCCAAAGCAATCTTGAGAAAAACGGAGGTGGAGGCATCAGACTCCCTGACTTCAGACTATACTACAAAACTACAGGAATCAAGACAGTATGGTACTGGCACAAGAACAGAAATATAGATCAATGGAGCAGGATAGAAAGCCCAGAGATAAACCCAGACACCTATGGTCACCTAATCTATGACAAAGAAAGCAGGAGTATACAGTGGAGAAAAGACAGTCCCTTCAATAAGTCGTGCTGGGAAAACTGGACAGCTCCATGTAAAGGAATGAAATTAGAACACTCCCTAACACCATACACAAAATTAAACTCAAAATGGATTAAAGACATAAATGTAAGGCTGGACACTATAAAACTCTTGGAGGAAAATATAGGCAGAACAATTTTTGTCATAAATTGCAGCAAGATCTTTTGTTACCCACCTTCTAAAGTAATGAAAATAAAAACACAAGTAAACAAACGGGACCTAATGAAACTTAAAAGCTTTTGCACAGAAAAGGAAACCATAAGCAAGATGAAAAGGCAACCGTCAGAATGGGAGAAAATGTTTGCAAATGAAGCAACTGACAGGGGATTAATCTCCAAAATATATAAACAGCTCATGCAGCTCAATATCTAAAAAACAAACAATGCAATCAGAAAATAGGCAGAAGACTTAAATAGACATTTATCCAAAGAAGACATACAGATGGCCAAAAAGCACAAGAAAAGATGCTCAACATCACTAATTACTAGAGAAATGCAAATCAAAACTACAATGAGGTATCACCTCACACTAGTCAGAATGGCCATCGTCAAAATATCTACAAACAATAAATGCTGGAAAGGGTGTGGAGAAAAGGAAACTCTCTCACACTGTTGGTGGGAATGTAAATTGGTGCAGCCAGTATGGAGAACAGTATGGAACTTGCTTAAAAAACTAAAAATAGAACTACCACATGACCCAGCACTCCCACTCTTGGGCATATACCTGGAGGAAACCATAATTTTAAAAGATACATGCACCCCAGTGTTCTTTGCAGCACTATTTACAATAGCCAGGACATGGAAACCACCTAAACATCCATCAACAGAGGAATGGATAAAGAAGATGTGGTACATATATACAATGGAATATTACTGAGCCATTAAAAGGAATGAAATTGTGTCATTTGCGGAGATGTGGCTGGACCTAGAGACCATGATACAGAGTGAAGTAAGTCAAAGGAAAAAACAAAATCATATAATATCACTTATATGTGGAATCTAGAAAAATGATGCAGATGAACTTATTTGCAAAGCAGAAACAGACACAGACATATGGATAGCAAGGAGGGAAGTGGGGGGATGAACTGGGAGATTGGGATTGACATATATACACGACTATGTATAAAATAGATAACTAATGAGAACCTACTGTATAGCACAGGGAACTCTACTCAATGCTCTGTGGTCACCTAAACAGGAAGAAAATCCAAAAAAGATGGGATATATTTATATGTAGAGCTGCTTCACTTTGCTGTACAGCAGAAACTAATACAACATTGTAAAGCAACTAGACTCCAACAACAATTAATTTAAAACAAATCTTTCTCATTGAAAAATTTCAAATAACTCAGAGGTGCATACGAAATACTCAGATCTCCCTGGTAACTGTTTAACACTTTGGTGTATAGTTTTACAGGTGCATTTGTACACACATGGATCTTTAACAAGCTTTTCTCCCCTACTTTTCATTGGTACATAAAATTGACTTCATTTTTCCAAACAGTTACATAGTATTGTACCTACTAAAATTTATTAAGCTGTCTTCTATCAGTTGGGTGTTTAGGTTATTTCCAGTTAATTTTCTATTGCAAACAATGTTAAAACAAACAAGTGTGTATGTATGCATTTTTACACACCTTGAGAAATTTTTGCAGGAAAGAGTCCTAGAATCAAGTGATATACTAGATTAGATGTTATGCATTTAAAATTTTAGTAGATGTTTTCTAATTATTCTCCTAAACAATGTTACCAGTTTACAATTACATCAAAAATAGATTTAAAAATTTTCTGAAATACCTTTGGACTTCTGTACAATCATAGCCATTTATCATAAGAAGGACACTTTTAACACTTTCTTTCCAAGTCATATACTTTTTTTTCTCCTTCCATTTACTAGGACTTCCAAGTGCATGTTCAATGAAAGTGGTGATATCAAGTATCCTTGTCTCGATCTTATTTTTAGTGGGACTGTTTCTATAGTTTTACCAGCAAATGTAATATTTACTGTGGGTTTTGATAGATATCCTTTGTCAGATTAAAAGAGTCATATGGACTCAATTGCTTGTGTCCCCCCGAATTTCATATGTTGAAGCCCTAAGCCCCAGTGAGCTGATGTTTGGAGGTGGGGCCTTTGGGAGGTCATTGGGTTTACATGAGGTCATAGGGCGAGGCACCCGTGATGGGATTAGTGTCCTCATAAGAAGAAGGGGTCTTGCCATGTGGGGACACGTGAGACAATGGCCATCTGCAAGCCAGGAGGTGGGTCCTCACCAGAACCAGAGCATGCTGGCACCTTGATCCCAGACTTTTACCCTCAGGAATGCTGAGAAACAGATTTCTGTTGCTTAAGTCACCCAGTCAGTAGTGTTCTGCTATGCAGCCCCTGCTGACTAATACAAGAGGTTTCTTTTGGCTCAGTCGGGGTGCTGTCAGCTGCAAGTAACCAGAAAGCCTCGTTAAAACGGGCTGAACCTCTAACGGCATCTGTTCCCTCCCTTAAGAACGTCAGCGTTTCCAGGAATTCAGGGCTGGGTTCCTGTCTCTTTTCGCTCTCCAGCTCTCAGCCTGTTTTGTTCCCATTTAGGTACTCCTGCCTTTCCTCATGGTCTAGACACTGCCGCCACTGTTCCATGTGTCTGACCCAGATAGCAACTTTTGAGGCAGAAGTGGGAGTATTTGTGACTCTTTCAGAGTGAGGAAGCCTTTCCAACCCTCGGAAGCATACTTACACTAATGTGTCACCATCCAAAATTGACTCATAAACCAAAGGCCACCATGATTAGCTTGCTTCAGTGAAGGCCTGCCCTTGGGTCTGGGGGATTCCAGCCTTCCTGGAAGATTGATTGCATTACTTACCTATTGCTGCCTAACAAATTACTTGCCAAATTTAGCAGGTTAAAACAGCAACCCTTCATCATTTCACACAGTCTGTGACAGTTGGACTCTGGGGTGCTTAGCTGGTGGTTATGGCTGAGGGGTCTTCAGTGAGGTTACATAAGGTTGTCAGACGGAGGCTCTCTTCCAGAACAGCTCACCACCGTGGCCTCCGGGGGCCTCCGTTCGTGCCGTGGAGCCTCTCCATAGGGCTGCTCAGACGAGGCAAGCCCCACGGAGACAGCAGGGAAGAAGCTGCACTGTTGTTTATGACATAATCTCTCAAGCCAGTCGCACTTCAGTCACTAGGTAGGCTCCACTTCTGAGAGAGAACAATCAAAGCTCTTGTGGACATATCTGAACACCACCATGACTGCCATGAGGGGACAGTGAGTAAAGGTGGCAGTTCTTTTAGGAGGGAAGAAGTGCAGGTGACTGATGGCATAACTAATTATTTTTTCTACCTTCCAGTCCTAGTTTGCTAGGGTTTTATCTTTTTTAATGATGCAACTCGAATTTTATCAAACATTTTTTCAATTATGGAAATAACTGTCAGTTTTTTCTACTTTAATCTTTTGATTTGCTAGAATATGTTACTTGATTTTATTAAACTTGAAACACCTTGCTGCTAATAGGGTACAATCTTCAATGTCATTCTGTATTATTATTTTTTGTACACTGCTGAGTTGATTTTGCATCTGTATCCAAGGTGAGATCAATTTCTTCTTTATGCCTCTATGGTCCTTATCTAGTTCTAGTGTCAAGGATATACTAGCCTCATAAAATAATTCGGGTTGTATTTTTTTTTTGCTTTTTCTGTTCTCTGAGAAACAGGCTACGTCTAGCCGTCTGTTATCTTGCTCAGCCCATCTTGCCTTGGGCATATCTTTGAATCGGAAAATTTGTCTTTCGTAAGTGTATGGAGCTTCTTTCACTGCTTTTCTTCTTCTTCTTTTTTTTTTTTTTTTTTTGCGGTACACGGGCCTCTCACTGCTGCGGCGTCTCCCGTTGCGGAGCACAGGCTCCGGACGCGCAGGCTCAGCGGCCATGGCTCACGGGCCCAGACGCTCCACGGCATGTGGAATCTTCCTGGACCGGGGCACGAACCCGCTTCCCCTGCATCGGCAGGCGGACTCTCAACCACTGTGCCACCAGGGAAGCCCTACTTTTCTTCTTTTAATAGCCAAATTTAGCCGCTGGCTCCAAAAGGGTCCCACAGTTACACTTTCCCTGCTTTATTTAGAGAACAGTTTTTCAGGCTCTATTCCGGTGAAAATGCCACACTTTCTGTGGGGTCCTAGATGAGTACTTCTGCAAAATTTTGCATACCTGTCTAAAAGTGCATGGCTCACTTTAACCTTTCACCGAGGTTGCTGAGAGTATTCTTTTTTTTTTTAACATCTTTATTGGAGTATAATTGTTTTACAATGGTGTGTTAGTTTCTGCTTTATAACAAAATGAATCAGTTATATATATACATATGTTCCCATGTCTCTTCCCTCTTGTGTCTCCCTCCCTCCCACCATCCCTATCCCACCCCTCCAGGCGATCACAAAGCACGGAGCTGATCTCCCTGTGCTGTGCAGCTGCTTCCCACTAGCTATCTACCTTACGTTTGGTAGTGTATATACGTCCATGCCTCTCTCTCTCTTTGTCACAGCTTACCCTTCCCCCTCCCCATATCCTCAAGTCCATTCTCTAGTAGGTCTGTGTCTTTATTCCTGTCTTACCCCTAGGTTCTTCATAAAATTTTTTTTCTTAAATTCCATATATATTTGTTAGCATACGGTATTTGTTTTTCTCTTTCTGACTTACTTCACTCTGTATGACAGACTCTAGGTCTATCCACCTCATTACAAATAGTTCAATTTCGTTTCCTTTTATGGCTGAGTAATATTCCATTGTATATATGTGCCACATTTTCTTTATCCATTCATCCAATGATGGACACTTAGGTTGTTTCCATCTCTGGGCTATTGTAAATAGAGCTGCAATGAACATTTTGGTACATGACTCTTTTTGAATTATGGTTTTCTCAGGGTATATGCCCAGTAGTGGGATTGCTGGGTCATATGGCAGTACTATTTGTAGTTTTTTAAGGAACCTGCATACTGTTCTCCACAGTGGCTGTATCAGTTTACATTCCCACCAGCAGTGAAAGAGTGTTCCCTTTTCTCCACACCCTCTCCAGCATTTATTGTTTCTAGATTTTTTGATGATGGCCATTCTGACTGGTGTGAGATGATATCTCATTGTAGTTTTGATTTGCATTTCTCTAATGATTAGTGATGTTGAGCATTCTTTCAAGTGTTTGTTGGCAGTCTGTATATCTTCTTTAGAGAAATGTCTATTTAGGTATTCTGCCCATTTTTGGACTGGGTTTTTTGTTTTCTTGTTATTAAGCTGCATGAGCTGCTTATAAATTTTGGAGATTAATCCTTTGTCAGTTGCTTCATTTGCAAATATTTTCTCCCATTCTGAGGGTTGTCCTTTGGTCTTGTTTATGGTTTCCTTTGCTGTATAAAAGCTGTGAAGTTTCATTAGCTCCCATTTGTTTATTTTTCTTTTTATTTCCATTTCTCTAGGAGGTGGGTCAAAAAGGATCTTGCTGTGATTTATGTCATAGAGTGTTCTACCTATGTTTTCCTCTAAGAGTTTGATAGTTTCTGGCCTTACATTTAGGTCTTTAATCCATTTTGAGTTTATTTTTGTGTATGGCGTTAGGGAGTGATCTAATTTAATATTTTTACATGTAGCTGTCCAGTTTTCCCAGCACCACTTATTGAAGAGGCTGTGCTTTCTCCACTGTACATTCCTGCCTCCTTTATCAAAGATAAGGTGACCATATTGCGTGGGTTTGTCTCTGGGCTTTCTATCCTGTTCCACTGATCTATATTTCTGTTTTTGTGCCAGTACCATACTGTCTTGATTACTGTACCTTTGTAGTATAGTCTGAAGTCAGGGAGCCTGATTCCTCCAGCTCTGTTTTTCGTTCTCAAGATTGCTTTGGCTATTCGGGGTCTTTTGTGTTTCCATACAAATTGTGAAATTTTTTGTTCTAGTTCTGTGAAAAATACCAGTGGTAGTTTGACAGGGATTGCACTGAATCTGTAGATTGCTTTGGGTAGTAGAGTCATTTTCACAATGTTGATTCTTTCAGTGCAAGAACATGGTATATCCCTCCATCTATTTGTATCATCTTTGATTTCTTTCATCAGTGTCTTATAATTTTCTGCATACAGGTCTTTTGTCTCCTTAGGTAGGTTTATTCCTAGATATTTTACTCTTTTTGTTGCAGTGGTAAATGGGAGTGTTTTCTTGATTTCACCTTCAGATTTTTCATCATTAGTGTATAGGAATGCCAGAGATTTCTGTGCATTAATTTTGTGTCCTGCTACTTTACCAAATTCATTGATTGGCTCTAGCAGTTTTCTGGTAGCATCTTTAGGATTCTCTATGTATAGTATCATGTCATCTGCAAACAGTGACAGCTTTCCTTCTTCTTTTCCGATTTGGATTCCTTTTATTTCCTTTTCTTCTCTGATTGCTGTGGCTAAAACTTCCAAAACTATGTTGAATAAGAATGGTGAGAGTGGGCGACCTTGTCTTGTTCCTGATCTTAGTGGAAATGTTTTCAGTTTTGCACCATTGAGGATGATGTTGGCTGTGGGCTTGTCATATATGGCCTTTATTTTGTTGAGGAAAGTTCCCTCTATGGCTACTTTCTGCCTGGTTTTTATCATAAATGGGTGTTGAATTTTGTCGAAAGTTTTTTCTGCACCTATTGAGATGATCATATGGTTTTTCTCCTTCAATTTGTTAATATGGTATATCACACTGATTGATTTGTGTATGTTGAAGAATCCTTGCATTCCTGGAATAAACCCCACTTGATCATGGTGTATGATCCTTTTAATGTGCTGTTGGATTCTGTTTGCTAGTATTTTGTTGAGGATTTTTTGCATCTATGTTCATCAGTGATATTGGCCTGTAGTTTTCTTTCTTTGTGACATCCTTGTCTGGTTTTGGTATCAGGGTGATGGTGGCCTCGTAGAATGTGTTTGGGAGTGTTCATCTCTCTGCTATATTTCGGAAGAGTTTGAGAAGGATAGGTGTTAGCTTTTCTCTAAATGTTTGATAGAATTCACCTGTGAAGCCATCTGGTCCTGGGCTTTTGTTTGTTGGAAGATTTTTAATCACAGTTTCAATTTCAGTGCTTGTGATTGGTCTGTTCATATTTTCTATTTCTTCCTGATTCAGTCTTGGCAGGTTGTGCATGTCTAAGAATTTGTCCATTTCTTCCAGGTTGTCCATTTTATTGGCATAGAGTTGCTTGTAGTAATCTCTCATGATCTTTTGTATTTCTGCAGTGTCAGTTGTTACTTCTCCTTTTTCATTTCTAATTCTGTTGATTTGAGTCTTCTCCCTTTTTTTCTTGATGAGTCTGGCTAATGGTTTATCAATTTTGTTTTATCTTCTCAAAGAACCAGATTTTAGTTTTATTGATCTTTGCTATCGTTTCCTTCATTTATTTCTGATCTGATCTTTATGATTTCTTTCCTTCCGCTAACTTTGGGGTTTTTTTGTTCTTCTTTCTCTAATTGCTTTAGGTGCAAGGTTAGGTTGTTTTTTCAAGATGTTTCCTGTTTCTTAAGGTAGGATTGTATTGCTATAAACTTCCCTCTTAGAACTGCTTTTGCTGCATCCCATAGATTTTGGGTCGTCGTGTCTCCATTGTCATTTGTTTCTAGGTATTTTTTTAATTTCCTCTTTGATTTCTTCAGTGATCACTTTGTTATTAAGTAGTTTATTGTTTAGCCTCCATGTGTTTGTATTTTTTACAGATCTTTTCCTGTAATTGATATCTAGTCTCATAGCCTTGTGGTCAGAAAAGATACTTGATACAATTTCAATTTTCTTAAATTCACCAAGGCTTGATTTGTGACCCAAGATATGATGTATCCTGGAGAATTTCCAAGAGCATGAGAAAATTGTGTATTCTGTTGTTTTTGGATGGAATGTCCTGTAAATATCAATTAAGTCCATCTTGTTTAATGTATCATTGAAAGCTTGTGTTTCCTCATTTATTTTCATTTTGGATGATCTGTCCATTGGTGAAAGTGGGGTGTTAAAGTCCCCTACTATGAATGTGTTACTGTTGATTTCCCCTTTATGGCTGTTAGTATTTGCCTTATGTATTGAGGTGCTCCTTTGTTGGGTGCATACATATTTACAATGGTTATATCTTCTTTTTGGATCGATCCCTTGATCATTATGTAGTGTCCTTCTTTGTGTCTTCTAATAGTCTTTATTTTAAAGTCTATTTTGTCTGATATGAGAATTGCTACTCCAGCTTTCTTTTGGTTTCCATTTGCATGAAATATCTTTTTCCATCCCTTTATTTTCAGTCTGTATGTGTCTCTAGGTCTGAAGTGGGTCTCTTGTAGACAGCAAATATATGGGTCTTGTTTTTGTATCCATTCAGCCAATCTGTGTCTTTTGGTGGGAGCATTTATTCCATTTACATTTAAGGTAATGATCGATATGTATGTTCCTATTCCCATTTTCTTAATTGTTTGCGTTCGTTATTGTAGGTGTTTTCCTTCTCTTGTGTTTCTTGCCTAGAGAAGTTCCTTTAGCAGTTGTTGTAGAGCTGGTTTGGTGGTGCTGAACTCTCTCAGCTTTTGCTTGTCTGTAAAGATTTTAATTTCTCCATCAAATCTGAATGAGATCCTTGCTGGGTAGAGTAATCTTGGTTGTGGGTTTTTCTCCTTCATCACTTTCAGTATGTCCTGCCACTCCCTTCTGGCTTGCAGAGTTTCTGCTGAGAGATCAGCTGTTAACCTTATGGGGATTCCCTTGTGTGTTATTTGTTGTTTTTCCCTTGCTGCTTTTAATATGTTTTCTTTGTATTTAATATTTGACAGTTTGATTAATATGTGTCTTGGCGTATTTCTCCTTGGATTTATCCTGTATGGGACCCTCTGTGCTTCCTGGACTTGATTAACTATTTCCTTTCCCATATTAGGGAAGTTTTCAACTATGATCTCTTCAAATATTTTCTCAGTCCCTTTCTTTTTCTCTTCTTCTTCTGGAACCCCTATAATTTGAATGTTGGTGCGTTTAATGTTGTCCCAGAGGTCTCTGAGACTGTCCTCAGTTCTTTTCATTCTTTTTTCTTTATTCTGCTCTGCAGTAGTTGTTTCCACTATTTTATCTTCCAGGTCACTTATCCGTTCTTCTGCCTCAGTTATTCTGTGATTGATCCCTTCTAGAGAATTTTAAATTTCATTTATTGTGTTGTTCATCGTTGGTTGTTTCATCTTTAGTTCTTCTAGGTCCTTGTTAAATGTTTCTTGCATTTTGTCTATTCTATTTCCAAGATTTTGGATCATCTTTACTATCATTATTCTGAATTCCTTTTCAGGTAGACTGCCTATTTCCTCTTCATTTGTTAGGTCTGGTGGGTTTTTATCTTGCTCCTTCATCTGCTGTGTGTTTTTCTGTCTTCTCATTTTGCTTATCTTACTGTGTGTGGGGTCTCCTTTTTGCAGGCTGCAGGTTCGTAGATTCCATTGTTTTTGGTGTCTGTCCCCAGTGGCTAAGGTTGGTTCAGTGGGTTGTGTAGGCTTCCTGATGGAGGGGACTAGTGCCTGTGTTCTGGTGGATGAGGCTGGATCTTGTCTTTCTGGTGGGCAGGTCCACGTCTGGTGGTGTGTTTTGGGGTGTCTGTGGACTTATTATGATTTTAGGCAGCCTCTCTGCTAATGGGTGGGGTTGTGTTCCTGTCTTGCTAGTTGTTTGGCATAGGGTGTCCAGCACTGTAGCTTGCTGGTCGTTGAGTGAAGCTGGGTGCTGGTGTTGAGATGGAGATCTCTGGGAGATTTTCGCCTTTTGATATTATGTGGAGCTGGGAGGTCTCTTGTGAACCAGTGTCCTGAAATTGGCTCTCCCACCTCAGAGGCACAGCACTGACTCCTGGCTGCAGCACCAAGAGCCTTTCATCCACACGGCTCCTTAATTTGGGATGATTCGTTGTGTATTCAGGTATTCCACAGATGCAGGGTACAGGAAGTTGATTGTGGAGATTTAATCCGCTGCTCCTGGGGCTGCTGGGAGAGATTTCCCTTTCTCTTCTTTGTTCGCACAGCTCTCGGGGCTCAGCTTTGGATTTGACCCCGCCTCTGCGTGTAGGTCGCTGGAGGGCGTCTGTTCTTCGCTCAGACAGGATGGGGTTAAAGGAGCCGCTGATTCGGGGGCTATGGCTCACTCAGGCCGGGGGGAGGGAGGGGCTCGGCGTGTGGGGCGGGCCTGCGGCGGCAGAGGCCGGCGTGACGTTGCACCAGCCTGAGGCACACCGTGCGTTCTCCCGGGGAAGTTGTCCCTGGATCCCGGGACCCTGGCAGTGGCGGGCTGCCCAGGCTCCCCGGAAGGGGGTGTGGACAGTGACCTGTGCTCGCACACAGGCCCCTTGGTGGCGGCAGCAGCAGCCTTAGTGTCTCCCGCCCGTCCCTGGGGTACGTGCTTTTAGCCGCGGCTCGCGCCCGTCTCTGGGGTCCGCGCTGTTAGCCGCGGCTCACGCCTGTCTCTGGAGCTCCTTTAAGCAGCGCTCTTAATCCCCTCTCCTCGCGCACCAAGAAACAAAGAGGGAAGAGAAAGCCTCTTGCCTCTTCGGCAGGTCCAGACTTTTCCCCGGACTCCCTCCCGGCTAGCTGTGGCGCACTAACCCCCTGCAGGCTGTGTTCACGCCGCCAACCCCAGTCCCCTCCCTGCGCTCCGACCGAAGCCCGAGCCTCAGCTCGCAGCCTCGCCCGCCCCGGCGGGTGAGCAGACGAGCGTCTCGGCCTGGTGAGTGCCAGTCGGTGCCAATCCTCTGTGCGGGAATCTCTCCGCTTTGCCCTCTGCACCCCCGTTGCTGTGCTCTCCTCCGCGGCTCCGAAGCTCCCCCCTCCGCCACCCGCAGTCTCCGCCCGCGAAGGGGCTCCTAGTGTGTGGAAACCTTTCCTCCTTCACGGCTCCCTTCCACTGGTGCAGGTCCCTTCCCTATCGTTTTGTCTCTGTTTATTCTTTTTTCTTTTGTCCTACCCAGGTACGTGGGGATTTTCTTGCCTTTTGGGAGGTTCGAGGTCTTCTGCCAGTGTTCAGTAGGTGTTCTGCAGGAGTTGTTCCACGTGTAGATGTATTTCTGGTGTATCTGTGGGGAGGAAGGTGATCTCCGTGTCTTACTCTTCCGCTATCTTCCAGTTTCTGAGAGTGTTCTTGATGGGAAGATGGTAACTTGCTCTCCGACAGTCCTCACCTACACGTGCTTGGGGTTATGGACACTTACCTCTGGTTTCTTCTTAAATCCAATTTCATTTGCTTTTTGTCCTACAGAAATTCTTCAGCATATATGGTTTGATGATAATACTTGTCCTTGGTTTCTAGCACTGTTATGGACTCATTCCTTTTAGTGTTTATTCCCTTTGAAATTTCCATGAGATATGGGGAGGAAAAACTACATAAAGCTTCACGTAGTTTTAGTCAGTCTGCCATTAAATTGTGAGTCTGTTGCTGCCACACAGTGTTCACATAGCACTTGTGTGAACAAGCATGTCCTCCGACGTGCCACTTAGAAACCAGTAGCTTTTAAGATATGTGGTATAAAAGTAATATATGCATATTAGAGAAAACTTGGAAAATGCAAAAGCATGAAAGGAAGGAAAAAAGATCCAATCACCTCAAAACAGTGACTTTTAACAGGCTTGGGAATTTTCTTGTAATCCTATTAAATAAATATTTGTAATCATAATATGTATATATATGTGTATATATATATATATATATATATATATTTGTATCTTTTAAATTTAGCCTTATACCAGAAGTGTCTTTTCCTGTAATTGCTTGTTTTGTAATGATTGTATTATTTTTTAAACCACAATTTCCGTGGTTCTAAAGTCTTATTTTAAAAATTTATGTACTTCCATGTTCTTTAGAACATGTTGTTTTATTATTTTACATGGAATTTTCTTTTAATCCTTGAGTGGTGTTTCCTGTGATCAAGGATGGCTCACCTTTTATCTTTCTGTGATGCTCTCCATTATTTTCTTTGCTGTTAACATGTTATTTCTTTTCCGTAGGCAGCTCTACCAAGGTGTTCTCTTTCATCTGTTAGTGAGTCATCTCGGTTCCCTTCTGACTTTGCCGAAATCTCAGAATGTCGGAGTGGGGTGTTGTTCTGGCTGCTTTCTGGAAGCCTGAGGGTCTGGATAAAGAGGGGAAGTGCCGTGAATACCCGATCAATCATATTTAGTGAATGCGTTTGGGTCTCTCTTCTACAGTTTAACATAAAGCCCTGTAATGGATTAATTCCATCCAGGCAGTGGCATTGCCTAGGCTCTTAGACAGGATGTAGCCCTTCAGCTAAGTCACTCCCTTCACTCCCACCAGCTTGCCCCAGGAGCTGTCCGTCCTCTTCTTTGGCTTCTTCTATAAAATAATAGTTTTATTAAAATATGATTCACACGCCATAAAATCCATTCTTTTAAAGTGTACAGCTCAGTGTTCCTGGTATATTCACAGAGTTGTACAACCATCACCACTAATTTTAGAACAGTTTCATTATCTCCAAAAGAAGCCCTCCCCCGTTAGCAGTCCCTCCCCATTGCGCCTTCTTCCCCCACCTGCACCCTACTCTCCTGGGAATCACTCATCTCCTTCCTATGGATCTGCGCTTTCAGGACATTGTGTACAGATGGGCTCATGCAGTGTATGACCTTGTGTGATTGGCTTCTTTCACTCGGCATGATGTCTTCAAGGTTCACCCATGTTCTCTGCTGCTGCTGTTTTTAACTGTGACAGGAACTCTCAATGTGAGAGCTCTCCTCTTAGCAGATTTCTGCGTGTGTACTGTGGTACTGTTGTCTGCAGGCCCATGTTGTACAGCAGCTCTCTAGAACGTACTCGTCTTGCATAACTGAAATTTATACACGCCGGTGAGCAGCTCTGCAGTTCTCCCACCCCAACCCCTGGGGCCCACTGTTCTATTATTTGCTTTTATGGATTTGACTATTTTAGACTCCTCATGTAAGTGGAATCATGTAGTATTTGTCCTTTTGTGACTGATTTATTTAATTTGGCATGATGTCCTCAAGGTCCATCCGTGTTGTCACATATGGCAGCATTTCCTTCATTTTAAGGCTGAATAATACTCCGTTGTATGTATATACCACCTTTTCTTTATCCACATTGTAGCATGTAGCATGTGGATGTACTTCATCTCTTTTTTTAAAAGATTTCTTTATTCGTTTGTTTATTTATGGCTGCGTTGGGTCTTCATTGCTGCGTGCGGGCTTTCTCTAGTTGTGGCGAGCAACGGCTACTCTTTGTTGCAGTGCACAGGCTTCTTATTGCAGTGGCTTCTCTTGTTGCAGAGCATGGGCTCTAGATGCATGGGCTGCAGCAGTTGTGGCTTGCTGGCTCAGTAGTTGTGGCTCGAAGGCTCTAGAGCACAGGCTCAGTAGTTGTGGTGCACGGGCTTAGTTGCTCCGCGGCATGTGGGAACTTCCCGGACCAGGGCTCGAACCCGTGTCCCCTGCACTGGCAGGCAGATTCTTAACCACTGCACCACCGGGGAAGTTCCATCTTTTTTATTTCCAAATACTATTCTGTTCTATAGCTATAGCACATTTTGTTTATTCAACATCAGTTAATGGGCATTTGGGTTGTTTCCACTTTTTACCTTTTTCTGATAATGCTGGGATGTCTCAGGGGTTTTAAGAGGGGAAAATCCCAAGGATTTTGGTCCAGGAATTCTTAGACGGGGCTGTAGGAGGTTCCCCTGGGTCTCTCCACTCCATCTTCCTACTCCTGCAAGTGGACTTGCCTTGTTCTCCATTCTCCTTTTCTTTCTGTCCTGGTAAATCGTCATTTACTGCTCTCTGCACCTCATGCTGACTGCTTGCAGTGGCTGCCATGTCTTCTCCTGGTCAAGAAAATCAAGAACAGAGAGCCAAACACCTTCCCCTGTCAGTGGCGAGATGCTGACCAAAGGCTCTTGCTTCTGCAAGAGTTTGCTGCTTTTCTTGTCCACACTGCCTCTCCTCTATCCCAAATGAGCCTCTCCCCAAACTGAATAGGATTCACAAGAATGTTTAGGATACCATCAGCTCTCCTTTTCCGCTTCCCCACTGTCTGGAGAGCTCGGAACTCATCCAAATGACATAATGTATTGGTCTCTCTCTTGCCCTGACTACCATTTTTCAAGTATTATTATAAGAAGCTGACCTTCTGAGTGCTGGCTTTCTCCTTCCGTTTTTACCTATTTTTGCTCATTTCATTAGTTTTAAGGGGAAGGACATTTTGCAAGTTGGCTTCACTTTTTCTGGGAAAGTCTTCAGGTGATTCTCCCAAAAAATTACAAATTATTTAATTGCTAGATAATAGTCCAGTGAGTGAATGTAACATGATTTATTAAAGAACTCCCCCTATTTTTGGACCTTAAATTTGTTTCCATTTTTGGCTATTGTAAATAATGCTTGGAGGAGCAATCTTTGCAAAACTCTTTCTGTTTTGAGATCATTTTCTTTGGCTAAACTGCCAAATGTGTAATTATCTGACCAAAAACTAGGATAGTTTTTAAAATCCTTGGAACATCTGTGCCAGATTGTGTCCCAAAAAGATTATTCTAATTTGCACTCCCACCAGCATGGGTTAAGCATGCCTCTCCGATCGAATCCTTGCTTTTACTAAAACGAAGCAAATCAACAAAATGCACAGCTAACTTTTGTTAGAATTTATAGTGTTATGGGGGCTTAGAAGGAGCAGAGGTCATTGCAATTGCCTTAAAAGGCATGAAAGTGTGACAGTGCTATTGTTACTGTTGTTTATATGTGTACTTTTAAGTTATTTATTTCAACCAAAAAAGTAGAAAGTCGTTTGTTGGATCGGTGTGAGCTAGCAAGTTTGAGTAGGTTTTTCTATAATTAAGTAGATTTTTCAGAATCTTGACTTCATCCGGGCCACTTTTTAACAACTTTATCAAGGTAGACATATATACTGAAACATAGCATATTGCATATTTTAAAGTGTACAATTTGATGAATTTTGACATGTATACACTCGTGAAAGCATCACCACGGACAGTAATGAACATTTCCATCACCCTCGTTTTGGTTTATTTTTAATTTTTATTTAATTATTTTATTTTTGGCTGCGTTGGGTCTTTGTTGCTGCACGCAGGCCTTCTCTAGTTGCGAAGAGCGGGGGCTACTCTTCGTTCTTTCACCACGGTGGCTTCTCCCTCTGAGGAGCGCAGACTCCAGGCGCGTGGGCCTCAACAGCTCGCCTCGGCTCAGCGGCTGTGGTGCGTGGGCCTCGTTGCTCCGCGGCATGTGGAATCCTCCCAGACCAGGACTCGAACCCATGTCCCCTGCATCGGCAGGCAGACTCTCAACCACTGCGCCACCAGGGAAGCCCCACCCTTGGGTTTTCTTTTGGCCCTTTGTATTCTTTCCAGATCCTTCCTGCCCTCCCATTACCCCACTGGCTTTTTGTCGCTAAAGATTAGTTGGAATTTTAGAACGTTTTAAGTACATGGAATCATAGATCATCTACTCTTTTTTGTCTGGCTTTTCTTTCAATCAGCATAATTATTCTGAGAGTCATCTATGTCCTGTTTCCAGTTCAGAGCTATTCCAGAAAAGTTTCTGTGAGCATTTGTGCTATGCAGCTTGTGTAGGACATGTGCTTTCTCTTCTCTTGGGTAAATAGCTAGGGTGGAAAGAGTCGGCCGCAGGTGGGTGTATGCTTAACTTTTAAAGGAGCTGCCAAACTGCTATCCAGAACGGCTGCACTGTGTCACATCCCACCAGCAAAGTATGAGTCCCCTGCCCCCTACATCCTTACCAGCACTTGGTGCAGTCAGTCTTTTGAGTCTAGAAATTCTAATTCTAATGGGTGTGTAGTGGATCTCACTGTGGTTTTAGCTTGCCAACTGGATTACTTTGATGCTGTAATGAAGCAGAGTTATATAAGGGCTGTTCTGTCCCTTTGTAGTTTGGTGACATTGGGTAAATTATTTAATATCTCTGTGCCTTGGTTTAGGTCATCTAAAAAATAAAGATGATGAAAAGTGTACTGCATACTTTAACAGAGTTGTTATTAAAATTAGTGGACGTAGTGAATGTAAAATGCTTTGTAGACTACATAAGTATTAGATATTATGATGATGGTTAAATTGCTGCATGATTTTAGGCAAATCACTTCAACTTATTTGACAATTACTTTCCAACCCTATAAATTGAGGGGCTAAATAGGGTGACCTGTAAGTTTCCTTCAAGTACAAAAATGTTCTTGTCTAAAAAGTATACTGATGTTCTAATACCACATGTATGTAACACATTTATGGAAAGTACTCTTTAATGTGGAAAAAATGATAGCTAAACATTAAAAAACCATGTGTACTTTGTAATTTCTTATTATCTTAGCTATGCCAGCTTTTAAAATTCTACCACAGATTTCCATTCTTCTGTGTCCTGTGTGGGGATAGTTAGTAATAAGTTGTTCCTTTATTTCTGTAATTAATCTGATCCAAACAGAAAGCAATTTTAGTGTTTATGCAGAAACTCATCTTTTGTATTCCAAATCTTCAAAATAATGAGATAATTTCACTAAAAATCATGCAGTCCGTTCAAAGTATTTTTGAAAAGTTTAAAAAACTGTATCTGTTTATTCAGATCAAGAGCCAGGCCAAATTTGGGGATGATAAAAGGTCTAAGAACCACATTTATTTGGATTTGTATATAAATGAAATCATTTAAAGAAATACCTAACTGAAATTGAGAAGACCAGATGAACTGTAGTCTAAGCTATTAGGATGATGCCAGGCTCCTTATTTTAATAATATCCTCCAAGCATCTGTTTTATTACTTAAAGTCAGGTAAACAAATAATATGAAATTTGATAGAATAGCAACTCAAACTTGACTGTCAAATTATTAAGAGATTTAAGAATATAGTGTCTTGTACCTAATTCATGTATGTCTTAATAGTTGACTCAAATACATGTTTATTCCCTGATAATTTCAGTGTCTTCACTCATATATTATGATACAGTTTAATTGTGTGCTTGGAAATATACTCACAGTATCATTTTTTCTTCACATTTCCTTGAATGCATTATAATTTATCCATATTTCATAGGATTTAACAGTCATATTTAGACAGATGATGGATAGTAGAAAGAAGGAGCCGAGTCCTTCCTTCCTATTCTCTGGTATTTAACAAAATTACAACCATTGGTCTCTATTTCTGTTTAAAAATTCTATCTTTCCAACATTTTTTTAAAATTTTTATTTGTTTACTTATTTATTTTTGGCCGCATTGGGTCTTTGTTGCTGTGTGCGGGCTTCCTCTACTTGCTGTGAGCGAGGGCTACTCTTTGTTGCGGTGCACGGGCTTCTCATTGCGGTGGCTTCTCTTGTTGCTGAGCACGGGCTCTAGGACGCGGGCTTCAGTAGTTGTGGCATGTGGGCTTCAGTAGTTGTGGCTCGCGAGCTCCAGAACGCGGGCTCAGTAGTTGTGGCACACGGGCTTAGTTGCTCCGCGGCATGTGGGATCTTCCCGGACCAGGGCTCGAACCCGTGTCCCCTGCATTGATTGGCAGGCGGACTCTTAACCACTGTGCCACCAGGGAAGTCCCCAACATTTTTTAATTGAATATGTTTGAGATATAACATTGTGTACATTTAAGGTGTACAATTTGTTGCTTTGATACGTTTGTATACATTTGTATGATTGCCATTGTAGTGGTATTTATCACATCACATCATTATAATACAATGTTGTCTATATTTATTATACTGTACGTAGATCTCTGTGGCTTATTTACTGCTCATTGCAGGTTCGTACCCTTAAACAATATCAATCTTATCCCCCCACCCGCATCCCCTGGTAACTGCCATTTTACTCTCTGATTTTTACGAGTTTGACATTTTTAGATTCTGTGTTTAAGATTAATCATACAGTACTTGTCTTTCTCTGTCTGACTTATCTCACTTAGCATAATGTACTTAAAGTCCACCTGTGTTGTCACTAATGGCAGGGTATCTTCTTTCCTCATGGCTGAATAAAATCCCACTGTTTATATATACCAGATCTTTTTTTAATTTATTCATCTGCTGATGGGCAGTTAGGTTGTTTCCATATCTTGGGTATTGTTTATAATGCTGCAGTAAACATGGGAGTGCATATATATCTTTAAAATACTGGTTTCATTTCCTTTGGGTATATACCCAGTAGTGGAATTGCTGGATCATACGGTAGATATATTTTTAATTTTTTGAGGAACCTCCATATTTTTTCCATGGTGATTGGACCAATTTACATTCCCACCAACAGTGTATAATTGTTCCCTTTTCACCATCCTCATCAGCATCTCTTGTCTCTTGTTTTCTTGATCATGGCCATTATAACAGGTGTGAGGTGATAGCTCATGGTGGGTTCAACTTGAATTTCCCTGATGATTAGTGACGTTGAGCATCTTTTCATATGCCTGTTGGCCATTTTGATATCCTCTTTGGAAAAATGTCTATTTAGTTCTTCTGCCTATTCTTTAATTGGATTGTTTGGGTTTTTTGTTATTAAGTTATATGAGTTCTTTATATATTTTGAATATTAACCCCTTATCTGATATATGGCTTGCAAAATTTTTCTCCTATTCCTTTTATTTTGTTAATTGTTTCTTTTGCTATGTGGGAGCTTTTGAGTTTGATTGTAGTTCAGTTTATTGATTTTTGTTCATATTGTTTGAGCTTTTGGTGTCATTTCCAAAAAATCATTGTCAAGACCAATACTGAGGACTTTTCCCCTACATTTTCTTCTAGGAGTTTTATGGTATCGGGTCTGTGTTTAAGTCTTTGCTCCATTTTGAGTTCATCTTTGTGACTGGTGTTGAGATTGGGGTCAAATTCCATTGTTCTGCGTGTGTCTCTCCAGTGTTCCCAGCCTATTTATTGAAGAGACTATCCTTTCCCCATTGGGTGTTCTTGACTTCCTTGTTTAATATTAGTTAATCGTGTGTGCTGAGATTTAATTCTGGGCTCTCTATTCTGTTCCATTGGTCTATGTATCTATTTTTGTGCCAATATCATACTGTTTTTACTACTACAGCTTTGTGGTGTCATTTGAAATCAGGAAATTTTGTCCTTTTTTCTCAGGATTGCTTTGGCTATTCAGTTCCATGAAAATTTTAGGATTGTTTCTTCTATTTCTGTAAAGAATGCCTTTGGTATTTTTGGGGGGGGGCGGGGGGGGGCGTGTTGAATTTGTAGATGGCTTTGAGTAGTATGGACGTTTTAACGGTATTATTTCTTCTGATCCATGAGTGTGAGATGTCTTTCCATTTGTTTGTCTTCTTCAGTTTCTTTCAGTAAAGTCTTGTACTTTCCATTGTACAGAGCTTTCACTTCCTACTTTTATTCCTAAGTATTTTATCGTTTTTGATGCTATTGCTAATGGGATAGTTCTCTTTATTTCTTTTTCAGATGTTTCATCATTCATGTAAAGGAATACAACTAAGCAACTGATTTCTGTATGTTGATTTTATATCCTGCAACTTTACTGAAATTGTTGATTAGTTCCAGCAGTTTTTTGGTTCACTCCTTGGGGCTTTCTATATATAAAATTATATCATCAGCAAATAGCAACAGTTTTACTTCTTCCTTTCTGATCTTGATGTCTTTTATTTCTTTGTCTTGCTAATTGCCCTAGTTAGGACTAGCAAACATATTGGATGGGAGTGTTGAGGGAGGGCATCTTTTTCTTGTTCCTTGATCTCAGAGGAAAAGTTTTCAGTTTTCCTCCATTGAGTGTAATGTTATCTGTGGGTTTATCATGTATAGCCTTTATTGTGTTGAGGTATTGCCCACACGGTATTTCGCCACATCGTCATCGTTTTCTGGTCCCTGTCCTCCGTCGCAGGGCTCGATGTGACTGGATTTGTCTTTTCCAGCAGTGGTAGAATCACAGTGACGGCTCCAGTTCCTTCTCCCTCCCTGTGTTCACACCTTTGCCCTCTCATTGCAGTGGGCGGAGTGACTGCCTGCCCCTTAGGGCAGGTGAATGGGCTCAGGTGAATGCTTTGGCTAATGGGTGTTCGCTGACTTGACACAAGCCAAGTCTTGAAAAGGGACTGCATCTGTGGCTTCCTCTTAGCACCTCTGCCGTCACCATGAGACTATCTTTAGGCTAACCTGCCGGAGGATGTGAGAAGTGTGAGCAAGCCAAGTCACCCCGGTCCTGCCCAGTCAGCTGGATCGGCCACTGGCCAGCTGACCCTCAGCTGTGTGACCTAGTCCAGCCAAGATCAGCAGGACCACTGAGCTCAGCCTGAAGTCACCCCGGATGCATGAACAGTGAACATTTCATGTTTTCTGCCAGTGAGGGTTTGTGGCTGTTTTTTATTGCAGTAGATAAGAACACATTAACTTAAGTCCCATTTCTAAGCAACTTCCCTTCATGTACATAAAAAAATTTTTTAACTAAGCAGAATATGAAAGGGTAATAATCTAGAACAAAAAATATATAGGTATCTTTTGGTGAAAATTTGCACCTATGTCAGGAATCTCCTGCACCATTGGTAGTGAGCGAGGAAGTTTCAGACTCATGTTGTTTGACTGGATGGACTTACTAATACCGGCAGATCTTCTGTCAGGTAGTGTAAAAGCCAGAGTCAGCGTTTGATGCTTTTCTGACTTAAAAAAATTCAGGTAGGTTTCTTAAAGAAAAATGGAGTTTCATTTTTAGTTCTAGGTGCAGTTAGATTATATAGTTCTTAGGCAGTGGTTCTCAACCCTGGTTGCATATTATAAGCAATGGGGGAGCATTCCAAAAACACCCATGCCCAGGCCCAATTCCAGGCCACCTGAGTTACCATTTATGGGAATGAAGCCCAGGCTTATATATTGTTTAGCAGCTTTCCCAGGTTTTTGTTTTGTTTTGTTTTGTGGTACGCGGGCCTCTCACTGCCGTGGCCTCTCCCGCCGCGGAGCAACAGGCTCCGGATGCGCAGGCTCAGCGGCCATGGCCCACAGGCGCAGCCGCTCCGCGGCATGTGGGATCCTCCTGGGCCGGGGCACGAACCTGCGTCCCCTGCATCGGCAGGCGGACTCCCAACCACTGCACCACCACGGAAGTCCTTTCCCAGGTCTTTTGATGCACAGCCTAGGCTGGCAGATGCAACCCTAACTGGAATGATTGCATTATGTAGGTGGTAGTGCTAAACATTTTAGTCTGACCTCCAAAAGCAGACTTGTTATAAAAAATTTAGCATTGGGTCACTGCTATGCTTACAAGATACAGAACAGAATGTTTTTAAGATAGGAAACATATAAACATCTAACTTGGGGGCCTTTTCTCCTGACATAGGTAGGAGTTAAATATCTTGTGAATATTCCCAACATTTGTTTTACTGTAACAATTTTGACCTGGTTTAAAGAGTACAGCACAATATTCAACAATCTCTTAACTTTCCAGAGCTTTTCACTAACATCTGCTTTTTAAGCATCTGATTCTCTGCTTCTCTCAAGAACATACTAACCAGAGCTGAAACAAAGACAAGTACAGAGCCTCTAGAAATCAAGGCCTGAAGCAAAGATCACAGGTTTGGAAAATGACAGTGATAATTTCTCCTTCCACAGCAGGTTGAACTACTATTTGAATACTTTTAGTGTTAGTATTGCTTACTAGGGTAAGAATTCTAGGTCCCAGTTTAGTTAGGCCTGGGTTCAAAATCTGGTTTTTTTCACTTACTGATTTTAGTTTCATTAGTTTTAAAATGGAGCTATAGTAATGATCACTTGCTCATGAGGTTCTTAGCTGAATCAAATAACATAACGTGGGAAAGTATCCCGCCCAGTTCCCGGCACATAGTAGCACTCAGGAAACGTTGCCTATAATAATGATAGTAATTGCTTTAATTTCTGTTATAATACAAGGCAGTTGGTTCTGTTCTATTCTATTGGGCAGCTCTTTATTACATTTAGGTAATTATATATTTTCTTAGAACTTCCAATTACACTAATTTTCTTTTATGGAGTAACATGGAATAAATTTAATATCTCTTCCAACTGAGGAGCCTTCAACTGTTTGGAAGAAATGTACAATGTTTTGTACTTTGGACATTCCCTCCCCCTCTTCTACTTTCCCCCTTCCTTTGGCAGATGGCCTCTGCTTCAGTACATGCAGTCTTAAGAAAAAGATAAGCCAAATGAATTTGTTTGCTCAGTCTGCCCTAACAGAGCACCACAGACTGAGTGACTTAAACAATAGAAATTTATTTTCTAACAGATCTGGAGGCTACAAGTCCAAGATCAAGGTGTCAGCAGGGCTGGTTTCTTCTGAGGCCTCTCTCCTTGGCTTGTAGACGGCCACGTTCATGCTCACATGGAATTCTCCCTCTATAGGTGTCTCTGTCTAAATTTCCTGTTCTTATAAGGACACCAGTCCTATTGGATTAGGGCCACTCTGATGACCTCATTATAACTTAATTACCTCTTTTAAGACCCTCTCTTCATACATAGTCATCACATTCTGAGGTACTAGGAGTTAGGACTTCAACACAGGAATGGGGGAAGGGAGGGCACAGTTCAGCCCATAACACCAAGCTCCAGCCTCTTCTCCCAGGACTTTGCATCTAGAGCACAGCGACCAGGGGAAACATGACAGAGCTGATTCACTGGGGCAGAAGTGTCCTGGAGGGCCTTTGCAGTAGATCCCCACGGCTGCCCTGTCTTGTTCTGTCCTTCATGACAGATCTTTCTCTTTTCTATGAGTAACCCGGATACCATTGTGATAAATCCTTTTCTTTTCCCCTTAAAGCTAGCCAGAGTCCATTGCTGTTGTTTGCAATAAAATGACTATAATTGATACCTACCCCTAAGTCCGTTCCCCAAATGTGTTTTCTAGACAACGGGTGCTGGAAACCAGGCTCACCCCCTGGAGGATCCTGTTACCAGAACCAACAAGTTCCCAATTTCAGATGGAACTAAAGAAAACTCTCTAATTGAGTATGTGTGTCTGCACATATTTCACTTTACAATTGGATTAAATTATGTATATGTTTAATATTAATATGTGCTGTGAAAATATCAGGATAAAGTGCTCAATGATGTTTTTAAAAAATTCTGTTTATCATTGAAAACCCTTATTATAGACAAATAATCTGTTTTTGTTTGTTTACTTTACAATTGTGATCCATGATGAAGACCAGAAAAAAAGCTGAGTTAGAAGCAGTTTTGTTGGAGCACAAGTGCTGTGTGCAGACAGGTGTTGCTTGGGAATAAAAGGTTACCATGAAAGGTCAAAGCCATCATGCTTCATTCGCAGGGACTAGTTGGCGGCTCTGGCAGAGACTGCTAAACGTGTGTGATATCCACTTGCCCTCTGTTCTATGGTATTGACTGTTAGCTGTGCACACGGCACCCAGAGTAAAGGTGGCATTTTCCAGCCTCTCCTGCCATAGGGGTGGCTGTGTGGCTGTGCTCACCCAGATGAGACACATGCACAAATCACATGCACACCTCTGAGGTTTGTACTTGCCCTTCTTTTTTCTAAGTTTGAATCTGGTGGGCTCCCCTGAGTTATGCCTACAAGGGCAACACTCCAGAAGAACACTAAGCTAAGGGAGAGAAGGAGCATAGACATCTGACGATTGTATGGGACAGAGCTTTGGTACCAGCTTGGAAATTTGTGTGATGCAGAAAAAGAAGCCTCTCTCTTCTTCCAGGCTCTGTGTTTTTGTTTGACCTGCAACATATTTATGTCCTAAGTGTTATAGTGGCCATTAATATGCTTCCTATTCTTAAGTATTGGGGTCATAGAGACCGCTTCTATGACTTCCAGTGGTTTGCTAAAGGAACATGTGTTGCAGTCTAGTTGTTTTTGTTAATAGCCTGATTCTGTCACTTCAGAGCCAAAATTAACTTAATTTTTAATGTGGGAGATAAGAGAATTTCTTAAGCAAACCAAGCTCTGGTGCAAACAGCTCTATCACTGTGTGTATGACTTTTCAAACACCAAATATTCAATTTTCTTCCATCTTTAGAGGAAAAAAATAATGACATCATATTGGGCACATTATAAAACCACATACATATGCTGTAACAGTGGGAATGCTTTCCAGAGTCAAATGCAACCAAAGAATGGAAACCATTTGCCCCTAACTCCCAAGTGGAAGCGTACAACAGTCCAGCTTTTGAGTGTGTTATATTCCTTGATTTAGTCCTTGACAGAATGCTGAAAGTAGAGTCCTCAGTTGGAAATTTCTCTATAATTTCAATCCAGATATCCAGATCCATTTGTCAGAGCCAGAAAACATTTTCTGCCAGTTCTGATGAGTTGTGAGTTAGAATTTTCTTATCTGGTAGAATAAAGACGAAAAAACAAAACCATTTGGACCTGGACCCGGACCTAACACTTTAGCTATTCATTTGTGATATTGATGTGGATTTTTGGTGAAAAGATTGCAAATGTTAAAATCCCTCAACAATTACATACTTTTCTTTTAAATCCTTATGAATCTTTTTAAAGAAATTTACCTAAAAATGGATGGCCCCTATATACATCCAGTGTTCAATTAGAGGATCTTGTATTCCAAAAGTTAAAGAAAAACTACTCAAAATCCTCTTTTTTCCCAGAGTTTTCATTCTCAGATTCCTTAGGATACAGATTCTTAACTGGGATCCACGAGTGGATTTCAGGGTCTGTAATGTGGATAGAAATGACAGGCAAAATTTCGAGAATACAGATCCATGGCTTTCATCAGATGTACACAAGTGTCTATGACCTCCAAATAGGTTAAGAACCTGTAAGGTATTGAATAATAGGTATTAAATAAGAGTCTAATATAAGCCTGGCTCTATAGCATTAGAAGATTAAAGCAGCTTAATCCTATTGGAATGACAAAAGCAGAACATCTGTTGCAAGAGTCCATGGTTTTCAAAACCTTGCTATTTTTCCTCAAGTGTACAAAATTCTGCTTGCTGTCTGCGATACTGAAGCCAGAGCCTCACCGAGGCTTAATGGAGACTATAACCCAAGACTGGGGTAAGAGTTTGATGTTTACTGCATCAGCTTCAAAGTCCAGCTGTAAATATACTATAGTTGAGAGATGGAGCAATATAATCTTTTCAGGCTTGAGAAAACAGTGATGTGTAGCCAAATACTTTGAACTGTTTGCTTGTTTAAGAAGAAATCTATTTCAAGATTTGATTACCCTAACTCAGACAACTTTTTCATCACTAAGTCCTTTCAATTC
Source organism: Tursiops truncatus (assembly GCF_011762595.2). NCBI lineage: Eukaryota > Metazoa > Chordata > Mammalia > Artiodactyla > Delphinidae > Tursiops > Tursiops truncatus. The sequence goes on along the minus strand of NC_047035.1, from coordinate 176,115,269 downwards.
CATATCATGTGTTTCAAATTTAGTCTGCATAACTTATTTTTGTTCTACTTTTCTGTCAAAAACAATGTGGAAATCCCAGGTTATATAATTGAGGTCTTGGAGAGGCAGTATACATCTAGCCAACCAAAATAAAATGAAAGCTATTATCATGAAACATGCTTAAGGAAGTCTATCCTTTGTTCGGTTAAGAGTGCCAACATCTGAGATCTTAGGGTGAAGTCAAAGGAAACTAAAATGGGTTTTCCTTAATGCAACCATGTGCAAAATCACTCTTTATCATAGCAGATGATCTGTAAAAATATTTGTGGATTTTTAAATACCCATGAGAAGAAATCAATTTAAAATATAACAAGAATGGATTATTCTTATGATGTACGTGGAAGCTGAAGTCATCATATTCATCTTCCTTATTTGAGTTTATTATCAGCCCTATTAGACAAGCCAAGTGAAAGACTCTTCTGCAAACCCTCCCTCTCTAGGGCAGACACTGAAATGTTTATTTTTTCCTCTTTCCTTGCATCAGGCTGGCCACGCAGTTCATTTGAGTGACTGCTAGAAGGGAAATGCTGCGTGGCTTTGGACTAATAACTAAAATCCATAGATTTGTAAATACACATATGAGGATGTTCCAGGAAGAGGAGGTCACCCCTGGGCAGAGTTGTGAAGCTAATGATAAGAGTCGACTCGGAGATGTTTAGTTTGGCAATACCCGGGGCAATTTCGATTTCCTGGTAGCGTGGTCCAGGAAGGGAGTGAGAGACTCTTCTGATGACCACCGGATAGGATAAAGGAAACGTTCCTCTGCGGGGGCATTGGGGGCAGTACAGAAGGGCTGACCTTTACTGGACTGGCTGGTTCTGTAAAATTGCTACAACAATGTTAAATAAAGTGAACAGCCTACAGACTCTAGCTGAGACTTCATGGAAACACCCAGGGAAAGAAAGAACAGAGGGCAGTCTTCCCAGTGTGCATGGAAGAAGTAAAATGTTTCCCTGAATTCTTCTATCAATGTCAACATTTTGGATGGAAATATGCTATTAAAAAAAGATTAGCTCCAGTTTGCTTAGAAAGAACTCTCCCTGCAAATAATCCTGTGTGAGTTTTTAATGTGTAGGGTTTACATTGTCGATCAGTTCTATTTGGCTGTTTTCAGTATGATTTCTTTTTGAGCCATGAATTATTTAGAAGTGGGTTTTTAAATTTCTGAATATATTGATTTCTTGGCTATCTTTAGCTGTTGGTTGTATTTCTGATTTTAATGCATTGCGTTTTTTTGTTGATAGTGCCTTAGAGTCAAGAATATGATCCATTTTTGAAGATGTTCAATGTGTACTTGAAAATAATACGTATTTACTATATTTTTGTGGGACTAGCTACATACACAGTGTATACACATACATAGCAGTTATGCCAGGCTTAATTCTGTTGTTCATATTTTCTCATTTCTCTCTAAATTTTGGTCTGCTCAATCCACTATGATCTGTAATCGTAAATTGTTAATTTCCCCCTTGTGCTTCTGCTTGCTTTTTGCTGCATATATTTTGAGGCTACGTCTTTTTTTTTGGAGGATAGGGAATCAGAATAATTATGTCTTCCTGGTGAATTTATCATTAAGTAAAGCAACTCTTGGTCTTTAATAATGCTTTCTTGCCCTTAAGTCTGTTAAGTATATATCAGCTTTCGTTTGATCAACATTTATCTGCTGTTGTGATCATCACTGGTTGCCTAATCAAAATCCATTTATCCCTTTTCCTTCCAACAGAAGCTCGGTTTTGCTCAGGTAGACCACCTGTTTCTCCTTCACACAGCTAAATGTCTCAGACTGGTTGGTCTACGGGTGAGTGCATTCTGTTTTCCAGTTGGTTGGTTGTTGGGCATGAGATTCAGTGTCGGCCAAAATGAAGTGTGCTGACAGGCGGGGAGCCTCTGGGAAAGCGTCCTTCTTCTGAGTAGAGCCGTGGTCTCCCCCGCCACCTGACGATGGCTGTTCCTCGTGTCACCCCTGGATTTGCTGCAGCCGTCTTGCTACAAGCCTAAAAGCCAGCACAGAGCAGAGAGAAGGAAAGAACCCAGGTCCTTCATACAAACGTTTGCATAATTTCTTGTTGAGTATCCTTCTAATTTTTATGTGTAACTTTTCTTTTAGTGCCTTATATAAACTGAACAAACTGAGTTTGCTCTGGACACAAACACAGAGGGCTTTTTTTTAAACCTCTTATGAGGTACATTCATCCACTTACACTTAGTAGTATATTTGCTCTTCTGTCATCTTATTTTGCGGTTTTAAACTTCTTTGCAATTCCTTTTGCTTTTTAATCTTCTGTTATATGTACTTGGCCTTATTTGCTTTTTTCCTTATATTTTTTGAAAATTCTATTTTTTTCATTCTGCAAGCGGTTGCCTTTAAAAATAAGGAAAATTCTTGATGCTCCGTGCCAGTTTAGTAAAAGCAAAACTTGATGCAGTCTAAATGCTACTAAGAATTAAATTAGCATACATACGATGAATGGGTTGTTCATAAGCAACTGAAGTGGTAATTCACCTAGAAAAAAATTTAAGATATACTGCTAGATGATAGAAGTTGTTTGGAAACTCTGCACACTTGACCTTCCGTAACTTCCTTTAGTCTGTTCCTATTCTGAATATATTTAGCAGAAATTCTGTTATGTTTCTGACATGTAAATGCCCCCTTTTCCTAGTTTCCACAGCTAGTTCAGGCTGTCTCCCATTTTTGTATTCCTTTAATCTTATCATTGGCCCAAGTGGTGGTGTAAGAATTAGGGTTTCTATTTTTCTAGGAAGCCTATTTTTTTCCTTTAAAAACCAATGTCATGCTTTATTTATTCATGCCTTCAATCAATATTAATGACCGTTTACTAAGTGCCACATATTTAAATGTAATTGTAAGGCTAGATGTTTAAGCTTAACTGTAAGATTATGTAATCTTTAAACTAAAAATCACCAAAGGAAGATACCGGAAGATAGAAGCTGCATAGACAATAAAAGCCCACAAGGGTAGCTTTGGCCAGGGATGAATAACAGAGACAGTCTCTCCTTCGTGCATTTGCTGTGTTTCAGCTGAGTGCTAAGTACCCTATTTGGTGGGGTACTTAGTACTCAGTTGAAACACAGCAGAAGAATGTTCAAGGAAAGTAAAAGAGACTAGTAAGTCTGAAGTTATGACGCGTGACTTTTACTCAGTAACTTACCAAGGAAAAACTTCTGCCACTTCAAATGCCTTCAAAAACCAATAGCCTTAGTATCTGTGCCTCAGTTTCCTCCTCTGTAAAATGGGATAATAAATATTACCAATCCCCCTAGGTCTAGTCTGAGGACTGAGTGAACACAGGTAAAGTGGGATAACAATGATACCACTATTCTATAATGATATCATATATTAATATACTATATAATGATTTTTTTTGTTTCTTATGAGCACATCAAGTTTAACTTCTTGAAACTAAGAAATTGATAACAAAGTTATTTTCTACTAATCAATACAAGCTGGTCTACAGACAACTCACAAGGTGGAGCTTGATCTTACTGAAATTAAGGAGGTGATACACTGAGATTAAACTGAGGGATAAATCAGTGCACTTAAAGATAATCCGATGACATAGCCTTTAAATCTGTCAATATTTTCCTTGTTATGATGCTGGGAAAGAGAAAGCAAGAAGCGTGAAACTGAAACTTCAGGACTGGGTCAGCAGCCTGAATCTGTACACCACAAACCACAGGGCCGTTATCGATGTGGAAAATCCCGTGATCTTCAGCAGGCCTGTCACAGAAAGCAGGTTCCTCTCCCAGAAGGTGTGGGTGGTGTCTGCAGCTGCAGCATCCTCTGATTCAGGTTCTTGGACTCATATGTCTGTCTTTGCCACCTTCCCCAGAGCATTCAAGACCTCTCTAGCCGCCCGTTCTCCACTTCTCTGTGTGGCAGTCTCCGTGCCTGGAAAGCAGATACTGCCTACGGGCTGGCGAATCGCCCTTCTGTCCTGTCCTGAGCCCTGAGCCCAGGGGGAAGAAGGAGTGTGGCGGCCCCCGGAGCATTGCTCCTCTCTCGTCATAGTGCACCGGGTGTAAAGCTTCTGGGGATCCATCCTAGCCCTTTGGCGTAGAACTCACAGATTTTCCTTATTTCTTTATGGACCTCAGCAGGGCGGTCAGCTTTTCAGGCAAGGATGACGCCCATGATGGCGGGCAGCGATCCATCTGGCTTGGCGTCATCCAGGGTCATTGAAAGCGGAGCGTCCTCACCTTCGATGATCACACAGCCACGGTAATCCTTCTTCTTCCAAAAGGCCTCCTGTGGTGCCAGGCAACAGGCTTGCACGGAAAAATGTGAAATCCAGGGGTGGTTATTCAACCGAATGATAACACGGTCAATAATAACTTGGTTTTTGCTAGTGCAGCCGATTAACTACTTTCTGATGTCTTTTATGCCTACCCTACACTGTATTATCTTTCTCACTTTTGATGTGGTCCCTACACATGTGTTCATCCTTGGTGATCTGGCTGGACATCCTTTCTTAGTTCCCTAATTTGCCTTCAGAACTTTGCATAGTTCCGTTTTGCCAATTTGGCAGGCTGTTCCCTGTCCTTCATGTCCCATACAGTTTGTTCACCTGCCAAAATTGTTTGTTTAAAGGCCATCCAGCTCTTTGGACTCCTTTCTTCCCAAGTCTTTTTTTGCCAGTGCCCTAAACTTGCTGAAATTTGCTTTCCCAGAACTGATTATTTTTTCCTCATCAGCTTCTTTCCTTTTCCCTAGGAAAGGAATTTTATGTCTTTTTTTTTATTATTACTTTCACAGAAGTTTCAGTTCTCTTTTAGTTCTTCATGAACTCTGCCATTATTGAAAATTGAATTAGAAAGGATCTTTGCCTTCTGATGCATTTTGTAGCAATTAATTATCTCCAGTGGACTTTAAATCTATTTGACAGTTTGTGTGTGACCTATTTTCTACAGCAAGCATCAGGATAGTTAGAAACCTGTCTGATCACCACACTGGAGTATTAGGATGCATGTCCTCATGTACTTCTGTGGTGAATAAAACAAAATAAAGCAGCTGTAAATATGTATTTATACTGTTGGCTTATCTTAAAGACACTACAATAACGTCTTGAAAATTAAAAATTAAATTATCATCATAATCCCAGGAGCCAAAATAATGACTTATTCTTAACAACCCCCCACCCATCGACACACACACACACACACACACACACACACACACACACACACACTGGCACTATTTCTACGTGTTCTTGGGAAGAAACAACCCAGAAGTTTAAGAGGTGCCCGCAAAATTCCTCTGAAGGGGAAAATGTAATTTTTGTAAAAACAATTTAAGGACTATTGATTGTGGAGAGATAGCCCTGAGGATTTGTCGTGGACGGGTTCAGAGTGAGGCACAGAGAATTAAATCACTCTCTATCAGAGAAGGAAGAAACTGTAGTAAGTAGCCTGCTAGAGACACACCTGCTGTAGTGTGACTTGTAGCTCACGCCATTGAGTGGAGACCTTTGACTTGTTCTGACCGATAGAATGCAGTGAAGAGTTGGTGGACCAGTTGTTCTTAAGGTTCAAGAAGCCTTGGGTGCTTCTGCCTGTGCTCACGGAACCCAGCCCAACCTCCTTGTGCACAAGCCCAGGCTGGCCTACTGGAGGGTGAGAGACTGCGTCGGGCAGATTCAAGTCAGCCCATCTGTCCCGCTGAGGCCCTAGACACACGAGAGCCCAGCCTCTAAAAACAAAGCCAGTCTGCCACTGCCAGCAGACGCCTGAGGTGCCCAGCTGAGTCCAGTCCAAATTGCTGCCCAGCAGACTCACGAGCTAAATGCATAGTTGTTTGGAACGACAGGGGTGTGTGTGTGTGTGTGAAGCAATAAAAGCTAATTGATACAAAAACATTTAAATCTCTGAAGATAGCATCACCAAGGCCAGGAGTTGGTGCTGGGAATAGGCGAGACTCTGGGAAGAGACATAGGTGGTGAGGGAGAAAGAGCCCAACAAGGCAGGTGATGTCAGTGACAGGTTTTTAATTTTTTTAATTGAAATATAGTTGATTTACAATATTGTGTTCGTTTCAGGTGTACAGCAAAGTAATTCAGTTATTTGTGTATATATATGGGTTTTTTTCAGATTATTTTCCATTATAGGTTATTAGAAGAGGTTGAATGTAGTTCCTTGGGCTATACAGTAAATCCTTGTTGCTTATTTATTTTATGGGCAGTAGTTTGTATCTGTTAACCCCATACTCCTTATTCATCCCTCCCCCCTTTCCCTTTGGTTTGTTTTCTTTGTGAGTTTCTGTTTTGTATAGATTCATTTGTATTATTTTTTAATTCAACATGTAAGCAAAATCATATAATACTTGTGTTTCTCTGCTGACTTACTTCACTTAGTATGATAATCTCTAGGTCCATCCATGTTGCCGCAAATGACAAGATTTCATTCTTTTTTATGCTTGAGTAATACTCCATTATATATATAATGGAATAGATACATGAGACATTTTATATATATATATCTATATATATATAAATTTTCTCAGACTGTTCATCTGTTGATGTGCACTTGGGTTTGTTTCTGTGTCTTGGCTATTGTAAATAGCACTGCTATGAACATTGGGGTGCATGTATTTTTTCAAATGATAGAGTTTTCTCCGGATACATGCCCAGGAGTGGGAGGTTCCTGATGGAGAGAATGGCTAAGAGACAGCGCTGAGGCTGCTCTCACAGACTGAGGCTTTCTTCAGTGCTGCCCTAACCCCAGAATCTTCTGCAAATGGCTCCCACTCATATTTGTCTTGGATGGGTGGCATTTTTCAGAAATCAGAGAAAAGGAGTTGTGTTACATATCTGCGCTCACAAGGGCAGGAAGGGAGGAAGGAAAGGGGAGCAGTTGCCAGAGGTGAGGCTGGGAAGAACTGAACACTGACAGGAAGCAAGCAATGACCAGAATCGTGAGGTGACTTGGAAGAATGTGTCCTGCTCAGGAATTCCTGGAAATACTCAGAGTGTTGAGTTTGCCACTCTCTAGAGGTTCACTCTCTAGAGTCTTGTCTAAATCTTAGTGGGTAAAATCACTCTCACAAACCAGAGGACTTTCAGCCACTAGGAGCTGGCGTCGGGTTATACAGAGTTTCCCCACCGTACATAATGTTTTGTGTTTCATTCATTTTGAAACTGTGTGGCGTATAAGTTCAGCTCTAGAATCATTAAGAAGTAGTTTTCATCGCTTCATTGCTAACTTGCTTTTAATACATCAGGAATCAAAGGAAAAATTTCTCACCAAGCAATGTGAAAAGCCAGACAACAGCAAAGCAAGTGTGAAGTCAAAACTGAATTCTTGTATGTATTTGAAGGGAAGGGAGCGACGCGGGCAAGATGTGGAAGCAGGGCCGTCCGGCATATGCGGGGGAAGAGAAACAGTTTAGCTTGGCCGATTACAGTGGGTGAGATTTTGAAATGCCGTACAATGTCTCTTTCCTCCTTAGTAGTTCCAGAGCTGGTTTTTGTGTTGGTTGGTTTGGTTGGTTAGTTGGTGGTTTTCCAAACCCTGCAGCTTCCCCTCCCTTGAGCCAAGAAGCTGAAGACAGTTTTTTTACAGGGAAGGGGAGACAACACCACCCAGAACAAAAGAAACCCTTGCTCAGCGTTGAGTTTCAAACTGGACTTTTAATATAAAGTCGGTAGGCGCATCGTAGTCTCAAGAAATCAGACTTTCAAGCAGGAGTAGGGTGTTTTCTCAGACCTTTCGCAGCAGACTTCCTACATCACAAGCTTGGAGGCTTGGCTTCAGGGAGGACGAAGGCGAACACGTGTCCAGAACTGCCAGCCACACAGGGGAGAGTAAGCGCCTCTGTTCTGGGAGGACTGAGCGCCGGGCAGAGGCGGGAAAGGGCGCCCCAAATTGCTGGGCCTACTTGGGAGCCTGTGGGACCTAAGAAGCCGGTAGAGGGCCGGGCGGGGTCCGGAGCCCGCCCAACAGCAGGTGCGGCTCGGCGGCCGGAGCCCGGGCGGCCCCCGAGTCCCCCGCCGCGGCCCCGGGGTGCGGGGGAGGCAGCGCTGGGCCGGGCCCGGAGGCTGGCGGGGTGGGACTCACGCAGGGCCCCTCCCGGCTGCGCCCCCCGCCGCTCCGCCCGGGGCAGCCGCCTCGCTGGGGGCCCGGACGCCGGGCCGGGCGGCCGGGCGGGCGTCGCGCCGCCTGCAGGGGCCCTGGCCCCCCGGGACCGGGGCGGGGACAGCCTGAAGGATGCGGCGTTCGCGCCGGGGCGCCGTTTTACGCTACTCGGTCCTTTAAAAGTCTTCTTTCCGCTTTACTGACGTGTGATGGGCAACAATCGCATCTCTTTAAGGCGTGCAGCGCGACGGCTTCCTATAAATGTGCGCTGTGAGAAGATGGCCGCCGCCCAGCCAGAGGGGCTGTTTTCACCCGGGAGACCCGGGGCCCCCCCGAGCTGGCCAGGTCACGTCCGGCCGCCGTCGGGGGAGGCGGGTAAAACTTGAAGCTACGCACGCTTTTGCACGTCTGAGTCAGCGCCGGCGGTTTTTTTGAGCAAAGTCCCAGCAGAGTATACGTGGAGGAGGACTGAGCGGGCCGACACGAGGGCGCGGAGGTCGTCCGTGAGGAGGCCGGGCTGCAGCTGACGGGGCGGCAGCGGACGGGGGACTTTCTCCCGAGGGACGCGATGCTCGGCGAAATGAACCAGTCCCGAAGGCCGAACGCGGCCGATCCCGCTTCCGTGAGGCTACGAAAGCGGGCGGGGTCGCAGAAGCAGAGCGCACGGCAGGGGCTGTCGGGGACCGGGGTCCGAGTTCCGCCGCAGGACCAAGTGCTGAGATGGGCCGCGCGCGGTCCCGCGGTCCCAGCGCCGTGCGCTTCAGACGCGCTCAGGGCAAGTGCCCCTCCGCTGCCATCACACACACGCACACACGCGCACGCACACGCACACGCGACAGGCAGACTCCGCGAGGCGCTTTTGGTTTTATGCCTTAACACCTTTGCTGGAGCCTAGCTGCTGGACGATGGTGTCTTAGTTTCTGCTCTGCAACAAAGTGAGTCGGCCCTGCGTGTGCATCTACTCTGGGAGGCGTTGGTGCTTCTCCTGCCTGGACTGTGGCGCTCTCGAGACTGCTGTTTGGCATGACCAGAATCCTCAAGTCGCGCATGTTAAAAGCGCGCAGTTCTTTGTGTATCAATCAAACCTCAGTAAAGCTGTTTTAAAAAAAGAATCGAGGGTTGTCTAAACTCCTAAGGAATTCTTTCAGCCTTCCTCTGAAACGTCGGTGCTCCGCCCAGAGGGCGTGAGTAAATACCCTTCCTGAGGAAGGTGCTCACATCGTTACCCTCGCGGGTGACAGGGCCACGCAGCCGGAGTGCGCGCACGGGAGCGCACCGAGCACCCCTGGGCCCCGTGCAGCGTCTGCCCGAGTCCGAGGGGCACACGTGTCCCCAGAGTCACGACGCTCCAGGCGGGAAGGAAGACCCGCCTTCCCTCCACGCCTTCACCTCTGCTGTCGGAGCTCATGGTCAGTTCAGTTTCAGAGAATAATCCAAATAAACTGACCTCGGAGATTACAGTGGGGTCGCTTGTCTTCTGTTTTAAATCAGCGTCAGCAGCTGTCTATTGCTTCAAACAGGACAAAATAATAAAGGTGCTCCCTTAATGTTTTACACCTTGCGAGTGCAGATTAGGAAGGACCATCAGAGCTGAAAAAAGCAACACATTCCCTTCAAAGCAAAACCGGGGGCCAACCGTGACATCCTCCGCATGTGTCCTCGAGGTTCAAGCAGGACGCGGGTTGGTTGGGGCCAGCGTTTTTCTGCAGCGGAGGGGACGCATTTGCAAGCTGTCAGGGACCACGCTCGCCATCTTTATGTGCCTGGACCACATCCGCAGTGCAAACTGAGCAGATTGTCAGGGCAGCTCCCAGCCTAGAAATAGTTCTCACAGCCCCAGCACAAACTTTTCAGAGCCCTTCAGCCTCTTTTTCTCTCTAAAAGTGCTAAATTGTACATGGGAGTTGCAGAAAACTCACATTTGCCTTTTAGCACAACGTAAACACCGCACAGTGGAACTTTTGAGAGTTGGGTTCATTTTTTAGGCCATTTTGGTAGATTTAGTGGCACCGTTAGGAGACCTTACTGTTTTTCCAAAAGTATGACTGTATCTTCTTAAATGCCTAATTTGCACCCACTGAATCACACACTGGGAGAACTTGGCTCATTCAGAATTAAAAATATACTGAACTGACTGAGGTAACTTGAGAGGATTCTTTGTCCATGAGTCAGTGACTGTGAAACTGTTGGGATGCTTACAAAATAGAGTCCCTGCTAGAGACGCTGTGGAGTGTCTCTCAAGTCCACTGACTCTGCTGGTAAGGATGCCCCGAACCACCTTTTCTTATTATAGGTTTGACTAGTTCGGCTTTAAAAATAATTTTATCCAATCCAGCTATTCCACTCCTGGGTGTATACCCAAGAGAATTGAAAGCAAGGACTTGAACAGATGTTTGTGCACTCATGCTTATGTCAGCATTATTCACAATAGCCAAGTGATGGAAACAACCCAAGCGACCACCAGTGGATGGATGGATAAACAAAATGTTGTATGTGCACAGAATGAAATATTATTGCCCTGTAAAATGGAAGGAAATTCTGACATACACTACAGCATGGATAAACCTTGAAGACAATGTGCCGAATGAAATAAACCAGACACAAAAAGACAAATATTGTATGAGTCCACTTACATGAGGTAGCTAGGGAGGTCAGATTCATAGAGACAGACAGTGGTTTCCAGGGGCTGGAGGAGGGGAGGTTAGGAGCCGGTGTTTAAAGGGTGCAAAGCTTCAGTTTGGGAAGATGAAAGCATTCTGGAGATGGATGGTGGTGATGCTTACACAACGGTGTGAATGCGCTGAATGCTGTTGCGCTGTACAATTTAAAAAACAGCTGAAATGGTAAATTTTATGTTGTGTATATTTTACCACAATAAAAATAACTAAAACTAACTGTACACAAAATACGTTGACTATGGTCTTCTAGATGAATTGCCTTTGAAATTCGTATCAATTTGAATTTAAAAAGGCATCACGCCGACAGAAATAGCATGACTCTGAGAGGTCTGTCAGAAGGAGAAAAAGCACTAAGACACGATGCCTGATGATCTGGCATGACCCAAAGAAATAGTGAAAACTCACAGAAATTGAAACAGTATTGGTAAGAGAAACCCCTTGACCTAACCAAGTGTATAAGACCAAGACATACCAACATGGTACCCAGTGGCCACAAAGTGTGGCTCGCCTGAACTGAACTGTGCTATAACTCTAAAATACGCACCAACCCCAAAGATTTAGTGAAAAACAACGTAATATATTTCATTAGTAATTTTTATTCATTAAATGCTTAAATGATAGTATTTGGGATACATTTGGTTAAATTAAGCATATTAAAATTGATTTCACCTGTTTCATTTTTACTTTTTTACTACAGCTACTGGAAAATTTTATCTGTGTATGCAATGTGTGTACTTCATTGAGGTACAGTTGACATGTAACTTATATTAGTTTCAGGTTTACAACATAATGATTCGGTATTTGTATACATTGCGAAATGATCACCACAGCAAGTCTACTTAACATCTGTCACCACACGGAGTTACAAATTGTTTTCTTGTGATGAGAACTTTTAAGATCTACTCTCTTGGTACCTTTCAAGTATGCAGTACAGTGTGATGAACTATGGTCACCTTGCTGTGCACTACATCCCGATGACTTATTTATTTTATAACAACACCCCACAGCCCCGCCTCTGGCAACCACTGAACTGTCCTCTGTAAGTTCAGTTTTGTGGGGGTTTTTGGGTTTGGGGGTTGTTTTTTAGATTCCACACATATGGATCATGTATTTGTCTTTCTGTCTGATTGCACTTAGTGTAATGCTCTCAAGGCCCATCCATGTTGTAACAAGTGGCAATACTTCTTTCTTTAGTATGGCTGAAGAACATTCCATTGTATGTATTTACGGCACTTTTTCTTTCTTTTTTCTTTTATTTATTTATTTTTTATTGAAGTATAGTTAATTTACAATGTTGTGTTAGTTTCAAGTGTACAGCAAAGTGATTCACTTATAGATATATTTATATTCTTTTTCAGATTCTTTTTTTTTTAACATCTTTATTGGGGTATAATTGCTTTACAATGGTGTGTTAGTTTCTGCTTCACAACAAAGTGAATCAGTTATACATATACATATGTTCCCATATCTCTTCCCTCTTGTGTGTCCCTCCCTCCCACCCTCCCTATCCCACCCCTCCAGGCGGTCACAAAGCACCGAGCTGATCTCCCTGTGCTATGCGGCCGCCTCCCACCAGCTATCTACCTTACGTTTGGTAGACGGCACATTTTCTTTACCCATCCATCAATTGATGGACACTGAGGTTGTTTACATATCTTGGCTATTGTAAATAATGCTGCAGTGAACAACGGGATGCATATATCTTTGCAAAATTAGCATTTTAATGTTCTTCAGATAAACAGCCAGAAGTGCAATTGCTGGATCATGTGGCAGTTCTATTTTTAATTTTTTGAGGAACCTCCATACTGTTTTCCATGGCGGCTGCCCCAATTTACATTCCCACCAACAGTGCAAGAGGGTTCCCTTTTCTCTATATCCTTGCCAACACTTGTTATTTCTTGTCTTTTTGTTGATAGCTATTCTGATGGCTCTGACATGATAATCTCATTGTGGTTTTGATTTGCGTTTCCCTGATGGTTAGTGATGTCGAGCAGAAAATTTTAAATTACGCAGTGGCTCGTCCCATATTTCTGCTCTAGAGGCATGTGGTATGGTTCATGGTATAACAGCATAGAGGTAGAGTTCGTTTCATGACTGTGGGCTCCTTCTCTAAGGTATAAGAGACCAACTTTTAAGACTTTGTCAGTTCTGATACCTCTCTATTCCTATTCCCTAGTCTTAGCCGTCTACTTTATAGCAGGCCCAGTACAACAAACTGTGCAATGTTCTCATTTCCTCTCTGTATGCTATTCATTGTACCCTACCAGATTAACTTTTAGAAAACCCTTGTATACATTTTTTTTGCCATGCCCCAAATCCAGTAACTACATCTGGGAAGTCTGCAGATTCCGGGTTTCCCAGAGATTCTGAATCAGTAGGATGGGGGCAGGACCGAGACTTTGCTTGCATTTCAACGGCTACCCCAGACTAGCATCATGCGGGAGGCCTGGGGAACACTGGCCTGTGGGGTTAAGCTGGATTCCTCAAAGTATTTCTCAAGGCTCTTTTTTTTTTTTTTTGCAGTACGCGGGCCTCTCACTGCTGTGGCCTCTCCTGTTGCGGAGCACAGGCTCCGGACGCGCAGGCTCAGTGGCCATGGCTCACGGGCCCAGACGCTCCGCGGCATGTGGGATCTTCCCGGACAGGGGCACAAACCTGCGTTCTCTGCATCGGCAGGCGGGCTCTCAACCACTGTGCCACCAGGGAAGCCCTCAAGGCTCTTTTTTTTTTTTTTTATTGGAGTATAATTGCTTTACAATGGTGTGTTCGTTTCTGCTTTATAACAAAGTGAATCAGTTATATATATACATATGTGCCCACATCTCCTCCCTCTTGCGTTTCCCTCCCTCCCACCATCCCTATCCCACCCCTCCAGGCGGTCACAAAGCACTGAGCTGATCTCCCTGTGCTATGCGGCTGCTTCCCACTAGCTATCTACCTTACGTTTGGTAGTGTATATATGTCCATGCCTCTCTCTCGCTTTGTCCCAGCTTACCCTTCCCCCTCCCCATATCCTCAAGTCCATTCTCTAGTAGGTCTGTGTCTTTATTTCTGTCTTACCCCTAGGTACTTCATGACATTTTTTTTTTCTTAAATTCCATATATATGTGTTAGTATATGGTATTTGTCTTTCTCTTTCTGACTTACTTCACTCTGTATGACAGACTCTAGGTCTATCCACCTCATTACAAATAGCTCAATTTCGTTTCTTTTTATAGCTGAGTAATATTCCATTGTATATATGTGCCACATCTTCTTTATCCATTCATCCGATGATGGACACTTGGGTTGTTTCCATCTCCAGGCTATTGTAAGTAGTGCTGCAATGAACATTTTGGTACATGACTCTTTTTGAATTCTGGTTTTCTCAGGGTATATATCCAGTAGTGGGATTGCTGGGTCATATGGTAGTTCTATTTGTAGTTTTTTAAGGAACCTCCATATCAAGGCTCTTTTTATCTTCATAAGCTGGTTAGTCCAATCTGTCTGAGGGGGAATGGGAAGCAAATACCTGGAGAACCTTTGGAAGAGAATAGGCCTCTGTCCTGAGCAGCTTTGATACTTGCCTGATAGAGGGCAGGGAGTTGGCCCTAAAGGTGTTTCCAGCTCTGCTGTTCTTTGACCCTAAACCTAATTATGATTATCTGCATCCTCAGAGTAATTTTTCCAAGCTTCAGTCAGTTTGAGGAAGTCAACCTGTCCAATGCTGCGTTTTGTAGTGCTACATCATAATATGAGTCTACATGAACCAAGATGGTTTTGACATGTGCTCGTTTTCATGAATTATTTTCCTTGCTTTTCTATTGATTAGCTCCAGGCATCTTGAGGGATGTTAATGTCAGGACTTAAACTCTCATTCTAATAGATGAAGGTGATGACATTGCAGACTGATGAGCTGAAGGCCATATCTGGCTCACAGGGTCTTTTTGATTTTTCTGCATGGTTGCTGTTATGGACTGCATCCCCCACCCCCAAATTCATATGTTGAAGCCCTAACCCTCAATGTGACAATATTTGGAGATAGATAGGCCTATGAAAGAGATAAGTAAAATTAAATGACGTATAAGGGTGGGGCCCTGATTCCATAGGACTAGTGTCCTTGTAGGAGGAAAAGACACCAGAGATAAATCTCTTTGTGAGCACATGGCAAGAAGGTGTCTGTCTGCAAGCCAGGAAAGAGGTCTCATCATAAACCAACCTGTCAACCCCTTGGTCTTAGACTTCCAGCCTCTAGCACTGTGTGTTTGTTTAAGCCACCCAGTCTGTTGTATTCTGCTATGGCAATGAAATTGCCAATACTTAAAATTTGGGTGATTGCCTATAAAAATCTGAATTTCTCTTGAAAAATGATAAGATCTGGCTACAGTTAGCTAGAGATGAGTAGTAATTTGTCTGCACTCTCCACTTCTCCACAGTCTCCACCACTCCCTTCTGTCTCCCAGACATGGAGGATAAAGGTCAATTGGCAATTGTCTCAGTATTCTTATTATTTTTAATCCAGCTCTTTTCACTCATTTACATTACTTGCCTTACCATTGTGGATTTAGGTTTGTAACTGATAATGTAACTAATCTATTGACAAAGGTCAGTTTTCTTCCAATAATGAAATAGGATTTGCATTTAACTATCCACACTATCTTGTCTGAACTCGCTTTTGATACATAGTCTTTCTTTATGAGCAAGCTAACCAGCTGTAGATTCTGAATATGTATGAACCATGCTGGTATACACTAATATACCTTTCAATCATGAAAATAAATTAGGACATAAATCTAAACTGAAATGACAAGTCTTAACTCCGAACATCATGGGCCAATTATGTACTCTGCAAAGGATGTCTTTTATCAACTAATGAATCAGGGTGGCATGAACTGGCAAAAGAAAAGCTCCCTTTTGTCTTGATAGATGCAAATAAAGAATAATTACTTTTACTTGAAATTTTGAAAAAAATGAATTGGGAGTATAAGGATTCCATCTGTTGCATGATTTCAAGTCAGCCATGAGAGCTGTGCATCAGAAACATTGAAATATTAACTTTAGATCTTGCATTTATGGAAATGAAAGCATAAGGCATTTTAAGAGCCAGAAAATGTAACAACCATTTATCAGAGAAAATGGGAGCAGAAGCTGGAGACACGGAAAGTAAAATGGAGGAAAAAAGAAGGAAAACAATTGCTGGAATGAGGGGAAATTAATGTAACAGAGCAGAAAAATAAAGAGCACAAAGGAGAAAAACACGATGCTTTAAAGGAGAACAGAAGTCTATGAAACTGTACTATATTTATTTATTGGTTGGAAGTGTATTTCTATTAGACGAATTCAGGCAAAATATATAAAGGAACAGTAAATCCCTATATTGTTTGTCTTAGGCATCTACAACAATAAACAAATGAATGGATCAAAATCATTCTTTTCAAAACAACAGTGTGTAAAAACCGATCTATCAATGACTTTTTGACTAATTTCATTTGTCTGCTTTTGGTGCTCTTGGAATAGAATTCAGCTGCTTAGACAAAAAGAAAATTTTCAGAATTTACTTATGGGCCATTTCAGCATGCTTCAAGTACACTGTACTACTATTAGTTGTAGTTGAAAGGTATTACAGATGTGCAGTTTGTAGGTTAAAGTATATTATAGTGTTTTAGATGTTGAAGCGACCATTCTTTTGTCAAAAAAAAAAATTTATGTATGGGTCGTGTCTCCCATTTGTAAACTGAGGATCTCTCTTTTAAAGTTAGTATGAGGAAGAATGTCTGCCTTAGAAGTTTCCAAAGAATAAAAAAGTAAAATTCACTGGGAGTGTTTTTATTAAAAAAAAGGTAATTCATGTTTATTGTAAAATAGTTTAGAAAACACAGATGAGCAAAAGAGACAACAAAAATCATTCTTACTCCACCATTCAGAAATAATCACTTCTTTGACTAATCACAGCGTGGTGTGTATAAGTCCCATCTTCTTTCATTGTGACTAGCTACATGTATATAATTTTAAAAATGTGATCACACTGTATACATTGTTTCAGAACCTGCTTTCCAATTTAACAATGTCTTGCAAAAAGCTTTCTATGTCATTAACTATTATTCTACAACATGTTTTCATGGTGAGGTTGCACCGTAATTAAATTAACCAATTTTTCCCTAACATTTTTACCATTATAAATAATGATGTGGTGAACACCCTTGTACATAAACCCTTGGGCATAATCCAAAGGGCACAAAAAATTAAAAAGCTTCTGGTGTGCGTTGCCAAATTGTCCTTGCAGAATAACCGTGCCCACTTAGACAGACCCTAGTATGATACGAGATCAGCTGGTTTTACCAATTCTCCTGCATTTTAAATGAGATCACAAGTAGGAAGTACCTAATACAGTGACAGCGTTAGGTAGCGTCACATAACATGTTGTTCTCTTTCTACTCCTTTCTCACTGAGGAAGAGAATCCCACTTTTTACACTAGGTACAGGAGGAACATAGGTGTTTTTTGGGCGCTTAATGCATTTGAGGCAGTGAGGTTCTTAAATAAGTGGGTGTCCTTACTGTTTTCACTGAATTATAAGAATGGACATAGCCTATTCCATTCTTGTCTTTTATGGAATGTGATTACACACCTTCAATTATTTGGACTGTGAACTTTTCTTTATTATTTTTAACCTAATCTTGTTAGATGGCTGTCTGTCTATCAACAACTGAATTTCTCATTTTCCTAAGTGGAAATAAATTTTCCAAATAGTTTGAATCATTGACTTTCAAGTCCATGCAAATGCCTTAGAGATTCATAGTGGTAATTCCAAAATCTATCAAAATAATAGGATTTGCAGTGTCATTCCCTAAGACATCTAACCTTCCACTCACTTTCAGAACCTAGAGAAGTTTTAAAAAGAAACTATTTACACACAAGTCATCCTGAGAGGCAAAATGATAGTGAGTACAAACAGCAGAATGATGGTGACCAGGATTTCTAAAAGGAAACTTTCCAAGCTAAAGACAGTAGAAGATCAGAGAGTATCTATCTGTTTAAAATTCCTTCCACCTTAATTAAACTCCTTTCAGACTGAAATAGCCAGCTATGATGAGGAACATATTGGATTCCCAGGAT
This sequence comes from Tursiops truncatus, assembly GCF_011762595.2. NCBI lineage: Eukaryota > Metazoa > Chordata > Mammalia > Artiodactyla > Delphinidae > Tursiops > Tursiops truncatus. The sequence goes on along the minus strand of NC_047035.1, from coordinate 176,097,370 downwards.
GTCCTGGGGAAGAATAAAACCTAAAAAAGAACTTTGTCGCTGAAAACTTAGAATTAATGTTGTCAGCTTTAAAGCAGAAAACAACTATAAAACAAAACATCTTATACAAAAACTAAGGCAAAAAAAAAAAGTAAGTGCTGTCCCATGGAGAGAGAAAAGTTGGTCTCTTTGCATGGAGTAGCAAAGAAATAGTGTGATCCTCAGCATGTTTGCTCTCTGACATCTCTGGGTGCTTTCACTCACTGCCTTTGACATTTTTCTAGTCAGGTCAGAATTTTCTGTTACGCCATTTCACACACACACACACACACACACACACACACACACACAGCCAAAAATTGACCTTGAAATTCAGGTTCTCTTTTGTTTACTTTAAAGCTACTGCATTCCTGGTACTCAAGAATTAAAAGAAAGAATTCTTAGAAATACACAAGATGATTTTCATGTTAGCTTACTGTATCTGTTTCCACAAGCTTAGTTTCCTTTAGAATGGTACTTTGCTCTTATTTTATGCATTTAGTGATCATGCAAACAAGAGCCCCAAGCTCGCATATGGTAAAGGAACATCCTTCTCAACCGTTCCTCTGGTTCTTTGTGCTGCTGCTTCCCTCCACTCTCGGGACCCACTAATTCCAAGAACATTTAAAAATCTTAAAATGACGGTGAAAGCTTCTTCTAATAATAGTGTAACAATAATATACTTATTAATTTTCTATAGCTGTCATAATCCATGATTTCTAGATGTGTTTTTAATGTTAGTAGAACACAGCCAACCAGTGACTTTAACATGACAAATAACTACTGTTGAAAGCTAAAGGATTTACACTATTATTTAAATTCTATTCTTTGTTAGCATTGATACTATTTCCTTGTTTCTATTATCCTCTTTTATAACCTCCTTTGAAAAGCAGTGAAGATGAATTGGTGTTTTACAGAACCTTAAAGTTCTCAGCAATGCCTCACCTTTTTATTGGAGAATCTATCACTGGTATAACTTTCATCCTGTACAGGCTTTTCATTTCATACAAATTATTTACACTTAATTCAATTAAGTTTATGATCTTCTCCAAATTATGAAGAACGTACCCAGTACTTAATGTTTTTCAATAAAACCTTGCCTGCTCTCTAAAGCATTAAGTGAGATGGTCGGTCTCCTGAGTGGACACATACAAAGCTGTTTTCCTAGCTAGTTTTAGACACTGGGGACGGTTAGTTCCCAAACATTGCAGCACACCAAGGTTACATATGTGATGCTTTTAAGTGGCTTCTAATGTTTCTATAACCTGATAAAGTGCCATTAATCCTTTCTAGCCACTTTTTAAAAAGTATTGTTGGTGCTGAAAACAAGTTCAGAAATTCAAAGCAATTTTCTGTGAAGTAATATTAGCCTTAAATCAGCATAAACTAATTCTTTCAGTAAAAGTGTTGGTGAATCCTGTGAGGGAAATAAAACATCTAATTGTTTATACTTTGGAAATCCAAAAGTGAAAACCTCACTCATTGCTTGTTTTTGTGATTTGCATTATCTGGTACAGTGCCAGTTATACGTTGTCTTCTCAGATGTTTGATAGTTTTCGGAGAAACTTGGAATGACCTCGGGATGCTCTCTCTCTCAGCCCAGCTGCTTAACTCTGAATTCTTTTCCGTAACAGTTTGTGAAATCAGCACATCTCCTCAGAGCTCTCCCGTGGGTTGCAGGCGATCAAACAAAAAAACCATAGTGTCAAGACAGTTAGATTGGTTTAACAGAAAGGGAATTCTAAAGACATTCATGAATGACTCTAAAAAAGGCACAACGGGAAGGTCATATCTTTATTAAAATCACCACAAACAAAAGCATCGCCAATATATGTATATATAGATATAGATACACACACACACAAGCTGTACACATATATTCTCAAATTCCTGGAAAATTATCACAGATATATTGGCTTTTACATGTCATTACACGGCGTATCCCTAAAATAGAACGAAAACACCCATACAGTTTTTGGATGAACAGCATCCTTTGCATTTCTAAATTCCTGTGTTTTCAGACATTTGTTTGTAAAGGATTTGCTGTGAAATGTTTCCCAGTTGAGGCCTCCCGGCCCTGGGAGTGACGTGGCCTGTGTCGTGTAACATTTGGTAGCTATAATGTCCGTTCAATGGTATCTCGCCTTTTCTGTAGCAAGAGCCAACCTGCGAATGTTGGATATACAGCCAGCTGCGGCTTCCTGGAGCTCCTGGTCAGGTGACCCCACCATACGCAGTAGAAGCTGCACACACGGAGGAGCAGGGGGAGGAGGGAAATGAGAATAAAACCGTTAATCTAAACAGGTAAAGTTGGACTCTGAGAGTGATGTTAAATACGAAATGCTTTCTAAGTCACCGAAAAGAAGGGCCGAGAAATCCCACGGTGGCAAATGCAGATATAAATGGTACTTAATCAGATGCAGGAATTTCTCATGAAATTCTGCCTTTTTACTCAACGGAGCTGAGCTAGACCTGTTTCTCCCTCCTCGCTTTGGTCATCTCACTGCTCGAAATTTCTGCTTTGAAATTCCTCTTGCATCCTCTGTGGCTCTTCCACCTCCGGAGACAGGCCAGCAGCGTGTCATGCCTAGCTTGTCGTGCGTCCTCGAGGCTTAATCTCTGCGTTCCAGGCTACCCCATCGTGTCCCAACCTCATTATATCAGTCCCTCAGTAGAGACTTTCATTGACTCCCAATGCCAGCTAACTCGAGCCCAGTCTCTCAACCTGTCCTTGAAGGATTTCTGTGCTCTGGCCTCCGTTTACCTTTCGAGCCATTCATCTTTCTCCTGTTCCATCCTGTAGTCCAAGGTCACGCTCCCCCACTTCTTTTGCCTTGATTGGTGCCATTACTCTACCTAGAATGCCCTCCCACCTCCTTCTCTGACTCTGTTATCCACCTTTCATGACCCAGCTAACTTTTCTGCAAAGCCTCCACTGATTTCTGTCAAGCAAAATGCCGTTTCTCCCTCATCAGAACTCTCATAGTTGTTTACTCAAATGTCTGTTGCTATACTTGTATTCTTCCCTTTTTCACAGACTTGTATTAATGCTTTTTGTCCTACTTTAGATTGTAAACTCTGGAAGAATCTTATAAAATCATACAGTGCCTGATACATGGTAGATGCCAAATAAATATCAAAAAAATTAGAACTTTTTTAATCTATCAATTATAATTCTAACAGTTCTGATGAAAGATTTAAAATGTAATTTGAATTGAACATTTTTCATACAGTAGCCTTTGAGTACAAATGTGGATAATGTCATAGAATGAGGATGTCTTGATAAGGAAAGAAATATTGTAAAGAAAAATATTGTGAAACATCTTAAATATGGCAGGCTTAGGAGTTTGGCTTTTATTCTGCAGGTAAGAAAAGGAAGTTGTTGAAGCACTTTAATCAGGAGAGTGACATGGTCATATTTGTATTTTAGAAAGATAAATTTGATGGCAACTTAATAGAATAAGGACTGTGGAGAGAGGGGACTGGTGGGAACTGCAACACATCAGGCCAGAGGTGATAAGAACTGAGTAAAGCAGAACCGGGAACAGCATGGAAGGAATGAGTTCAAGGGATATTTAGGGACTAAACTATTCAACAGATGGCCCAAGGACAGCTGGTTATCCAAAGAGAAGAAAATGCAAATGGTAATCTCACACATAAACATCCCTTCCAGGTAGACTGATGACTTAAATAAGAAAGCAAAACGTGAAACGTTTAGGAGGTTGTACAAGAGGAGACCTTGATCACACTGGGGTGTTGAAGGGTGTCTGGCCTCTCTGTTTCTTGACCTCCTCATGTCAATGATTTTCACCACACTTTAGCCCCTACTTCCAGGGTCACACCCTGGTTCTTATTTTTCATCACTCTCAACAGTCCAACCTCCAGACTCTGATAACAATTACTGCTCTTCTGATTTGGCCATTGAACTTACTTGTTTGTTCTCATCACGACCTCTAGTCCACTGGCCTGTGTACTTTTCCTTAAACCGTCTCCTGTCTTCACTTCCTCCATAACCAGTTTAGATTGTACAGTCCATCTTTTCATTCATTCTCTTACCAGTTGTAAGGAATGGCACCAAAAACGGAAGAGAGCTTAAACAAGCTTTATTTGGGAACGCTCCCAGGTGAGGTTCACTGGCCCGAGAGAAAGGGGCCAGAGAAGTCGCGCCCGGGTGCGGGCGCGAACAAAATTTATCGGGGTGGACGCAGGGGAGGCGCTTGCTGTGTGAAGCAGCCCCCGGTAATCTTTCGGGTGTTGTGGCTATGTTGGGTGTCAGTTGCATCAGCCTCAGAGCCATTGGTTCCGCCCCTCGGGGAGCGGGAAGACCGGTCGGTTGCATCAGCCTCCTTGGCGGGGGTTCCGTCTGGCTCCCTGGGCCCTTCCCCGGACCTGCTGGCCTTACATCCCGACTTCTTTGGTGTAATGGGGCGACGTTTGGTCTCTGGCTACTTCCTGCCGTACGGGGGCGCCGGAAGGGCGTCGGGCGGCCAGCGGTCCGGAGGTTAGGGGAGGGCGGCAGCGGGGGGTTCTGTGGGTAGCAAGGCATGTGGGTGGTCACCGCCACCCGAGAGACTTCTTGTATGCGGCTGCGGAGGAACCTGTTGAACCACCTGAGAGACGAAGGCGGGTCCGTTGTCCGACTGGATGGAGATCGGCAGGCCAAATCGGGGGATGATATGTTGGAGAAGGATGGTGGCGACCGTGTCTGCCGTTTCTCGGGCCGTTGGGAAGGCCTCGATCCAACCTGAAACGGTGTCAACGAGAGTGAGCAAATACCGGAAGCGTTTACAGGGGGGCATGTGGGTGAAGTCAGTCTGCCAGTCCTCGCCAGGTTGGTGTCCGCGCATCTGGTGAGCAGGGATTCGGGGCCGTAGGCCTCCTTGTGGAGAGACGGACGCGCAAGTCTGGCAAGCCACGTGAGTTTTTGAGATGGCATCTCTGAGTCCAGGCATGTAGAAGAGGGGATCTAGGAAATGGAACATCGCCCTCGGGCCAATGTATAGGGACTTGTGGATGTCTGCTAGGAGGCTGGCCACTTGGGCTGAAGGGAGGGCAACTTTGTTGTCCATAAAAATCCATCCTTTTTCGGTCCTGTGGCCCCCTTTGGATAGTAGGGCTGTCTCTTCGTGGGGGTCGTATGCGGGTCGGATTGAGGTGGTGAGGAACAAGATCGGAGCTGGAGGGGCCTCTTTGGCGAGCTCGCGGGCCACGGAGCCAGCCTTTGAGTTACCGTGTGCTGTTGGGTTAGAAGGAGACTGGTGGCCCCTGCAGTGGGTGACTGCCACCTCCTCAGGCAGCTGGAGGGCATCCAGGAGTTTTGCGATGAGGGAGGCGTTGACCACCGGGGAGCCCTTGGTGGTCAAAAATCCGCGCTCCCTCCAAAGAGCCGAGCGGCTGTGTGCGATCAGGAAGGCGTATTTGAATCTGTATAGACATTGACCCTTTGGCCCTTAGAGAGGTCGAGGGCCCGCGTGAGTGCGATCAGTTCAGCCCTTTGAGAGGTTGTCCCTTCTGGGAGGCGGTTGGCCTCGATAATGGTTGAGATGGTTACTATCGCGTAGGCCGCCCGGCGGTGTCCGTCGGGGCCGAGTATTGAGCTGCCATCTATGAAGAGGGTGCGGTCCGGGTTTAACAGTGGAGTATCAAAGAGTCCCTCCCTCGGCGGGCTGAGGGCCTCTACGACTTGGGGGCAGGAGTGAGAAGGGGAGGTCCCGGTGTCAGAGATAGGCAAGAGGGAGGCCGGGTTTAGGTGGGGGGGAGAGGTCGAGGGAGATAGCAGGGTTTTCAATGAACAGCAGGTGGAATTCCTGGATGCGGGAGGCGCCCGAGAGAGAGAGCCTTATGGCCGAGGAGGTCGGCCAGTCGGTGGGAGGAGAATACCGTCAGCAGGCGGGCCAGGGTCAGTTTGAGTGTTTGGTCAGCTCGGAGGCGTGGTTGCCGTCCCCGAATGGTTGGGTCAGGTTGTTTGGAGAGGTAAGCCACGGGGCGATAGGAAGGCCCTACGGGTTGGGCAAGGAGTCCACTAGCTATTCCGATCCGTTCATCTACAAAGAGGTGGAAAGGACGGTCTGGGTTAGGCAGAGACAGGGGAGGGGAGGATATCAGGGTGTCTCTGAGGGTGAGAAAGGCCCGTCGAACAGTGGAGGGAGAGGTAAGGGGTCCTTGGGGGTTTCTTTAGCAGCTAAATATAGGGGCTTAGCAAGAAGAGCGAAGTCAGGGATCCAGCGTCGGGAAAATCCTGTTAGGCCCAGAAAGGAGAGAAGCTGGTCAGCTGCCTCTGGAGGTTGGAGGTCGCGGATGGCCTGGGTGCACTCGGCTGTCAGGCTCTTTGTTGTGGGGGTAAGGTGGATTCCCAGGTAGGTTACTGAGGGTATAGACAGCTGGGCCTGGGCTGGAGAGACCCGAGAGCCAAGATAATTGAGGAGGTCAGCAGTGTGCTGTTTTGAGAGACTGAGAGATGGGCTACAGAGGAGGAGGTCATCCACGTATTGGAGGACTATACTGGGGGTGAGAGGGCAGGAAGCGAGGTCCCGCGCCAGAGCCTGGCCAAAGAGGTGGGGCTGTCGCGGAAGCCCTGGGGAAGAACCGTCCAGTGAGCTGGCGGGAAGCACAACTGGGTGGAGGGGAATTATCGCCTCATTGATCAGCGGAGGTCCTGGACCAGGCGGTAACTCCTGAGGCCTTGCGGACAGGCAGGATGGGGGTGTTGCAGGGAGAGTCCGTGGGGACGAGGAGCCCCTGGTCTAAGAGTCTGGTGATAATAGGTTGCAAGCCCCTTAGATGAGTCTCAGAGCTGGGGACTCGGGGCCTGGATGGAAACTTAGAGGGGTCTTTTAGACGGATTAGGACGTGGGGTGGTGTGTCGCTATTATGGGTTTTGATCTATCCCAGACCTGGGGGTCTATCCAGTTGGGGGAGATGGGAGGAGGAAGAGAGGAGGGAGAGGGTTCCGCTGCAGACTGAGGAGGGGGAGCAGGAGTTGAGAGGAGGAGGCCTTAGGATCAAGCCTGGCAAGTTGGAGAGAGGCCCCTAATTGGAAGAGAACATCACGACCTAGCAGAGGAACCGGGCAGGATGGTATGACTAAGAAAGAATGAGTGAAGGGAGCCTCTCAATGTAACATGAGAGGGGGCCGGTCTGGAGCGGGAAGGGCGGCTTACCATCGATGCCCATAACCGAGATCTGGGAAGGAAAAACTGGCCCGGAATATGTAGGCAAGACCAAATAGGTAGCCCCCGTGTCCACCAGGAATGAGATGGACTTACCCGCTACCTGTACCGTTACCCTGGGCTCGGCGAGGGTGATGGGGGTCTTCCAGTCCGGGTGTTGTCAGTCGTCAGCCAATCCCAGGAGTTTGAGTGGTGGAGCCGTCGGGTCGGTCCGCCCTCCGCGTGGAGGCGCTGAGGGAGGGCCGGCCGTAGGGCAGCCACTCTTCCAACGGCCTGTTAGCCCGCAGCCAGGGCAGGGCTTGGAAGGAGGCCGGGGATTGGGACATTGGCGAGCCCAGTGCCCCTCTTTTCCGCACTTGAAGCAGGCCCCCGCCGGGGCTGCCTTCGGCGGGTCCCGTGGATGTTGTCCGTGGGAGATGGCCGGCCGTGGGGCGGCTACGAGGGCTTGGGTCTGGAGGGCCACCTTTTGGTGCATCCGGGCCTGTCGGCTGGACTCTACCAAATCCTCACGGGCATTGTAGACTTTAAAGGCCATTTTTACCAGGTCTCGGATGGGAGTCTGGGGGCCGTCCTCTGCCCGCTTAAGTTTTTTTCTGATATCAGGGGCTGACTGGGTGATAAAGAGGGTGGCCAAGACCGTTGCGCCTGCGGGGGTGTCGGGGTCCAAGCGGGTGTAGAGAGTTAGGGCCTCTGTAAGGCGGTTGAGGAAAACGGCTGGATTTTCATTGGGCTCTTGGGTTATCTCTTTTAGCTTTTCGAAGCTGACAATCTTGTGGGAGGCAGCCTGCATACCAGCCAAGAGGCATTGGATCATTAGATCGCGTTTGCGGCGACCGTCTTGGCCGTCCTGATGACTCCAGCCCGGATCGGTGCCAGGAACGGCAGTGGCTCCGACGGGCATAGAGTTATCAGTGAGGTGGACCTGATCTGCGTGGTTTCAGGCAGCAGTTAGAATTCTTTCCCTCTCGTCGGGTGTCAGAGTAGAAGATAGGATCACAAAGATATCGTGCCAGGTTAGAGCGTAAGCTTGAGAGAGGTAGCGAAATTCTTTGATGTAGCGGGAAGAGTCGGCAGAAAAGGAGCCTAATCGCTTTTCTATTTGAGAGAGATCTTGGAGGGAAAAGGGAACATGAACCCTAATTAATCCTTCCGCTCCGGCCACCTCTCTTAAGGGACAGAGAAGGTCTGGGTCCTGGGAGTCGTGGTGGTGTGAGCGGGCGTGTGAGCTGACTGGCAAGGAGAGGGGCAAAGAGAGAGAGGCGGAGGGGGAGGAAGCGGGGGAAGGGGGGGGCCAAGGGGGAGGTTGACGGGGGGAGTGGGGGAGTGGTGGGGGGCGTTGGGGTGGGCTCGGGAGGGAGAGGGGCCGGTCCAGGGTAGGGTGGGGGTTGGAGAGGAGCTCTGGAGCGGGGAGAGGCGAGAGATTCGGGTGGGTCGGCTAGTGGAGAGGGGTCATCGTCAAAGGAAATTAGGGGCTTGGATGTAGGAGATGTCTGTTTGGCAAGAAGGATCTGGGAAGCTGAACAATCGACGCAGAGGGAAGGGCGGGAGCGTAAATACCAGAAGGCCTGGACGTAGGGGACCTCGGACCATTCACCCGTCCTGCGGCAGTAGTTATCTAAATCGCGGAGGATGTTGAAATCGAAAGTTCCTTCAGGAGGCCATTTAGATTGATTGTCTAGAGGGTACCGTGGCCAGGCCTCGGTGGAATAGAATACGAGCCGCCCGCGGCGGAGATCTTGAGAAAAGCCGAGTTTTGTAAAGTTGGCCAGGAGACACCCCAGGGGTGCCTTAGGATCTGGTTTGGATTCCCCATGACCTCCGGTCTGTCCCCGGGTGAATAGAGAAAGAGAGAGACGTCTCTGGTCTCAGTCTCTGGTCACGGCGGATCCGAGAGCAGTCAGGCGGTTGGGACGTCTCCACAATCGCCCGAGGCTCGGAGGGAGGACGGAGGAGTCCCTGACGCGGCCGCGGTTAAGGACAGGGAGTCCGGTGGGTAGGGCCCCCGGGGGTCAAGGGGAACGAAGGAGGGACTTACCCTGCTTCTGCCAGATCGAGTGGGTGAGCAGAGGTCCCCGGTCGGGAGGGGTGGCCCCGCGGTAATTTGTGGGGCTGGGTACCCCTCCCGGGTTTCGGCACCACATGTAAGGAACGGCACCAAAAACGGAGGAGAGCTTAAATGAGCTTTATTTGGGAACGCTCCCCGGACGAGGTTCACTGGCCCGAGAGAAAGGGGCCAGAGAAGTCGCGCCCGGGTGCAGGCGCGAACAAAATTTATCGGGGTGGACGCAGGGGAGGCGCTTGCTGTGTGAAGCAGCCCCCTTTTTGGGTGATCTTTCAGGTGTTGTGGCAATGTCAGGTGTCGGTTGCATCAGCCTCAGAGCCGTTGGTTCCGCCCCTCGGGGAGCGGGAAGACCGGTCGGTTGCATCAGCCTCCTTGGCGAGGTTCCGTCTGGCTCCCTGGGCCCTTCCCCGGACCTGCTGGCCTTACAGCGGTTTCTTAAGCCTCCTTATGACATCCATCCATTAAAACCATAACCTACTCTGTCTTCCCCGTGGCCTCACCTCTAACTGAGCCCTGCTGGAGACAATATGTGTGCAACAAGGCAAATGAACCCATCGTAAATCTAGCCCCAACCGGATCCTCTCACTGCCCAGCAATCTAAATATGTCTCTAATTAGGTCACTTCCTTGTTCTTTTCAATGCCCATTTAAAATCTCCATTCTTGGACTTCCCTGGTGGTGCAGTGGTTAAGAATCCGCCTGCCAATGCAGGAGACATGGGTTCAAACCCTGGTCCAGGAGCAACTAAGCCCATGGACCACAACTACTGAGCCCGTGTGCAACAACTACTGAAGCCGGCGTGCCTAGAGCCCATGCTGTCCAACAAGAGAAGCCACTGTGATGAGAAGCCCGCGCACCGCAACGAAGAGTAGCCCCTGCTCGCCGCAACTAGAGAAAGCCCACCCGCAGCAATGAAGACCCAGTGCAGCCAAAAATAAATAAAAAGAATTACTCTCTTCTGAGTCAAGGAAACAGGGCCTTTTAGGGGAGCTCACGCCGTGTGAGTTTTGCATTGTTAACATAATTAAACAAGGCGGCCATTAGGTGAGGTGGTTCTAATGCCCTGGTAGCCTTCATAAGCAAAGCAAAACCTCAGCTAGAGTCAATGCACTTGAACCTGAGAAAATACAACTTAAAAACAACCAATCACAAATCACCAGCTAGGCTTTCCCAAATAAGGCAACTACTTAAGCTGTGGCCAATCGAGTCACTTCCTTGCTTTGCTTCCACCTCTTTGAAACGGAGCAGGACCCTATGGTGCTTGCCCCCCGTGTTCTCAGCCTGCCTTTTGTCTGTGGAAACACTTTAGCCAAAGAATAAGTTTAATCAGAGAAGGGAGAAAATGCAGAAACAAAGGAAAACAGTCCAACAAGACTAAATAAAAATAGTTTAGTCATTAAGCAAAGTCAAGGACCTTTAGTTCCTCTTCAAGGGCTATAGATACTGTTCTGAGCCATGTCCTGTGAGCTGTCCTGTAGGTACTGAAGCCCCACCAGGTGGGAGAAGTTAACCACATGATGACCTGACTGTAGCCATGACAGAAGCTGCCACAATTCCAAGAGCTGGCCTCCAAGAAATGGGAACAAACCAACCCTGGAACTAAAGACTAACTGTACTTAAACGATCAAGATGACTCTGGTCAGACCACCGCGCGACCAATGTCAAGATGACCGTCAGAGCTGACCGTGCTGTTTCTGCACAGAGCCCCCTCTCTCCGTCTATAAAAGCTCTTGTCCCCTGATTGTCAGGGGGGTGTGGGAGGGAGTAGGCCCTTGGACAGGGGTCCACCCTCCCCCCACCCCCGATCCGGTTACCAGCATCCAAAATAAAGCAGACTTTCCTTTCCACCAACGTTGCCTCTTCGTTGGCTTCTGAGTGGCGAGCAGCCCGACCCCGCTTTTGGTGACATCTTCTCTATAACCCCCCGGCTCCTGTCGGTGGAACCTCCTAACCATGTTCAATCTGGTGCCGCCTGATATGAATCAGTGTTTGCTCAAACAGACTCTTGTAAATGCCTCCATTTATCTTTTAAGAGCGTTATTGCGAGCTTTTCTCCAGCATCATTCAATAACCTAGGCGTAGGATGTAGGACAGAGGACATATATTATAGGACTGTAATTCATCTGAACAGCCATGCAGTCTGGGCTGGGCTGGAAGGGAAGTAAAACAGAAGTCTACTGATAATCTGGGAGAATTAGGAAGGGAGACCTCAGTGAGGTAGGAAAACAGTGTTAGTGGGAGTGAAGCACAGGAAGAAGTGGAAAAATAGGACGTTACAGTCTGAGAATGGATGATTTGGAGTTGAAGATTTACAGATGAGGTTGTCTTGAGAATTGACAAAGTCCAGGATGTGGCCATGGGAATATAGGTCAGTATAACATTGTTACACAGTTTTATACACACACACACACACACACACACACGAACACAGTTTATATTCTCATTCTCTGTCTCTTTCTCTCTGCAGAAAGAGGAAATAGTGGAAAAGTGGAAGGAAGAACATAGTGGTAGCCAGCTCTCCTTGGCTACTGTAGCACGTAGCCTAAAAGTCTTTTTATAGCAGCTCACACTTGAGCCCCTTTCCTAGCTTGCAGCTTTCAACTCTTGATCTGCAGTTTGGTATTTTTACCAACCTACTTATTTGTTTGCGCCTCACTTTACTGTTATGTGAAACCTTCTGAAGCAGGTATGGCGCTATGAGGTTTACACCGTCTCTTCTGAGTGTGTATTTAGCACAGAAGTTCATCCACCACTTTTTTTCATGCTCTCACAGATTGTGGTCTCCCACCTCATGCTCTCACAGATTGTGGTCTCCCACCTCATCACTGTAACCTTCCGTTATCTTCACGTGTGGAGCGCTTGCTGTAAACGTGGGGCGTTGACGCTGCCGCATCATTCCTAAACCATTAACTAAGAGCATCCCAGGCTTGACGTCGAGGGAGCCTAAATCCTCTATTCTCAGAGGGGCCCGTTTCCCCTTCATTCTACTTTCCAATCTTCAAATTAGTTATTTTATCAAAACCAAACGTTCCAATCAGTTTCTCAGCAAATGATATAATCACTTGAGGGTTTTCTCCCTCCTTTTCCCAAGTACAATAGATGATTAATATGAGTTCATGAGTTCCCTCGTTGATCCCACTGTCTTATAAAATACAGCATTAACATTCTCCCACCAGTCTAAATCACTTTAATAGACAATATTTATTACTATACATGTCATCATAATGTCAGTTACCTGTAGATGTTTCTGGGCCCTGGATTAGGGGGCCTGATGCCACCTTAAAAGCTTGATTTCTACAAGCAAATGGGATGTAGAAATGGTCCAGTGTCCAACTGCCCTGCATATGCTATTCAGAAAACTGGAGGACAATAGGGACAGAGACTTGGTACGGAGAACTCACCTAAGCTTGCCTCGCGGGGATAGCCTGCCTCACTCTGCTCTAGTCTTGGGCCTCTCCTGCAGCAGTTTTTGTTGTTGGTTTTTTAAATCCAGGGAGAAGTGAAATGAAGCTCTAGCTGTGAACCCCAACCACCTGAGTGAGGAACTAGACGGCTCCTTATGCTGTCCAGCTCCTCTACAGAAAAGGCAGCGTCAAATAGTAGTCACGGCCGGGGCTTTGAGGTTGCAGCTGCTTCGATTTGCATCCTGACTTCTCCACTTACTGGGTAAGTTACGGAGCCTTTCAGCTCTGCCTTCTCGTGTGTTTAATGGGATCACCTACCTCTGAGGGTCATCGTGAAGATGGATGAGACAGTACACACCTTTAAAAGTGCTTGACCACCTGTGTTCACAGGCTCTTGCGGTCTCTCTGTCTTGTGATCTTTGTATCCCCCCCCCCCCCTTACAGTTCTGTCTGATTGTTCCCTGAGGCCGTGTGTGAGGGGGAAACTGGAGAAGCACAGGCAGGGAGACTTTACAGCAGAAAGGGCAGAGGATTCCTTGTGGAGAGAAGCCACAACAGATGGGAAGGAAAGGGGAAAGGCAGAGAGAGGGCAGAGGATCCACCCGGTGTTGAAGAGGGTTTGGAGAGCTTGGAGTAGGGGGCTTATTCGGGAGCAACTTCAGAGAGAGATACTGCGTGGAACAAAGGTAGGAGATTTTAGAGAGCTTAACAGTGCTCTTAACAGAGCGTGACTGTGCTCTCTAGCTTCAAGAGAGGGAAACCAGGATAACAGTTACTTCCAATTGCTCCTGGGCGGCCAGTCTCGTGTGTCTCGGACTGCACGTCCCAGTCACGAATGGACCGTGAGGGGCTTGGCTTCATCCAGGTTACGCGCTCGAATCCCGTAAACCAAGGGCCCAGGACAAAGCAGGTGCTCTGAATCGCTATCCATGACCGTGGTGATTTCTTCACCAGTTCCAAAGTCTGCTTCTGGCATTTATTCTTTGGAGCCCAGCCCTGGTTCGTTTGAGAACGAGGAAGCAGGCATTTTGGCCCTGTGGTCCTTCTGCCCCTGTCAGCACTTGCTCCAGGCCCTACCTCGTCTCTGGTTGACATCGTGGGTACCGATGGTCCAGGCTTCACTTGGCCTCAGCCGCTGCCGCCGCCGCCTGGCGCGGCTCCCTTAGAAAGCAGCCCATTGGCTGATGCTGCCCAAAATGGGCCGGTGTTTTTCCCATGCTCACCCTCAGGCCTGGGCGCTGTCCTGTGGTCCCCTCTCCAGCTTTCCAGGAGTAGGTGCATTTATTCCCAAGCCCTTGATGCCAGTTACATAATTTCAAATTACACAAACCAGTGAACAGTGGTGTGAAATGTCTGGCACGCTGTTGGCACCTGTGTCTGTGACAGCCTGCGGCGTGCTGGCGGCCGCGCGAGTCCACTGGGCAGGGCTGCTGGGAGGGCACATGCCCTGTGCCGCCACACACGCTGTGTCAGAGCACAGCGTTCAGTCAGTGCCGTACCTTTGTGACCCAACTGCCTAGATGACTCTGTCTGTTACCGAACTTCTCCTGAGTGCACCGGAAGGACTACTACTCTCTGGGGAATTAATTTTGCCTCCGTTTCTTGCTCTCACCGTGAGGCTTCCTCCGTATCCAGTATGGTGGCGAGTGAATGCTAGGCGAGCCCAGCAGTCCAGTGTTTTAAATGACTAAAATGTAGACAAGGGTGAAAGGTTTAAAAATAGATGAAAGGAGAAAAGCATGGCTTAGAAAGGCACGTGTGGTAGAGGTGACAGCTGCCCCCTTAAACATAGCTTCTGTGACTCACTGGCCTCAGGCCACAGGCTACCTGATGTTTGTACAGCGTGAAATGGTTTCATTAGCTACCAAGCTTACTACGGGCCAGGCACTGGGATTTTTCTTTGTTGGTTAACCTTATCCTGCTCTGGCCGTCTTCCTTACCCAGGAACATTCCCAGTCAAGGGTGCAGAGGTGGAAGGGTAACGTTCTCTGCCTGATGAAGGTGTGGAGGGCTTGATCCTTGAAAGGCATTGCTAGGACCCTCCCCGGGTGATGCCGATCTCTGAATTTATTTTCCCTGAACTTCATTTTGCCGTTAATGAATGCTACTCGTTGCATTGTTAATACATGCAGAGGCTGTGTAGCTAATGCTGCTTTACAAATTGAGTAAGGATGTGCGACTTTCCCAAACCATTATCTGAACAACATGTACTGTGTATGCGTCCTGGTTTTGAATTGGGCTCAGGACTATATGTTTTTCTTAAGAGCGTCACAGGCGAACTAGGGCACCCAGGGGAACGCTTTAAAACGACTACAGAGAGCCACATAATGGAAACTCAGTGCAAAATCCTGCATTTGAGGGGCAGCTGACCGAAAGTAAAGGGCAGCATGTTTTCACGTCACTAACACACATGGCAAGGGGAAGGGGGTATGTGATACTTTGCGATCATCACTTAAAAGGAGTGCTTTCCTTAGGAAGGTGAGGTGCAAGCTGGGCGCCAGGGATGATGGAATGGGCATGCACTGTTTTCCAGTATGTACTGTTTGATTTGTAGACTTTTTCCAACCATAAAAACATTTTAAAATCTTATAAGGAGGAAAAACACCTCAGATTCACCTTTTTGAAGTGTTCCTTTCCAAAACTTTCCTCTTTTTCATCCTCCCCCTCCCCCAAACGTACCCAGAGGCCTTAAATTTATTGGGCGTTTCATATACACACTGAAGGAAAACCAGCTCCCTTGCTTTAGAACTTAATTGCACAGGGCACTTCAAAACGTCATTCCAACACATAACTTTTCACAGCGTTGGTGTGGACGAGGACACGGGGAGGTGCACCGAGAGTGGTCTGTGGATCGGGCGCACGAGTACTTCTTCCAGTGGCGAAGGCTTTGACCACAAGGCACACACCCTCAGAACGCAGCTGGGACCCGAGCTTCACATCCCCTGGAAGGTGAGACCAAGGTAGCCAGGGAATCAGAGTCTGCGTCCAACTTCTACTTTTACAACTAACAGTTCATGACTTTATGTAATATTTCAGTTGTATGAAAAGTATGTATGGCAAGTACCAATTTGAGTGATAACAGATTTTCTTGTGGTTTGACTTGACATTGTTCGGGTGAACCCAGGCTGGGAATAGGAGTTCTCATTAGAGCCGGAGGAGCGCTGAAATACCTGCATGCATGCTGAGCTCAGCGGGTTTTCCAGAAAACTCTGGCGTTCCCAGAGCTGATCTGAACCCTTCTTCTGCTGTCAGTTTCCCAGGCACTGAGGTGAGGTTTGCGCGACCCAGGAACACACGATGCCTCTGGACCCTGCCCTCCGGACCAGCGGCCTCCTGGCTGTCCGGCAGGCTGTGCTCTGCTGCAGACTCTCGGTGGGTCCCGACCCCAACTCTGAGCCTTGGTAATTCATTTCACGTGGCAGCTCCCCAGAGCCATGGGCCTCAAAACACATTTTACATTTGCTGGTTGGGGCAAAACTTCTGATTCTGCTTTTCAGCGAAGTGAAGCAAGGAGCTTGCCTTTGCATGGTGCCAGCTTGCCTCTGGGTGACAGGAGCACACGCCCTGTGATCCAAGGGCCATGTCCACAGAGCTTGGGAGGGGTCTGCTCTTCCATCCACTGCCCTTTCTGTGTAGACGTTCCTTCACACTGGAGTAGGTCTGTCCTTGGTTTTCCCTCAAGTTGTCTTTACATGAGCCTTCCACTAGAGCGTTGTTGTGCCCAGATACACACACACACACACACACACACACACACACACACACACACACAGGAGATTAGAGTGTTGGGTCTGGTGTCCTGGGTGGGAGAAATAGGTCACATAACAAAGAGTGCCCTAACAGCCCTCTGCTACGGAATGCTAGAAATGGAGAATGACTTGGTTTCTGGCTGGATCAGAGTTCATGGGACCCTGTTCTGTACTAGAGGAAAAGGAAGGGACAAGTCTCTGCACGCCCTGGGCAGAAGCTCACGGTGTCACTTGGAACAGCTTCAAGTCACTCTCCCATTTTGCTTCCTATCAAATATAAAGAACATTTGTGTCTACGGAGGTTTCCCGGATAAGAATGCCGAAGAAAAGACAG
Organism: Tursiops truncatus; assembly: GCF_011762595.2. Classification (NCBI taxonomy): domain Eukaryota; kingdom Metazoa; phylum Chordata; class Mammalia; order Artiodactyla; family Delphinidae; genus Tursiops; species Tursiops truncatus. The sequence goes on along the minus strand of NC_047035.1, from coordinate 176,080,635 downwards.
GGTAAGGATGGATAAAAAGACACACATGGACACAGTTGTTTAGAATTGCATTTTGCTATTGGGTAGATCAAAGTGACAAAGATAATTCGAGTAAAAAAGAAAAAAGAACGTGCTCATAGATTATGGAATGTAGTGGCTGTGAGTTCACACCTTGGGTTCAGACAGTCTGGTTTTCAGTCTTATATTCTCCTCACTGTGTATGACCTGGGGTAACTTTCCCTGAGCCTCAGGTTTTATCCTTTTCTTTTTTTATTTTTTTCATTTGTATAAGTACATGTTTTTGCTTTATTGTGGCATACTATGCCAAGTAAGATTTCTACATGATACATTTTTTTGAATTTTATTTTATTTTTATATAGCAGGTTCTTATTAGTCATCCATTTTATACATATTAGTGTATACACGTCAATCCCAATCTCCCAATTCATCCCACCACCACCCCACCCTGCCACTTTCCCCCCTTGGTGTCCATACGTTTGTTCTCTGCATCTGTGTCTCAATTTCTGCCCTGCAGACTGGTTCATCTGTACCATTTTTCTAGGTTCCATATATAAACGTTAATATACGATATTTGTTTTTCTCTTTCTGACTTACTTCACTCTGTGTGACAGTCTCTAGGTCCATCCACATCTCTACAAATGACTCGATTTCATTCCTTTTTATGGCTGAGTAATATTCCAATGTATATATGTACCACATCTTCTTTATCCATTCATCTGATGATGGGCATTTAGGATGTTTCCATGTCCTGGCTATTGTAAATAGTGCTGCAGTGAATATTGGGGTGCATGTGTCTTTTTGAATTATGGTTTTCTCTGGGTATATGCCCAGTAGTGGGATTGCTGGGTCATATGGTAGTTTTATTTTTAGATTTTTAAGGAACCTCCATACTGTTCTCCATAGTGGCTGTATCAGTTTACATTCCCACCAACAGTGCAAGAGGGTTCCCTTTTCTCCACACCCCCTCCAGGATTTGTTGTTTGTAGATATTCTGATGATGCCCATTCTAACTGGTGTGAGGTGATACCTCATTATAGTTTTCATTTGCATTTCTCTAATGATTAGTGATGTTGAGAAGCTTTTCATGTGCCTCTTGGCCATCTGTGTGTCTTCTTTGAAGAAATGTTTATTTAGGTCTTCTGCCCATTGTTGGATTGGGTGGTTTGTTTTTTTAATATTGAGCTGCGTGAGCTGTTTATATGTTTTGGAGATTAATCCTTTGTCCATTGATTTGTTTGCAAATATTTTCTTCCATTCTGAGGATTGTCTTTTCGTCTTGTTTGTAGTTTCCTTTGCTGTGCAAAAACTTTTAAGTTTCATTACGTCCCATTTGTTTATTTTTGTTTTTATTTTCATTACTCTAGGAGGTGGATCAAAAAAGATCTTGCTGTGATTTATGTCAAAGAGTGTTCTGCCTATGTTTTCCTCTAAGAGTTTTGTAGTGTCCAGTCTTACATTTAGGTCTCGAATCCATTTTGAGTTTATTTTTGTGTATGGTGTTAGGGAGTGTTCTAATTTCATTCTTTTACGTGAAGCTGTCCAGTTCTCCCAGCACTACTTATTGAAGAGACTGTCTTTTCTCCATTGTATATCCTTGTCTTATTTGTCATAGATTAGTTGATCATAGGTGCATGGGTTTACCTCTGGGCTTTCTATCCTCTTCCATTGATCTATATTTCTGTTTTTGTGCCAGTACCCTATTGTCTTGATTGCTGTAGCTTTGTAGTATAGCCTGAAGTCTGATAGCCTGATATCTCCAGCTCTGTTTTTTTCCCCTCAAGATTGCTTTGGCTATTTGGGGTCTTTTGTGTCTCCATAAGAATTTTAAGATTTTTTGTTCTAGTTCTGTAAAAAAAATGCCATTGGTAATTTGATAGGGATTGCATTGAATCTGTAGATTTCTTTGGGTGGTACAGTCATTTTCACAATACTGATTCTTCCAATCCAAGAACATGGCATATCTCTCCATCTGTTTGTTTCATCTTTAATTCCTTTATCAGTGTCTTATAGGTTTCTGAGTACAGGTCTTTTACCTCCTTAGGTAGGTTTATTCCTAGGTATTCTTTTTGTTGCAGTGGTAAATGGGAGTGTTTCCTTAATTTCTCTTTCCGATTTTTCATCATTAGTGTATAGGGATGCCAGAGATTTCTGTGCATTAACTTTGTATCCTGCAACTTTACCAAATTCATTGCTTAGCCCTAGTAGTTTTCTGGTGGCATCTTTAGGATTCTCTATGTATAGTATCATGTCATCTTCAAACAGTGACAGTTTTACTTTCTCTCTTCCAATTTGGATTCCTTTTTATTTCTTTTTCTTCTCTGACTGCTGTGGCTAGGCCTTCCAAAACTATTTTGAACAATCGTGGTGAGAGTGGACATCCTTGTCTTGCTCCTGACCTTACAGGAAATGCTTTCAGTTTTTCACCATTGAGAATGCTGTTTGCTGTGGCCTTTATTATGTTGAGGTAGGTTCCCTCTATGCCAGCTTTCTGGAGAGTTTTTATCATAAATGGGTGTTGGATTTTGTCAAAAGCTTTTTCTGCATCTATTGAGATGACCTTATGATTTTTCTTCTTCAGTTTGTTAATATGGTGTATCACATTGATTGATTTGCATATATCAAAGAATCCTTGCATCCCTGGGATAAATCCCACTTGATCATGGTGTATGATCCTTTTAACGTGTTGTTGGATTCCGTTTGCGAGTATTTTGTTGAGAGTTTCTGCATGTATATTCATGAGTGATATTGGTCTGTAATTTTCTTTTTTTTGTAGTATCTTTGTCTGGTTTTGGTATCAGGGTGATGGTGGCCTCATAGAATGAGTTTGGGATTGTTTCTTCCTCTGCCATTTTTTGGAAGAGTTTGAGAAGGATGGGTGTTAGCTCTTCTCCAAATGTTTGATAGAATGCACCTGTGAAGCCATGTGGTCCTGTACTTTTGTTTGTTGGAAGATTTTTAATCACAGTTTCAATTTCATTACTTGTGATTAGTCTGTTCATATTTTCTATTTCTTCCTGGTTCAGTCTTGGAAGGTGATACCTTTCTAAGAATTTGTCCATTTCTTCCAGGTTGTCCATTTTACTGATGTAGAGTTGCTTGTAGTAGTCTCTTAGGATGCTTTGTATTTCTGCAGTGTCTGTTGTAACTTCCCCTTTTTCATTTCTAATTTGATTGATTTGAGTCCTCTCCCTCTTTTTCTCCCTAATGGTTTATCAATTTTGTTTATTTTCTCAAAGAAACAACTTTTAGTTTTATTGATCTTTGCTATTGTTTTCTTTGCTTCTATTTCATTTATTCTTGCTCTGATCTCATGATTTCTTTCCTTCTACTAACTTTGGGTTTTGTTTGTTCTTCTTTCTCTAGTTCTTTTAGGTGGAAGGTTAGATTGTTTAATTGAAATGTTTGTTGTTTCTTGAGGTAGGATTGTATTGCTATAAACTTCCCTCTTAGAACCGCTTTTGCTGCACCCCATAGGTTTTGGATCGTCGTGTTTTCATTGTCATTTGTCTCTAGGTATTTTTTGATTTCCTCTTTGATTTCTTCATTGATCTCTTGGTTATTTAGTAACATATTGTTTAGCCTCCATGTGTTTGTGTTTTTTACGTTTTTTTCTCTGTAATTGATTTCTAATCTCATAGCACTGTGGTCAGAAACAATGCTTGATATGATTTCAATATTCTTAAATTTACTGAGGCTTGATTTGTGACCCAAGATGTGATCTATCCTGGAGAATGTTCCGTGTGCACTGGAGAAGAAAGTGTAATCTGCTGTTTTTGGATGGAATGTCCTATAAATATCAATTAAATCTATCTGGTCTATTGTGTCATTTAAAGCTTGTGTTTCCTTATTAATTTTCTGTTTGGATGATCTGTCCATTGGTGTAAGTGAGGTGTTCAAGTCCCCCACTATTATCGTGTTAGTGTCGATTTCCTCTTTTATAACTGTTAGCAGTTGCCTTATGTATTGAGGTGATCCTATGTTGGGTGCATATATAATTGTTGTATCTTCTTGGATTGATCCTTTGATCATTATGTAGTGTCCTTCCTTGTCTCTTGTAACATTCTTTATTTTAAAGTCTATTTTATCTGACATGAGTATAGCTACTCCAGCTTTCTTTTGATTTCCATTTGCATGAAATATCTTTTTCATCCCCTCACTTTCAGTTTGTATGTGTCCCTAGGTCTGAAGTGGGTCTCTTGTGGACAGCATATATATGGGTCTTGTTTTTGTATCCATTCAGCGAGCCTGTGTCTTTTGGTTGGAGCATTTAATCCATTCACGTTTAAGGTAATTATCAATGTGTATGTTCCTGTTACCATTTTCTTAATTGTTTTGGGTTTGTTACTGTAGGTCCTTTAATTCTCTTGTGTTTCCCACTTAGAGAAGTTCCTTTAGCATTTGTTCTAGAGCTGGTTTGGTGGTGCTGAATTCTCTTAGCTTTTGCTTGTCTGTAAAGCTTTTGATTTCTCCATCGAATCTGAATGAGATCCTTGCTTGGTAGAGTAGTCTTGGTTGTAGGTTCTTCCCTTTCATCACTTTAAATATGTCATGTCACTCCCTTCTGGCCTGTAGAGTTTCTGCTAAGAAATCAGCTGTAAATCTTATGGGAGTTCTCTTGTATGTTGTCATTTTTCCCTTGCTGCTTTCAGTAATTTTTCTTTGTCTTTAATTTTTGCCAGCTTGATTACTGTGTGTCTCAGCATGTTTCTACTTGGGTTTATCCTGTATGGGACTGTCTGCGCTACCTGCACTTGGGTGGCTATTTCCTTTCCCATGTTAGGGAAGTTTTTAATATAATCTCTTCAAATATTTTCTCAGGTCCTTTCTCTCTCTCTTCTCCTTCTGGGATCCCTATAATGCAAATGTTGCTGCAATTATTATTGTCCCAGAGGTCTCTTAGGGTGTCTTCATTTCTTTTCATTCTTTTTTCTTTATTCTGTTCTGCAGCAGTGAATCCCACCATTCTGTCTTCCAGGTCACTTATCTGTTCTTCTGCCTCAGTTATTCTGCTATTGATTCCTTCTAGTGTAGTTTTCATTTCAGTTACTGTAGTGTTCATCTCTGTTTATTCTTTAATTCTTCTACGTCTTTGTTAAACATTTCCTGCATCTTCTCGATCTTTTCCTCCATTCTTTTTCTGAGGTCCTGGATCATCTTCACGATCATTATTCTGAAATCTTTTTCTGGAAGGTTGCCTATCTCCACTTCATTCCGTTGTTTTTCTTGTGTTTTATCTTGCTCCTTCATCTGGTGCATAGCTCTCTGCCTTTTCATCTTGTCTGTCTTTCTGTGAATGTGGTTTCCATTCCACAGGCTGCAGGATTGTAGTTCTTCTTGCTTCTGCTGTCTGCCCTCTGGTGGATGAGGCTATTTAAGAGGCTTGTGCAAGTTTCTTGATGGGAGGGACTGGTGGTGGGTACAGGTGGGTGTTGCTCAGGTGGGCAGAGCTCAGTAAAACTTTAATCTGCTTGTCTGCTGATGGGTGGGGCTGGGTTCCCTCCCTGTTGATTGTTTGGCTTGAGGTGACCCAACACTGGAGCCTACCCGGGCTCTTTGGTGGGGCTAATGGCGGACTCTGGGAGGGCTCACGCCAAGGAGTACTTCCTAGAACTGCTGCTGCCAGTGTCCTTGTCCTCACAGTGAGCCACAGCCACCCCCTACCTCTGCAGGAGACACTCCGACACTAGCAGGTAGGTCTGGTTCAGTCTCCTATGGGGTCACTGCTCCTTCCGCTGGGTCCCGATGCACACTCTACTTTGTGTGTGCCCTCCAAGAATGGAGTTTCTGTTTCCCCCAGTCCTGCCGAAGTCCTGCAATTAAATCCCGCTAGCCTTCAAAGTGTGATTCTCTAGGAATTCCTCCTCCCGTTGCTGGACCCCCCAGGTCGGGAAGCCTGACATGGGGCTCAGAACCTTCACTCCAGTGGGTGGACTTCTGTGGTATAAGTGTTCTCCAGTTTGTGAGTCACCCACCCAGCAGTTATGGGATTTGATTTTACTGTGGTTGTGCCCCTCCTACCATCTCACTGTGGCTCCTCCTTTGTCTTTGGATGTGGGGTGTCTTTGGTGAGTTTCAGTGTCTTCCTGTTGATGACTGCTCGGCAGGTAGTTGTGATGCCACAGTGCTCTTACAAGAGGGAGTGAGCGCACGTCCTTCTACTCCCCCATCTTTGAGCCTCAGTTTTCTTATCAGTAAAATTAGGATTTGCAATAATGCCATTTTAATGGGATAGATGTGGGGATTCAATGAGATGATGAATGTAAAGTGCTTACACTACATGCTCATAACGGATGATCCTTTTTATTACTATTGTTGTTGTCGTGAATTGGAGGTTGTTTGTTGTTGAGTAGAGAGATTCAAATAAAACTTGCTGTCAGCTCACTTTCTCTGCTAGAGTTCCAACTGGACTGATCCACATATGCAATTTTAATCTAATTATGTTGGAAATTAATGTTAACAGGAGGTTTGTGGTGTCCTGTTAAGTGAACAAAAACATAAGGCAAGGAAGTTGCACTAACACAAGTCTGTGTTCATTCTAATACATGATGAGTTCTGTTCAGATTAGAGTCCCCTCCTGTGTCAGTCTCTAGTCCAGAAGGACATCAGACCCCCACGGATGAACAAAGGCATATAGTAGATAATTAAAGTGGGATAAATGCCTTGGATCTGGAATATATTTGCAACGGGAAATAGGAGAAGTTGGATGAATTTTAAATATTCACGGAAATGTAAGGCTAAACTATATAACTTATTAATTTATATTATAAAAAGACAGAGCTCACCCACACCTCTTGTGTTATTAGAATAATAAAACTTCTCTAGCTCCTTCCTGCAAAAGGACTATCCTATAAACTCAGTTGCAAGGCTGGCCAGAACTCAAATGCATTTTCACTCACGTATTTTTCTTCCTATTGGGTTGGCAAGTGTTAAGGGTAACTCAGTCTAAGTGAAGGAAGGTGGAGAAGATGGTAGAGAAGGGAAATAAACTGATAATTTAGTATTTTAAATTATTACTATTAATCTCTTCCCCTTTACAAGATGTGATAAGAAAAAGATAAGTGCCCAGCCTGCAACTGCTCTCAGCGGAAGGCAGGGGTGAGCCAGGAGAAGGTGCAGTCTAGGATAAGGCCATGCGGAATGGGCATGGGAGGCCACCTGTGATGACCCCGAGTTCACGATTATCTGTAAGTTATATTTTTAAGGTTCTTGGACCAAGGCCTGGCTCACAGTAACTGCGCTCCAGTTGTTAGCCCTTAGTACTCTAGTAGAAAACATACTTCAGGAGCTGTACACTCATCCCAACACTAGTGACAGTGATGAAAAGTGTCTACAATTGGCTGGAACAACTGACCCTCTCAAGAAGAGGTTAGGCTGCTCCTGGGCAGTGGAGGCTGGGTCATGTGCTTGAGCACCTCTGTAGAAGAGAGGGCAGAGTTTCTCAGGAATAGGTCGGTGGGACAGAGTCTCTGAGTCCCTGTCAAGTTCTGTTTCTGTGATTGATTGATAGGTTCCAAGAGTCCTTTCTGGAGAAATCAGGGAGACCCGAGAGATAGGGCTCACAGTCCTTGGGGGCTCTGGTGGCCGGAATATAGGCCGGGTGCTGCAGAAGAAGGAAGAGACTGCTCTGTATTTTTGCTTTGAGTTTCACTATGGCTTTCCTCTGGTTCTTAGGAGCTCAAAGAACACTTTTGTGGGGTAAAATGACTTTGAAATAGAGCAGTCAGGAACTTCACCAATATGTGTTCAAACAAGACCAAGTATGAATTAGAATATGAGCTGAGCTCGTCAATATTCTATTTGAAGGTTTAGAAAACATCTGAAAGATATTAAAAGGGTAATCATATCCTCCAGTAGCTTCCTGAAAAATGTGCAAAGGAGGTCAATCTCTTAAGACTTAGATGACTTCTTTCATACGTAATTTAACAGTTTGCTTTGGTATAGAATTCTAGGTTGGAAGTCATTTTTGAGGAGTCGGAAGAGTTTTGAAGGCAATGCTCCATTTTCTTCTTGCTTCTGGTGTTACTGTTGAGAAGTCCAAAGTGATTCTTGATGTTTGCTTTGTGATCTCTCTCTGTCTCTCTCCTTCTTTCTCATTTGAAGATTACAAAATTGTGTGTGTGTGTACTTAACGTCCTGAAATTTTACAATGCCGCATCTCATCGTAGGCCTGTTTTATCCACTGTATACAGGCACCTGATAGGCCCTTTCAATCTAGTGGTTCATGCACTTCAGTTCTGGGAAATTCTCCAGTAATTTCATTCCATTTCCTCCTCTCCGTTTTCTCAATTATCTCCTTCTGAAGCCAGTCTTCCGAAGTTATGTCTTTTGCATGGTGTTCTCTTTTTCTTAATCTTTCCTATTTCCATTTCTTTATCTTTTTGCTCCACTTTCTGGGAGGTTTCTTTACCTTTATCTTCCAACTATTCTATTGAATTTGTGCTTCCTGAATGCTTTTTTTTTTTCGTAGAGTCCAATTCTGGTCTCATGGATGTGACACCTTTTACGTCACCTGAGGATGTTGATTTTTTTCTTCTCTGTGCTACACTGTGTTTCTTCCAAGGACTGATTTGTTTCAGATTCTACCTTACAGGTTCAAGACATCCTTTAGATGCAGCTACTCATTGGATGACTGGAGATTTTGAGTATGTAGGTGGGGCCTGCTGACTTTGTGCTTTACTACAGGGTGATCGGGGTGGTCTCAGGGCCACTTACAATGGTGCTCTCTATGAAGACACCAGATTGAAGGGGGCTCAAATGCAGCCCTCAGTTACTTACCAGTTCATGAACCCTGGTCAGAGGCTATGCGTCTTCCTGAAAGAAGGGATGCCTTTTTCCTCCCACAAAACTGTGATCTGCTTTTCAAGTCCGACATTAGCAAAGCTTCATCTACCCAGAGAAAATAACGTTTTCCCATCCACACAACAGTTTCCCACAAGCCAGCAGAGGCCCTGGGAAGGCTGGCTGAAGTTCTCCCCAGGTCAGTATCTTGATAGCTTTTGTGTTGAGCTGGTCAAATTTCGCAAGAAAGAGCTTTTCAGACTCTAGCCAGCGAGTAAAGGATCGGCGTCGAGAGATTTGTGAGTGAGTAGGACAGAGAGCTCCATTCAATGGAGCTTAATCTCCACCTTGGGTAGAGTAGCCACACCTCACAGTGGCTGCTGTCCTCCAGCCCAGAGACACTGTTTTACCCTCTGTAGACAGATGCTGGGCTGCGGACAGCAGTGACTCTGTGGGGTGGAGTTGGACAAGGGGCTCTAGCTTTCACCCAGTCTTCCTTACTGGAGCCTGCACCCTCAACCCTACCAAACAGTTCCAGAGGTACTTAGTCCTACTAGTTCCTGATATTTTGAGGCTTCCACATTGCAAATTGGATTTGGTCTCAGTTTTCCCCACTTTTGACTTTGCATTCTGATTCCTCAGATCTGCTGGGCAGTTGCCACTCTCCCATTGAATTTCAACATATACAAATTTATTACGTTCTCCTCTGCAATTCTCCAATTTTCCTTGTCCCTGTTGGTTTGTTGTTTTTTTAAGTTTCTTGAATGTAATGTTGTTTGTTAGTAGATTTCAGAAGGAAGAAAAATTAAACTCAGGAGTTTAATTTGCTATCTTACTTGGAATAGTCCATAGGTTTCCTCCAGACTCTAAGAAAAATGCCCTCTTGTTATCAATTCTGGATACAGTGCCTACATTTAACTTGTGTTTTCTCCCTTTGGGAAGAGATTGAAAGTCCATGTGGCTGTCTGTGTCCTATTGTTAAATCACTTTTGTGAGAGAATATTTAGAGGTAAGTTATTTTAGAGACAAGTTATATGTGTGTATGTAAATATAAATACATATATGCAGTCATCCTTCAGTATCCATAGGGTATTGGTTCCAGGACCTGCCACGGATACCAGAATCCACAGATGCTCAAGTCCCATGGTTGGTCCCCTGTAACTGTAGTTCCACATCCATGGATTTAACCAACTATTGAAAAAAATCTGCAAAGAAGTGGACGCACACAGTTCAAACCCATGCTGTTCAAAGTCAACTGTGTGTCTGTGTATACATGTATATGATGAATATAAGTTGTACATATGATGTATATGATATCAAGGAGTGGAATGATAAAATTTAAGTCTCCAGCTCTGACCTGAACTCTGACCATTTGACTGCCTAGCTGACATCTCAACTTGGATATAAAAATACACATTAAATTTTACATGGACAAAGCTGAACTCCTGATTCTCCCATCTGAAACCCGTTTTCTCACAGCCTCCCCATCTCGATTCATGTCAACTCATCTCTCCACTTGCTTGGGCCAAAGACATTGCAGTGTCCTCAGCTTCCTCGTTTCTCATGGCCCTCATCCAAGACATGAACAAATCTGTTGGCTCCACCTTCAAAATGCGCCCAGAGTTGGACCTCTTTTGACTACCTCCACAGCACTGTCTGAGTCACTATTCTCTCTTGCCTGAACGTAATAATTAGGCCAAGTTTTTGATATGCAAAAAAGAAAGACCTGGGGCTGACTTTGAAGGTATAGCCTAGAGAAAACTAAATCACTCAGATTGCTAACTTAGGAGAATCTTTCCTTCTTTTAAGAAGAAAAGGCAGAGAAGAGAAAACACAACTTAAGTGATCTGCTGGGAGAATGAGGACCTAGCTCAGAAATGTTAAAGGGACTTCCTTAAGCTGAAAACAAATGGTACTAATTAATAACAAGAAAACATACCGGGTCCAGGGGAAGATGGCGGAAGAGTAAGACACGGAGATCATCTTCCTCCCCACAGATACACCAGAAATACATCTACACGTGGAACAACTCCTATAGAACACCTACTGAAAGCTGGCAGAAGACCTCAGACCTCCCAAAAGGGAAGAAACCCCACGTACCTGGGTAGGGCAAAAGAAAAAACAGACACAAAAGAATAGGGACGGGATCTGCACCAGTGGGAGGGAGCTGTGAAGGAGGAAAAGTTTCCACACACTAGAAGCCCCTTCATGGGCGGAGACGGCGGGTGGTGCACAGCAGATGAAGGAGCAAGGTAAAAACCCACCAGACCTAACAAATGAAGAGGAAATAGGCAGTCTACCAGAAAAAGAATTCAGAATAATGGTAGTAAAGATGATCCAAAATCTTGGAAATAGAATAGACAAAATGCAAGAAACATTTAACAAGGACCTAGAAGAACTAAAGATGAAACAACCAACGATGAACAACACAATAAATGAAATGAAAAATACTCTAGATGGGATCATAGCAGAATAACTGAGGCAGAAGAACGGATAAGTGACCTGGAAGATAAAATGGTGGAAATAACTATTACAGAGCAGAATACAGAAAAAAATAATGAAAAGAACTGAGGACAGTCTCAGAGATCTCTGGGACAACATTAAACGCACCAACATTCCAATTATAGGGGTTCCAGAAGAAGAAGAGAAAAAGAAAGGGACTGAGAAAATATTTGAAGAGATTATAGTTGAAAACTTCCCTAATATGGGAAAGGAAATAGTTAATCAAGTCCAGGAAGCACAGAGAGTCCCATACAGAATAAATCCAAGGAGAAATACGCCAAGACACATATTAATCAAACTGTCAAAAATTAAATACAAAGAAAGCATATTAAAAGCAGCAAGGGAAAAACAACAAATAACACATAAGGAAATCCCCAATAAGGTTAACAGCTGATCTTTCAGCAGAAGCTCTGCAAACCAGAAGGGACTGGCAGGACATGTTTAAAGTGATGAAGGAGAAAAACCTGCAACCAAGATTACTCTACCCAGCAAGGATCTCATTCAGATTTGATGGAGAAATTAAAACCTTTACAGACAAGCAAAAGCTGAGAGAGGTCAGCACCACCAAACCAGCTTTACAAAAAATGCTAAAGGAACTTCTCTAGGCAAGAAAAACAATAGAAGGAAAAGACCTACAAAAACGAACCCAAAACAGTTTAGAAAATGGGAACAGGAACATAAGTATCGATAATTACCTTATATGTAAATGGACTAAATGCTCCCTCCAAAAGACACAGATTGGCTGAATGGATACAAACACAAGACCCATATATATACTGTCTACAAGAGATCCACTTCAGGCCTAGAGACACATACAGACTGACAGTAAGGGGATGGAAAAAGATATTCCACGAATATGGAAACCAAAAGAAAGCTGGAGTAGCAATTCTCGTATCAGACACAACAGACTTTAAAATAAAGACTATTAGAAGAGACAAAGAAGGACACTAGTAATGATCAAGGGATCGACCCAAGAAGAAGATGATATAACCAGTGTAAATATGTATGCACCCAACATAGGAGCACCTCAATACATAAGGCAAATACTAACAGCCATAAAAGGGGAAATCAACAGTCACACAATCATAGTAGGGGACGTTAACACCCCCACTTTCACCAATGCACAGATCATTCAAAATAAAAATAAATAAGGGAACACAAGCTTTAACTGATACATAAAACAAGATGAACTTAATTGATATTTATAGGACATTCCATCCAAAAACAACAGAATACACATTTTCCTCAAGTGCTCATGGAACATTCTCCACGATAGATCATATCTTGGGTCACAAATCAACCCTTGGTAAATTTAAGAAAATTGAAATTGTATCAAGTATCTTTTCCGACCACAACACCATGAGACTAGATATCAATTACAGGAAAAGATCTGTAAAACATACAAACACATGGAGGCTAAACAATACACTACTTAAGAACGAAGTGATCACTGAAGAAATCAAACAGGAAATTAAAAAATACCTAGAAACAAATGACAATGGAGACACGACGACCCAAAACCTATGGGATGCAGCAAAAGCAGTTCTAAGGAGGAAGTTTATAGCAATACAAGCCCACCTAAAGAAGCAGGAAACATCTCGAATAAACAACCTAACCTTGCACCTCAAGCAATTGGAGAAAGAAGAACAAAAAAACCCCAAAGTTAGTGGAAGGAAAGAAATCATAAAGATCAGATCAGAAATAAATGAAAAAGAAATGAAGGAAGCGATAGCAAAGATCAATAAAACTAAAAGCTGGTTCTTTGAGAAGATAAACAAAATAGATAAACCATTCGCCAGACTCATCACGAAAAAAAGGGAGAAGACTCAAATCAACAGAATTAGAAATGAAAAAGGAGAAGTGACAACTGACACTGCAGAAATACAAAAGATCATGAGAGATTACTACAAGCAACTCTATGCCAATAAAATGGACAACCTGGAAGAAATGGACAAATTCTTAGAAATGCACAACCTGCCAAAACTGAATCAGGAAGAAATAGAAAATACGAGCAGACCAATCACAAGCCCTGAAATTGAAACTGTGATTAAAAATCTTGCAGCAAACAAAAGCCCAGGACCAGATGGCTTCACAGGCGAATTCTGTCAAACATTTAGAGAAGAACTAACACCTACCCTTCTCAAACTCTTCCAAAATATAGCAGAGGGAGGAGCACTCCCAAATTCATTCTATGAGGCCACCATCAATCACCTTGATACCAAAACCAGACAAAGATATCACAAAGAAAGAAAACTACAGACCAATATCACTGATGAACATAGATGCAAAAATCCTCAACAAAATACTAGCAAACAGAATCCAACAGCACATTAAAAGGATCATACACCATGATCAAGTGGGGTTTATTCCAGGAATGCAAGGATTCTTCAATATACGCAAATCAATCAATGTGATAAACCATATTAACAAATTGAAGGAGAAAAACCATATGATCATCTCCATAGATGCAGAGAAAGCTTTTGACAAAATTCAACACCCATTTATGATAAAAACCCTGCAGAAAGTAGCCATAGAGGGAACTTTCCTCAAAATAATAAAGGCCATATATGACAAATCCACAGCAAGCATCATACTCGATGGTGAAAAACTGAAGGCATTTCCACTAAGATCAGGAACAAGACAAGGTTGCCCACTCTCACCACTCTTATTCAACATAGTTTTGGAAGTTTTAGCCACAGCAATCAGAGAAGAGAAGGAAATAAAAGGAATCCAAATCGCAAAAGAAGAAGTAAAGCTGTCACTATTTGCAGATGACATGATACTATACATAGAGAATCCTAAAGATGCTACCAGAAAACTAGTAGACCTAATCAATGAATCTGGTGAAGTAGCAGGATACAAAATTAATGCACAGAAATCTCTGGCATTCCTATACACTAATGATGAAAAATCTGAAAGTGAAATCAAGAAAACACTCCCATTTACCATTGCAACAAAAAGAATAAAATATCTAGGAATAAACCTACCGAAGGAGACAAAAGACCTGTATGCAGAAAATTATAAGACACTGATGAAAGAAATTAAAGATGATACAAATAGATGGAGAGATATACCATGTTCTTGGATTGGAAGAATCAACATTGTGAAAATGACTCTACTAACCAAAGCAATCTGCAGATTCAATGCAATCCCTATCAAACTACCACTGGCATTTTTCACAGAACTAGAACAAAAAATTTCACAATTTGTATGGAAACACAAAAGACCCCGAATAGCCAAAGCAATCTTGAGAACGAAAAATGGAGGTGGAGGCATCAGACTCCCTGACTTCAGACTATACTACAAAGGTACAGTAATCAAGACAGTATGGTACTGGCACAAAAACAGAAGGACAGCTCAATGGAACAGGATAGAAATCCCAGAGATAAACCCACGCATATATGGTCACCTTATCTTTGATAAAGGAGGCAGGAATGTACAGTGGAGAAAGGACAGCCTCTTCAATAAGTGGTGCTGGGAAAACTGGACAGGTACATGTAAAAGTATGAGATTAGATCACTCCCTAACACCATACACAAAAATAAGCTCAAAATGGATTAAAGACCTAAATGTAAGGCCAGAAACTATCAAACTCTTAGAGGAAAACATAGGCAGGACACTCTATGACATAAATCACAGCAAGATCCTTTTTGACCCACCTCCTAGAGAAATGAAAATAAAAACAAAAATAAACAAATGGGACCTAATGAAACTTCAAAGCTTTTGCAAAGCAAAGGAAACCATAAACAAGACCAAAAGACAGCCCTTAGAATGGGAGAAAATATTTGCAAATGAAGCAACTGACAAAGGATTAATTTCCAAAATTTACAAGCAGCTCATGCAGCTCAATAACAAAAAAACAAACAACCCAATCCAAAAGTGGGCAGAAGACCTAAATAGACATTTCTCCAAAGAAGATATACAGACTGCCAACAGACACATGAAAGAATGCTCAACATCATTAATCATTAGAGAAATGCAAATCAAAACTACAATGAGATATCATCTCACACCAGTCAGAATGGCCATCATCAAAAAATCTAGAAACAGTAAATGCTGGAGAGGGTGTGGAGAAAAGGGAACACTCTTGCACTGCTGGTGGGAATGTGAATCGGTTCAGCCACTATGGAGAACAGTATGGAGGTTTCTTAAAAAACTACAAATAGAACTACCATATGACCCAGCAATCCCACTACTGGGCATATACCCTGAGAAAACCAGAATTCAAAAAGAGTCATGTACCAAAATGTTCATTGCAGCTCTATTTACAATAGCCGGAGATGGAAACAACCTAAGTGCCCATCATCGGATGAATGGATAAAGAAGATGTGGCACATATATACAATGGAATGTTACTCAGCCATAGAAAGAAACGAAATTGAGCTATTTGTAATGAGGTGGATGGACCTAGAGTCTGTCATACAGAGTGAAGTAAGTCAGAAGGAGAAAAACAAATACTGTATGCTAACACATATATGTGAAATCTAAAAAAAAAATGTCATGAAGAACCTAGGGGTGAAACAGGAATAAAGACACAGACCTACTAGAGAATGGACTTGAGGATATGGGGAGGGAGAAGTGTGAGCTGTGACAAAGTAAGAGAGTGGCATAGACATATATACACTACCAATCGTAAGGTAGATAGTGGGAAACAGCTGCATAGCACAGGGAGATCAGCTCGGTGCTTTGTGACCGCCTGGAGGGGTGGGATAGGGAGGGTGGGAGGGAGACACAAGAGGGAAGAGATATGGGAACATATGTATGTGTATAGCTGACTCACTTTGTTATAAGGCAAAAGCTAACACACCATTGTAAAGCAGTTATATCCCAATAAAGATGTTAAAAAAAAAAAAACATACCAAAGTAAAAAACCTCACTGGAAAAGGTAAATATATAGTAAGGGTAATGAATCAGTCACTTATAAAGCAAGTATGAAGGTTAAAAACAAAAGTAAAATTAAATAAAACTACAATAATTAGTCAAGGGATGCATACAATTAAAAGATATAAAAAGTGACATAGGGCTTCCCTGGTGGCGCAGTGGTTGAGAGTCTGCCTGCCGATGCAGGGGACGCGGGTTCGTGCCCCGGTCCCGGAAGATCCCGCATGCCGCGGAGTGGCTGGGCCCGTGAGCCATGGCCGCTGAGCCTGTGTGTCCAGAGCCTGTGCTCCGCAACGGGAGAGACCACAGCAGTGAGAGGCCCACGTACCGCAAAAAAAAAAAAAAAAAAAAAGTGACATGTCACTTTTTATATCATATAAAAAGTGATATGACATGATGGGAATAAAAAGTAAAGTTCTAGGATGTGTTCAAATTTAAGTTGTTATCAACTTAAAACAGACCATTACATACATACGATGTTATATGTGAACCTCACAGTAACCACAAAGCAAAAAATTTATAGTAAATACACAAAAAGAAAAATGACAAAAGAACCTGAACATAACACTAAAGAAATGCATGTAACCGCAAAGAAAGAGAGAAGGAGAAGAAGAAAGGAACAGAGAGAACTACAAACCAGAAACTACAAGCCAGAAAAGAGCTAACAAAATGGCAGTAAATACATACCTATCAATAATTACTTTATGTGTAAATGGATTAAATGCTCCTATTGAGGGGACTTCCCTGGCAGTACAGCGATTCAGAGTTCACCTTCCAATGCAGGGGGTGTGGGTTCAATCCCTGGACAGGGAGCTGAGAGCCCACATACCTCATGGTCAAAAAACGAAAACATAAAACAGAAGCAATATTGTAACAAATTCAATAAGGACTTGAAAAATGGTCCATATAAAAAAATTAAAACATAAATTTAAAAAATGCTCCTATTGAAAGACACAGAGTGGCCTAATGGATGAAAAAACAAGACCCAACTATATGCTGTTTACAAGAGGCTCACTTTAGAAGTAAGGACACACACAGTGAAAGCAAAGGGATGGAGAAAGATATTCCATGCAAATGGAAATGAAAAGAAAGCTGGAGTAGCTATACTCATATCAGATAAAATAGACTTTAAATTAAAGACTGTAATAAAAGACAAAGAGGACATTACATAATGATAAAGGGGTTAATCTAGCAAGAAGATCTAAACATTTATAAATATATATGCACCCAACATAGGAGCACCAAAATATTTAAAGTGAATATTAATGAGCCTAAAGGGAGAAATTGACAGCAATACAATAAGAGTAGGGGACTTTAACACCCCACTTACATTGATGGATAGATCATCCAGACAGAAAATCAATAAGGAAACATCAGCCATAAATGACATATGAGACCAGAGATTTAATAGATTTATACAGAGTTCCATCCAAAAGAGACTGCATCAGCACCCCTGAGGCAGGGGAGATCAGGAGAGGCAGACAGGAGGGACCATCTGGGAGAAGCAGGAGAGGAGGGCATTTGACCCCCCACTCGAGCCCAGGAAGCCAGCTGGGCTCCCAGGTGAGGTCCCCTGCCCTCTGAGACCAGGGGTGGGGGGCACACCTGGGCCCCTTCTGTTCCTTGAGCCTAAGCCCTGCCCCCCACAGCCCCCAGGCCTTTTCCAGCCCTGTGGGTCCTGAGCATTGGCCCCACCCACTGCCCAAACCTCACCCTTGCTTAGGCCCTGCCCTCCACAGCCAAGGCCTTTTCCCCCCTTTTTTTCTTTCTTTTTTTTCTGGTTTCTGTTTTCCCTCCTCCTCTCTTTTACTATTGTGGTACGGTTGTACTTCCAGGTGTTGATTCATCTATATTTTGATTTTTATATTCTTTCTAACATATGTGTTGGTTTCCTAGTCTAATTTTATTTTTCACTTTGTTATTCTCTCTCTTTTATTTTTTTTTTTGCCACCCCACATGGCTTGCAGGATCTTGGTTCACAGTCGGGGGTCAGGCCAAAGCTCCTGCAGTGGGAGCTCTGTGTCAGAACCACTGGGCTAACAGAGAACCTCAGACCCCAGGGAATATTCATCAGAGTGAGGTCTCATGGAGGTCCTCATACCAGCACCAAGACCCAGCTCTACCCAGCAGCCTACAAACTCCAGGGTTGGAAGCCTCAGGCCAAACAACCACTAAGACAGGAACACAATCCCACTCATAAAGAAAATGAGATGGCAAATAATACGTCACAGATGAAGGAGCAAGGTAAAAACCTACAGGACCAAGTAAATGAAGAGGAAATAGGAAATCTACCTGAAAAAGAATTCAGAGTAATGATAGTAAAGATGATCCAGAATCTTAGAAATAGAATGGAGGCACAGACTTAGAAAATACAAGAAATGATTAACAAAGATCTAGAAGAACTAAAGAACATACAGAGATGAACATAATAACTGAAATGAAAAATACACTAGAAGGAAACAATAACAGAATAACAGAGGCAGAAAGACGAATAACTGAGCTGGAAGACAAAATGGTGGAAATAACTGCCGAGGAGCAAAATAAAGAAAAAAGAATGAAAAAAATTGACAATCTCAGAGACCTCTGGGACAACTCTAAACGCACCAATATTCAAACTATAGGGGTCCCAGAAGAGGAAGAGAAAAAGAAAGGGTCTGAGAAAATATTTGAAGAGATTATAGTCAAAAAATTCCCTAAGATGGGAAAGGATTTAGTCACCCAAGTCGAGGAAGCACAGAGAGTCCCATACAGGGTAAACCCTAGGAAAAACACACCAAGACACACATTAATCAAACTAACAAAGATTAAATTCAAAGAAAAAATATTAAAAGCAGCAAGGGACAAACAACAAATAATATAAAAAGGAATCTCCATAAGGTTATCGGCTGATTTTTCAGCAGAAACTCTGCAGGCCAGAAGGGAGTGGTGGGATATACTTAAAGTAATGAAAGAGAAAAATCTACAACCAAGATTACTCTACCCAGCAAGGACCTATTCAGATTTGGCAGAGAAATCGGGAGCTTTTTAGACAAGCAAAAGCTAACAGCACCACCAAACCAGCTTTACAACAAATGCTAAAGAAACTTCTCTAGGTGCGAAACACAAGAGAAGAAAATGACCCACAAAAGCAAACCCAAAACAAATAAGAAAATGGTAATAGGAACAAACATATGGATAATAACCTTGAATGTAAATGGATTAAATGCTCCAACCAAAAGACACAGACTGCCTGGATGGAAAAATACAAGACCTATATACATGCTGGCTACAAGAGACCTATTTCAGACCTAGGGACACATACAGACTGAAGGTGAAGGGACGGAAAAAGATATTCCATGCAAATGGAAATCAAAAGAAAGCTGGAGTAGCAATACTCGTATCTGATAAAATAGACTTTAAAATAAAGACTGTTATAAGAGATAAGGAGGGACACTACATAATGATCAAGGGATCAGTCCAAGAAGAAAATATAACAATTATAAATGTTTATGACCCAACATAGGAGCACCTCAATACATAAGGAAAATGCTAACAACCATGAAAGGAGAAATCGACAGTAACACAATAATAGCAGGGGATTTTAACACACCACTTAAAACAATGGACAGATCACCCCAGCAGAAAATGAATAAGGAAACACAAGCTTTAAATGACACAATAGACCAGATAGATTTAATTGATATTTATAGAGCATTCCACCCAAAAGTGGCAGAATACACTTTCTTCTCAAGTGCACATGGAACATTCTCCAGGATAGATCACATCTTGGGTCACAAATCAATCCTTGGAAATTTTAAGAAAATTGAAATCATATCAAGCATCTTTTCTGACCACAATGCTATGAGATTGGAAATCAATTACAGGAAAAAAAAAACCCTGTAAAAACTACAAATACATGGAGGCTAAACAGTGCACTACTAAATAACCAGCAGATCACTCAAGAAATCAAAAAGAAAATTAAAAATACATAGAAACAAATGACAACGAAAACAGGACGACCCAAAACCTATGGGATGCAGCAAAAGCAGTTCTAAGAGGGAAGTTTATAGCAATTCAATTTCACCTCAAGAAACAAGAAGACTCTCAAATACACAATCTATCCCTACACTTAAAACAACTAGAGAAAGAAAAACAAAGAAAATCTAAAGTCTGTAGAAGGAAAGAAATCATAAAAATCAGAGCAGAATGGCTTCCCTGGTGGCGCAGTGGTTGAGAGTCTGCCTGCTGATGCAGGGGACGCGGGTTTGTGCCCCAGTCCGGGAAGATCCCACATGCTGCGGAGTGGCTGGGCCCGTGAGCCATGGCCGCGGAGCCTGTGCATCCGGAGCCTGTGCTCCGCAATGGGAGAGGCCACAACAGTGAGAGGCCCGTGTACCGGAAAAAAAAAAAAAAATCAGAGCAGAAATAAATGAAATAGAAATGAAGAAAACAATAGCAAAGATCTATAATACTAAAAGCTGGTTCTTTGAGAAGATAAACAAAATTGATAAACCCTTAGCCAGACTCATCAAGAAAAAAAAGGAGAGGATGCAAATCAAATTTAGAAATTTAAAAGGAGAAAACTGACACCACAGAAATACAAAGGATAATAAGAGACTACTACAAACAGCTATATGCCAATAAAATGGACAACCTGGAAGAAATGGACAAATTCTTGGAAAGGTACAATTTTCCAAGACTGAACCAGGAAGAATTAGAAAATATGAACAGACCCATCCCAAGTAATGAAATTGAAACCATAATTAAAAATCTTCCAACAAACAAAAGTCCAGGACTAGATGGCTTCACAGGCGAATTCTATCAAACATTTAGAGAAGACCTAACACTGATCCTTCTCAGACTCTTCCAAAAAATTGCAGAGGGAGAAACACTCCCAAATTCATTCTATGAAGCCACCATCACCCTGGTATCAAAACCAGGAAAAGATATCACACAAAAAAAGAAAATTATAGACCAATATAACTGATGAACATAGATGCAAAAATCCTGAACAAAATACTAGCCAACAGAATCCAACAACACATTGAAAGGATCATAAACCATGATCAAGGGGGATTTATCCCAGCAACGTAAGGATTCTTCAATATACGCAAATCAACCAATGTGATATAACACATTAACAAGTTAAGCAATAAAAACCATATGATGACCTCAATAGATGCAGAAAATGCTTTTGACAAAATTCAACACCCATTTATGATAAAAACTCTCCAGAACGTGGGCACAGAAGGAACCTACCTCAACATAATAAAGGCCATATATGACAAATCCACAGCAAGCATCATACTCAATGGTGAAAAACTGAAAGTATTTCCACTAAGATCAGGAACAAAACAAGGATGTCCACTCTCACCACTATTATTCTGCATAGTTTTGGAAGTCCTAAACACAGCAATCAGACAAGAAAAAGAAAAAAAAGGAATACAAATTGGAAAAGAAGAAGTAAAACTGTCACTGTCTGTGGATGACATGATACTATACACAGAAAATCCTAAAGATGCCAACAGAAAACTACTAGAACTAATCAATGAATTTGGTAAGGTTGCTGGATACAAAATTAATGCACAGAAATCTCTGGCATTCGTATACACCAACAACGAAAAATCAGAAAGGGAAATTAAGGAACCAATCCCATTTACCATCACAACAGAAATAATAAAATACCCTGGAATAAACCTGCCTAAGGAGGTGAAAGACTTGTACTCAGAAAACTATAAACCACTGATGAAAGAAATAAAAAGATGACATAAACAGATGGAGAAATATACCATGTTCATCGATAGGAAGAATCAATACTGTGAATGTCACTATACTACCCAAAGCAACCTACAGATTCAACGCAATCCCTGTCAAATTACAAATGGCATTCTTCACAGAACTGAACAAAAAAATTTTACAATTCGAATGGAAACACAAGAGACTCCGAATAGCCAAAGCAATCTTGAGAAAGAAAAACAGAGTTGGAGAAATCAGGCTCCCTAACTTCAAACTATACCACAGAGCTACAGTAATCAAGACAGTATGGTACGGGCACAAAAACAGAAATATAGATCAATGGTACAGGATAGAATGCCAAGAGATAAACCCATGCACATATGGTCACCTAATTTATGACAAAGGAGGCAAGAACATACAATGGAGAAAAGACAGCCTCTTCAATAAGTGGTGCTGGGCCTCAATACATAAGGCAAATACTAACAGCCATAAAAGGGGAAATCGACAGTAACACATTCATAGGAGGGGACTTTAACACCCCACTTTCACCAATGGACAAATCATCCAAAATGAAAATAAATAAGGAAACACAAGCTTTAAATGATACATTAAACAAGATGGACTTAATTGATATTTACAGGACATTCCATCCAAAAACAACAGAATACACATATTTCTCAAGTGCTCATGGAACATCCTCCAGGGTAGATCATATCTTGGGTCACAAATCAAGCCTTGGTAAATTTAAGAAAACTGAAATTGTATCAAGTATCTTTTCCGACCACAATGCTATGAGACTAGATATCAATTACAGGAAAAGATCTGTAAAAAATACAAACACATGGAGGCTAAACAATACACTACTTAATAACGAAGTGATCACTGAAGAAATCCAAGAGGAAATCAAAAAATACCTAGAAACATGACAATGGAGACACGATGACCCAAAACCTATGGGATGTGGGAAAAGCAGTTCTAAGAGGGAAGTTTATAGCAATACAATCCTACCTTAAGAAACAGGAAACATCTCGAACAAACAACCTAACCATTCACCTAAAGCAATTAGAGAAAGAAGAACAAAAACACCCCAAAGTTAGCAGAAGGAAAGAAATCATAAAAGATCATAAATAAATGAAAAAGAAATGAAGGAAACGATAGCAAAGATCAATAAAACTAAAAGCTGGTTCTTTGAGAAGATAAGCAAAATTGATAAACCATTAGCCAGACTCATCAAGAGAAAAAGGGATAAGACTCAAATCAATA
Source organism: Tursiops truncatus (assembly GCF_011762595.2). Taxonomy (NCBI): domain Eukaryota; kingdom Metazoa; phylum Chordata; class Mammalia; order Artiodactyla; family Delphinidae; genus Tursiops; species Tursiops truncatus. The sequence goes on along the minus strand of NC_047035.1, from coordinate 176,057,496 downwards.
GAATTAGAAATGAAAAAGAAGTAACAACTGACACTGTAGAACTACAAAAGATCATGAGAGATTACTACAAGCAACTCTATGCCAATAAAATGGACAACCTGGAAGAAATGGACAAATTCTTAGACATGCACAACCTGCCAAGACTGAATCAGGAAGAAATAGAAAATATGAACAGACCAATCACAAGCACTGAAATTGAAACTGTGATTAAAAATCTTCCAACAAACAAAAGCCCAGGACCAGATGGCTTCACGGGCGAATTCTGTCAAACATTTAAAGAAGAGCTAACACCTATCATTCTGAAACTCTTCCAAAATATAGCAGAGGGAGGAACATTCCCAAACTCATTCTACGAAGCCACCATCACCCTGATACCAAAACCAGACAAGGATGTCACAAAGAAAGAAAACTACAGACCAATATCACTGATGAACATAGATGCAAAAATCCTCAACAAAATACTGGCAAACAGAATCCAACAGCACATTAAAAGGATCATACACCATGATCAAGTGGGGTTTATTCCAGGAATGCAAGGATTGTTCAATATACGCAAATCAATCAACGTTATACACCATATTAACAAATTGAAGGAGAAAAACCATATGATCATCTCCATAGATGCAGAGAAAGCTTTTGACAAAATTCAACACCCATTTATGATAAAAACCCTGCAGAAAGTAGGCATAGAGGGAACTTTCCTCAACATAATAAAGGCCATATATGACAAACCCACAGCAAGCATCATACTCAATGGTGAAAAACTGAAAGCATTTCCACTAAGATCAGGAACAAGATAAGGTTGCCCACTCTCACCACTCTTATTCAACATAGTTTTGGAAGTTTTAGCCACAGCAATCAGAGAAGAAAAGGAAATAAAAGGAATCTAAATCAGAAAAGAAGTAAAGCTGTCACTGTTTGCAGATGACATGATACTATACATAGAGAATCCTAAAGATGCTGCCAGAAAACAACTAGAGCTAATCAATGAATTTGGTAAAGTGGCAGGATACAAAATTAATGCACAGAAATCTCTGGCATTCCTATACACTAATGATGAAAAATCTGGAAGTGAAATCCAGAAAACACTCCCATTTACCATTGCAACAAAAAGAATAAAATATCTAGGAATAAACCTACCTAAGGAGACAAAAGACCTGTATGCAGAAAATTATAAGACACTGATGAAAGAAATTAAAGATGATACAAATAGATGGAGAGATATAGCATGTTTTTGGATTGGAAGAATCAACATTGTGAAAATGACTCTACTACCCAAAGCAATCTACAGTTTCAGTGCAATCCCTATCAAACTACCACTGGCATTTTTCACAGAACTAGAACAAAAAATTTCACAATTTGTATGGAAACACAAAAGACCCCGAATAGCCAAAGCAATCTTGAGAACGAAAAACGGAGCTGGAGGAATCAGGCTCCCTGACTTCAGACTATACTACAAAGGTACAGTAATCAAGACAGTATGGTACTGGCACAAAAACAGAAATATAGATCAATGGAACAGGATAGAAAGCCCAGAGTTAAACCCACGCACATATGGTCACCTTATCTTTGATAAAGGAGGCAGGAATGTACAGTGGAGAAAGCACATCCTCTTCAATAAGTGGTGCTGGGAAAACTGGACAGGTACATGTAAAAGTATGAGATTAGATCACTCCCTAACACCATACACAAAAATAAACTCAAAATGGATTAACGACCTAAATGTAAGGCCAGAAACTATCAAACTCTTAGAGGAAAACATAGGCAGAACACTCTATGACATAAATCACAGCAAGATCCTTTTTGACCCACCTCCTAGAGAAACGGAAATAAAAACAAAAATAAACAAATGGGACCTCATGAAACTGCAAAGCTTTTGCACAGCAAAGGAAACCATAAACAAGACCAAAAGACAACCCTCAGAATGGGAGAAAATATTTGCAAATGAAGCAACTGACAAAGGATGTATCTCCAAAATTTACAAGCAGCTCATGCAGCTCAATAACAAAAACACAAACAACCCAATCCAAAAGTGGGCAGAAGACCTAAATAGACATTTCTCCAAAGAAGATATACAGACTGCCAACAAACACATGAAAGAATGCTCAATGTCACTAATCATTAGAGAAATGCAAATCAAAACTATAATGAGATATCATCTCACACCAGTCAGAATGGCCATCATCAAAAAATCTAGAAACAGTAAATGGTGGAGTGGGTGTGGAGAAAAGGGAACACTCTTGCACTGTTGGTGGGAATGTAAATTGATACAGCCACTGTGGAGAACAGTATGGAGGTTCCTTTAAAAACTACAAATAGAACTACCATATGACCCAGCAATCCCACTACTGGGCATATACCCTGAGAAAACCAGAATTCAAAAAGAGTCATGTACCAAAATGTTCATTGCAGCACTACTTACAATAGCCCGGAGATGGAAACAACCCAAGTGTCCATCATCGGATGAATGGATAAAGAAGATGTGGCACATATATACAATGGAATATTACTCAGCTATAAAAAGAAACGAAATTGAGCTATTTGTAATGAGGTGGATAGACCTAGAGTCTGTCATACAGAGTGAAGTAAGTCAGAAAGAGAAAGACAAATACCATATACTAACACATATATATGGAATTTAAGAAAAAAAAATGTCATGAAGTACCTAGGGGTAAGACAGAAATAAAGACACAGACCTACTAGAGAATGGACTTGAGGATATGGGGAGGGAGAAGTGTGAGCTGTGACAAAGCGAGAGAGAGGCATGGACATATATACACTACCAAACGTAAGGTAGATAGCTAGTGGGAAGCAGCTGCATAGCACAGGGAGATCAGCTCGGTGCTTTGTTACCGCCTGGAGGGGTGGCATAGGGAGGGTGGGAGGGAGGGAGACGCAAAGGGAAGAGATATAGGAACATATGTATATATATAACTGATTCATTTTGTTGTAAAGCAGAAACTAACACACCATTGTAAAGCAAGTATACTCCAATAAAGATGTTAGAAAAAAAGATCAGTCAAGCGGGAGGAAGGAAAAACAAAAAAAAGTGGTGCTGAGAAAACTGGACAGCTACATGTAGAAGAATGAAATTAGAACACTACCTAATACCATACACAAAAATAAACTTGAACTAGATTAAATACCTACATGTAAGACCAGACACTATAAAACTCTTAGAGGAAAACATAAGAAAAACACTGTTTTGACCTAAACCACAGCAAGTTTTTTTTTTGACGCACCTCCTAGAGTAACGGAAATAAAAACCAAAACAGGGCTTCCCTGGTGGCACAGTGGTTGAGAGTCCGCCTCCCGATGCAGGGGACACAGGTTCGTGCCCCAATCTGGGAAGATCACACATGCCATGGAGCGGCTGGGCCCATGACCCATGGCCGGTGAGCCTGCGCGTCCGGAGCCTGTGCTCGCAACGGGAGAGGCCACAACAGTGAGAGGCCCGCGTACCGGAAAAAAAATTTTTTAAAAAAAACACCCAAAAAAAAAAAAAAACCCACCGAAAAATAAACAAATGGGACTTAATTAAACTTAAAACCTTTTGCACAGCAAAGGAAACCATAAATAAGACAAGAAGACAACACTCAGTATGGGAGAAAATATTTGCAAATGAAACAACAGACAAAGGATTAATCTCCAAAATATACAAACAGCTAATGGAGCTCAATATCAAAAAAAGAACAATTTAAAAATGGGCAGAAGACCTAAATAGACATTTCACCAAGGAATACATACAAATGTCCAATCGGCACATGAAAAGCTGATCAACATCACTAATTATTAGAGAAATGCAAATCAAAACTACAATGAGGTATCACCTCACACCAGTCAGAATGGCCATCATCAAAAAATCTACAAACAATAAATGCTGGAGAGGGTGTGGAGAAATTGCACTGTTGGTGGGAATGTAAATTGATACAACCAGTATGGAAAACAGTAATGAAGTTTCCTTAAGAAACTAAAAACAGAAGTACCATATGACTCAGCAATCCCACCACTGGGCATATACCCTGAGAAAACCATAATTCAAAAAGAGACATGTACCACAATGTTCACTGCAGCACTATTTACAATAGCCAGGACACAGAAGTAACCTAAGTGTCCATCGACAGATGAATGGATAAAGAAGATGTGGCACATATATATAATGGAATATTACTCAGCCATAAAAAGAAACGAAATTGAGTTATTTGTAGTGAGGTGGATGGACCTAGAGTCTGTCATACAGAGTGAAGTAAGTCAGAAAGACCAAAACAAATACCATATTCTAACGTGGACATATGGAATCTAAAAAAAAAAAAAAAATGGTACCGATGAACCTAGTTGCAGGGCAGGAATAAAGATGTAGATGTAGAGAATGGACTTGAGGACGCGGGGTGGGACAGGGAAGCTGGGGCAAAGTGAGAGTAGCATCGACATATATACACTACCAAATGTAAAGTAGTTGGCTAGTGGGAAGCAGCAGCATGGCACAGCGAGATCAGCTCAGTGCTTTGCGATGACCTAGAGGGGTGGGATAGGGAGGATGGGAGGGAGGCTCAAGAAGGAGGGGATATAGGGACATATGTATGCATATGGCTGATTCACTTAGGTGTACAACAGAAACTAACACAGTATTGTGATGCAATTATACTCCAATAAAGATCTATTAAAAAAAACAAATAAATGGAAAGATATTCTATGATCATGGATTGGAAGAATTAAGATTGTTAAAATGTCCATACTGTATAAAGCAGTGTACAGATTTAATGCAATCCCCCTCAAAATTCAAAGGGCACTTTTGATGGGAATAGAACATTAATTCTAAAATTTGTATGGAACCACAAAAGACCCCAAATAGAGCAGTCTTGAGAAAGGAGGACAAAGCTGGAGGGATCACACTCCTTGATTTCAAAGTATGCTATAAAGCTATGGTAATCAAAACAGTATGGTTTTGCATAAAAACAGACACAGAGATCAATGGAACAGAATAGAGAGCCTAGAAACAAAGCTACACATATATGAACAATTAATTTACAACAGAAGAGTCAACAACATATACATGGAGAAAGAATGGTCTCTTCAGTAAATGGTGTTGTGAACACTGGACAGCCATAGGCAAAAGAATGAAACTAGACTATTATACACAGAAATTAATTCAAAATGGATTAAAGACTTGAATGTAAGACCTGAAACTATAAAATTGCTAGAACATAGGCAGTGAGGTCTTTGATACTGATCTTAGTGATGCTTTTGTGGATCTGACTCCAAAGGCAAAGGAAACAAAAGCAAAAATAAGCAAATGGAACTGTGTCAAAGTAAAAAGCCTCTGCAGAGCAAAAGAAGCCATCATCAAAATGAAAAAGCAATGTACTGAATACAAGCAGATACTTGCAAATTACGTATCCAGTAAGGGGCTAACATCCAAAATATACAAATAACCCATACAACTCAACAACATAAAAGCAACCTGATTAAAAAATGGGCAGAGGACCTGAATAGACATTTTTCCAAAGAAGACATACAGATGGCCAACTGGCACATGAAAAGATGTTCAGTATCCCTAATTATTAGAGAAATGCAGATCAAAACCACAATGAGATATCACCTCACACCTGTTAGAATTAGAATGGATATTATCAAAAAGGCAACAAATAAGTGTTGGCAAGGATGTGGAGAAAAGGGAGCCCTCGTGCACTGTTGGTAGGATGTAAATTCGTGCAGTCACTGAAAAACAGTATGGAGACTCCTCAAAAAAATTGATAGAAATACCATATGATACAGCAATTCCACTTCTGGAATTTATCTAAAGAATGCAAAAACAGTAATTCGAAAAGATATATGCACCCCTATGTTCATTATAGATCATTTACAATAGCCAAGATATGGAAACAACCTAAGTGTCCATCAATGGATGAATGGATATTTTATGTATACACACACATGCACACACACACACACACACACAAAATGGAATACTACTCAGCCATAATAAAGAATGAAATCTTGCCATTTGTGACAACATAGATGGACCTTGAAGGTATTATGTCCAGTGAAATAAGTCCGAGAAAGACAAAGACCACATGATATTACTTATGTGAAATCTAAAAAACAAACAAACAAAACCCCAAAACGAACAAACAAATACAAAAACTCACAGATACAGAGAAGAGACTGGTGGTTTCCAGAGGGGAAGGGGCTTAGGAGGCAGGCGAAATGGATGAAGTGGGTCAACTGCATGATGATGGATAGCAGTAGACCTTTGGTAGTGATCATTTTTTAGTGTATACAGATGTTGAATTATAATGTACACCTGAAACTTATATAATGTTATATACCAATTTTACTTAGACAAAAATTTATGAAGATTGAATATGCAGAAGTTAGAAGAAATAGCTAATGCAAAATTTCCAGCTTCTGAAGGAGACAAAATGGGATCATGAGTGTGGTGGGTGGGAACAGCCTGGAGAAGAAATGCTGAGATACCAGAGAGAATATGTTTCTACTGAATGTCGCTACAGGTAAGTTCGTAGGGACTGCAAGTTGAGGTATTTTCTGCCTATGACCTCCATTTTCTTTTTAATATAGAAGGCAAGTTCATGTGAGAAATACCCCTACTTAACACATAGGCTTATAATGGGTAATTTCACATAGAAGTATTTTAAAACGATAAGAGACATGAACTCTTTATTAGAAAACAATTGCCTTAATTATACAAAGGCATTTTCCATGGAAGGATTTTGTTTTGGTTTACAACTTTGCTCTAGGAAATGCTAAGAATTTATAAAATCTGAGGTAAATCTATAAAATTGAATTCTATCAAGCTAAGCAAGAATTCTAAATTTTTTAAGAATAAGGCCAGGTCAAGAATCACCTAAATATGGATATATTAAAATGGATAAAAATGTCCACAGCATATCTACACTACCAAATGTAAACTAGATAGCTAGTGGGAAGCAGACACATAGCACAGGGAGATCAGCTTGGTGCTTTGTGACAACCTAGAGGGGTGGGACAGGGAGGGTGGGAGGGAGACGCAAGAGGGAGGAGATACGGTGATATATGTATACGTATAGCTGATTCACTTTGTTATACAGCAGCAACTAACACACCATTGTAAAGCAATTATACTCCAAGAAAGATGTTTTTTAAAAAAAAGTCCACAGTATTCCTTAATTTTAGTCTAAATTCTTAATTTATCTTGTCTGCATTTATATTTATCTCTAAAAATTGGCACATTATTAGAAGGAATTCAAAACCAAAAACATGTTAATATTTAAAATACCTCATTGGATAGAGAATTCATTCCCCATAGGAGTAAACATGGAAAGATATCCAGAGGAGACAAAGCCAAAGAATTGAAAAGGAAAAAAAGAACCTTTAGTTAAACCACTTTCCCAACTTTATTTTGATTTCTTTTAGCTTTCAAAAGCAGATTAATATGGAAAAATAAAGCACAAGGCTGGAGAAAAGAGCCACAATTTTTCTTCTTCAGTGTCAAAGAAATAGCTTTCCCTGCTCCTACTAAATTGGAACTAAGCTCATAAGGTTGAAAATAAATGACTAATTTCTTGGGAAATAACCTTAAGTGAAAGATTCTTTTGGCCCAATGATTGCTTTTCTTAAACTCCAGTTGACTTAACCTCATTCTCAAGGCCTCTTCTGCCCTCCCTTCCATCACACCCTACTGGTATCAAGTGTACCTAAAAGGCGGTCTTAGCACTTGCTACCCATCTCGGGAATGTTTTCCTTCTCTGATACAATTTGTGGGCAGGAATAAGTCAAAAGTGTGCTTCCTTCATTTCTTTTACAAACTTCTCTCTGACGTCTAAGATCTTTAAAAATGGGACCTAAAAAATATTACCACAAAATTTCACAAAGTAATGTTTCTACCAACTTTGAAAAAAACTGTGATAACCCTCTAAAAAGTTTTAATACATAACTAACGTTAATTTTCATCTTCTCGTTTTGCTAAAATTGTATAAAATGATACTTCTTAGTCTCATCTATATAAGAACTTCAAATTTCAGTGAAAGAAATGGAATGAGTTTTATAACAGAATGATCCTTCTTCCCCTTCTGGCAAAGACCATGTTCATTTCAGAGCCCATCTTGCATTATTTTTACCAAGTTAGCTGTTCAGAACTGCAGGGTTGGCTCTAAGCATGGTATCTAGGCCAGAGATTAAATTAAAAAATTTTTTCAGCAGTGGAACTCTTTTCCTTTCTTTCTTTAAAAAAAAAAATTTACCAAGTATTTATCACTATGAATTGATGTAAGAATTAACAATATAAAATCTCATTTCCAGGCATAAGCATATTCAGAAGCAAAATTTACACACATTTATCATAAAATAGTAAGTAGCAAAAGAAATATAATTTTATTAATCCTGGAGCTACCTTGCAATATTAATAAGAATATTAAGGACTGAAAGCTAATAGTACAAATTGGAATGATGAAATATGTCCCTACCAAATGCAGATGCATTTCTTATATCAGGTATATTTCCTCTAATTTTTATTAGCAGTGTCCTGAGTTGGAAGAACGTTCAAGTTAATGTCTAGATGTACTATGTAAAAGTAATACCTATATAATTTTTTGAAAACTGTTTCAATTTAAGTGGAAGCATTCCTTAGCTATGCAGTGATTCTTAGCATCTTTCTTTTAAATGTAGTTCTCAAAAATGGATAAATCCATTAAACTCTGAAAAGTTTTGATATATTTTCTTGCACATCTGAAATTGGTCATCAAACTTTATATGATTTGGTAATTTCTTTCTTAATACATAAATTCATATAATCTTTCTAAAGTTCTAGGAAGACTTAGCAATAGGAAGTCCCAGAAACTTTTAAAGAGCGGACGAACTCTTTTCCTTTCTTCCCCCAAACAAAAAACTCAACTCCTCTATGAAATTCACATAGATACATGAACATCGTGTGTAAGGCAAAACGGAAGGTCGGAAGGGAAAGCAGAGCATGGGTCCCTAGAGCTCTGCCTGTCCTTCTCGTCCCCCATACGGACCCTCAGGGGCTGTCTCCAGTTTTGTGATACACAGCAAACCACTCATCTTCATAACCTTTGACCCCCTCACCTCTTCATTTCCGTTCTCACAACAGATCAGCTCCCTTTGCTGCTCCTTCCACACAGGTCTCTGGCCACACTCACTCCTCCAACAATTGACCCACGATCCTAAAAACTGCCGTTCCCTCAGTTTCGATAGAGTCTCAGCTAGACATTCGGAAAGGAACAGTTTAAACACATTCCTGCTCAGTTTTAAATGAGTGATAGCTTTGCTTATGCTTCCTGGATCTCAAAATTTGTGTTTTTAGGCTAAATCTTGAGCTTACAGAATTTCAAATTATACACCAAAGTGATACATCTTAGGCAGCACGTTAGGATTCAGGAAGTTCTTCCTTAGGATTTAGGAAGGTCTTTGGGGCCCCCTGACATGATACGTGTGGAACATTGTTTCTGTGTGACCTACTTCAGAATCCTCCTGAGGGAGCTGGATGAATCATATTCCTGGGCCTGTTCCAGGACCAACCCAGAGCTCCTGGTCAAACACGTTAATAAAGTCATCCTTCCAATCTTACTGTGTCAGTTTGGATCCGAGGTACTGAAGTAGTTTATTGTGTCCATACTTATTTTGTGTTAATCTAGCTTTCTTCAACGTGTATCTTACACTTGCAAGATTTACACTTCGGGCAAGATTTTCCTTTTAAATTAACATCTTCTCTATCACATCTCTTTGGATGTGATGAGCACAGGTGGGCAGGTCTTTGTTTCCTTGTCTACCGGGAAAAGATGTTGCTGGTCACCTGCGATGTCATGTGAAAGGCACCACGAGGAAGTGACGGTCCAGCCCTCGAGGCGGGTAGAGGGTGAGGAGTGAGGCATGCGGCGGGCAGCCCAGGGCACAGCCCTCCCTCCGTCTCGGGCCAGAGGACCCAGCTTTCTGGGTTGTTACAAGCCCCGTGTCCCCAGACTCAAGGAACAGGTGGGGGGGGGGGGGAGGCCTCGCTCCCTTTTCACAAAGCAAAGCCTAGGCAGGACACAAGCTAGAGCTCAGGCAGGCTTTGCTCAGTTCATCACCACCCAACCTCCACCAGAAATGACGTTCCCCACCCCCTCCACCATTATGCATCCAGGGGAGGCAGGGAGGGTGGGGATCCCGCAAGACGGAAGGGGATGGTAAAGACGATGAGCAACGTTTCAAGCAGCGGTTAGTGCCGACCGCGCATGCGACACCATGAAAGTGCCTTGTATATACTAGTGCACTTAATGCTCCCGACAAACCCAGAGTTGTGGATTATTGATTTCCTAGTGTTACAGATGAGGAAACTGCAGCATGGAGAGACCGAGTCACTTGCCCAAAGTCACAGAGCTTGGGAAAGCCAGGATTTGAACGGAAGCTCTAGGTCCCATGCTCTCACCCATCACGAACACAGCCGCCCTTTTGTCAGAAGTGTGCATGCAGAAGGAGCCGGTCTGGCCCGGACCCTGGGCCCCTGGCGCTGCATCCCCTCAGGCCATCACGCCCACGCCCAGTGCCGAAATCTGCGGCCACAGTCAACTGGCTCCACTTGCAATGATTCCACTCCAAGGGGCCTCTGTTTCTGCAAATGCTCCCTGTGGGTCCGCTGCAGACCAAGTGCAAGCTGTGGGGAGTGGGCCCCGGCCGGGACTGACCTGTTAGACATTTATCTCCACCAGTGGTGCACCACTGCCCCTGCACCATTTTGGACTTGCAGCCCAGCACACTCAGAGCTTCTCCTGAAGGCTGAATCCCTTCCTTTCTCTGTGTATCCTCAGAGGTTATGCCAATCAACACCATTCTGAAGTTAAGATGCTCTGCATGTTTCAGCTCCAGCAACAAACAAGGCTGAGAAGGTTTTGAAATCACTCGTCTGACCCGTCCACTCATTCCCACTCATACCCCTTTTTAAATCCCTTTTTAAATGTACTTGAGTTATTTTTCTCTGGTACAAGATAAACCTTATCAGTCCTTCTTTCCACTCCTTTGGGCACAGTGACTGGATCTCTCTGGTTTAATATTCCTAACAGCTTATATTGTGTTCACAGACTGCACTCTACTATGTATGCTGTTTTTCAAATTGTTCCATAAGATTCTTCCTCGTACTGACCCTGGAAGAGTGTTGCCAAGGAACAGCTGCTTCCTGTCTCTACTCTGTCTCTTGTCCCTGTCCCCATGTCAGGTTGCCTAACCGTAACAAAGCTTACCCCTCCCCGCCCCCGTGTTGTTATGCCTCTCTCTCTCTCTCTCACACACACACACACCCCCCTTTTGAATTGCTTTGGTGTAGAACTTTGTCACAAACGTCCTAGAAATCTACATAATGACCAGTTTGCTCCTTTTGGGGCAATCAAGGAGGCCATAAGTTTATCTGTGAGCACATTTCATGGATTACCCAAATATAGGTAACCAGCAGTGCTAATTTTTCCCCTCCAGCTTTACTGCTTCACACGTAAGGCAAAACGACTTAATGATGCATTTCAAGAGGATGCGTTAAAGTGTGGATCTTACTCTCCGTGAGCCAGTGGGATGTTAAAGCTCTCATGCCTAAAACTGAACATCTCTTTTCAGCCTGTCAGTTTACTCTGACATAGGCGGTTGCTGTGAAAATTATCCTAATGAGCATCAGAGAAATAAATAATAGAAATATTTTTAAAAATTATTTCAGTAAAGTTTGAGGGTATAAGAAGAAAGTGTCGGTGCAAAATGGCTTTGCCAGCTTGGCAGTGGCAGGTGGAGTCTGTGATGAAATTTTTACCTTAAATGCAACAGACTAGCTTTCTCCATTGCCCAGCCATGCTTTGTGCAGTTTTTTACGTACCACAAAATACATAATAGAGGGCAGTTAAATTCACTCCGAACCCCCAGCTACATGACCATGACATATTTGGAGGTGACTCAGGTTCATTCCCAAACATGGTGCAACGACTTCTAAATTTACAGTCTGATTTCCTGCTGCCAGTTATGACTGCCAAATGCTTCTGACAGTGCGGCCAGTTTGTGGTGTCCCTAAAAATCATCAGCAATTTGAAAACATTAGCACCCAGCAATAGTCATACTTTGCAATGATTGCCTGTATTTATCACCTCACTTTTCCAGGGTACAAACTGAAAAAAAAAAAAAAATCAAAGAGAAAAATTAAACTTCTCTAGCAGCGGGGAAAATATAGAGTTGAAAACCAACTGCATCAGAGGAACTCAGCCCTTTTCTATATTGTTCACAACTTAAACAGTTTGAGCTCTGTGGCTGTGTAGAAGAAAAATATTGTAACATGTTTCCCTCTGTCAAATACTTTTTATTTGGTCTTCACATTTGCAGGATATTTTGATATTTGGATATTCTGTTATGTGGCAGGACTGAAAATGGGGAGAGGTTCATTGCTTCATTCGACAAATATTTACTATGTTCTGCTTCGTGGCACGAACTGTGCCTGGGAGTCCGAACTGGACGAGACAGGCATGGCTTCTGTCGTCAGGAGCCACAGCCTCCTGAAACCAACAATTCCATCATGACAAGGGGAAGAAGAGACACACAAGTCTTAGGAGCGCACAGACGGGGGCAGGGCTAGAAGCAGACCTTCCCGAGGAAGAAGAGTGCATCTGAAACCTGAAGGACGGACGTGGACAACACAGTGTGGTGCGGGGATCTGAGTGGCACCGAGGCAGAGGAGGAGCGGTGGGACACCTGACAGGGACCTGCCGAGCGCAGAGGTGGCCGGCCCCTCACCCCCGCCCTGCTCTCCACTCACACATCCTGGCTGGTGGCCGGCCCCGGGGAGCAGGCTTTACTTCACACAAAAGGAGACAATGTTTGCCACCAAGCCATGTCCCATGAGTGTATTCACTGGAGTCCAGGACAACCAGTTTTCACACAAAGACCCTCAAACCCTACCCCTAACCCTTACTCAAATGTAGTGGTTTAAACAACCTAGAAGTCTATCTTCCCTTGTGTAACGCTGCAGACGGTCCAGGGCTGGCAGCACGGCCCTGCCATCCTCAACGTGTTGGCTAAACTCAGTCCAAAGCTGCCCCAGTGGCCTCTACCCCTCAGCCTTCGAGTTAGGAGAGGGACCCAGGATACGCCTGCATCCTTGACGGGGGGCAAGAAACAAAGTTGCCCACATCACTGCTTCACACGTCCCATCCCGCAGAACGTAGCCCCGTGGGCACAGCGAGAGTCAGGGGAGGCTGAGAACCGCACTCTGTGCTGTGCTGAAACCGTCCTTAGCCGTCCGTGCCACAAGGTAGGCTGGGGGAGGGGCCAGATGGTGGCAGAGAGGCAGGCAGGACTCGGGTTCTGGGATTAAGCAAGGTCTCGCTCAAAGCACAGGAAAGCACGTTAGTGTTGTAGAAGGTGCAAGGGCAGATTGAGGAGAATTTGCTCGCAGAAAAGGCTGGATCAGGGTGGACACAAGACAAGGCTTCCCAGTGAGTCTCCCATTTAATTATCCAGACAACCCCAATTCTGCATTCAGAGGACACACAGCTGAGTCATAGGGCCTCTGAAGAAATTGCCTGAGAGCTTATGTCTCCACAGAAAGGTTCTGGTGGCTATAGACAGAAACCCGGAGTATCCTGTATTATTCAGCGTTCCTCCGCAGTGACCCTCGGATGTGCTCGGAGTTTACGACGGTCACAGGTCCCAACGAAGCACACAGCCTGGGGTGCAGAGGTGGGCGCACCAGCACAGTCACAGATGTAGATACGAGTGTGGCCTGCGCCCTGGCCAAGTCGCAGGAGGACCGAGCCACTCTCGAGGGTGGCACGGACCTGCCAGCAGCCCCTCTGCGGAGCGTCAGATCCTGCCAAGGATGCAGGGCCCAGCCACATGGCGCTCAGCCCCTCAGGAGAACTGCTGCTGGAAGCCAGCACCTCAGATTCTTGTCTACACTGAAAACGTGGAGGCCGAGGCCTTGAGCGCTGCTGTCTGAGTCGGTTCAGTGCACGGAAAGGGGACTTGGCTCCAGGGAGGGGCACTTTAGAAAGACGCCTACCCCACACTCACAGCATCCCCCCGGCCTGGCAGGACTCTGCTCCTGCTGAAAACAGCTGCTGCATTTGGATACACCCCCGCCAGTCAGCCTCTGTATATATATGAATGTCTCTCCATACATTTCATTCATTCTTCTCCTCTCATCCTCTTCGTGTTATCATCCTTTAGAAGTGGTGAAGACACAGCTAGGGAAGCTGGGTGGCTTGAAGCTGTACCCACAGCCAGGACTCAAACCCAGGTCTAGTCTGGCACCAGACACAAGCTCATTTCTCTGTACCCTGTGTCATTTATTTAATGAGTAGGTTTCTCCCTCAGATTTATCCATTTTCTAAATTGCATTAATGAAGTAACTTTGGGATCTCTGTCTAAATTATACTTACGTGTATTATATTATGTACCTATGCCACCTAAAATGATTTCAAAACCTACCTAAATTTGCATACAAATCACTGGCTATATCCTATGAAAAGTACAGCAGAAAATTCTGATGTTCTTTCTCATTCTTGCAGAATGGCTGTGGTAGCCTGAGTGCCTGCATGCTGTCAGGAGCCTTGTCTTCATGGCTCACTACCGAACCATTCCTTTTATGACAGCACATCACTTCTCTTAGGATTTCAATGAATATGAAAAATTTGGGTAAGCCATACTAGTGGTTTTGATTTAATTATTAATGATAAGGGTTATCAATGGATTGGTAATTAAGTTCTGACTGATCTATTAGTAATTTAATTGAACAGTTAGCAGAGCTAGAGCTTGAAATCGTGCTGAAGCATGGAGGACCAATTTAATAGAAGTCCCACCTAACGAGGATAGTTTCGTGAGTCACGACTCAGCCTGGGGCTTCTTTCACTTAGCCCAGTGTTTCTGAGACCTGTTCGTGCTGTGGCACATGTCACTGGTTTGTTCCTTCTTGTTGCTGAGGAGTATCCATGGTACGAAGGCAACAACCTATGGTTGTTGATCCACTCACCTGTCGAGGGACATTTTGACAGTTTCTATGTTTGGGTGACTGTGAATAATGCTGCTGAGAGTACTCACAGAGAGATCTTTGTGTGTATACACATCGTCGTGCTTCTCTTGGACAGGCACCTGGGAGTGGAGGCGCAAGGCTGTGTGGCATGCTCAACTTTCTGAGAAGCTGGCAGACTGTTTTCCGGGGGTGGGGGGTCTGTATCATTTTGCATTTTTGTCAGCAGTGTGGGAGGCTTCTGGCTCCTCCACATCCTTGTCAGCACTTACTATTGTCAGTCTTCTCAATTTTAGCCGTTCTGATAAGTATGTGGTTGTGTCTCATGAAGTTCTGGTTTGCACTTCCCTGATGGCTAGTGGTACTGAGCATCTTTTCATGTACTTGTGTTTGCCATCCATATATCTCTGCTGAAGCGTCCAGGTATTTTGTGAATTTTTAATTGAGTTGTTTATCTTGAGTTGTAAGAATTCTTTATGTAATCTGAATACTACAAGTCCTTTGTCATATATGTAAAATATATATACATATACATATATATATATATCTATATATATATACACACACACATATACGTACATGGGGACTTGCCCTGGTTTTGCAGAAAAAAGCTGGACCCAGTGTGGCTTCAGTCAGGCTCCTGAGTGCCCCCTTACAGGTCCCAAACAGGCCCACTGTGAGGATTTCCAGGACTTGTACAAGCAAAGCTGAGGGCATATTCTGGCACAAGAAAGATGTATGTCCAGATAGATACAGGATAATTTGTTGTCAACACATAATTTCACTTTAAGCAAGCCAGCAACTTTGTTGCCTCTCCCGGTCACAGGGAGGACACCACATTTCCACCTGTGCTGCCCTCTGACCAGCATGGGCGGCTCTCCCAGACCTGTCTCTAGGTGACCAGCAACACATCTCGGATGAGTGTTTCTACCCTTCTTTGGCAAAGATGACAAGATTCAAAGAGGCTTTCATTTTTACTTCTCTGCATGCAAATTGGAATGAAAAATATTGGGTCAACATTCTGACAAGTGTAGTTTCATTGGCAAGTGACCATCTAAGAAAAAATACCTTAGAAATTTAACTTCACAAAAATTTGATCAGATTTCCCCCCAATCAGAAAATCATGGTCTAGTGAAAACTATCAACATTTCCAGTAGTTGTGTGCACATTTTAAGTTAGCTCTTATGATAAGCAGAGGTATAAATACCAAGCCGCCCATTGTAAAGAGACCCCCTCAAACTGCACGTCAGTTTTCCTTGCTGTAAACGGAGCATTAGGGGTGCTTTTCTGATTTTTTTTCCTCCTCAGGGATTCAAACTTTAAACTTGGGTCATGAAGAATGTTAGCTTAAACTTTAGAAATGTTTTTCTTACTTTTACTCACAGGTAAACAAAGACCTAGAGAATGAAGTGATTGAAAAACTGAAAGCACATTGCAAACCAGGATATTATAAACAAGTCCAGACTTGTTAACCAGAAGCATAAGCCATTGTGTCTGATCACTCCTTAACCACAGAAATCGTTGTTCTAATTTAAATATGCATACACTATAATTATGCTGATTTCAAAAACGTAACTTTTGTTGAGCACCTATACTTTTAAATTTGTGTCCAAAGACATTTCAAAGGGAGACATCTTACACCATGGCAATCAATGGGTTGGAAAATACAGAGATCACACCCTCTATGAACTGAAGAGTTTTGTATTTTTTTAATTAAAAAAGAAAAACAAAAAAAAACCCGATTGATCCTGAAGGAGGTGAAAAAAGGAGCCTCAGAAGGGAATGTTAATGCATGCATAGTTTTGGTACCTTAAAGACTTCAACGTGTTAATTCAAGCACTGTTTACTTTTTGTATATAACAGGATTGCTGTTTTCAAGGGTAAAACAGAAGATATTTTCTGAGCGCCAAAAACCACTTATTCATGAAGTCTGAAATGCCATTATTATTATTAATTCTTATGTCTAGCATCTGTGAATAGCTTCTTATACGAGGAAACTATTTTGGGTCAGCTGGAGGCCAACATAATGAGCTGGCGCCTGCCTTCGTGCACTGAGTCCAGTAGCTGACAATTAAGAAAACGGATTTTTTTCTTTTTTGCTCCCAAGATAAATTTCAGAAAATGGAAACAAACATTTGTTGGTGCTTTTTATAAATTTCCAATGGAAACAATCTATTTCTCACAAGTTTAAAGACTGACAGCACTGTAAGTAACCAAACAATTACAAGAAGCTGCCCGGTGTATTTCTGTGGTTTCAAAAAAGGGCCAAGTCGGAAGGAAAAAACATTCCCAGCATTTTCTGAAGCTAGATAAATACAGAGAAGAAATACAGATGAAACATGGAACTGCTCTCTAGAACCCTGCCAGATTCCTCGACTTTCTGGCAGGCTGACTGAATTTGGCAAACGGAACCAGTAGCAATCTTTTCCATTAAAAGGAGCAGCATATACTTTATTCTACCATACTGTTTGTGCATTTTTGACCCTCCCCAACTGGCTCTCTTTTTTTAGAAGGTGATTATTTCTGCAGAGTTGGCTGCAATTTCATTTATTTGAAACAGATCATTTATCACCACAAAAGCTGTGGGGCAGAGCTACTGTTGAAGGACTCCGACGGACCTACAGCTCGGCAGGAAAAGTGCCTTTTTCTGAGACCAAGAGATGCTTTAACGTGTTCCAAGAGCATCTTATGCCAACCTAGCGCCCTGATAGCCAAACCTATTTAAATTTGAGGAGTCCTGGACTGTACAGTTTAGACAAGATAAACTACCCAGCCCTGTCATTTTCTTTTATTTGTGATCAGAAAAACTGTAATGTACCCTGATGTTTCTAATTTTGGTGACATGATTAAGTTAAGAGAAAGACTAATTCTCCAGCCTCGAATCTGAATTCTGTGGACTCCAACACCCCTTAACCCTAAATTTTTTCTTATCTGGCAGTGATTCTATTGTAAAGTTATTAGGATATATGAGTAACAAGCTCTAAAAATGTCAAGGTCATGGTTTCTGGCTTCACCCAACTCAGGAAAGGAGGTTCACACCTGAGAGGTCTTTCACGCTCTCAGATGGAAATGACTTTTTGTTTTTACCTTTCACTGATTTCCTCTAAACTAAATGAAAATTTAAAAACATTAGTGTGTTCCCCTTTTGCTGTGAAGTTTTTGAACACAACATGATGGACAGGTGTTTGGTTTCTAAACGGCCAAAAATTCAAGCAGTCTTTCTATAGGTGACAGTGATTTGGATATATTATTGTTCTGATGTTATCTGCCATCTTGTGCATCTTTCTTAATCATAAAGTAGCAGCTAATTTAAAGCAAAGGAAAAGCATTAGCTTGGTGTGAGTGCCAGATAAACCCTGTGGTTTCAATTTACAGTTTGGAGCCATCAGTGACAGATATAAAAATAAGAATCTGTAATTTGCCAAGTTTAAAATCCCAAAACCAACATGTGAATGCTTCACAGGTTTATATGTGCATAAAATGAAGACTGTTTTGCATAGGTTTTTAAATGGTGAAGGAGTGTCTTTTCTTAAACTTAGGTTGACAGTTTAATAGTTTAATCACAAAGTATCTGACAAAAAAAGATCCAAAAGTTACTGTTCAAATTTCAGAATGCTAAATCCATACCAGCAGTTGGCAGTAGCTCGATCTGGAACATTTTCAAGAAAAATTATAAATAATTACCGCTCACATTTTATAATTTACATCCATTTAACTCACAGAGCTTGCCCTGTGAAAGAGTTCTTTAATAAAAATAAAATAATAATAATAAATAAAGCTGGCCAAAGCTGTTAGCAGGAATTTATAATTTTAACAAACAAGGCACAGCATTTTAGAAGTGTTGGGTAAAATGCCCTCTATACATAGTCTTTGAAAGTCTTGCCATGATAATGTCATAACAAAAGTATATATAACTCTGAACACCGCCAATAATAACATGATAATACAGTGAATGCCCACTGAGCCAACAACTTCTCATGTTAGTTGGTCCAGAAATCTAAATCATGGCTTGACACATTCGTGTGTACCTTACACCATCTTCCCAGCTCACCAGGAATGCCCTGAACTGTCCCTATCCCTCACCCCCAGGGGCCGCCTTGGGAGCCATTTGTTAAGATACCACACTGTTTTCTTGTCCACAGTTGATTGGACTAAGGGTGGGTACTTTTCCCAAACTGAGCCAGTCAGATTCCTTTCCCTGAGATTTTTGAATTGAAAGTGAAAATACTATGTGACCTCCCTGGGTGACTGGAGAGGAAACCTAGCACAAACAGTGGAGACACACGTGGAGAAACACAGCCAGCTCACAGAGAAAGAATAAAATGAAACAGATACAGAAAGGAAGTGAGATGACAGATGAAAGAAAAGATTCTGAAAAGCGTCTTTAGCTGGTCCTTCCTCCAGCGTCTTCCTAGGACGCTGCTGTTTTCCGGCCCATGAGCTGTCAAACGCCCGCAGATCCCCTTTGCTGCCTTAGCTTATTTGAGTTGTGTTACTTGTAATTTACTGAATCCTACTGGGTCCTGCATTCTGGCTGTGGGACACGGGGCACATCACTGAGGCTGCTGAACTAAAGCTTCTCAATCTTTAAAATGGGGACAGTAATGCCTGTGTCACAGGGTGACTGTGAATACAGTGAGAGCACCTAGCCCAGCAGAAAACACTAAGTAATTGGTTTCTGTTTTAAGAAGAGATTATGCTGTAATATACATTTTATAAAAATATATACAGTCATTCATATTAACTAAGTGTTAGTCTAAGAAAAGCACTGCAATCTCATATTATTGTCTAATAGTCTAATATTTGCTAACTTTTTATTTAAGGGGTGACTCCAAATTATTTGGTGAAGTTTAAAATGAAAATGGGAAAAATAAATGCTGGAGAGGGTGTGGAGAAAAGGGAACCCTCTTGCACTGTTAGTGGGAATGTAAATTGATACAGCCACGACGGAGAACAGTATGCAGGTTCCTTAAAAAACTAATAGAACTACCATATGATCCAGCAATCCCACTACTGGGCATATACCTGGAGAAAACCATAGTTCAAAAAGAATCATGTACCACAATGTTCATTGCAGCACTGTTTACAATAACCAGGACATGGAAGCAACCTAAGTGTCCATCGACAGATGAATGGATAAAGAAGATGCGGCACATATATACAATGGAATATTACTCAGCCATAAAAAGAAATGAAATTGAGTTATTTGTAGTGAGGTGGATGGACCTAGAGTCTGTCATACAGAGTGAAGTAAGTCAGAAAAAGAAAAACAAATACCGTATGCTAACTCATATATATGGAATCTAAAAAAAAAAATGTTCTGAAGAACGTAGGGGCAGAACAGGAATAAAGATGCAGACATAGAGAATGGACTTGAGGACATGGGGAGGAGGAAGGGTAAGCTGGGACGAAGTGAGAGAGTGGCATGGACATACATACACTACCAAATGTAAAACAGATAGCTAGTGGGAAGCAGCCGCATAGCACAGCGAGATCAGCTCGGTGCTTTGTGACCACCTAGAGGAGTGGGTTAGGGAGGGTGGGAGGGAGACGCAAGAGGGAGGGGATATGGGGATATATGTATACGTATAGCTGATTCACTTTGTTATACAGCAGAAATTAACACACCATTGTAAAGCAATTATACTCCAATAAAGATGTTTTATAAATAAATAAATAAACAAAGAAAAAAGATAGAATGAAGGCCAGGGACCTTGAAATCATATTTTTAAGAAAGGAAAAAATCAAGCATTTGCCGCGTGATACAGTTAATTTGTAACTGTGTTCACTGAGGCCCAATTTCTGGAACATATGTATTAGCTATAAGCTATCATAAATCTCTCCTGGAAGTGAATTATTTGACTTGTAAACACCATTTCTCTGAGACCTACTGTAAGACCCAGTCATGAGGTGTTAAAAGATTTTGAACATTATATTCTGGTTGAGTTTTTTCAAAATCAGTCAGTGACTCTTGGACTTTCTTTGCCAGCACTAGCTAACACATCTATGCAAAATGCCCTTGTGAATTACTGTAATCAGACTTTCATAAAGGCCAAAACTTCCAAAACACTTTAGATTAAAAACTTAGCAGTCAAACTGTACATAAGCAGGTGTACATATTATATATATGCGCGTACTTTCTGTGTATTCAAGTTAAGGCCATTATGAAATGCAGTATGACGTACTGGCGGATCCTCAGAGATCAGAATTCAAGCCCTTTAATGCACTGCTTTACCCTAGGTAATGGGCTTAATCTTTCTGAGCCTCTCTTTCCTCAGCTGTAAACATGGCAATAATGGCAATAATGCTGAGTATCTTATAGGATTGCTGTGAAGAATAAATGTGATATTTGGTTAAAAAATAAAATGAAAATGGGCTGTGAGCAACTGTTATCACTATGATTATTTCCCTCTTTATAGTAGGGGAAAAAAGGTTTGTGAATGCACCCCTAATTCTTCCTGTTCCCTTAATCTCTCATCCAACCTGTAGCCAAGTCCTGTTTTGGCCACCATGTTCTTGGGCACTGACTGCTTACCAGCCCCTAGAGGGCTTTTTGCTTCCACTCTTTCTGACCCACTTTCTACACCCCTCCAAGACAGATCTTCTAAAAACACAAATGGGATCATGTCAGTGTTCTAATTAAACATTTTTAATGGCTTCTCAATACACTAGAATAAAACCCCAATTCCTTTCTGTGTCCTGGCAGTCCCCACGTAGTCCAGCCCCATCCAGCTCTCCAAACACATCTTGTGTCACTCTCCCTTCCCCCACTCGGCCTCAGCCACCTGCTCTTCTTGCAGGTCCTTGGACACGCTAAGCACATTCCCACCTTATGTCCTCTGCACATCCTTGCTGTCTGTAAACTCTTCTCTCTTCATCCTGCATATCTTAGTTTAGATGCACCTGCTCCAGGATGCTTTCTCTGACTTTCTGGTCTCAAGTAGGTTATCCCTCTACTACTCTTCATTTAACCCTATTTGTTTCCTTCAGAGCATCAGCACACTGGTAATTATTTTGTCCATTTACTTGTTGATGGCCAGGTCCTTCCTATAGTGCCTAAGAGGCGTATGGAACTCTTGGCGCCACCCTCTCCTCGCGAATTCTGGGAGTGGTGAGTAGAAGGCCAGGTCCTGCCTATGTGCAGAAGCTGTATACTCTATCTTTATTCTATTCCTCTGAAAAAAGGGGTACCCCTTCAAAGGTGGAGTCATTTCCTAAATCAGCACTAACCATACGTGGTCATTCTTGACTACACTTTGTAAGAGGTTTGCCTCCAATTAGCAATGCATATTTTCCTCTGATTTCAGTAAATTAACAACCAATATATCAGGACGAAGTAGGATGGAATCACCTCTTCTCACAAATAGTTATCAATCTTCTACCATTTGAAGGATTAATTTGTTAAAAGGAGAATTCAAAAGCATATAAAATTATCTTTTAAAAGATTCTATAAAACCATGGACCATTTCCAGACAGATTAACTTCAAGTAGAAATCAATTTCTCACAGTAAAATCTTTAAATAAATGTTAAATGATAAACTGAAAGGGAAAGTCAGATAACTGATTAGAATTCTGAATAAAAATATTTATCCAAGTTTTATATTTGAACTTTCATCTGGCATGATATCAATGGAGTAAAAGTAATCACTTAATAATAATTATAAAACCAATTATACATATACTCTTTGAGCCAGCATTTCTTCTCCTCAGCATACACTCAATCAGTGCTGTGTCCACCAAAAAATCATGTCAAGGATGCTCACAGAAGCACCATTTGTAATAGAGCCAACTCATTTTCACGCTAATAGGTAGAGGATTCTTTAAAAAATGTTTCATGTTCAAATTATCCATTCACAAGTTTTTCAGAAGTTGGATAAATACTGTATAATTTGTAACTAAATGTCTGAAATTATATATAAAATAATATATATTCCCTAGAATAAATTAGAAACTGGTATCTAAAATAAATTAGAAAACCATTTCTG
Organism: Tursiops truncatus; assembly: GCF_011762595.2. Taxonomy (NCBI): domain Eukaryota; kingdom Metazoa; phylum Chordata; class Mammalia; order Artiodactyla; family Delphinidae; genus Tursiops; species Tursiops truncatus. Next base: position 176,034,528 of record NC_047035.1, on the reverse strand, counting down.
GAATAAATTAGAAACTAGTGTCATAGTTAAAAAAAAATAGGCTGAAGCCACTTGTGGAGTATAAAGTCTTAAAAATAAAATAGAAACAGCCTATCTGCACACAAATCTGTGCGTGAAAATCCTGAGGGTTAGGAAAAGATTCAGCTGAATAAATAATAATAATAATTTGTCTCCTTGGAAACCACTGCAGTGGATGAATACCATTATAGCAGTGCGTGCTGTGGTGTGCTACCCAGTGTGACTGAGTGGAAAAGTAACTGACTGGGTGATGGGAAGTGGCTCTCCATATATATGGTTACTTGAGAGGTTAACTATAAACCTTAGCATTTAAACTTAATAAATTAATTAAGAATACTAGTAGGCTAAATGTGGACTAGTTCATCCAATTCCAGGATATTAAGGCAAAAGGGTGTCCTTTTCAACTATGGTGTTAGCAACGTTAGGGAAAATAAAAGGCTGCTTTATACTGAGAGTAGAAGAGTTAACGATTTTCTTGTTTAAAGGGGGGTTGGGGATAAATAGGTGAAATACCTAAGAAGGGCTTAGAAAAGTTATAGTGACCACACGTTCTGATCCCAAGTCAGGAATTTTAGCAATTTATATAAAAAGTTTTATAATCGCATAAAAATTACACCTAAGTCAAGTTTTAGAAAACGTTTAAACTATATCAAATTTGAATAGCTAGTAAAGGCAGCCAATCTGCAAGGCTGCAGGTTCCTTTTTCTAAGTTTGCTGGAGAGGGTGCGCCTTATCCAGCGCTTCTCAAACTTTACCGTGGATGTGAATCATCTGGGAATCTTGTTAAAATGCAGACTCTGATCCCGTAGGTCTGGTATAGGGTCTGAGGTGGTGCATTTCTAACCAGCACCTCTGTGCTGCTCTGTGTCTGGGACCACACTTTGAATAGCAAGCCCTCGGTCCTCACGGCGCCGGGAGAGGCCCCAGACCAGTTGCCTCCAGGCCACAAATAGCTTTGTCCATTAACAAACACTGAATGTTTTCCTGATGACAGGAAAAAAGTTTAGGAAGCACTATTCTATAGGACAATCATACAGCATATACTTTGATATCCTTTCAAAGGCAATTAAATTAACTGGATTGGCCAAGGGTCTGGCATACTGCGTCAGACCTTATATTCCTAGTTTCAAAGCTTATAGCTTTGAAGATAGTATTTTAAAGTAGGTAACAAATAAATTCAGGCCTCTCTCAGTTAGAGGAAATTATATTTTTATAGTATTAGCAGAAAGTCCTCCTGGTCTTGTCTTTGATTAGGAGCAAATGAAGTGTCCTAGGCAGACCGCCTTCACTTGCAGAGGTACCGCCAAGCAGAGCACCACAACTGCCTGCACCCTAATTCCATACGGACTAGAGCCACACTCTTCCTGCTCAGCGTGATGCCACACGCCGCTGCATTCCAAGTGCACAATCAGTATTTGTCGGGTGGGTTAAGCTTCCATGCAATGGATTCATCACCATCAGGTTTCTCTAACCTTTTTCTTTGAACAGGTTGACTTTTGAGCATCAGAGGATGACAAATGTCAGTGATGGTCTGGCACCCTTGCCATTGAAACTCATGTGGATCAGTGGTCCTCAAACTTCCCCATCACCTTAGGAACTTGGTTAAAACACAGTTTCCTGGTATTGCTCACGGAGACTCCGTGTCAGTCGATTTAGGGTGTGGCCAAGCAATGTACGTGTTTCTCAACAAGCCCCATATTGCTTCGAGACAAGTAGACTGTGGACCATGCTTTGGGAAAGACTGCTGTAATGGACCACAGTGCACTCGCGTGGCCCAGGAGTAACTGGTGGGGTTGCTCCCTGATACTCAGGATATTGGGTGAGGAGATAGGAGAGTTCTGACTCATAAGAAGTCATATGACTTTAAGAACGGACACTCTTATTCATGATATACTAAGAGGCCTGAGACTTTTGTCCCAAATTTCCAGGTTAAGCTTAGATTTTCAATTTAATTTTTTTGATTAGGGATTTCTCCTTTTATAATGTCATAATTAGTGGTATTTATAATAATACCTAGAAGTATGCCCCTTGGCGGTAGGAGATGTTTTTAAAAGTAAAAATAATATAAAGATCTTGGACTTTCGGAATATAGCTCATGTAGACCTAAAAACTTGCTATAGATTAGTGAAAAGGTTTAAATTTAGCCCCAAACTTAATGGAACTGTATTTTATTTCCAATTTTCTTAATTCTAAAAATGTCAAGTATACACATACACACACACGGAGCATAAAATGCCATTCATATTAGCTAAATTAAGCAATATTAACCAATATTACCTTTGGAAAATACAGCTACCCTTGTTAAAATCTGTGTAAAGATTAGCAAAGTAATTTTTTAATCACAAAATCATCTGGTTTTAACTTTATATACTATAACTCTTTCTAGTAATAATGTTTAATTGGGATACATTAAGAATATGCAAGAGCTTCCAGGGCAGTACGAGAGGCTGGAAAATCATGAAGACGAAGGAGGAAAGTACAGCACTGGGGACATAATTCAAGAGAGGGTGTGAGGGCTGTGACCGGAGGGATGGGCGCCAGTCCACCACAAGACAAGCGTGCCCTCTGCCACATCCCGGTCCTGTCTGTGTGTCCCAGACACGGACTCTGCCTCGTAGAGCAGCTCCGCAGCCCTTCAGCACAGGCGCCCACGCCCATGTGTGCCCAGGGGACTTCAGCTCGACCTTGCAATGGGAGTGAAGAGAACAGACCCTGGAACCAGATTTCTTGGGTCCTTTCCTTATGACCTGGATGATTTGGGGCAAGTTACTTAACCTCTGTGAGACCCCATTTCTTCATCTGTAAAATGGAGAAAATGACAATTCCCATCTCATTGGATAATGGAGAAGATTGAATGAAAGAATATACGTTAATGTGCTTTTAGAATAGAATCTGCACATAAGAAGCTGAATAAATGAAAACGATATTACTTTCATTATTATCTAGCACTTTTCTTTACATGCAGCTGTCTTTTTCATCTTTTCTCACCTTTAGCTTTCAAGAAGGGGGGGATTCGTTTTGCTCAGGGTTGGGTGGGAGTGAGGTAGCAGAAGCAGGGTGGATTCGCTCCAGTGAAGCAGAGCTGGCATGGAAGAACAGTGAACATTTTAGAAGACCACTGAATCACCTCACGGGCAAAGGCATTGCCCAGAGCTCTCCAAGGAAAACTGAGACTAAAAAAAAGTTATTTTTAAGAGTCATTCTCACATCAGATTTTTATATGCACTTAACTTGTCAGAGTACAAAGAATTAAGATTAGAATTCGTAATTCCTGCTGGAGAGATTCTTGGTTTGTAAACCTTTCTATCAAAGAAAAGCAAAAGCGCTAAATAAATACAAGGATGGCCCCTAGTGGGCTTCATAAACAACTACTGAAGGGCAGCACGGCCTAGTGCAGTAATTTCCAATTCTTTTTAAAGCAGCCAAAAGCTTCTTGAAGCAATTTCATGTATAATTTCGATACACAAAATGGACAAAATAACCACTGTAACTGAAGTAGGTGACTCCAGTGACTACTCCCTGCCCCCCTTCCCCAGGGCCTTGAGTACTAGGCGCTGATCGCTCCCTGGGGGAAACCCTAAGGGTCCAGGAGACGCGGTTTGGAATTCACTCATCTAGTGGAAACAGCACTAAACTATACATCACAATCATAAATGATGTTATGCCCTGTAATGACTGTGTGGTTTTAGGAACTTCACCTACCTGACCCTTTGTTTCCTCATCTGCAAAATGTGTGTTTAAAATGGATAACTCACCTCTACCAGCTATCACTTTCCATGAATTTATTATATAAGAGAAAATCTAAAAGGGAAATAAGAACTCTGCTTCATGCCAAGATACGGTAACAGACACTGAACATACCTTCCTGCCTCAAGTAATTTAAGAATAGAAAAAAGTAAAAAAACAATGGCTTTCAAGTCATCGGACATCAGACAACAAACAAAGCACAGTGATCACTGAGAAAAGGAAAACAAAAACGGTTAGCCCTAAGGGTGTCCCAGCCTGCTGCCTGGAGAAAGTCTGCTGCCTGGGGAGAGTTTACAGGTTGCAGTGCAGGAAGAGAGAACCCACGCAAAGCGTGGCCATCTCCCTGAGGTGGGAGCCAGAGCTGGGAGTCTGGGGGACATGATGACTAGAGTCCTCCGGGAACATTACTGGAGAGGAGGGGGCAGACTTCTGGAGACCTGCATCAGTGCCCCTGGATCTCCAGTACTGACCATCACCTGTGTGTAAGGAGCCTACTTGAGGACAGGAAAAGGACACCTGAAAGATGGAACAATCCCTGGAGGTCACACACAGGGAGGAATAGTGCCTAAGCCCCCTACTCAGAGTGGAAGACTTCATAATTTACAGGGTGTCAGGTAGAATAAACATAAGGGTCTTGCCTCAGAAGTGGGGAAGAATTAGCCCTACTCTAGTCCTGCCAGCAAAGTGTAAAAGCAAGAACTGAAAAGATCAACTTGTTTCACAGTAACATAACTGCATCCCAGAATGAAACTCAAGAATATTTATGGAAACACACACACACACACACACAAAGATATCCAACACTCAACACAGTAAAATTCACTGTCTGATGTCCAATGATCCATGCAGCAATGATATCAGAACTGTAATTAGAACTGGATTTTGTATGTGCGAGAAGCCAGAGGAAAGAATCACCATGTTAAGTGGGGACATGAGAGATGAATAAAAAGACATAAATTGAATTTTAAGAGGCGAAAATTATAGTATCTGAAATGTAAAACACACTGAGTGCGAATAAAGGGAAATAAAACATTGCAAAAAATTACGCTCCTTGAGGACATGGAAATATCCCAAATTAAAACACAGAGAAGAGAAAGGACTAAAAAAAAACTAACAGCACCTGAGGCAGCTGTGGGAAAACCTGAAGTAGCCCAAATGTCAGTGAAAATGTAGTTTCCAAGTACAGTAGAAAGAGAAGGGGAAAAGGAAAGTATTTGAAGAAATAATGGCTCAAAATTTTCCCAATTTGATGAAAACTATGAGCCCACAGATCCAAGAAGCTCAACAAACCTCAAGCACAAGACACATGAAGAAAACGGCACCAAGGCACGTCATAATCAAGTTGCACAAAATCAGTGAAAATACTGAAGTTTACAAACCAGCCAAAGAAAAAAGACACATGACATACAGGTGAACCAACGTAAAGATGATAGCAGATTCTTCTCAGAAACAATATGAGTGAGAATAAAATGGGGCAACATGTTTAAAGTTCTGAAAGGAAGAAAAAAGTCAATGTAAAATTCTACACCTAGCAAAAACATTTTTCAAAAACAAGGACAAAATAAAGTCTTTTTTAAACGTAACAAAAGTTGGAAGAATTGAAGCCAACATTGCCCTGATAGCAAAACAGAGAAAGATATTATAAGAAAAAAAAATACTATAAAAATGAATATAGATGCAAAACTCTAAGCAAAAATTCAGCAAAGTAAGTTCAACAATGTATGAAAAGGATAATACATCATGACAGAGTGGGTTTACCTCAAGAATGCTGGGTTGGTTTAACATCTGAAAATGAATGTAATTCTCCAGAATAACAAACTAAAAAAGAAAAATCATAAGATTATATCAATAGATATAGAAAAAGCACTTGACAAAACCAGCATCTATTCCTGATAAAAAATTCTCATCAAAGTAGTAATAGAAGAGAACTTCCCTACCCTGATAAAGGTTACCCATGAAAGACCTGTTGCTAACATTAAACTTAATGGTGAAAGACTGAATGCATTACCCTAAGATAAAGAGTAAGACTAAGACATATGCTCTTACTGCTTCTTTCCAACACTGTACAGAGTTTCTGGCCAGTGCAATCAGGAAAGGAAGATAAATAAACGCATCTAAGTTGGAAAAGAAGAAAGTCTTTATTTACAGATGACAGGATTGTTTATGTGAGAGGCTGGCAAACCACAATCTGTCTTTGTATGGCTCACAGAATGAAGAGTGGCTTTTGCATTTTTGTATGGTGGAAAACAACAACAACAATGGCAACAATAAAAGAAAGAAGAATCGGCAACATAGACTATATGCCACCCATAAAGCCTAAAATATTTAGTATCTGACCTTTTACAGAAAATGTTTGCCTACCCCGGTCTATATAGAAAATATGATAGAATCTCCAAAAACCTACTAGAGTAAATAAGTGAGTTTAGCAAGGTTGTAGAATACAACATTAGTAACAAAATCAATCACATTTCTTTATAATAGCAATTAACAATCAGAAATTGAAATTTTAAAAGTACTATTTACAGTAGCATCAAAAAATATTGATTACATAGGGAATAATCTGTATTGATTACATAGAGATTATGTGAAAAACCCATATGATGAACACTACAGAATGTAGCTGAGAGATATGAAATAAGATCTAATTCAATGGAAAAACAGAGCTGGAGGAATCAGGCTCCCTGACTTCAGACTATACTACAAAGCTACAGTAATCAAGACAGTATGGTACTGGCACAAAAACAGAAAGATAGATCAATGGAACAGGATAGAAAGCCCAGAGATAAACCCACGCACATATGGTCACCTTATCTTTGATAAAGGAGGCAGGAATGTACAGTGGAGAAAGGACCGCCTCTTCAATAAGTGGTGCTGGGAAAACTGGACAGGTACATGTAAAAGTATGAGATTAGATCACTCCCTAACACCATACACAAAAATAAGCACAAAATGGATTAAAGACCTAAATGTAAGGCCAGACACTATAAAACTCTTAGAGGAAAACATAGGCAGAACACTCTATGACATAAATCACAGCAAGATCCTTTTTGACCCACCTCCTAGAGAAATGGAAATAAAAACAAAAATAAACAAATGGGACCTAATGAAACTTCAAAGCTTTTGCACAGCAAAGGAAGCCATAAACAAGACCAAAAGACATCCCTTAGAATGGGAGAAAATATTTGCAAATGAAGCAACTGACAAAGGATTAATCTCCAAAATTTATAAGCAGCTCATGTAGTTCAATAACAAAAACACAAACAACCCAATCCAAAAATGGGCAGAAGACCTAAATAGACATTTCTCCAAAGAAGATATACAGACTGCCAACAGACACATGAAAGAATGCTCAACTTCATTAATCATTAGAGAAATGCAAATCAAAACTACAATGAGATATCATCTCACACCGGTCAGAATGGCCATCGTCAAAAAATCTAGAAACAATAAATGCTGGAGAGGGTGTGGAGAAAAGGGAACCCTCTTGCACTGCTGGTGGGAATGTGAATCGGTACAGCCACTATGGAGAACAGTATGGAGGTTCCTTAAAAAACTACAAATAGAACTACCATATGACCCAGCAATCCCACTACTGGGCATATACCCTGAGAAAACCATAATTCAAAAAGAGTCATGTACCAAAATGTTCATTGCAGCTCTATTTACAATAGCCCGGAGATGGAAACAACCTAAGTGTCCATCATCGGATGAATGGATAAAGAAGATGTGGCACATATATACAATGGAATATTACTCAGCCATAAAAAGAAACGAAATTGAGCTATTTGTAATGAGGTGGATAGACCTAGAGTCTGTCATACAGAGTGAAGTAAGTCAGAAAGAGAAAGACAAATACCGTATGCTAACACATATATATGGAATTTAAGGGAAAAAAATGTCATGAAGGACCTAGGGGTAAGACAGGAATAAAGACACTGACCTACTAGAGAATGGACTTGAGGATATGGGGAGGGGGAAGGGTAAGCTGTGACAAAGCGAAAGAGAGGCATGGCCATATACACACTACCAAACGTAAGGTAGATAGCTAGTGGGAAGCAGCCGCATAGCACAGGGAGATCAGCTTGGTGCTTTGTGACCACCTGGAGGGGTGGGATAGGGAGGGTGGGAGGGAGGGAGATGCAAGAGAGAAGAGATATGGGAACATATGTATATGTATAACTGATTCACTTTGTTATAAAGCAGAAACTAACACACCATTGTAAAGCAATTATACTGCAATAAAAAAAAAAGATCTAATTCAATGGAAAGATAGTCCTTTTTAATGGGTCAGAAGATTCAATATTGTTAAGATATCAATTTTCCCCAAAAGATCTATAGATTTAATGTCATTCCAATCAAAAATGTTAGGAAGCATTTAATGTAGAGAATGACAAACTGATTTTAAAGTTCATATGGAAATGTAAAAGAACTAGAAGAGCCAAAACAACTTTTAAAAGACAATAAGGTAGGAATACTTATACTAACTTTAAGGCTTATTCATTACAAAGCTACAGTAATTAAGACAGTGTGATATTGGCATAAATATAGACAAACAGAACAAGGGAACAAAACAGATATGTATTCATTGATTTTCTTTCCAAAACTACAAAAGAAATTCAGTGGAGAAAGGACAATCTTTTCAACAAATGATGCCCTTATGCCCCCCCAAATTAGCTTCAATTCCTACCTAGCATAATACACAAAAATTTACTCAAAATGGGTCATAGACTTAAATGTAAAACCAAAAGTTTTAAAACTTCCAGAAGAAAACATAGAAAATCCTTGTGACCATGTGTTAGGCAAATATTTCTTAGATATAGCACCAAAAGCATGATCCATTTTTTAAAAAGATCAGTTGGATTTCATCAAAGTTAAGAATGTCTGCTCTTTAAAAGACACTGTGAAGAGAATAAAAAGACTAGCTACAAAGTGGGAGAAAATATTTGCAAATTATACATCTGGTAAAGAACTTACATCCAGACTATACACAGAACTCTCAAAACTCAATAATAAGGAAACAAATAATGAAATTTTAAGATGGTCAAAAAATTTGAACATTTTCCCAAAGGAGTTATAGAGCTAGCATATAAACACATTAAAAGATGTTCTACATTATTAGTCATTAGGAAAATTGAAATTGAAGTCATGAGATACCATTACACACCTATTAAGATGCCTCAAATAAAAAAGACTGAACACACCAAGTGTGATAAGGGCGCCCCCATACACTGCTGGTGGAAATGCAAAATGGTACGGCCGCTTTGGAGAGCAGAATTGGCAATTTCTTCAAACGTTAATCACACACATACCACATGATCCAGCCACTCACTGGTAGGCATTTACCCAAGAGGAGAGAAAGCGCACGTCCACACAAGACTTGTACATGAATATCCACAGCAGCTTTGTTTGTAATAACCCCAAATGGGAAATAACTCAAAAGTCCATCAACAAGTGAAAGGATAGCCCAATTGTGGTATGTCCATACAATGGAATACTACTCAGCAATAAAAGAGTGAAGACTGACACATGTGAGAACAGAGATGAATATGAAAGCAATTAGGCTGAGTGAAAGAAGCCAAACAAAGAAATCAAGCACATACTGTATGATCCTATTTATGTTAAACTCTAGAAAATGCTGATCTACAAAAACTAATCTATATTGATAGAGAGCAGATCAGTGGTTGCCCCAAGACAGAGAGGGGCAGGCAAGAAGCTTTACCAAGGGGTAGCAGGAAACTTGGTGGGATCATTACATTGATTTGGTAATGATGTCACGTGAGTTTGTGTATGTACAATATATAAATACACGCGTCAAAACTTACCAACTTGTATACTTTAATCATGTGCGTGCATATGTCAGTTACACTTTAATAAAGCTATTATATTTTTAAGTTAAAAAACAAAAATGAAATAAGGAAAACGCTTGGCATATGAATAATATTAAAGTTTAACAGGATAAACTAAAACCTAACTTACTGGAACGCTTAAGTAATCATAAATTTCTTTCTCACTTTAAAGGAAAAGTTCAAATACCGTAACAAGAAAAAAGTCAATCAGAAACAAATCTGTATATGACTCTATGTGTGGTATTGTAATAAATTCAGTGAGGGCTTCCCTGGTGGCGCAGTGGTTGGGAGTCCGCCTGCCGATGCGGGGGATGTGGGTTCGTGCCCCGGTCCGGGAAGATCCCACATGCCGCGGAGCGGCTGGGCCCGTGAGCCATGGCCGCTGAGCCTGTGCGTCCGGAGCCTGTGCTCCGCAACGGGAGAGGCCACAACAGTGAGAGGCCCGCGTACCGCAAAAAAAAAAAAAATTCAGTGATACCTAATAGTCCTAACTAAGTAATTTAATTGCATATCATCAAGTGAACTATCCCCAGCACTCCAGGGAATATCTGAAATGTGAGGAAAGTACTCAAAACCATAAAGTTACATGAAGCGTCTTAATTAACCAAAAATATTATAGTTCAATCAAACATTATGTAGACTTGCATACGGACAATGAGAGCTCCTGAGTGATCTGAGCACCTAAAGTCCACTTACTTGACTCGAAAGCATTAGTGCTATTTTTCTTGCTTCAAAAACCAAGGGGTGTGTGAACTTCTGGGTTCATCTTCCGGTACTGTGGAGGCCACTCTGCATGGTGAGTCTGGGAACAGCCAAGACGACCCTTTCAGCTCTACTCAAATTGAACCCCTCTTCCGTCACTCTGCCACTGCTGGGAGTACTCCAGGTTGCATCTTCCGCAGTCTCTTCAATTTCCTGCCTTCCAGAAAGTTATGGTAGTTTTTACCTGCTTGGTATAGACGTTTGCGAAACAAACCCAATGTCACGAGGGGAAGGGAGTTTCCTGCTTCTTAAAGGTGCTCATCTTCCTTCTGTTTGATCACTTTTTCTGTCCTAGGAAAGGGCTTGTCTTGCTCAGTTTTTCTGCAACTTCTTCTATCACTCGTTCTATCACTTTCCTATGTTACAGTTTTGTTACAATTAGCAAATGACTTTGGAATATCTCCTAGATGTCTCATATTTTCGATACAGTTGCGAACAGCTCTGCTTCCATGTTCGCAAGGTTTTGTAATGACACAGACCCTGGGCTGATACTCTGGAGAAGGAAGTCTGTGTGAAACCATAGAGAGGGTAAGGACTGGATTATTCCTACCCATTGTACACATCAGAGCAGGGGGTTTATTAGTTCCTATAGAAGAGATGCTTGCCGGGAGAGCCTCTACCACAAGGATTATTTTTCATCATAACTGACGGCTTAGCAGTATTCAAACACAAACCCTTTGGAAACCTACTCTTCCTTTGGCTTCTAGGGCTCCTGGTTAACGGGCTGACTTCCTGAGTTTGCTTTGACAGTTCTTCTTCCTGGTTTACATGCTTCGTGAGTAAAAATGTAGACATTTCCCAGGCTTCTCTAAACTCCCAGCCAAAAAAATCTTATCCACCCTCATTCATGGCTTACTACCTCTCCAATGATACTTCCGGAATCTGCCCTCTCTCCTGTCTCTAGCCTATGCTGTGGAACAAGAAAACCACTAACCACCTGCTGAGAACTTGAAATGTGGCCAGTCCAAATTGAGATGTATCGTAAGTGTAAAAACACACACCAGATTTTGAAGATTTAGTACCAAAAAAAGATAATGTAAAGTATTAGTATTTTATTATATTGATTCATGTTGAAATAATATCTTGGGTGTACTGCGTTAAATTAAATATATTACTAAAATTAATTTTACCTGTTTCTTTATCTTTTCTTTAATTGGGGCTACTAGAAAATATAATATTACACATGTGGCTCACATTATATTTCTACTGGATAGCATTGCTCTAGACCTAAAATTCAAACTGACCGTTTAAATGGAACACATTATGACCGATGTAAGGGGATACCTCACTGTGGTTTTGATTTGCATTTCTCTAATGATTAGTGATGTTGAGCATCCTTTCATGTGTTTGTTGGTAATCTGTATATCTTCTTTGGAGAAATGTCTATTTAGGTCTTCTGCCCATTTTTGGATTGGGTTGTTTGGGTTTTTTCTGATATCGAGCTGCATGAGCTGCTTGTAAATTTTGGAGATTAATCCTTTGTCACTTGCTTCATTTGCAAATATTTTCTCCCATTCTGAGGGTTGTCTTTTGGTCTTGTTTATGGTTTCCTTTGCTGTGCAAAAGCTTTGAAGTTTCATTAGGTCCCATTTGTTTATTTTTGTTTTTATTTCCATTTCTCTAGAAGGTGGGTCAGAAAGGATCTTGCTGTGATGTATGTCCTAGAGTGTTCTGCCTATGTTTTCCTCTAAGAGTTTTATAGTGTCTGGCCTTACATTTAGGTCTTTAATCCATTTTGAGTTTATTTTTGTGTATGGTGTTAGGAAGTGTTCTAATTTCATTCTTTTATATGTAGCTGTCCAGTTTTCCCAGCACCACTTATTGAAGAGGCTGTCTTTTCTCCATTGTATATTCTGGCCTCCTTTATCAAAGATAAGGTGACCATATGTGCGTGGGTTTTGATGTAAAACATAAATAAATAAAATTTTAAAAAAATAATAAATAGAACACATTAGAAACTGGACTTAATTTATTCCAGACCCTCAAAACTGCTCCTTCTCTGTTACTACAGAATAAACACCAGTTGGCACTCACAGATACACTGCATAATGTCAGCTGCTACTGTTGAGGAAACTGTACAGGGAAAGAGCTAACTCTAGAATAAATTACTTATGAACAGGGTGACAGGACGACTCTGGTAATTGTCAAAGAACCTGTCCACATTGCTCATGGGCAGCTGCTGCAGGAACGTTTGCAGGACTAGGAAATAACTCTATACAGCTGTGCCTTGGTGTCCAAGGGGGATTGGTCCCAGGACCCCCAAGGATACCAAAATCCACGGATGTTCAAGTCCCTCATATAAAGTGATGTAGTATTTACATATAACCTACACACACTGTCCTGTGTACTTTAATTTTTTACTGAGGTATAGCTGATTTACAATATTATATTAGCTTCAGATTGTGACACAGTGATTCACAATTTTTAAAGATTATACTCCATTATAGTTGTTATAAAATATTGGCTCTATTCTCTGTGCTGTACAGTAGATCCTTGCAGCTTATCTATTTTATACCTAGTAGTCTTGCCACTTTTAAATCCCCACACCTATCTTGCCCCTCCCCCCTTCTTTCTCCCCTCCACTTACCACTAGTGTATTCTCTGTTACCTGTGAGTCTGTTTCTTTTTTGTCATATTCACTGGTTTGTTGCATTTTTCAGATTCCATATATAAGTCATAACATACAGTATTTGTCTTCCTCTGTCTGACTTATTTCACTCAGCATAACGCCTTCCAAGTCCATCCATGTTGTTGCAAATGGCAGAATTTCATTCTTTTTTATGGCTGAGTAGTATTCCACTGTGTGTATATACATTGTGTGTATATATATATATATCACGTCCTCTTATCCATTCATCTGCTGATGGACACTTAGGTTGCATCCATATCTTGGCAATTGCAAATAATGCTGCTATGAACATTGGGGTGCATGTGTCTTTTCAAATTAGTGTTTTCATTTTCTTTATATATATACCCAGGAGTGGAACTGCTGGGTCATACGGTAGTTCTATTTTTAGTTTTTTGAGGAACCCCCATTCTGTTTTCCATAGTGGCTGCACCAATTTACATTCCCACCAACAGTGCCAGAGGGTTCCCTTTTCTCCACACCCTCTCCAGCATTTGATATTTGTGGTCTTTTTGATGACAGCCATTCTGACAGATGTGAGGTGATATCTCATTGTGGGTTTTTTTGGGGTTTTTTTGGGGGGTACGCGGGCCTCTCACTGCTGTGGCCCCTCCTGCTGCGGAGCACAGGCCCCGGACGCGCAGGCCCAGCAGCCATGGCCCACGGGTCCAGCCACTCCACGGCATGTGGGACCCTCCCGGACCGGGGCACGAACCCACGTCCCCTGCCTCGGCCACTGCGCCACCAGGGAAGCCCCTCATTGTGGTTTTGATTTGCATTTCTCTGATGATTAATGATGTTGAGCATCTTTTCATGTGCCTGTTGGCCATTTGTATGTCTTTAAATCATCTCTGGATTATTTATAATACCGAATACAATGTAAATGATATGTAAATAGCTGTAAATACAATGTAAATGATATGTAAATAGCTGTAAATACAATGCAAATGCTATGCAAATAGCTGTAAATACAATGTAAATGCTATGCAAATAGCTGTAAATACAATGTAAATGCTATGTAAATAGCTGTAAATACAATGTAAATGCTATGTAAATAGTTGCCAGCACATGTGGCAAATTCCAGTTTTGCTTTTTGGAACTTGCTGGAATTTTTTTTTCTGAATATTTTCGATCTGTGGTTGGTTGAATCTGCAGATGTGGAGCCCACCAATATGAAGGGCCGACTAAGCATTTGCCTAGAGAGGTGCTGTAGCATTTAGGAACAAAAATAGTCAGGGATTTGCCAAAGTAGTGGATACGGTTCGTACGCATTTGAAGTCAGAAATGTTAGCACAACGTGACAATTCACTGCAGGGACCTTCACCACCCTGATGGGCCACATATTTCTTGCGTTGTCGTAGCTAATGGAATCTTCCTCTTCACCTAGCCTGAAGACGGGAGTAATTTTTGAGTCAACACTTTCCTTTATTCCCCATATCCAAGCAACTACCAAACCCCACTGGATTCTACCAACACCCACTACACTACATCCACATTTTTTACCTCAAAACCAAAGAAGGGACACAGATCCTTATGCTTCCCCGACAGCCGCCTGAGGGAGAGCCCACCATGAGGCCAGCCTCTGTTCGTGACAGAGTAGCCTACAGCAAACTTACAAGAATCGGTTCTTTACACTTATCCTCCAGTAGAAATAGCAGGTAGTCAGGAATGCCGATGGGCAAGACAGAGAGGCCCTCCACATACCCTTAGATGACCCGGGAAAGGGTCTCAAGGACAACAAACCAAACTTCCTGTTTTTCTCTATCCTGTCCCCTCACCCTCATCATTTTTATTGCTTTATTCTTTTATTTATATAAGCTGTGTGGGTGGGTGAACACAGTTTCAACATTTTTCATAGCAGAATACAACCCATAAATGATTCTGGATGACCTACTGACTTGTATTAGGAGAAATAATTGAGAGTTGCACATAGACCTGGCATATATGTCAAATGAATGGTAACACGTAAACCTATTAAATTTGAAAACTTTCTGAGTAGTCTAGAAATTCTGCTCTTAAACTGACAATTGTCTAAGCATGTTACGTCAGACACTTTATCAGGCTACTTAAATTTATAGCTTCATTTCTTTAAAAGTCTTTAGGTTGTGCATATTAGATTGTCCTTGTTCAATAACAGAACGTATAATTTTAAATTAGAAAATCTTCTTTTTTGAAGTGTGAACATAATCACATAGAAGTGATGACATTTTTACCATTCTTTAGTAACTTGAAGTAAACATTCCAGTATATTTTTTTATAATTAACTTTAAAAAATAAGTGCTTAGTTTAAAAGGTGCTTTTTATGCCAGTTTTTTGCTTGAAAAAATTAATATGGCCTAACCTATGTGCTGAAAAAATGGATTTATAATGGAAAAGTTGACATATTTAAATGTAAACTGGGTTTAATTTCAGAAAAATTAACATCGTATTCTTCAGCTATAATAGGTTTAAAGGTTAAATTAAAATAATGGCCTCAAAAAAGTACCAACTGGCATTCTAAGAGTCATTCCTCCATAGATGTTTCATATTCAGCATATGTAAGTTTGACAAGATATGATTAACTTAAGGTTTTATTAGCTTTTGTCTAAAAGATCAAGCTAACTTTGGGTATACATTTCAAAATGTAAATGCAGCTGGCTGTCAGAGGCTCCAAACTGAGGTAACAGACAGTAAAATTACATTGTACAAGGAAACAAGCCACAGAAGGGAGCTAGAATTTGAAATCAATTTCTCCTAATACTTGTAAGCTGTTCATGTACTCTTAAGTATTTTTCTGTCTGTTGTCATCAAAACATTCCACTCAGAATAAGCTCTAGGTGGTTTCCAACGTATAGATATATCAAAGTCTACGTGCAGAAACTTTCCCACCTGGATATTAGTTAAAGGCAAAGAAAATTTGATGCAGTTTTTTGTTGTTGTTTTTTTTAAAAAACGTCTTTGAATTGGTTCTTTGCTTGTGGTTAAGACTGGCAAGACTGTCTAGCTGCTGTTTGTCAGCTCCTTTGCTGTGCATTTGGTGTCTGTATTTTATTATTTAAGTGCTAAGTAAATAAAATATTAAACAGAATTATGAATACCACTGATTATTCATGCACTATACATTTTCTTTAATCCAATTCAGATTATGGAACTTGTACTTATTTAACTGAGTTCACTTTATAGTTTTCAATTTAGAAAAATTCTGTCTCCACGCAACTTTTCTGCAGCACAAATCATGATAATGATAACACATGGCTCATTTGCAGCCGTGATGCAACAGGTGGGCAGTTTGGTGTGTTCAAATACCCCTTTCAGTAAAACCTTAACATCACTTGTTTCTTCCCAACCTACATTGACATAACTTGAACTAAACCACGAAGTTGGTCAACAGTACCTTCACTGCGCCATTCTCATGCATGGTGATGCAGTTATCGGCATCTTCTGAAAGCTGGTACAAGGCTTGGGCTGTCGCTCTGTGCACGTTGGTGTCATTTGATTTCAGGTACCGCACTAATGGAGCCACTGCCTTGTGCTCGCCAAAGGCCACTCTGTTTCTGCCCCACATACAGCAACGTGAAATGGCTTCTGCTAGATGACGTCTCAGTGTATCATCATTCTGCACAAGGAGAAGGGATTATGGCATGTGCATCATAATGACCCTGTGATACTTTTGCTCTAGGTGTTTATTACCCACTGGCTGCTCAGGTGGTGTCTTGATGGGAACTAGTATCCTGGTGGGTCACCAATGCATCAAGGTTCAATGCTGCATTTTCTTTTTATGAACGGAGTGGAGTGCATGCAGGTAAAGGCGATCAGGTGTCTGGCATTAGTTATTTGCTCAAGGTTCAATTTCCTTTTGAGCAAGTCTACTCACAACACAGAGCTACAGATCAGCGAGTGGCCAAGTAATAAAAACAACTAAAGAATACTGGACACTCTTAAGGGAGCCTGCCAGATAACGGGGGGAAGTGGATTAACTCTACCTCTTCACCTTAGGAATACTTCCACATCAGGAATACACCTTGGTTCCCAAGAGGGAGAAGACACTGCAGCAGACGAGGACAGCTTCTGAGTCTGCCATTTTCCTTCTGTATTGTTTGCACAGACCACATACTTCTTTCTGGATGTAATTACCTCATACAGATATAATACAACTGAATAACACCATAATTTTCTGTCTATTAATTGTACTGTTCTCTCGATTCAGGTCACAACTTGGTGTCCTTAACTGAAACTGGCAGATATTCTCAGGAATTTAGTATTAGACTGGCCCAAAAGTCTTCTAGACCAAGCAGGCTTCCAATCATTGAATTTCTGCTCCACGACTTTTCTGCCAAGTTCAAGCTATGCTCAAATACCTCTGGTCATGGTGAAGTCATTATCTCTCAAGCCTGCTTGTTCTATCTGGCACAACTCTGGGTAAACAATACAGCGATTGCCAAAACCTTCTAGCTCAAGAATGCCATCGACCCAAGCTTGCTAAGCTGGGAGAGGAGCACTTAACTTCTGAAGTTGGCATGAACAATTATCTTAAGGCTCGTAGTAACGACGATGGTGATGATTTCAGTTTGAAATATACTTTCACGTTTATTAGTCTCAGAGAAACTAAAATGAATTCACTAAAATCTCAAACCTCACAAGTGGCAGATATTAAACTTGAATCCAGGTCTCTGGATTTTAAGCTCATTGTTTTTGCTACTACACCGTGATATCTTATGACAATATACATTTTGAAATAAAAAGATACATTACTTACTGTATTTGCTAGTTTGGACAATAAAGGGACAACTCCATGATCTGTGATAACAGCTAAGTTTTCTTGGTCTTTTGCTATATTGGTAATAGCAGCACATACACTCGCCAAAACTTCTTTATTATCTGATTTCAGTAAATTGACAACAAGTTCCAAACCACCAACAAAGGAACGAACCATCTCTCCAGCATCCTAGATAACAATAAAAATAAAGATGATATCAAAAATAAACCTATGCTTAGCATTTTTTTAAAAAGCACAAAGTAATGATAAGGCTGTGAGGTATACCTTCGGCATGAAAAAAATTCAATTTATATGTCATATAAATATTTACATGTTAAGTTATACACACATACATACATGTATGTATGTATGTACAACACATCCATAGAGACAGGTCCGTTTCCACAGATGTGTATTGAACAACTATTACGTGAGAGTCACTGTGATAACTACTGGGAATATAGAAGTTAACAAAACACATTGAGTCTTATTATTGCAGTAGTTATGTTCTATTAAATCATCACAGAAACAGAATTAGCTAATACTGAACCATTGCTACTAGGGGAGATACAGGGCTAGCTTCCTGCAAGCCTCTGGTCACACTGTCACGAACTGATCAAAATATAACCTTGTTTTATGTGTGCTTCTGTTTAAAGACATCTCATTTCATATGCGTTAATTCATTAACATTGAACCCATAGACAATACACTGTAACTCATGCCTGAATGAAGCTTATCTAGCACATGTATTTTCTCCATAAGGCACATCACAGCTTTCTTGCACTTAGGAACACTAGACTGCACTTCAGTACTATGCATGGGGGCCATTTTCAACAGCGAAACCAACAAAAAACACAAAAATGTGGAAAACGCGGCACTAAGCAGACTGCACGACGGAGGCTTGTTGATGGTCCAAGGGCGGAGACAAGCGCGCAGAGCGTCCGCTTGCTCAACCCCCACTGAGAGTGCGTGTCGGGCAACTTAAAATTTTACTTTTCTGTGCATGTCCAAGAATGACTGAGAAAGGGCCCTGAGTGCTGATTTGGGAGTTACAAAAAACGTGAGCAAGCAGGTGACCCCCCAGATAGAATCCGTGAACAACGCGGACTGACCGTGAACACTCCTCAGCCACCACGTCGCTACAGTCTAGTGGGGAAGATGGGCACTAGGAAGCTACAAGCAGACCGAGTAGCGTTAATGGGGAAGAGCGAAAGACACTACAAATACGTGTGCGAGGGACTCGTGGCTGGTGTGAGAGTCAAGGAGTGCCCCTCCACCATGATGTTTGCCAGCTGAGACCTCAGGGGCGAGGGGTTGTCCAATGTGAAGGGGATTCTGGGTGAGGAACCGAGAGTGGGAGACAAGGTACTTTTTTCTGGGTGAGGATGGTTAGAGCATGAAATAGGAGAGGGAGAATGGGAGACCGTAAGGCTCACTTCGGCGGCATGCGAAAGCCACTGAAGAGGCTTATTAACTGTGTGGGGAAGCAGCAGAGGCGACTTTCTCCATTTTGCCTCGTGGGAGGTCCCTCAGGATTGCAGGGTTGGGGCAAAGAATGGTGTTGGGGACTCAGGCTGTTTCACAAGTTCAGGTAACAGGTGGTGGTGGTTTGGAGGAGGTGATGGTCCAGCCTGAGGAGAAGGGTGTGGACTTGTGAGGGTTAACTGGAGAAGATAAGGACGAGTGACTCAATTCCCATGCTTCTGACTTGCCCTAGTGGTGTTGATAATGTTGGAAAGTGGGGTTTTGTTTTGTTTTCTTGGTGTGGGAAAGGGTGGTGTTAGGTAACAGAAGAAGTACCCACAAGACATTTAAGTGGAGGGTTCCACTTAAGGAGTCAGTTGGCTTTGCGGCTCTGGGGCTCAGGAGTGAACACCAGGCTAGAGGTAGAGACTTGGAAGTCATCAGCATAAAGACCGTAACTGAGGTAGTAAGTGAGAAAAAGCGGGCTTTCTGTCCCGGTATGGCCATGTGGGCAGAGACAAGGAATTTGTCAGAGGAACCTGGAGATAGATGGCGAAACAGAAACCCCACCTCCCCTGGTGTTGGACAGCGGCTGCGTGATGTCCACCAATTATCTGGCTCCGTGGTTTTCTCAAACAACAGAAATTCACAGCTTTTGAGTATCAACTATATGTCAGGCACTTTGTGCATAAATTAGCTCAGTTAAACCTCCAAATAACCATGCAAAGTAGATACTGTTTTTCCATTTTTGATTTTAAAAACTGAGGTTCAAAAAGATGTTGAACCTCATAAACTAGATTGTATCACTCATGACGGCAGGGGCCATGCCTTAGTAAACTCCATGATCCTTATAAACCATGAATCTGATCTCCTCATCCCCATACCTCCCCAGTCCTTCCATAGCTCCCCCGCCCTTAGGATAAAATCCCAACTCCACACATGCTTTACAGCCCTTCCCAGTGCACCCCTGGGTTCCCTGCCTCGCCCTCCCTGACTTGAGCCCCCTTCCCCAGCCCCACACACACCCTAGGCCAGTGGCTCCCCAGAGGAGCTAACAGCCAGAATCCTGAAATGTTCTCTGAGAATGTAGTTCAGCAAGTCTGGGCTGGGGCCTATAAAAAAAAAAATCTGATTCTTTAAAAACCCTCCTGGTGAGTCTGAACTTCAAGCAGTATTGGAAGCACTGTTTATGCATTAGTCCTTCGTTTTGCGTCCTCAGATGTGCTGCCTGCGTGTCTCCTTGCCTTTGCACGTGCCCTTTTGTCTGCTTTCCTATTGGCTTGGGGATTCCTACACATCCTCAGCTACGAGCTAATGTGCCATTTTCTTCGGGAAGCCTTTCCTGAACCTCAAGTCTGAGTTAAGCCGCTCCTCCTATAATACCTGGTTCTTCTCTGTTTATTTTTTTATTTTTTAATTTATTTATTTTATTTATTATTTATTTTGGGATCTCAGTTGCTGCGTGTGGGCTTCCTCTAGCTGCGGTGAGCAGGGGCCACTCTTTGCTGGGGTGCCTGGGCCTCTCATTGTGGTGGCTTCTCCCATAGAGGCATGGGCCCTAGGTGCGTGGGCTTCAGTAGTTGCAGCACATGGGCTCAGTAGTTGTGGCTCGCGGGCTCTAGAACGCAGGCTCAGTAGCTGTGGCGCACAGGCCTAGCTGCTCCACGCCATGTGGGATCTTCCCGGACCAGGGCCCAAACCCGCGTCCCCTGCATTGGCAGGCGGACTCTCAACTACTGTGCCACGAGGGAAGTCCCTCTTCTCTGTTTATAATACTCTATGCGGTATTAGCTTATCTGTTTGCCTTTGACCTTGAACTGTAAATTCCAGGAGGGCAGGGCCTCTGTCTGTCTAGCTCAGTGCTGTATGCCCAGTGCCCAAGCCAGTTTCTAACAGTGAGTACATGCTCAATTAACATTTATTGAATTTGATTACATGCAAACTTGCAGCTATGGAAGGAAAATTTTCACTGAGGGTATAACAAACCAAACTAAGCTTCTAGGAAATGATGAAGGAAGGGCCTAAGTCAGGTTCTTCCCAATTTTAAGGGCAAAGCATCTTTGTCCACAACATGTTGCCTCCCCTGATTGCTAGGTGAGATGGTATCAGCAATATTGGTGGGCTTGTTCTCAATGTCAAATTTAAATATAATTTCTGATAGTTAGGACACACCTCCTAATTCTGATGTATCAATAAAATTATTTTGAAAATATTTAATTGCCATTTTTTCTAAAATTCTACAATAAAGGTTTTTAAGTAACACAAAAGAAATTATCTTTCTACATTGTCACCTTATTACACTTCTGTGCTTCAGGATGCAAGCAAACCAGAAGATTATAAATGTGAATTTATTAACCTCTGGTCAAACGTCCAACTTAACTTAATTCAAATTACTCTTTGAGGTAGTACTTGGTAGTGGTAGTTGTAGTAGTATTTCCACCTTATAGATGAGAAAAACCTCAGAGAAATGAACTAATATGTGAAAAGAAAACTGATAAGTGGCAGAAGTGGGATTTGAATCCAGATATGCCCAACCTTTTCTAAGTGATGTTATATGCATCAATAATCTAGTAAATTTATCAATTATATAATTATCTAACAATTTTTTCTTGAGAAAAAAACTGGAGGAATTCCTGAAAGATGATGGTGGGCATAGTTTTTGAATCTCCCTATGGAAACAGAGCAAGTATTATAGCAAAACAAAAAAGGGACAACACATACAACAATATTCAGCAACTAGATATCTACACCAACCCCCAAATACAAGCTGATCAGGACAAGTTACCGAGCGCTACAAAGCCCACATGCTCTAAGAAACTCTGAAATCTGCAGGCGAAAAGCAAAGGGAAACTAAATTGCCATTAGGTCACATTGGAAAGCTCAGGAACAGCAACAGAAGCTGGGAGCTGACTTCTCAGGCTCTGATGGATGGATAAAACTAAAAGGACACACAGGTATGATGGTCCTAGAATGTTCTATAGGTCTGAGTCCCATGAATTCTTAAAACTGAAGCCTTGTCACAGGACAAAGCCAGCACTGAGGAGAAACTACTGGGGTTGCATCCTAATTGAACAAGGCAAGGGTAACAGGAAGAAGAGAAGAGAAAGTCCAGATAAAAAGAGGGCAAGAGAGCACAGGAGTCTGAGCCTACTCTCCATCACTGTGACAGTAGCAGACATGGCATCCTAAGAGCCATGAAACTAAAAATGCTACCCTGGCCCACATCTCTCTCCTAAAAGACCATGAAAACTCATTTCAATTAAAAATGCACTATATATAAAAAGACCACAGTCAATTTCCATTTGGAGTTACTACAAGAAAAAAATGAAAAAAAGAAAATCATAGAAAGTATGATTAGAATTATTAAAGCTCACAAATTAGGTGATTAGTAAAAACCCATTTTTAAAGATCCATAAAAATTTAGAAATAAAATTAAAATTAATTTTGGAAATAAAGAGTAAACTAGAAGTAACACAAGAATGAATAAACAAAATGGGAAATATCTTTAAATAAACAGAAGATGTGAAAACTCCAAAATGATGGAAAAAGAGCTCACAAAAGCTTCAGGAGAACAAACAGGCAGAGAAGATCTAACATATGTACAGTAAGAGCCCCCAAGAAGGAAACAAAGCAATACAAGAGAGCAAAATTTTAAAAACTGTAATTCAAGAAAACTCTCTCCTGAAATAAATAAAACCTGAGAATATATTGAAAGGTCACTCAATATACCAGGGAAAACTGGCCCAGAATTGGCTAACATAAAGACAAATACTAGTACAACTGCTGGACAGTAATAAAACAGAGAAAGATTCTTTGGTCTTCCAGGCAAAAAGACCAAGGCACCTCTAAAGAAAATAATAAGCTATTATCCTTAGACTTTCCAACAGCAATGGTTTATGCAAAGGAAAAGAAAGTAACACGTGTGAGCTACTCAAGAGAAAATGTGAAGCAAGGTTCTAACTTCCAAAAGTTTGAAGCCCAATGACCTTCAAGGATAAAACTGTTATAAACATGGATGACTTCAGGGAGTGATGCTAACACAGGCCCTTCCTGAGGCACCTACTTGGGAATGAGTGTCAGACCTCCAAAAAGACTAGAAAGACGTTGACAAAGGGACAGAAGATTTCTTAAAATCCTTTACTGGCTTCATTTCCTTCAGGATCAGGTCTAAATGACATTCACGTATTTTCCCAACCTCTTCTTTCCCATACTCTTGCATAAGCTATATTCCGGCCTCTAGGATTATTGCTGTTCCCGACGTACCATGTTCTTTTATATCTTTGACCAACTTATTTTCTTTACCTGGAGTTTAGCCCTACCAAACTACAAACTCCTACTCAGTTCTGAAAACTCTGACTCATCTTTTAATAGCAGCTTAAATAACAGCTCCTCCATGAAAATTTCCCCACTCCCCTTCTCAGTGTTGGTCACCCCCTGCCTTCCATATTCTTTTCGATGGTTCTGTCCAAAAACCTCACCCTCTCGTGTTTGCAAAGTCTTTTTTTGCAATATATTCTTTTTATCTGTTATTTAATAAATATATGACTATATTTTCACATATAATAGAATTTTAATAAAGATAAATCAAATAAAACTATATTTTAGATAGAATTTGTAATCAGTTTGGGTTATTTTTATTGGAGTATAGTTGCTTTACAATGTTGTGTTAGCTTTTACTGCACAGCAAAATGAATCGGCCAAGTCTTGATTTTGTTTGGTTGTCTAGTTCTCACAGACAAGCATCAGGGGAGGGCGTCTCTAACCCCAGAGGCCTAAATCTATCCTCGAAGTCTCCTTCCCCTTGCCAATGATTTGCTTAGGGATGGCCTAGATATGGCCCAGTTGTGGCTAATGACTTCTGAGATGACAACTCAGAAATCTTCTGGAAAAGTTTTCCTATTTATAACAACACTGAGAATGGCAGAGCAGAAAGAGGACAAGAGCCTGGTCCTTGAAGACACCGTTGAGCTGTTGAATCAGCTCATCCTAAAATCCGATTTGGCTACTGAAAACCAAAGGCATCTGTAGCTCTTTACTTTTCATCATACTGCAATGATTTTCTCATGGGTCCTCTCCCCATTAACGTGTGAGTTCTTCAAGAGCAGAGACACCTGGTCTTGTTCTTTGACTCTCACTTGGGATGCTGTCTGGTGTCTGTCACTCAGAGGACTTTCAATAAATGTTTGCTGAATCATGAAAAAATAAAGGGAATAAGGGGACTATAACTTTAAGATACTTAACCACAATCACAAGCACTAAAAAGAAAAGAGCGTTAGCTCTGTAAGATGGAGTGTAAATGCATCCGATCACTTAGCCTCCCATTCTAGTGACTTCCTGGTTCTCTCACTGCTTTATCAGTGGATCCCGTGCACTGGGGCAGCGGGGGGAAGAATAACGAGAGTGATCGCACCTGCCTCTGATCCAAGAACTTCCTGAGGTGCGTGGTAAGAGACCCAGCGAGCCAGTGACAGCGAGGTCGTGGGCGTGGCTCACCAAGGTCTCCTAACGTTTCTAATCTGTGGGACAGTGAAGTGATACACTCAAGCCTACAAGCCCCTCCAAAGTTTATTTGTTTTGAAGGTGAGATTCTTTCTTTCTTTCTTTTTTCCTTTTTTCCTTTTTAGCTTTAAAGATTTTAGACACATGACTTCTTGCCTCACATAGTTTCTCTGGAAAGGAAGACAGTATATTTGAGGATGGAAAAAGTAATTATTCCACCAAGACTGTCTTTCACTAAATGCTAAGCAGCTGGGAAATCCACCACATTTCCCACCTTCTCATGTGTCTTAATAACTAGTCTTTGCCAACTTCACCACTGGTACAATATGGGTTATAGACAATTCAAATACTTACCTGTAATGGAAAAATCTTTAATAATAATAATGATAATAGTAATAATAGTAATAGTAAAAAAAAGAAAGAGAAAGACAAATACCATATGATATGACTTATATGTGGAATCTAAAATATGACACAAATGAACTTATCTATGAAACAAAAACAGAATCATGGACATCGAGAACAGACTGGTGGTTGCCAGGGGGAAGAGGTTGGGGGAAGGATGGAGTGGGAGGATGGGGTTAGTAGATGTGAGCTTTTATATATAGAATGGATAAACAACAAGGTCCTACTGTATAGCACAGGGAACTATATGCAATATCCTGTGATAAACCATAATGGAAAAGAATATAACAAAAGGAATGTATATGTGTGTGTGTGTGTGTGTGTGTGTGTGTATAACTGAATCACTTTACTGTGCAGCAGTAATTGACGTAACATTGTAAATCAACCATACTTAAATAAAAATAAATAAGTAATAGTAATACAATAACAACAGCCTAATTCTTTTGCAGTTTACAAAGGACTCCTGTATACATTATCTCATCTGATGCTCACAGCTCTGCCTTAACAAGACATGACATCCTCATTTTATAGATAGGAAGGCTAAAGGTTCCTAAAGGTTCATGCACAATGAGTGACAAAACTAAAAAGCAACTTTAGATCTCCTGATTTCTCATTTAGTGTCTTTTCACTACACACTGTGTGTTTGGACTTAGAAGTGCCAACAGTTGAAGTTGTCACATTACAGTTAGTTTATAAACAGTCAGAAGAAGCTTCCCAATTCAGAGAGTTAATAATTCCAAAAGAGATGAAGCTATTTTGCCAATGACATTTCCCAAGACAAACAAAAACCATAATTGAAAAAGAGAATATGAAACACCTTCACGCTGCTATCAAAGTAAAGCTTGAGCGGTTGAATAAGTAGGAAAAGATGTCAAGTTCAAATTAAACAAAATTAAGTCAAATACACAAATGTGATGAAAATATAAACTAGCAAAATATTTTTGGTTAAAATTCAACTGGTAGGGGGCTTCCGGGAAGATGGCAGAAGAGTAAGACGCGGAGATCACCTTCCTCCCCACAGATACACCAGAAATACATCTACACGTGGAACAACTCCTACAGAACACCTACTGAACGCTGGCAGAAAACCTCAGACCTCCCAAAAGGCAAGGAACCCCCCACGTACCTGGGTAGGGTAAAAGTAAAAAGAAACAACAGAGACAAAAGAATAGGGATGGGTCCTGCACCAGTGGGAGGGAGCCATGAAGGAGGAAAAGTTTCCACACACTAGGAGCCCCTTCGCGGGCGGAGGCTGCGGGTGGCGGAGGGGGGAAGCTTCGGAGCCGCGGAGGAGAGCGCAGCCACAGGGGTGCGGAGGGCAAAGCGGGGAGATTCCCGCACAGAGGATCGGCGCCGACCGGCACTCACCAGCCCGAGAGGCTCGTCTGCTCACCCGCCGGGGCGGGCGGGGCTGGGAGCTGAGGCTCGGGCTTCGGTCGGAGCGCAGGGAGGGGACTGGGGTTGGCGGCGTGAACACAGCCTGCAGGGGGTTAGTGCGCCACGGCTGGCCGGGAGGGAGTCCGGGGAAAAGTCTGGACCTGCCGAAGAGGCAAGAGACTTTTTCTTCCCTCTTTGTTTCCTGGTGCGCGAGGAGAGGGGATTAAGAGCGCCGCTTAAAGGAGCTCCAGAGACGAGCACGAGCCGCGGCTAAAAGCGCGGACCCCAGGGACGGGCATGAGACGCTAAGGCTGCTGTTGCCGCCACCAAGGGGCCTGTGTGCGAGCACAGGTCACTCTCCACACCCCCCTTCCGGGGAGCCTGTGCAGCCCGCCACTGCCAGGGTCCCGGGATCCAGGGACAACTTCCCCGGGAGAACTCACCACGCGCCTCAGGCTAGTGCAACGTCACGCCGGCCTCTGCCGCCGCAGGCCCGCCCCGCACTCCGTGCCCCTCCCAACCCCCCCCCCCCCCGGCCTGAGTCAGCCAGAGCCCCCGCATCAGCTGCTCCTTTAACCCCATCCTGTCTGAGCGAAGAACAGACGCCTTCAGGAAACCTACACACAGAGGCGGGGCCAAATCCAAAGCTGAACCCGGGGAGCTGTGCGAACAAGGAAGAGAAAGGGAAATCTCTCCCAGCAGCCTCAGGGGCAGCGGATTAAAGCTCCACAATCAACTTGATGTACCTGCATCTGTGGAATACATGAATAGACAACGAATCATCCCAAATTGAGAAGGTGGGCTTCGAGAGCAAGATTTATGCTGTATAGCTTTGCTTCCACCATTTGTCCTAGGGTTCTATCCGTCCTTTTTTCTTAATAATTATTTTTTTATTTTAATAACTTTATTATATTTTATCTTACTTTATTTTATTTCACTTTATATTCTTTTTTCTTCCTTCCTTCCCTCCTTCCTTCCTTCCTCCATCCCTCCCTCTCTCCATCCCTCCTTTCTTTCTACTTTTAACACTTTTTTATTTCTACTTTTTCTCCCTTTTATTCTGAACCGTGTGGATGAAAGGCTCTTGGTGCTGCAGCCAGGAGTCAGTGCTGTGCCTCTGAGGTGGGAGAGCCAACTGCAGGACACTGGTCCACAAGAGACCTCCCAGCTCCACATAATATCAAAAGGCGAAAATCTCCCAGAGACCTCCATCTCAACACCAGCACCCAGCTTCACTCAACGACCAGCAAGCTACAGTGCTGGACACCCTATGCCAAACAACTAGCAAGACAGGAACACAACCCCACCCATTAGCAGAGAGACTGCCTAAAATCATAATAAGTCCACAGACACCCCAAAACACACCACCAGATGTGGACCTGCCCACCAGAAAGACAAGATCCAGCCTTATTCACCAGAACACAGGCACTAGTCCCCCGCACCAGAAAGCCTACACAACCCACTGAACCAACTTGAGCCACTGGGGACAGACACAAAAAACAACGGGAACTATGAACCTGCAGCCTGCAAAAAGGAGATCCCAAACACAGTAAGATAAGCAAAATGAGAAGACAGAAAAACACACAGCAGATGAAGGAGCAAGATAAAAACCCATCAGACCTAACAAATGAAGAGGAAATAGGCAGTCTACCTGAAAAAGAATTCAGAATAATGATAGTAAAGATGATCCAAAATCTTGGAAATAGAATGGACAAAATGCAAGAAACACTTAACAAGGACCTAGAAGAACTAAAGATGAAACAACGATGAACAACGCAATAAATGAAATGAAAAATACTCTAGATGGGATCAATAGCAGAATAACTGAGGCAGAAGAACAGATAAGTGACCTGGAAGATAAAATAGTGGAAATAACCACTGCAGAGCAGAATAAAGAAAAAAGAATGAAAAGAACTGAAGACAGTCTCAGAGACCTCAGGAACAACATTAAACTCACCAACATTCGAATTATACGGGTTCCAGAAGAAAAAGAGAAAAAGAAAGGGACTGAGAAAATATTTGAAGTGATTATAGTTGAAAACTTCCCTAATATGGGAAAGGAAATAGTTAATCAAGTCCAGGAAGCACAGAGAGTCCCATACAGGATAAATCCAAGGAGAAATACGCCAAGACACATATTAATCAAACTGTCAAATATTAAATACAAAGAAAACATATTAAAAGCAGCAAGGGAAAAACAACAAATAACACACAAGGGAATCCCCATAAGGTTAACAGCTGATCTCTCAGCAGAAACTCTGCAAGCCAGAAGGGAGTGGCAGGACATACTGAAAGTGATGAAGGAGAAAAACCCACAACCAAGATTACTCTACCCAGCAAGGATCTCATTCAGATTTGATGGAGAAATTAAAACCTTTACAGACAAGCAAAAGCTGAGAGAGTTCAGCACCACCAAACCAGCTCTACAACAACTGCTAAAGGAACTTCTCTAGGCAAGAAACACAAGAGAAGGAAAACACCTACAATAACGAACGCAAACAATTAAGAAAATGGGAATAGGAACATACATATCGATCATTACCTTAAATGTAAATGGACTAAATGCTCCCACCAAAAGACACAGATTGGCTGACTGTATACAAAAACAAGACCCATATATACATGCTGTCTACAAGAGACCCACTTCAGACCTAGGGACACATACAGACTGAAAATAAGGGGATGGAAGAAGATATTCCATGCAAATGGAAACCAAAAGAAAGCTGGAGTAACAATTCTCATATCAGACACAACAGACTTTAAAATAAAGACTATTAGAAGAGACAAAGAAGGACACTACATAATGATCAAGGGATCGATCCAAGAAGAAGATATAACAATTGCAAATATTTATGCACCCAACATAGGAGCACCTCAATACATAAGGCAAATACTAACAGCCATAAAAGGGGAAATCGACCTAACACATTCATAGTAGGGGACTTTAACACCCTACTTTCACCAATGGACAGATCATCCAAAATGAAAATTAATAAGGAAACACAAGCTTTCAATGATACATTAAACAAGATGGACTTAATTGATATTTATAGGACATTCCATCCAAAAACAACAGAATACACATTTTTCTCAAGTGCTCATGGAACACTCTCCATGATAGATCATATCTTGGGCCACAAATCAAGCCTCGGTAAATTTAAGAAAATTGAATTTGTTTCAAGTATCTTTTCTGACCACAATGCTATGAGACTAGATATCAATTACAGGAAAAGATCAGTAAAAAATACAAACACATGGAAGCTAAACAATACACTACTTAATAACGAGTGATCACTGAAGAAATCAAAGAGGAAATTAAAAAATACCTAGAAACAAATGACAATGGAGACATGACGACCCAAAATCCATGGGACGCATCAAAAGCAATTCTAAGAGACAAGTTTATAGCAATACAATCCTACCTTAAGAAACAGGAAACATCTCGAGTAAACAACCTAACCTTGCACCTAAAGCAATTAGAGAAAGAAGAACAAAAAACCCCCAAAGTTAGCAGAAGGAAAGAAATCATAAAAATCAGATCAGAAATAAATGAAAAAGAAATGAAGGAAACAATAGCAAAGATCAATAAAAATAAAAGCTGGTTCTTTGAGAAGATAAACAAAATAGATAAACCACTAGCCAGACTCATCACGAAAAAATGGGAGAAGACTCAAATCAATAGAATTAGAAATGAAAAAGGAGAAGTGACAACTGACACTGCAGAAATACAAAAGATCATGAGAGATTACTACAAGCAACTCTATGCCAATAAAATGGACAACCTGGAAGAAATGGACAAATTCTTAAAAATGCACGACCTGCCAAGACTGAATCAGGAAGAAATAGAAAATATGAACAGACCAATCACAAGCACTGAAATTGAAACTGTGATTAAATCTTCCAACAAACAAAAGCTCAGGACCAGATGGTTTCACGGCGAATTCTATCAAACAGTTAGAGAAAAGTTAACACCTATCTTTCTCAAACTCTTCCAAAATATAGCAGAGGGGGGAGCACTCCCAAACTCA
The DNA here is from genome assembly GCF_011762595.2 of Tursiops truncatus. Classification (NCBI taxonomy): domain Eukaryota; kingdom Metazoa; phylum Chordata; class Mammalia; order Artiodactyla; family Delphinidae; genus Tursiops; species Tursiops truncatus. The sequence goes on along the minus strand of NC_047035.1, from coordinate 176,004,021 downwards.
TTCTATGAGGCCACCATCACCCTGATACCAAAACCAGACAAGGATGTCACAAAGAAAGAAAACTACAGGCCAATATCACTGATGAACATAGATGCAAAAATCCTCAACAAAATACTAGCAAACAGAATCCAACAGCACATTAAAAGGATCATACACCATGATCAAGTGGGGTTTATTCCAGGAATGCAAGGATTCTTCAATATACGCAAATCAATCAATGTGATAAACCATATTAACAAATTGAAGGAGAAAAACCATATAATCATCTCAATAGATGCAGAGAAAGCTTTCGACAAAATTCAATACCCATTTGTGATAAAAACCCTGCAGAAAGTAGGCATAGAGGGAACATTCCTCAACATAATAAAGGCCATATATGACAAACCCACAGCCAACATCGTCCTCAATGGTGAAAAACTGAAAGCATTTCCACTAAGATCAGGAACAAGACAAGGTTGCCCACTCTCACCACTCTTATTCAACATAGTTTTGGAAGTTTTCGCCACAGCAATCAGAGAAGAAAAGGAAATAAAAGGAATCCAAATCAGAAAAGAAGAAGTAAAGCTGTCACTGTTTGCAGATGACATGATACTATACATAGAGAATCCTAAAGACGCTACCAGAAAACTGCTAGAGCTAATCGATGAATTTGGTAAGGTAGCAGGAAACAAAATAAATGCACAGAAATCTGTGGCATTCCTATACACTAATGATGAAAAATCTGAAAGAGAAGTTAAGGAAACACTCCCATTTACCACTGCAACAAAAAGAATAAAATATCTAGGAATAAACCTACCTAAGGAGACAAAAGACTTGTATGCAGAAAATTATAAGACACTGATGAAAGAAATTAAAGATGATACAAATAGGTGGAGAGATATACCATGTTCGTGGATTGGAAGAATCAACATTGTGAAAATGACTCTACTACCCAAAGCAATCTACAGATTCAATGCAATCCCTATCAAACTACCACTGGCATTTTTCACAGAACTAGAACAAAAAATTTCACAATTTGTATGGAAACACAAAAGACCCCGAATAACCAAAGCAATCTAGAGAACGAAAAGCAGAGCTGGAGGAATCAGGCTCCCTGACTTCAGACTATACTACAAAGGTGCAGTAATCAAGACAGTATGGTACTGGCACAAAAACAGAAAGATAGATCAATGGAACAGGATAGAAAGCCCAGAGATAAACCCACACACATATGGTCACCTTATCTTTGATAAAGGAGGCAGGAATGCACAGTGGAGAAAGGACAGCCTCTTCAATAAGCGGTGCTGGGAAAACTGGACAGGTACATATAAAGTATGAGATTAGAACAATCTCTAACACCATACACAAAAATAAGCTCAAAATGGATTAAAGACCTAAATGTAAGGCCAGAAACTATCCAAATCTGAGAGGAAAACATAGGCAGAACACTCTATGACGTAAATCACAGCAAGATCCTTTCTGACCCACCTCCTAGAGTAATGGAAATAAAAACAAAAATAAACAAGTGAGACCTAATGAAACTTCAAAGCTTTTGCACAGCAAAGGAAATGATAAACAAGACCAAAAGACAACCCTCAGAATGGGAGAAAATATTTGCAAATGAAGCAACTGACAAAGGATTAATCTCCAAAATTTATAAGCAGCTCATGCAGCTCAATAACAAAAAAATAAACAACCCAATCCAAAAATGGGCAGAAGACCTAAATAGATATTTCTCCAAAGAAGATATACAGACTGCCAACAAACACATGAAAGAATGCTCAACTTCATTAATCATTAGAGAAATGCAAATCAAAACTACAATGAGATATCATCTCACACTGGTCAGAATGGCCATCATCAAAAAATCTAGAAACAATAAATGCTGGAGAGGGTGTGGAGAAAAGGGAACCCTCTTGCACTGCTGGTGGGAATGTAAATTGATATAGCTACTGTGGAGAACAGTATGGAGGCTCCTTAAAAAACTACAAATAGAACTACCATATGACCCAGCAATCCCACTACTGGGCATATACCCTGAGAAAAGCAGAATTCAAAAAGAGTCATGTACCAAAATGTTCATTGCAGCTCTATTTACAATAGCCCGGAGATGGAAACAACCTAAGTGTCCATCATCGGATGAATGGATAAAGAAGATGTGGCACATATATACAATGGAATATTACTCAGCCATAAAAAGAAACGAAATTGAGCTATTTGTAATGACGTGGATAGACCTAGAGTCTGTCATACAGAGTGAAGTAAGTCAGAAAGAGAAAGACAAATACCGTATGCTAACACATATATATGGAATTTAAAGGGGAAAAAAATGTCATGAAGAACCTAGGGGTAAGACAGAAATAAAGACATAGACCTACTAGAGAATGGACTTGAGGATATGGGGAGGGGGAAGGGTAAGCTGTGACAAAGAGAGAGAGAGGCATGGCCATATATACACTACCAAACGTAAGGTATATAGCTAGTGGGAAGCAGCCGCATAGCACAGGGAGATCAGCTCGGTGCTTTGTGATCAACCGCCTGGAGGAGTGGGATAGGGAGGGTGGGAGGGAGGGAGACGCAAGAGGGAAGAGATATGGGAACATATGTATATGTATAACTGATTCACTTTGTTATAAAGCAGAGACTAACACACCACTGTAAAGCAATTATACTCCAATAAAGATGTAAAAAAATATTTTTAGGATAAATAATAATAAAGTCTAAGTGACTGATAAAAAAAAATTCAACTAATAGGAAGATATTAGGACAGATTATTTTTTATAGATTGATGAATAAAACAGGAACCCGGATGTTTGGCACAGAGCAATAAAACAACAGGCTTGAAACTCCCTCTCTTGCCTCCATCAAAAAAACCGGCAGCTTTCTGAGGAGGTGAGGTACACAGAATGCAACTTTAAAGCACATGCAAGACAAGAGTAACGTGACTTCAGAAAAAAATTTTTGACTAGAAGGGCTATAAAAACACTGCTCTGTGCCATATAGAGCCCATACAATGCATAATATAATATTTGAAAGAGATTTTAAAAGAGTACATTGCATATAAAAACTTTCAAAAATGCTACGTTCACATTAGAATAGCATGTCAGAGAAACCAAACTGAACAGGCAGATCTTTTCCTAAAGATATACTCAATAAATTGCTTTTCAAATTCTAAATATACCTCTATATACTCAAGGAGAGCAGACAGTTTGTGTGGCTCTTTCACAATAAGACCCTTGTTCTGGTCCTAGTAGTTAACAAGTCCTACAGCTTAAATATATATATATAGCTGATCTAGAATTACTTTACACTTTCAAATGTAGTTCTTCAAAAATCAAAAATAGAACATCACTGATCATTCCTTTCCTTCTGAACTGAAGGAACAATAAATTAATTTCCAGTGAAATAAATGACATGGTGGCTCACAGTCTAGATTTGTGTAGCAGAAAATGTATTAAACATTGAAGGTGGCTTTATCCAATTAATTCACAAGATAAATTTTTTAAAAATTTAATGGTTCTGATTTTTGTCTACTTCTTAGCCTAATTTAAGATAATCTTTTAAATTATCACGGTCAACTGTGATTTTTCGATTTTACTATGTCCTATGTTGATTCTGCTTTAGATGCCATAGTCTGTTAATGAGGAGGTCGAATTTGTGAAGCACCACTGTGTATTCAGAGGCTTATGGAGGTAATTAAGTGACCTTCTTAGCCAATGATGTATTTGAAAGAAGTCTGTAAGTACAAGGTGCTAAGCAAATGTAAGACACATTATCGTAAAGTACCTATTGCATGTAAATCTGTACATATACATATGCATATATATATATGTAGAATTTTTCCCACTTATCGTCAATAACCCACAGATCAAGATGGGTAAACCAGTTTCTGGTTAAGATCCAATCAGTGAGCTGTGTAGATCAGGCTAAGAATAATACTTGAAACCATAACCTTGAAAAAAATTAACTGTATGGAATACTACACTTCAAAAAAACAAAAACAATAAAACAGGGAGTCTCTAATTTATGAAGAGATTCTATTCCAAAAGTTTACTTGTCGGGTCTGTTATATCGTATTTTTTATAAATATGTGATTAGCTTCCCAGTTCATCAGATGAATCTCCTTAACTCATAATGAACATTATACTACCTGCAACTAATTTTCATGAATGTTCTTCTAACATTTGAAGCCAGCTACCTGGTCTCCCTCATTTTCTGTGTGTACCTTTAACTGATTTTCACAGTAAATGGTTTTCATTGGTCTTCCCTCTCATTTATCGAAGTTTCTCTGAGAACACACCGAGTTTAACACAGCTCCAGATGTGGTCTGACTAGAACAGAGACTGGCAGACTTCTTACCTCCTGAGATAGCCATGTGGAACCTCAGAAATGTAACGTACTATTTTACGTTGTGGGATTCAAAATAAATAAGATCTAGATCAGTGGTTCTCAGCCTTGGTTTCACATCATAAACACCTGGGGTGACTTTTTAGAAATATGTATGCCAAGGCCTCAATCTCAACAGACAGAACAAGGGTTAAGCCTCTTGCATGAGGATATCGTTTTTAAAGCTCTGAAGATGACATGTATCTAGACTGGAGAATAACCAATCTGGATAATTATCAAATTGTGTTGCTATTACTTCCAAAATCGTAGCATCAGTGCAAAAATGATTAACCTAAATGCCCAAGCGCTTGTGGAATGGTAGGGTAAGGATACGATCGTCTATAACAACAGTGAGTACACTGGCAAAAAATGGCCAAATCAACATTTTTGGAACTCTCGAATTTAATGAAAGGCTTGTAACAGGGGTGTTTATTCAAGAAAAACAGCTGAACTTCAGTAAGAACAGTGAGCTTTGTGGCATCTTAACTTTCCCACCTTCCTCTCCCCAGCTCTGCAGTAGCCTTGAAAACCAACGGCCTGGAAACCATGGTATCTGTGAAAAACCTGCAGCCTGGCAGCCACAGGAGGGGGAAGAATGGGTTTGGAGCTCCCCCAAAAGCCTCATTACAAAAGAATGGTCACTATTTGACCTGAATGGCAACTTTTAGGAAAAGCTCCAAAGGCTTGTCTTTACCTCAGGACTCATTTCATGAGGAAAGTCCTATCCTCAGGGTGTGTCTTAAAAAAACAAATCAGCAGCAATTATTGAACATAAAAGCTGAGACGGCAATATCAGTTGGGACAAACAAGAGGCTGGACCAAAAAAAAAAATTAAAAGGAAAATCTTGGAAATGTGAGGTCTATAGAGGGCTTTGAAAAAGTCCACCATATTCCTGGGGCTTTAAAATGCCACAGGCAAGTGTAGGGATATGCGCGTGCTCAGAAAAGACCTGAGGCAGTGCGATCGCTTGTCTGCATGACCGTGAGGCCCTACACGAGAAGTGAAGGGCAAGACAGATGTGTGAGCTGCCGGTGTTCTGTGCCTGCCACGGAATGTACACAGGGCCCCACACCAAACGGTAAGAATCTAATGATGCAAAGTGTTTAAGAAAAGCTGCATCAACTCGTTAGCTGTCCAACGAGCTAACTGAGAAGAAACCTCAGTGGTCACACTGAGAAGGAACACAGATGTGACAGAATTAGTCCAAGAAAGTCAATAACAAACAATAGCAAAAACAACAACAAACAGCAGGAACACAACCCCTGAAAAGGGGGGAATCTGATTTCCAGTGTTTCTAAATTATATTATTTTAAATATAAGGTTTCCAATAAAAAGTTATAAGATATACAAAAAAAAAAAAAGTATGCCACAAAGTACACCCCAGGGAAAGAAAGCAGTCAATAAAATCTGACTGTAAGGAAGCCTGTACCATGTTGGACTTATTAGATAAAGACTTTAAATCAGCTATTATAAATATGTACAAGGAACTAAAGGAAACCATGCCTAAACAATTAAAGTTTGAGAACAATGTCTCAGGAAGTAGAGAACATTAATAAAGAGATTTAACTTATAAAAAAAAGTCAATTAGAAATTCTGGAGCTGAAATGTTCAATAACCGAAATGGGAAATTTACTATATGGGCCCAACATCAGATGTGAGCGGGCAGAAAAGAGACTTGGTGAATTTGAAGATAGGTCAGTTCAGATTATCAAGTCTGAGGAGCCAAACAAAAAATGAAGAAAAATGAACACATTCTCAGAGACCTACAGGATACCATCAAGCATACCAACCTATGTACATGAGAGATCTGGAAGAAGAGAAAGGGACAGAAAGAATATTTGAAGAAATAAGGGCAAAAGCTTCACAAATTTGGGAAAAAAAATTTAACCTATATATTCAGGTATCTTAAGGAATTCCAAGTATAATAAACTCAGATACACACCTAGACATTATAATTAAACTGTTGAAAGACAAAGAGAGGATCTTGAAAGTTGCAGGCTGCTCTTGAAAGTTGTACATGGCTATCATGTACAAGGGAACTTCATTAATACCAGTATCTGACTTCTCATCAGAAAGCATGGAGACATTTCCAAGATGGTGGACTTAGAAGCACCAGACACTTGTTCCCCCATGGAAACATTAAATAAACAACTAACAGACTGGCTAAAGTAACTTTATAGGAGCTCTGGAAACCAATTCAGAGATCTATAGTAAATAAACAAACACTGAACCAAGATAAAGTCACATTCAGAACTTCAGGAAATTTCCTGGCATTTTTACTTGCCCATGTCCCATCCCCTTCCTGGCAATGCTACAGGTCAGGAGGAAGCGGGCCAATTCCCAGTCCCCTCCCTTGACCAGAACAAGAGGAACAGAAACGACTTGCAACACTCTGGCCTGTGGATGAAGCTACCTGAGAGACTGGTCCCTGTCTCATGTGACTAAGAACTTAGATGTGAAATTGTGGCATATGCTGGACCTCAGGTGGCAGCAGCTGTGGAAGACAATGGTACTCATTGTGGGGTGTGAAAATTGCAGGGGGACTGCAGACTCACAGACACCTCAGGGCAAGAAGTTATAAGAAGAGGAATAAAATAGAACATTTAAGTCCCCAAGAAAAAGCTGGGGTGAGACTCTTGGGGAAATTAAGACATTAAAAGCAGCTACGAATATGCGGGACATTTTAAGTAGACAGACACACTGGGCCAGATAAAACACATGCCCAGAAAAGATCTGCGAAGACCTTACACCTTTACCCTAGGTGATTCCAACAGGAATGACAAGAATGACTAGTGAAAGTCTGCCAAGTCAATCTGAAACGACTAGTGGCTGTTTTTTCAAATGCCCGATTTTCAACAAAAAAACCCACAAGGTACACCAAGAAAAAGGAAAACATGGCTCACTCAAAGGAACAAAGTAAATCTCCAGAAACCAACCCTGAAGAAACAAATGCATCAGACTTACAGATGTATCAGGCGAAGACTTTGAAACATCTAACTTAAGTATGCTCAAAATGCTCAAGAAATACACAAAGAATTAAGGAAAATAAGGAAAATGATATAGAAATAACATGAGAATATCAGCAAAAAGATAGAATTTTTTTAAAGCACCAAGTACAAATTGTAGCACTGAAAAATATAATAACTGAATTGAAAAATTAACTAGAGGTATAAAATAACAGACTCAAATAGGAAGAAGAAAGAATCAGTGAACCTGAAGACAGGACATTTGAAATTACTAAATGTAAGGAGAAAAAAAGAGAGAGAGAGAGAAAGGGGCAGAGAGATTATGTGAAGAAATAATGGCTGAAAACATTCCAAATTTGAGTATAAATACATGGATATATAAACCCAAGAGGTTCAATATACTTTAGGATAAACTTAAAGAGACCTGATAAAGGTAAACAGAAAAATACAAATAGCAGTGTTATAGTAATTTGGTTTGTAACTCTACTTTTTATTTTCTATAAGATTTAAAAGACAAATTCATAAAAATAGTTATAAATCTATGTTATTGGGTACACAACATGTAAAGATGTAATTTGTGGCATTGGGAACATCAAGGGGGAGTGGGAAAGCGGAATTGTAAAGGAGTAAAGTGCCTGCATGCAACTGAAGTTGTATCAATTTAAGGTAAACTGTCATAACTTGAGGATACTATATGTAATCCCCATGGTAACCACAAAGAAAATATCTATAGAATATGCACAGAAGGAAAGGAGAAGGGAATAAAAATATGGCACTACAAAAAATCAACTAAACACAAAGGAAAGCATTAATGAATGAAATGAGGGGAAAAAGCCACAAAACATACAGAAAACAAATATTAAAATAGCAAAAGTAAGTGCTTCCCTATCAGTAATTACTCTAAATATAAATGGATTAAACTCCCCAATCAAAATACACAGATGGGCTGAATGGATTTTTAAAAAAAGATCCAGTGTGATGTCTACAAGAGATTCACTGTAGGTCTAAGGACACACATAGACTGAAAGTAAAAATATGGGAAGAGGGCTTCCCTGGTGGCTCAGTGGTTGAGAGTCCGCCTGCCGATGCAGGGGACACGGGTTCACGCCCCAGTCCGGGAAGACCCCACATGCCATGGAGCGGCTGGGCCCGTGAGCCATGGCCGCTGAGCCTGTGCGTCCGGAGCCTGTGCTCCGCAACGGGAGAGGCCACAACAGTGAGAGGCCCGCGTACCGAAAAAAAAATATATATATGGGAAGATATTCCATGAAAAGTCAAAAACTATTTGAAAAGAGAAAGAAGGATGTATAATGATAAGAGGGTCAATTCAACTAGATATAATACAATAATTATAAACATTTGTATAAATCCCAAAATATATAAAGCAAACATTGACAGAACTGAAGGAAGAAACAGACAGCTCCTTAAAAACAAGAGTGGGATACTTCAATACCCCATTTTCAATCATGGATGGGACAATCAGACAGAAGATCAATAAGGAAACAGAGGAATTAAACAACACTATAGACCAACTGGATCTAACAGACATATATAAAACACTTTACGCAACAGCAGAATATACATTTTTCTCAAGTGCGCATAGAACATTCTCCAGGAAGACTATATTTTAGGCCACAAAATCAGTCTAACTTAAAAAAAAAAAAGATTGAAATCATACAAATTACCTTTCCTGAACACAATGACTGAATGAAAATAGAAATCAGCAACAGAAGGAAAACTGGAAAATACACAAATATGTGATAATTAAGCAATACACTTGTAAATAACTATTGGGTTAAAGAAGACATCACTCTATTTCCTAAAGAAAAAAACAGAAAAACAGTAGAGAAAAATCAATGAAACCAAGAGTTGGCTATTCAAAACAAAACTGACAAATCCTTAGCTAGATTAATGAAGAAAAAAAGAGAAGACTCAAATCCAAAATGAAAGAAGGGACATAACAATTTAGAGAAATAACAAGGATTGTAAGAATACTATCAACAGTTGTATGCCAACAAATTGGATAACCTAGAAGAAACGGATAAATTTCTAGAAACACATAACCTACCAAGACTGGACCATGAAGAAACAGAAAATATGAACAGATCTATATAAGTTATAAGTAAGGAAATTGAATCAGTAATCAAAAACCTTCCAACAAAGAAAAGCCCAGGACTGGATGGTTTCACTGGTGAATTCTACTGAACATTTAAATAAAAATTAACAACAATCCTCAAACTCTTCCAAAGAACTGAAGAGAAGATAACACTCCCAAATGCAGTGTATGAGGCTAGCATTACTCTGATACCAGAGCCAAATAAGGACAGTATAAAAAATGAAAGCCGCAGTCCTCAGCAGAACAGCAGCAACCCAGATTCAATAGGAGTACACGTCATGACAAAGTGGAATTTATTCCTAGAAAGCATGGGTGGCTCAATACAAGAAAGTCAATCAGTATACCGCCCTGCATTAACAGAATAAAGGTTAAACCCATAAGAGCACATCAATTGACGCAGAAGAAGTATTTGACAAAATTCAACATCCTCATATGATTAAAAAAACAAGCTCAACAAACTAGGAATAGAGGAAAATGATCTCAACATAATAAAGGCCAAGTAGGAAAAACCCACAGCTGAGATCATACTCCATGGTGAAAGAATGAAAGTTTCTCTCCCAGATCAGGAACAAGACAAGTGTGCCTGCTTTCGGGGAATACAGCCAATATTTTATAGTAACTATAAATAGAATATAACTTTTAAAAATTGTGAATCACTGTGCTGTACACCTGAAACTTATATGATACTGTAAACAATTCTACCTCAATTTAGAAAAATTAAAAACAAAACAAAAAAGCTCTGTGTCCAGAGAGACAGAGGGACATAACGTTGCATGAGAAACGGGGGTCCAAACCCATGAACTGTGAGACGACACGGTCTCTGATGGTGATCAAGTGCAGTGTGTGGTCCTGAGAGTTCTTGGCTGACGTGGAGATAATGATACGATTAACTCAATGGATGAGATTATTAGTTTAATAAAGTAACTGGAAACTGATAAACTGTACTTCCAAATAAAATGGTTTCATGAGCAGCTTATCGTTGGCACACCTGTTTAGAACAGGCTATACCTTTTAGTCGTTACTTTCCATTTTGTATACTACACCTCTGTCAATCTACCCCTTCCTAAACTAGCAACCTCCACTGTAGCCCCCTTTGGGGCTGAGAAGCACGGAATGGGAAACAGTAGCAGGACAGGAGGGGAATCCAGGTGAATGCAACAAATGTGACCCATAGATACTGAAGACAACTTTGTCACACCCTCACTTTTGTTTGGGCCTTCAAGTTCCCACTTGAAAATCCGGCACACAGAAAAAATACCTGTAACATAGTTCACTTCAGTTTATAGGATTTTAGGAACTGGGGGCCAGATGAGGAGCCTACTTTGAACTATTTGGTGACTTATTGAAAATGATAGCCGACCCCAGATAGGTGGGCTGCCAAACGCGGATGACATTTTAAACCGGTTTTCAATGTTTTAAAAACCTGTGCAGGCTTTTTGGCACACCGTGGACAGCTATACATTCTTTGGCCCAAACGTGACCAAATGCAAGCTCCTAAGCCGTGTCCACGGCAGTCTTCTCAGTATGAAGTTACAGCCCTACACGCTCCTTTTCCAGGTTCTCTCTGGCTTCCAGATTGGGCATGGCTCATTGGGCAGCTGAAAGTAAACAGAGTGTGATGCAAATTCCTGCCTGGTTTGATCAGCTGCGTTCTGTCACACCTGTAGTCAGGAAGCTAAAATTGCCCAAGCTTGTATTTCAGCCGCACAGAAATTAACTTTTTCCTCGTCTCTTCTGGGGGATCACTCTCATACACCTTCTAATTGGCTTCTCTGTTTGGGGCAGATCCTCAGGTTGCTGGTTTTGAAATTACTAGAGATTTTTTTTTTCCCCTCTGAGATCAAAATTCACAACAAGACATTATTTTCTAAACAAGTAGCAAAATTAGGTTTAAGAAGGTTACAAGGCCAAGCGATCTCATGGATATATTACTGATTTGGAAGACAGATTGAGTTTTCTTCCTAATGCTACAGCTGACTTATTATACAGAGTATTTATTCTAAAATAAAATACCTGTTTCCCATCTAATTCATGAGGAAGTGGTGATTACAAATTCATATGAATTATGTGAGTCACTTCTTATAAAAAGGCCAATAAATATATGTAAACTTCTACTTTTTTCTTAATAAAACCTTTTAAAAGTCATTAATGAAAAGAAATAGGATTAAATACTATCTTACAGCATTCATAAAAAGAAAATATTAAAAAACGCAGTGATTTTTAAGAAAGAAACATGATTCTTATAAATGCTGGCAAAAAGCTTGAAAGTAAGTGATGTAACACAATTATACATTCTTTATGTGAATTCTGTAAGTTTTCAATATCTTATTTTTCATGGAGCACAAATGTGAGTTGATTTTCTGCAGCAGGAAATTTTGGTTCTTAAGAACAAAGAATTTAATACGTGGATCTCTGCCAGATTCAGTTGTTGCATTCTTTACATCACAAGTTCGTAATACTGAACACCTGTTCAACCAATGTTTTCCTCCAAAAATGTGTTTGATCATTCAGCTGGGAAGAAGCAGCTTTTCACTTCCATTTACAAATCTCTCACGCTTTTTACAAAGCAGCTCTTCATCTGCAGCCAGATTTGCAGCTCATGAATTTCACCAAATAACATCACTACAGAGGTCACATCTTAGGATCTCTGTCCTTTTTAGTAATCTTAACAGGAAAACAAAAACAACAAACTTTCCTTAAGCCTTAAATAAAACCTTTTAAATAAAGCTGCTTAGAAAAATATGCAGTGAATTTTTTGTAATTACTTCAGTTTTATTTCAGCCTCTGTTGTTTAGTTCTTGATAGACTGAAGAATACTGAGTAGTTTTTAAACTGAAGGTGCTTATTTCCTATCTTAAATAGTCTTTCAGGTTTAATATAAGACCATAAAACAGACTTACATTTCACACCCTGATTTTCGAATCATATAAGGAATGGACAGATAATTATCAAGCAGGCAAAACATTTCCTTTTCACTTAGTACATTTTCTGTATCACTGGTAAGTGACCAAAAACTATAATATACTGACTTTCCCCAGAATGAAGGAAAATTTTAAGTTTCCTACTTGAGACACTGGTCTCCTGGTAAAAAAAGTCAATATTTCTTACTACAAAACTCCCACTGTCCATTTGTTCAATACATCTAATTACAACGCAAATACAATGCCAACTTACTTTGTGACTCTTCGTCACAATTATTCCACAATTCATTACTGAAATCCTTTGCTGTCTCACTCATTCACCGATAGGTAGCTTTAAATATTTCCCAGCAAGAAAAGAGGCAATCCATCCAATACAAGTAATTTCCACATCTCATTTTCTTAACAGATCTGAAAATGTGTTCTAATGTATATGCTGCTAACAGTATAAAAAATGGGTAACATCTGTGTGGAACAGTTGACACCTCATCACATCCATTCCACATGGACACACACAGAGCGTGCTCAGATTGGCACAGCCCTTAGCTATCATTGACAGTGGCTGATTTCTGCAGCATTACTGTCAGTGCCATCAATCCAGACAACGAAGTGGTTTATTTCTAAATGATGCCAACTCCTATGATTCATAAGTTAATAATTCTAAAGTGACTTGCAAAAGCATCTTACATGAAAAATGTGGAAATGCTTTCTTATAAAATAAAAGGAAACTTTCCCTAGAAAGCTGAGTCATTAACTTACCTGAAGCAGAGAGCGGGAGGGAGCGGGGAAGAGGGAAGAATGGGCCAAAATATCTGGCAAGATCTTTTCTGGTTCTGTCATTTTACTGCAAGCTGGATGCCCAGCATATTCAAAAAATGTTTCCTGCCTCTACTCTCCCATAGAACATATACTCTTATTTGAAAACAATTTAAATTTACCTAAAACAGTAGAATATACAAAATATATTCTTGAGGATGCTAACCTGAATATAACCAAGTGGGTTAAGTTTTGGATAGTGATGTAATATAAGACACGTGAGACCCTAAAGGAGTCCCAAGCATTCGTAACTTCAGTGCATATAGACATTTATAAGTATCTTTACCTACATTACTTTAGCTTATCAAAAAGGCAGCTGATTGTAAAGTGTGCTAGTATTTTACATTTACCACCAAGAGAAGACACTGCCTGTTCACCTGGGACACAGTGTCAATTATAAAACATATCCCTAGGGAACTGTGCTCAAATTTCTACCAATAGGTCACAGGTAACTTGATTTTCTCTCCCTATGTGAAGGAACATTCTAGAAAGGCTCAAATGATGGAAGTTTTGCTTCATTTAACCTCACTCTTTTTTTTTTAACACTAGAAACTTAATTGCATAAATATTATGCATTTATGTTAAGATGCAAAAAAATGGGCATACAGAATGTAGCGAGCACCTGCACAGGGTCTGGCAAACAGTTAGTGCTAAACAAATGTTGTTGAATTAATGACATTATCTGACATGCCTGGAGATTGAGTTAAATCATTATCAACTTTTATCAGTTTTAATTTTATTATATTCATGTACTGTCATGAAGCTCAAGGCAAAATGAAAATTAAATGTAAATGCTTATGAAGTATAAACCCAGTCTAACTACTAATTATTAAAACTATAACATGTTCTTCACCAGCATCATTTTATATTCTGGGGCTGTCTTTCACAATTACTAAGAGGTAACAGAAGTTGTATCTCCTTGGGTATAATACATGGGTGAAAATGAGATAAAATCTCATTTAACCCCCAAATTACTATGTTTAGGTTAAAATTTGAATGAAAAACAAAACAAAACAAAACAAACCCTATTCTATTCCTGATTTGTGATCAATTTTTGGTATGAGTATTGAAAAAACAAACATTTTATGGATTTTAATTATTAATTTGGGTTAGTATGGAAAGGATTCATTAATATCATGTAAAATCTTTTCCAACCACAATGCTATAAGACTGTAAATCAACTACAAGAAAAAGACTGCAAAAAACACAAACATGTGGAGGCTAAACAATATGCTACTAAAAAACAAATGGATCACTGAAGAAATCAAAGAGGAAATCAAAAATACCTAGAGACAAATGAAAATGAAAACACGACAATCCAAAATCTATGGGATGAAGCAAAAGCAGTTCTAAGAGGGAAGTTTATAGCAATACAATCCTACCTCAGGAAACAAGAAACATCTCTAATAAACAACCTACCCTTACACCTAAAGCAACTAGAGAAAGAATAACAAGCAAAACCCAAAGTTAGTAGAAGGAAAAATCACAAAGATCAGAGCAGAAATAAATGAAATAGAAATGAAGAAAACAATAGAAAAGATCAATGAAACTAAAAGCTGGTTCTCTGAAAAGATAATCAAAATTGATAAACCTTTAGCTAGACTCATCAGGAAAAAAAGGGAGAGGTCTCAAATCAATAAAATTAAAAATGAAAAAGGAGAAGTTACAACTGACACCACAGAAATACAAAGGATCATAAGAGACTACTACAAGCACTATATGCCAATAAAATGGACAACCTAGAAGCAATGTACAAACTCTTAGAAATGTACAACCTTCCAAGACTGACCCAGGAAGAAACAGAAAATATGAATCGACCAATCACAAGTACTGAAATTGAAACCGTGATTTTAAAACCTCCAACAAACAAAAGTTCAGGACCAGATGGCTTTACAGGAGAATTCTATCAAACATTTAGAGAAGAGTTAGCACCTATCCTTCTGAAATTATTCCAAAAAACTGCAGAGGAAGGAACACTCCCAAGCTCATTCTATGAGTCCACCATCATTCTGGTATCAAAACCAGACAGAGATACCACAAAAACGAAAATTACAGGCCAGTATCACTGATGAACATAGACCCAAAGATTCTCAACAAAATACTAGCAAACCAAGTCCAACAACACATTAAAAGGATCATACACCATGATCAAGTGGGGTTTAGGGATATAAGGATTCTTGAACATATGCAAATCAATCAATGTGATACACCATATTAACAAATTAAAGAATAAAAACCATATGATCATCTCAATAGATGCAGAAAAAGCTTTTGACAAAATTCAACACCCATTTATGATAAAAAACTCTCCAGACAGTGGGCATAGAGGGAACTTACCTCAACATAATAAAAGCCATATATGACAAACCCACAGCCAACATCATTCTCAATGGGGAAAAACTGAAAGCGCTTCTTCTATGATCAGGAGCAGGACAAAGATGTCCACTGTCGCCACTCTTATTCAACATAGTTTTGGAAGTCCTAGCCACAGCAATCAGACAAGAAAAAGAAATAAAAGGAATACAAACTGGAAAAGAAGAAGTAAAAGTGTCACTGCTTGCAGATGACATGATACCATACATAGAAAATCCTAAAGACGCTACCAGAAAACTACTAAAGCTCATCAATGAATTCGGTAAATTGCAGGATACAAAATTAATACACAGAAATCTGTTTCATTTCTATACACTAACAACAAATGATCAGAAAGAGAAATTAAGGAAACACACATCAAAAAGAATAAAATACCTAGGAATAAACCTACCTAAGGAGGCAAAAGACCTGTACTAGGAAAACTATAAGACACTGATGAAAGTAATTGAAGATGACACAAACAGATGGAATGTTCTCGGATTGGAAGAATCAATATTGTCAAAATGACCATACTACACAAGGCAAGCTACAGATTCAATGCAATCCCTATCAAATTACCAATGGCATTTTTCACAGAACTAGAACAAAAAATATTTCACATTTATATGGAAACACAAAAGACACTTTCCTTTGTGTTTTTCTTTACTTTTAAAATTGGCATAGTGAATATATAACCATATGCCAACTTATATAATTCTTGAGGTTTAGAACTTTTTGTAGAAGTTGCTTTTCAAAAACAACTCTCCATTATTTGCATATCTTAGACTTGGGATATTCAAAACAAGAGCCACTAGCTACATGTGGCTACTTAAATTAATTAAAACTTAATATAATTAAAAGTTTAGTTCCTCAGTCAGACTAGTCACATTTCAAAACCCACACATGGCTACGGGTTGCAATAGATGAAGAGTAAATTTCCATTATCACAGAAATTTCTTTTAGATAGAGCTGTCTGAAACCACGGTTTGATTGGGATCTATATGAATAATGAGATATTATTTTTTAATATAAATGTGCTTTCTTTTCTCTTGCCTTTCTGAGCACATGACCTCTCTTGCACTTGACCCCTGAGGTATCCTTCTGCCTTGGGAAGATGAGTTTTGTTCTAGAAGTATGCAAGAAAGGAAACCAGTATAATATTCACCTCCTGGTCCTAGAAAATAGGAGTTTTCAAAAGGACAAGAGTCTTGCAAATTAGGGTATTTTCTTGAGGAAAGATGTTTTAAATTTCCTTCTCTCCCATTTCAAGGGCCAGACCTGATATACTAGACCAATAGTCTTCAAAATTTTTGCTCACATATCTCAATACATTTTTGAAAAGGTATGCATCCTCATCTATTTCGAATTGACATCTAAAAATGTTCATCATAAATTTAGTCATAAAAGATGAATTTTGTGATATATTTGACATCAAATTTTGACTCTGCATATTTAGTGAATTCAATTTATGGAAATGTCTTCTATATTATGTAATCAGAAAAGCCAGTCCCCATTGTTGAAATAATCAGCCAAATTATACTTACTGTCAGCTAAGAAATATGTGACTTCAAGTCTTTAAATTCACAGAAGGGTATTAATTCAGATCCCTTTGATAACTTTGTCACTTCTGAATTGGATGACAGAAAGATAGATAGATAGATAGATAGATAGATAGATAATAGATAGATAGATGAATAGATAATAGATAGATGATAGATAGATAGGCCGACAGACAGACAGATAGATAGACAGGGAGACAGGAGATTGGGCATGTGTTCGTTGCCTCGATGAAGTTAGAAGTTGCCTTTTTCAGTGTTTCTTACCAGAAGTCCTTCCTGTCACAGGGCTCACCCTCAGGAGTTACGTATTCTAGAAGTGTCCTTCTGCTTGGTGCTCCAGAAGTTTTTTACTCTACTTAGAGCAATGTGCTTAAAAGGTTTAGGCACAGTGAGAGCTATGCTTTCTTCCTTCCTTCCATGCATCCATTCTTCCTTTCTCCATCTACCACCTACACACACCCTCTCCATCTCTCTCACGCCTTTCCCCATATTAGTCATTCCCTCAGCCTAAACTGTCTTCCGGATTTCATATTGGCTCCTTCTACTGATATTAACAGCTCAGCTTCCAGAAAGAACTATTAATCTTCTTTGTATCTATTTCTCCCCTTAATTCATTTCTCACTCCAGTACCACGGACTTAAACTCTCACCTCTCAACTGAAATGTCTATGACCGATGATCTCTTAATTTCCATATTTAATGTGCTCTTTTCAGTTTTCAAAGGCAAATGACCTCTTAGGGGCAAATGATACTGTTGAACACTCCTCCTTTCTTGGCATTGCTTCCTTTCTTGTCTTTCCTGAAATTGCCCTCTCCTGGTGATCTCATCACATGTCGGTCTTCCTCTGTGACTGTTCTTTGTCACTGGTCTTCTCTTGTCGCCCACACCCTCTGCCGTTCATCTTTGCGCAAGACTTCAACCGCCTCCTACATACTGATGGCTCCCATATATATATATATATATATATATATATATATATATATATATATATATATATATATATATATATATCTCCAGTCCAGAATCTCTCCTGACACCCAGATTCATATATTCAAATGACTGGGCATCTATACCTGGATGAAAGCAAATCCCCCATCTTTTCCCCAAATTGTGTTCTTCTCACGTTTGGTAAAGGTTACTAACAAGGTTAGCAACTAAGGTTACTTAGTTGTCAAAGTTAAAACACCAAAACAAAAACAAAAATTCATACTCTCTCACCTCTTTCTCATAGCCAACATCCAATAACTCACCAATTTCTGATACTATTTCCCAATCATTTCTTGTATTTGCTCTTCCTCTTCACCCACACTGTCCCTGTATTAGGTCAAACTCTAATTACTTTCCACTGAATCATGGTAATAGCCTAATCAGTCACCCACTCACACATTTTCTAGTGAGCCAATCTGCTTATGTCTCTTCCTTGTTCAAAACTCTTCAGATGTTCATGTTACCCAAATGAAAATGCATACAGAAGTTCTTGGTAAGAGAAGTGAACAAGCAGAGATCCTCATGGGTCTTTCCTTCCCCCAGGAGTGGTAGGAAGGGAGCTGAGAAGAGTTCAAAGATGCTGAGTTGGTGGGGGTGGAGAGCAGTGGAAGGCAGGAGAGGTTCAGGAGAAATGGAGCTCTTGATGAGGGCTTGGGTGTAGACTGGCCTTGGGGCCAAGGGCTTAAACACAGACAAGATGGGTTGTTCTTAAAGTCTGAGTGTGGCTCAGTTTGGGTTGCCAGCAAAGGAGACCAGTTGGATATTTGGGACAGAAATCCGGGGCAAGAATAATGAATGTGGAAATGCTGGAATACCTTTTAAAGCTAATAATAGATAAACAGGCAGATTTGGAGTTGAAGTCCATACGAATACAGGACACAGTTTACACGTAATAACAGCACTGACAGAAATGTGATCTATACAAAATGGTATCTCACCAATGATAATATTAAATTCATCATATTTTCAATGATGATTGAGATTTAACCAGTATCTCCAACACCCTTCTCTAGGAAAAGGAAAGACTTTGGGCATGTTTTTACCTATTACCTTCCACTCCCTAACATGCTTTCCGAATCATCTGGTAGTTTAGATTCAGATTGTTACTGTGACAACACCATCTGCTTTCATTTTACTTTATGCCATTACTTTTAAAGAAATTCTTTCTTAATAATCTGACAAAATTTGAAAGCCATATTACCAACACAAATTCATATTTAGCTATAAATTCTAATGATTTATTTGTTCATTATTGTTTCTATAACTCATGTTATTCTCTTCCTTAGAATCTTCTGTTTTGCTGGAAAACATTGTAATTTTTTTCAAAGAAGACCCCTGGGGGATAACTTTCCTAAGTGCTGACATTTCTAAAGGCTCAATGTCTTTATTCTGTCCTTAGTCTACTCTCACTGGAATGCTAGTTTTGCAGGGTATAGAATTCCAGCATAAAAAGTGTTTTCCTCTAAAGACAGTAAAGGTTTTTTTGTTCCTTTTTCTTATAGAATTTATTGTGAATAATGTTAAGCCTAATGCTGGTGTGATTCTTACTCTTATGTAACTTTTTCCTTTCTTTTAATTTCTGGAAACACCAAATTTGTATTTGTGTCTAGGCGTAGATAAATTCTTTTTCCCTACTTGGCACTAAATGGATCTTTTCAATCTGAAGACTAGAGTCTTTCTTCAACTCTTCAACTTACAGAAACCACCCCCCTCCTTTAAAAAAAAAAGACTGTTTCTTCTTTTCAATTGCTCTCTTTTTGTGTGCTTGCGATTCCTATTCAGTTTTTACTTTTACTTTACACTTTTAGCTATTTACTAGACCTTATCATCCAGATAATTACGTAGTCATATCCCAGCATCACACATAACCTAGTATTTATCTCTTTTATTAAATTTATTACTTTTTCAAATATATTTTTAATTTCTAAAAGTTCATTCTTAATCTATGAATATTTCTTTTTTATTCAGGCTTTTTGGGCCTAGTAGTATCCCTTGGGTCATTCTGAGGATATTAATTTTAAAAATTTAACGTTATCTTCTGTTCTTTACATTATCTCTTTCCTCTGAAGTTAGTTCTGCTTATTAATCTTGGCTTGCCTCTGATACCATTAACCTTCCTTAAAGATAATTAAGATCCTTAAAGATATTAAAGATTCCTTAAGGAAGATTAAGGTCTTTCTTAAAGAATATCCTTAAAGATATTCTTTAAGGGTGTGTAGCAATCTTTCTCCAGTAGGCTTCTTTCTTGCTCCCTAAATAATATCATTTATATTTTGCATTTAAAAAATTTCTTTGGACCTTATATAATAGGATTATATTGTATGTCTGCTTCTGAAACTTGTTTTTATTTTGCTCAATATGTTTATGTGATGTATCAATATTGATGAACACATTGCTGAAATACATTCATTTTTCACTGCTGCATTGTATGACATGTTATGACTGTAGTATCATCCTGTTGTCCATTTTCCTGTAGGTTGACATTTGAGGTGTTTTTATTTTTATTTTTCCTTTTTTGTTGTTATAAAAAAATGGTTCCATTAACCAGTTTGTAATAAGTCTTTTCTACTATTGCTATATATCACAATTCACTTTTTACAAAAGATTACTGCTAGTCACAAATATTTAGGAAGATAGAGGTATGTTAAATTTATTACAGGAATTAAGTGCTTTAAATAAAAATACTTTAGATAAAAATACTCAACAGAGAGAAATATCTCTAGCAACAAGGATCTTAAAGGGAAATCCCTAAACCTATAGGAAAAGAAATTTAAGTGAAGATAACAGAAATGGGCTGAAAAGAGATCCTCAAAGAAAATAATAAAATTTACAAATGAAGAGCTAAAAGACTTCAGAAACTTCCAGTTCAGTCTTTTTTCATATAAAAATTTTACCCATAGGTTTTATATCCAGTCTTTATTGACAGATAAGGAAAGTGGGATTCATGAAATTATGTGACTTTTTCAAGGTAACAAAGAACTTAGTGACTTTTCATTGTAGTAATTCAGACAATAAATAACATAGAAGTCATCTTGAGCTTCTGAAAGTAGCAGTAATACAATTTTCTTTTCACCCAAGAGATAAGATAAGTCAACTTCCCTCCCCCCTAATCTACCTGGGGTAGTGGTTTTGACTGCACCAGCCATGTAGAACATGGTAATAAGCACTGCCATCTTAGCCCCGTTTCATTTTACACATAAAAACTGACCAGGAGAAGGTATTGCTCAAAAATTAGTTTGGCACAAACGTTCAGCACATTTTTTCCCCCAGATAAATCTGACCAAAAAGAAGTGAAAAGAAATTAGTGACCTGTGGTGACATTATTCAATATGGTATTAGAGATTCTAGAATGGATTGACTTGCAGTCTCTTCTCACCTTTGCATTCTGGATGCAGGGACAGAGGGCCCAAGCTGCACTGGCCTTCACGTCTGGGTGAGGATTTTTCAGTAGGGACCACAACAAACGAACTCCATCTAAGTGATCAATTATCCTATTGTGAAACAAAAAAACAGAGGTAGAGACTGTAATTAGTACATGAAAATAAAAATTTAAATGGCCCATCTATTCACACAATTATAATTATTTTTTCTCCTTTTGACATTTCGCTTAGCTACTTCTTTTCAAAACTTTAACAACAGCAGGGACATAACATGCTGTTGGGTTGTCAGCTCTCTGATTTCAGTTTTAAACTCGCTGACACAGAAAGCAAGCTCCACGATAGTTACGATTCACATGAACTGAAAACCAAGCCACGTAATTCTTTAATTAGCTGTATACAGACTGTTACCTAAATGTAAAAATACTGGTTTCTTTCACATAGTAACATCTAAATACTTTCCAAGACAAATATTTATGGCTCAAAGCTGTGCAGTTACCTTTTCTATTTGGTCTGTGTTTAACTGACTTACCGTACTGCATGACACAGTTTAACCTCTTCCAGTACTAATCTAGCACTAGGAATTAAAATCAGTACAACACACTGCATCCTTTGTGGGGCACAAATAACACATAACTTGTTTTCCATGTGCTCCCTTCCCAGCAAGACCAACATTGCAGACTGTGTTATAGTTACTTAAACACACTGTAATCAAAATATCTTCTTGACTAGCTGAAAAATGAATTATCATCAGAGTCATCCCCACACCATCTGTCTTCTGTTTATATATCAATCAGTCCAGGGAGCATAACCTTGCATTAAGGTCCATCAAGTACTTGCAGTTGAGAAGAAGGTCAAACAAAACTTAATATCCTTTACAAGCATGGCTTTGTTCAGAAAGATAAACTCAGAGCATATGAAAAAAGATAAAGAACATCAGAATTCCTTTGATTTTGAACCTCAAGTTGAGTTAAATACACGTAGTACTTAGCCACAGATAGAATAAATACTACTAGCTTGGCACCATTCAAATTTTTTCTTGAAAATTGACATTAAAAAACTATATTTCTTGATTATCTGAGTATGCCAGGGGGGAAAAATGTATTATTCCAAAGGTTCCAAGTTGGATATGTTTTCCATAACCTTATAAAACAGTTGGTAATGCAAATAGCTTATAGTAAGATATAAACTATCTCTTTAAAAGATGATTTTTAATAAGAAAAAAGCACACTGAGAAAGTATTTTAACCCAGAGTTTAACTAAATAGCTTTCTAAAACTAAAGCTTTCTGTCTGTATCATGCTGAGGGAAAATAAAGTTTTATTTCTTGATTTATAGAAACTATAAAGAAAGATACTGAACACACTGTACCTCACAATGAAGGAATTACTTTGCAAACTTAAAAAAGCTTACTGGTTTACATATGCCACTGAAAGTGTAATTAATGGAGATCCGTGGGTCTCTATTTTTTCACATGCAATTTCTCAAAGAACAACAGTGAATGTTAATCCAGCCTACTCTCTCACTAACGTAGTAGTAATAGTTGCATTAGCAATATTTAGCCATACAATGAGGGACATAGCTTGTCACCAGAGTGGAAGTCATCTGCATGGCACATATTTTCAGTTAAAAAGAGGCATAATTCAACTCTGGATCCCCCCAGGAAAACTTTCACAATTAGCAATAAAAATTCACCATTCATTCTAAAACCAGATGTACTGTCCTTGACCGTCACCCCAAACCCCAGGCAATTCATCAGCTGCTTAGTTACAACAGATGGGGACTGTGACCCCATTATAGATGTCTTAAAAGACAGCACAGCACAGAGTAATTACCTTAGATGAGGAAAACATTTGCAAACACAGGAACTAACAAAGTCATGGGTAGCAAACCTCAGAGTTTAATTTTGTCCCTCCATCTCCCTCATCCTATGTGTCGAGTCATATACTGTGGATTTCCTTCAAATAACTCAAGTATCTCCCCCTACTTCTCTGTTCTGCCTGCCAGCATCCTAATCCAGGTGTCTACTACCTCATATCAGGATTGCTACAGTAGTTGCCTAACTTGGTTTTATGTCTCCCGTTTCTCTCAATTCCAATCCATCCCATAAATTCCTGGGAAATTAATCTTGCTGAAGGAGTTTTGAGAGCTTCTGCGGTATCTCCTTGCCAGCAGGGCCCCGGGGATGTGCATTCTGTCCGTCACACCACCCAGAACGTTCAGTCAATGCTTGGTGAACAGTTCACAACTGACAGGTCACTCCCAGGAGACAGTCTCTGACAGCTTCCCGCTGCCTGCATGGTATTCACACCCCAGTTCCTGAATTCAGTATTTAACATTTCCAATGAGCTGGTTTATTCCTCCAAACTCCCTACATTCAGGTGTTTGCTCATAAAACTCTTCGGCCATCTACTAAACACTAAGTGCTAAGCATACGGAAGTAACACATACAGTCAATTCTTATTACTCAGGGTAGTTCGCTGTATAAAGTCACTGCAAACAGTGAATTTGTAGATACCGAATCATTGCTCCTGGGGGAATATAAAGTTTTGTCCTAAGAGCCTCTGGTGAGAATATTTTCGTTAACTGATCAATACATAATCTTGTTCTATGTGTGTTTCTGTTTGAAGACACCTTACTTAATACACATTGTTGATTCACTACACTGAACCCACGGGCAATCCAATACACATATTGTCTCTGTGACGCACATCACAGCCCCCTTGCATTTTGGCACTATGCTTGGGGAACATTTTAACCAGGAAGATCACCAGCTCAAAGGACGAAAATGCAAAAAACGTGGCACTAAATACTGGGAAGACGACACTTGTTTACAAAATGAGAGCGGATACAAGAAGGCAGAGTGTGGTCCTGTTCAACCCCAGCTGGAAACACGTGCACCAGGCAACTCCAATTTCTCGTGGCTCCACACGTGTCCGTGAATAACTGCAGAAGTGCTATACGGATTAACTGGGGGGATTACAAATACATTTTAGCAAGGATGTGAATACACAAATACAGAATGTGCAAATAATGAGGATTTTAATTGTCCTTTAGGAAACTGCAGTCTAGCGAGTGTGTTAAAGAGACCATGATCGTCTATTCTGGTAAATGCTACAATAGATGCGGGCATGGGGTTCCCTGTGAACACAGAGGGGAGACACTGTTAACTCCCAAGCCACAGAAATTCTCCCAGGACTAAGCCTTTGCCCTGCCATCTCCATCTTTTGCTGAACAATCCGTACTTTAAGGTCTACCATAAGGCCTCTCCCAAGTCCTCTGGCTTCTCCCTCCTCTGAGATTCTTTTGAGTTTTGCTGCCCTCGTTTCTAGCACTCATTAACACATTGCTTTGCATTGTAGGCAGGTGCGTATGCTTCTTATCTCCCCAAGTACTGTGTAATCTCCTTGACAGCAGGAATCTGCTACTGCCCGCCATGCTTAGGGCAGCTCCCGCAGACAGTGAGTATTGGTTAAATGGACCTGAAACAAGACAGCCTTTGCCTACTCCTTTTCCGATGAATCAAAAATCTCTCCCAACACAAATACATTCATTTTCAACCTCATACTTGGAAAGTGCACGTTCAAATTCAGAATCTAACCAGTAAATTTTTATTTGGAGTTGCCTCTAAGTCGAAAGTGCATTTTCATAGATCTTCTTTACAACTTTATTGCTTTGAATATACAACGCTGGGCTTGTAAATGGTATTCATTATACCACTGCCCATTTTCAGTGGGTCTATATCTCCTTTTGTATAGTTCTTTAATTTGATTAGCATCTTTTTCTGAATTCACTTCCAGCAGTATGTTAACTCTTCCTGCTTTTATTGTCAAGAGAATTTTACATTAATACTTTGATATTATAAAAACAAAACTGAACTATATGTTTCCAAAATCTTCAACTTTATCATAGAAATCAAACTGTGTGGCTGACAAAATAACAGTTCTTGAAAGATGACTACACGTTCATGTTCCGGCTCTTAAAAACAAACACACACACACAAAAGACACAGCTGCTTGTTGTGGCTTCTCAGTGTCTTTGGTTCTACTAACTCTTGTCAGGATTGTTAACAAGTCTGGCTGGCTGGCCTGCCCGCTGAGGCCACATACACGAACAAATGTGAACAGTGGGCACCCACACAGCCAGCACGGCTGAGGCTGCAGAGTTTCTTTCTGGCAATGCCAATACATCTATTTTGAAACCATAATTTTGCATCTTTTCTAAAAATTTCACAATATTTGCTGATAAATGATACATGGCTCAACCTAAATGTGGTTATAGCCTAAAGGAACATGATGTTCGTAAGCCACACTATAAGATGCAACTGAAATCTATAGGTTTTAAAACCAAGTTGGCAATTCCACAAAAATGGAAACATAAATGGATGTCAGAATTAATGATCGCTGTGAAAAACTATGATTAGAAAAGAATTTTATATTTTCATAAAAATTCTCAGAGTTTCAATGTTTATATCTCTGTGTATTCTTTTAAAGAGGCTATGGGAGACCAAATTGGGAGAAAAGATGTGAATGTAGCAGCCTCTGGAAATGCATGTCAAGTGTGTCCCAGAATTCCTTGGCTTTGGTAGAGTAGAAGGATAGTCTATCCTTTTATCGTTGTGTAAGCACTATGACAGAAAAGCTTTCAAAACTTATTCACTCATACGAAAAGTTATGCATTCACAGAATAATATTAAGAAGGCCCAACAATTTTTGAGGTCCAGCTCATATTCAAATAGTCCCATTTCTTTGCAAAACTTTCTTTAGAGCTTTTTAAAAAACAAACAAAACCTAGATTCAAAAGGGATCATACACTGTATTCTTGATATGTCTTTTTAGTCTCTTTTAATCTAGAACATTTTTATGGCATTGACTCTTTTAAGGGATCAGGACTGTTGTAGAAAGTCCCACAGTTTGAGTTTGGCTGACTGCTTCCTCAAGGTGTCGTTTGACTCTCCCCTCTTTTCTCTGTACAGACCTTCCTTGACTTACCCATGGGGCTGTGTCCTAATCAACCCAGCACAAGTGGAAAACACATTTAACACCCCTAGCCTACCGAACATCACAGCTTAGCCCAGCCCAACTTAAACACGCTCAAAACACTTACATTGGCCTACAGCTGGGCAAAATCATCTAACACAGAGCCTATTTTATAATAAAGTGCTGAATATCTCTTGTAACGTATTGACTAGTGTACTGAAAGTGAAAACCAGGACGGCTGATGGGTACAGAATGGTTGTGAGTGTTTGAGTTGTTTACCTTCCTGATCACATGGCTGACTGGGGGCTGCAGCTCACTGCCACCGCCCAGCATCATGAGAGAGTATTGGACTGCATATCCTACCAGAATTAAAACAGATCCAAATAAATGGAGATATACACCATATTAGTAGATTGGCGATCTCAATATTGTTAAGATTTCTATTCTTTCTAAATTGATCTATAGATTCTTAACAACAATTATTAAAATTCCATAAAGCTTTAAAAAAAGATTTAGACAAGATGACTCTAAAATTTATATATAAATGCAAAACATCTCAGATAGCCCAAAGCATCTTAAAAAGTTGGAGGACTTAACACTCCTATTACAAAGCTATAATGATCAAGATAGTGTGGGACTGACATGAGGATAGAAAAATAGATCAATGGAAAAAGGAGTTCTGAAATAGATCTGCTAATATACAGTCAGTTGAATTTCAACCAAGGGACCAAGCTAATCAACTGAGAAATAGTGTTTTCAATAAATGATGCTAGATCAATTGAATATCATATGAAAAAATTAACTTGGACTCCCCTTTCCACACCACACTTAGAAACTAGTTTGAGGTATATCATATAGTACACTAGCCATGAAAGTAAAATTGATAACTTTAACTTCATCAAATTAAAACTTTCTGCTGAAAAGACAGCCTTAATACTGACTGGGAAACATCATTCCACAGCACATAAATCGAACAATGGATTTGTATCCAGAAAATGTGAAGAACTTCTTCAAATTGCCAAAAAAGATAAACAATCCAAATTTAAAATGGACAAAAAACTTGAAGAGACTACAAAATAACATATATACACACGAAATAAGCACATGGAAAGTTATTCAACATCATTAGTGATCAGGGGAATGCAAAGGAAATCTACAACGACATACACTTTTACTGTTAGAAGGGCTAAATTAAAAAAAAAAGAGCAACATTAATGTTGGCACCAATGGGAATGTAAAATTGTACAACCACTTTTGTATACTATTTGGATGTTTCTAATAAAGTTAAACTTCTACCCTATGACTCAGAAATTCCAATCCCAAAACAGGGCAAAACTAATCTATAGTGATGGAAATCAGAAAGTGGTTGCTTGGGGTGGGCGTGGGGATTGACTGGAAAATAGCATGAGTGCACTTTCTTGGGTGAAGGACATGTTTTCTCTCTTCTTTTGGCTGGTGGTTATATGAGTGTATACAATTGCTAAAATGCATCAAACTGAGCAATTAAGTGTTAAAACAACCTATAATTTTGAACAAAAAAATTCAGACAAAACCCAACACATATTATATGCTTCCATTTGTTTCCAAATAGAAATAAAACTATTTAGGGAGGCATTCTCAAATATAAAATGATGAAAACAGAGTAAGATATGAATTACCATAAAAGGCAAGAGAGGGGCTCTCCCCAGACTGCAGGGCAGTGGGCACTGGGGGGCCGTGATAGGACAGGCAGCCCAGGTGTCTGTAGGGTGATGATGGTATTCTGCTTCTTGGCTTGGGTGGCAGGTATATGAGTCCTCCCTTTTCAAGAATTTACTAAGCTGTACGTTTACGTCATGCACCTTCCTTTATGTATATTATATTTCACAAATTAGAAGCTTTAAAAATGTGTTTTAACTTCACTATAAACACACACACACACTCACACACACACACACTCTCTCACACACACACACACACACTATAAACACACACTCACACACTATAAACACACACACTCACACACACTATAAACACACACACCCACACACACTATAAACACACACACACTCTCACACACTATAAACACACACACTCACACACACTATAAACACATACACACTCACACACACACTCTCACACACACTATACACACACACTCACACACACTATAAACACACACACACTATAAACACACACACTCTCACACACACTATACACACACACTCACACACACTATAAACACACACACACTCTCACACACACACACACTTACTGTCACACACAGGAAATGGTACTGAAAAGCCAATTTGTTCAGCTATGGAGCTAAGCACACATCACACCTGGATGGATGAGATATATAATGTGGATAAATAAAATCCAAATAATCCTCAAATTAAACATCCCCAGAGCTTGCTTTAAAATGAGGAAACTAAGATTCAGAAGATTAAATTATGCACATAATTAATTTTCATTTGGCATTTCAGTATCTCGGTTAAATCCATGTGCTTTTAAAAGTCGACAGATGAAAAACAAGTAACAGGAGGAAAAATGCTCTTATTGACACAAACATATAAAACATATATTCTATTTTATATCTTACATACACCCTAAAATGTCACAAGGACTGGTTTCGTGGTAAATGAAATTTCTGGGCAGCCACAAAGAGATTAAATCTCTTTTGTATGCAAACAAGCACAGCTTTATTTTTCCCCCCTTTTAAAAAGAACAAATAAACCCAATGTAAAAAAAAAAAAAACTATGTAAATGCAACATAATTATGTTTAAACCACAGAAGACAGGAAATTTAGAGTTACAGATTCCATGGTAAGTTTTAATTCTATCCTTGTGTATATGTTTTATAAAAGAGTCTTTCATTACATGATCACATAACACTGGACTATGTAACAATCGGTTCAGCAAATGTTTGTTTTACAATGTGTGGAAGGAAAATATTTTACAGGATAAATTGTAGGAAATTAGTATATTATTTAGGTAAACTGTCATGTAAAACTTCTTAGAATCTTGGGCATTTACAGAATATTAATAGAAACATTTTTTCTTGATTATTTTCTAAAGAACATGAAAATTAATTCTTTTGTAGTCAGGCACTTATATTTGAAAGCTGACCTTTAGGTTCAAGGTTATTCTGAAGTAATGAAAAACTTAGGACATTAGAATTTTAGCATGTTTTGAATCATGTATGCCAGGAATTTTGTATTAAAGGCACAGGAGAGACAAATAAATCATGAGGATCTACAAGTTCCTAAAAAGTCTGAAAAACAGCCCTTATTATCACTACTGGCATTTGCTAGGCTTCCTGACAACTCATATATCTGAAATTTGACTTTTTCAAAAGGAAAAGAAAAGCATTGATCCTGACTTTCCTGTATTAACTATATTTCAGGCTAACCAAATGGTTAGCAATCAACTCTAAGATAAACCTAGTAAAAGTATTAGATTATAAAGGTGAAGAAAAAATTCTCATGCCCTCCAAAAGAAAAGATCAAATAACTCACAAAGAAACATGAATTCGACTAACATCAGAATTTTCCCAAAAAAGGTATGAAGTAAGACAACAATGGAGCAGAATTTTTTTAATTCAAGAAAGAAAGTGGGAACCAAGAATTTTGTATCTAGCAAAGCTGTCCTCTGAGTATTTATAGGAAAATAGCTTCACTAGATATAAACATGTGTTTCTGCACAGCAAAAGAAACAATCAACAAAATGAAAAGGCAAGCTATGGAACAGGAGAAAATATATGCAAGCCGTACATTTGATACGAAGTTAATATTCAAAATACATAAGGAATTCATACAACTCAATGGCAAAAAAAATAAATAAATAACTCAATTTAAAAATGGGCAAAGGAACTGAACAGACATTTCTCCAAAGAAGACATGCAAATGGCCAACAGGTATATGAATAAATGCTCAACAGCACAAATCATCAGGGAAATCCAAATCAAAACTACAGTGAGATACTGCCTCACTCCTCATTGGAAGGGCTGTTATTGAAAAGACAAGAGATTAAAAATATTGGCAAGAAGTGGAGAAAAGGAAATCCCTGCACACTGTTGGTGGGAATGTAAACTGGTATAGTCATTATGGAAAACAGTATGGAGGTTCCTCAAAAAATTGAAAATATAACTATCATTTGATCTAGTAATCCCATTTTTATGGGTATATATCCAAAGGAACTGAATTCAGTAGCTAGAGAAGATATCTGTGCTCTTATGTTTATTATAGAATTATTTACAATAGCCAAGATATGGAAACAACCTAAGTGTCCACTGACAGATGAATGGATAAAGAAGTTGTGGTATATTTATACAATGAAATATTATTCAGCCTTAAAACAGAAAGAAATCCTGCCATTTGTACATGGGTGAACTTGAAAGACATCATGCTAAATGAAATAAGCCAGACACAGAAAGTCAAACATTGCGTGAAATCACTCACAGGTAGAGTCTAAAACAGTTGAACTTAGAGAAACAGTGATTCGAACGGTGAAGGGGCTGGGAGTGGAGGAGATGGGGAGACGCTGGTCAAAGGGTACGAAGTTTCAGTTATAAGATGGATAAGCTTTAGAGACCTAGTGCCCAGCACGGTAACTGTATTAATAATAATGTGTTGTACACTTGAAATTTGCTAACAGAGCAGCTTTTAAGTGTTCTTGCCATACACCAAAAAAAAATGTATCTTTGTGAGATGAGGTTAATTAGCCTGGTTGTTGTGATCATCCCACAAAGTATACTTATATCAGAACACCATGTCATACACCTTAAATATACATAATGTTTAAATTTGTCAATTATACCTACATAAAGCTGAAAAAAAGAAAGGTACTTTAAACATATAAAAACGTAGGGAATTCTGTACCCATGAGCCCTTTCTGAAGATTCTCCTAGGGGATGAGCTCCAAAAATTAAACTCTGACTGTAAAACTGCAGCAAAAACTGGTAATAAGTATATGTGTATATATGTTTGCTGGTCTAGATTAAAACAGGGGCAGGGTCAAGGGTAGAATAATAATGTTCCAATTTTACATGTCATGACAAAGTAGAAACAATGCACTTTAAAGTGGAGAGGATAAGGAAGAGGAAAAGAGAAAAATGAAATAAGCCCATTGATTACTATATAGACAATGGGTGGGAATTGAAAGATACCAGCAAGAACTGAGAAACTAAATAGCAAATAACTACATAACAGAAAGGAGAAAGCAAGCATTAGAAAAATGTACAGGTACAAAGACAGTGACTAGAATGAAACAAAAATGCAAACTTTTCTAAAAAACACCAAAAAAAAAATTAAAGAGCAAAGATTACAAATCTTACAGAGAAGAGCAAATATAAAAGAATATGAATAAGTATAAAATATTATGACATTGTTGAGACCAAACATCAATGAGTGTGAATGGGTTTAGCTCACTTATTAAAAATATTTTTAGCTTGGCATACAAAGCAAGACCCATCTATATACTGTATGAAAGGGCACACCTAAAAGAAAGTGGTTCAACAAAGACTAAAGATAAAGGTAGACCAAGATATTCCAGGAAAATGGAAAAACTATGAACGCAGGGGTAAAGATCCTTATAACAAAGTAGAAATATCAAGCCAAAACTCATCAAACATGACAAAGAAGAGCTCTTGAAAAATTAAAATCCACAATTCACAATGATCAGAAACATTTATGCACCAAACAATATACTGCCTGCCTTTAAGAAGCAAAAACTACATGAGTTGTAAGAAGACATAGGTAGAAGCACACTAATAATTTTAATACACCATTTTCAGTATGAGACAGATCAAATGCATGAAACATAGTAAGTAGAGATAGAAGACTTACATAACTTAATAGAATAGATCTTAAGAATACACATCAGGCCTTCCCTGGTGGCACAGTGGTTAAGAATCCACCTGCCAGTGCAGCTGACACGGGTTCAAGCCCTGGTCCGGGAAGATCCCACATGCCGCGGAGCAACTAAGCCCGTGTGCCACAACTACTGAGCCTGTGCTCTAGAGCCCACGAGCCACAACTACTGAACCCACGTGCCACAGCTACTGAAGCCCTCATGCCTAGAGCCTGTGCTCCACAAGAGAAGCCACTGCAATGAGAAGGCCACGCACCGCAATGAAGAGTAGTCCCCACTCGCCACAACTAGAGAAAGCCCACGTGTAGCAACGAAGACCAAACACAGCCAAAAAAAGAAAGAAATTTATTAAAAAAAAAAAAAATATATATATATATATATATACATCAAACTCTACACTCTATTGAAAGAGGATACATCTTCACCCCAAGCACCTATAGATGCTTTGTAAACATTCATCTTCTATTGAGTCATAAAGAAAACACCAGTGAGTTCCATAAAAAGTGGAAATAAAACACTGACTAAACTGCAACATAGTAAGAAATATCTAACAAAAACAAAAAATAAAAAGGTTCCTCTTTGTGGAATTAAAAAAAAAATTCTATTAAACAACACCTGGCCTAAAGGGAAAATATAAACTGAAATTAAAGAACGTCCTAAAAATAATGATAATGAAATCACTACATATCAGAATGTACAAGGGACATTTAAAGAAGTGTCAAAGAAAAACTCATAGGACAAAATATTTTTATTATTAAAAACAGAGGGAATTCCCGGGCAGTCCAGTGGTTAGGACTCCATGCTTCCACTGCAGGGGGCCCGAGTTCGATCCCTGGTCGGGGAATTAGGATCCCACAAGCTGCATGGCACAGCCAAAAAAAGAAAGTAAAAAAAAGAATAAAATTAAATATCTTCTCAGTTCAAATAAATTAGAAAAATAGTTACGAAATAAACCCAAAAAAGGCAACATGGAATAAATATAAAAGAAATTTATGAGCTAGAGAATAAATGAACAGTATATCTAATTAATAAAATTTTTTCAGAAAAAAAATCAAAATAGAGAAACTATACTAGATAACTTGATCATGGAAAAAACAGGAGAAAGCTCACATACACAAATATAAAATGACAAGTGGAAAACAACCATTGAAATGAGACAAAATTTAAAAATCATAAGACATTGTTTAAATAAATTTGATGATCTAAATGAAATTGATCATTTTATAAGGAAATGCAGATTGCCAAAATTGACCCCAATGCATAGATTAGATTTCACAGAACTAGAGAAAACCAGTAAAGAACACACACACACAGAGTAGGTCCAAATGACTGCACAGTATAATTCTCTCAAAACTTTAAAGCCTAGATGGTCCCATTGCTCAATAAATTATTCCAGAGTATTGAAATGAAAGAAAACTTCCTAATTCCTTTTGTGAAGCAGGTATAACATTGATACCTAAATTTGATAAAGATAGTTGTAAAAAAAAAAAAAAGAAAGAAAAGAAGGAAAAGAAAACCACAGACCAATATAATTCAAGGATATCATTACAAAAATACTAAGTCAGATTAGCAAACTTGTTCCCAGAATGCATGGTTGGTCCAGTGTTTGGAAACCCATTAATATTATTCAATATATTGATAGATATAAGGGAAAAAATCATAATGGAGTATTCGGAGCATAATCTCCATAAATGCTTAAAGAGGATTTGACAAAATTCAATGCCTATTTCTGATTTTTTTTTTTTTTTTTTTTTTTTTAATGCAGTACGCGGGCCTCTCACTATCGTGGCCTCTCCTGCCGCGGAGCACAGGCTCCGGACGCGCAGGCTCAGCGGCCATGGCTCACGGGCCCAGCCGCTCCGCGGCATGTGGGATCTTCCCGGACCGGGGCACGAACCCGTGTCCCCTACATCGGCAGGCGGACTCTCAACCACTGCGCCACCAGGGAAGCCCCCTATTTCTGATTTTAAAAACACTCTTTAAAAATAGAAATTGAGAGATTTTTTAAAATATGATAAAACATATATACTTTAGTCCTCAAGACATTATTTTACATAATAGAACACCACTAGAGGCATTTCTACCAATATCAGGAACAAGGCAAAGAAGCTATCTCCACTACTATCTAACACTGCAGTAGGGAATTAGCTAACGAAATTAGACAAGAGAAATCAATCTAAAGAATAAGAATCTATAAAGAAGAAATAAAGCTTTCTTGGGAATATCCTGGGGCAGGGTTCAGCAATTTTTTTTGTAAAGGGCCAGGTAGCAAGTATGTCTTTGTGGGTTATTTGGTCTCTGTAGCAACTATCGACTCTGTCATTGTAACATAAAAGCCACCAAAGACAACATATAAATCAATGAGTGTGAGTATGTTCCAATAAAACTTTATTTACAAAAACAGGATTTGGCCCATGTGCTGTAGTAGGTCAACAATTGTGCTAGAGAATCAACAATAAAGTGAACTCGAACAAGAAGAGAATTCCATTAGGTAGCAGCACAGAGAATTAATACACAAAATTCAATAGTGGTCATAGAGACAATCAACTGAAGCACATAATGGCAGTAAAAAACCATTTATACCACCAGCAAGGAAGATTAAATACTTAGGAATGAACTGAACAAAACTGCACGAAATCCACATACAACAATCTTCAAGTTAAAAAAACTAGACTTCAACAAATGAAAAGTTTCTATAATTTCACTATGGTTATGTAGGATGTTAAGGGAAGCTGAGTGAAGGGTATATGGGAACTCTGTACCATGCACTCTATACTTTTGCAACTTTTCTGTAAGTCTTATGCTATTTCAAAATAAAAGTTAAGTTGGTGGGAATGTAAATTGGTGCAGCCACTGTGGAGAACAGGATGGAGGTTCCTTAAAAAACTAAAAATAGAGCTACCATACGATCCAGCAATTCCACTCCTGGGTATACACCCAGAGAAAACTCTAATTCGAAAAGATACATGCACTCCTATGTTCATAGTAGCACTATTTACAATAGCCAGGACATGGAAACAACCTACATATCCATCAATGGATGAATAGATAAAGAAGATGTGGCACATGTATGCGACGGAATGCTACTCAGCCTTAAAAAAGAATGAAATAATGCCATTTGAGGCAACATGGATGGACCCAGACATTGTCATACTGAGTGAAGTCAGTCAGACAGAGAAAGACAAATATCCTATGATATTGCTTATATGTGGAATCTAAAAAAAATGATACAAATGAACTTATATTTATAAAACAGAAACAGTCTCACAGACATAGAAAATAAACTTGTGATTACCAAAGGGGAAAGGAGGGGAGGGATAAATTAGGAGTTTGGGATTAACATATACACACTACTATATATAAAAATAGATCATCAGCAAGGACCTACTGTATAGCACAGGGAACTATACTCGATATTTTGTAATAACCTATATGGGAAAAGAATCTGAAAAAGAATACACATATATGAATCACTTTGCTGTACACCTGAAACTAACACAACATTGTAAATCAACTATGCTTCAATTAAAAAATAAAAATTAAAAAAAAGTTTAAAAGAAAGTAAAGATCCTGAGGTATGGAAAAGAAATTTTAGATATTTAAGTTTTCAGCATGAATACTTTTTAATTGTTTGAAATGTTATAGTATTTTATGAGAAAGTTACACTCCTCAAAACACAAGCGTTAACTGTTTTTTGTAATGTTGATGTGATTTTTATATACTTGAAGGCCAAATTACCTCCAGATGAATTCTGTACGTATCAAATAGACATTAAAAAGTCAACAAGAAAAGAAAATTCAGCATGAATAAATCTACTTTTTCATGAACCTACTACGTTGGGATACCTGTTGCTCCACGTTAGTTCCTCAGGAAGGGTATAATTAATATGAAACTCTTTACGCTGAGTCTTTAAAAGCAGTATTCTGATGTACTGAGAAAAGTCAGTAGAGTTTTATGAAATCACTGTTGTCTTAAAAATCATTTTTGACTCAGTAGCCAAACTGTTATTATTACGATGTTTCTTATTCTTACTGAGAAATAGATACGGGAAGAAAACCGTGCACACTAGCACACAGAGTTAATAAAACTCTGCTGAGTCTGTACGTTCATCCTCACATGCAACCTACGTCGTAGCCATGGCCACAGACATATCATTAGAACATAAGACTGCTAATCATTAGAACGAGTTCCCAACCTATGAATTATTTAAGCCTTACACAAGGCAAAGTTATTTCTCATTTCCTTACCATTTAACTTAAAGCTTGAAGACTCAATAAATCCTGCAAATCTAGCAATAAGAGCCATGTCTGATATATGATGCCAGATGTAACGCTGTTTGGATTCTTACCAACCCAAAACACTGTTTTCTAAAACTGACTTTGTGTGTTTCTAAAACCATCTGTGGGAAAACCATATTCACACAAGCACAAAAGGATTCATCAACCTCCGTGTCACACAAGAAGGAACAGTTTAGTCTATCTTATGAGGCTCTGTCATAGAATTTGACACTTTTGATCACTTTCTCTCCTTAAACACTCTCTTCCCTTTGTTTCTTCAGTAACTCACTCTTCTGGCTTCCCTCACAACTCTGGCTGTCCCTTCTGCATTTCTTTATAGGCACCTCTTCTCTGGTCCATTCCTTCTCCTTCAAAGATTGGATGCAACAGAACTCTGTTTTTGTCCTTCTCGTTTCCCTTTCTTTCTCTTCCTCACAATCTCACATATACTCATCACTTAAGTTACCAAATACTCATAATGCTATATGCCCAGCCCACATTCTATCCTAAGCTTTAGACATGAATGAATATCCCATTGGCTAGTTGCCATCACCACAGAGACGTCCCATGAGAACCTCAATGTGTACCCAACGTAACTGAACTCGTCATTCATTTAGTGTACGATAACTGTTTGCTGAGTGCCTACCCTGAGCCTGGGACTGCGTTAGACAATGACTATATCACTAAGGACAAACTGACTTTGTTTCTCCCCTAGTGAAGTTCATCCTGCCCCCACCAGTCCTCCAGCTGTCTTCCCTGTAGCAGCAAGTGCTACAATTATCCATCCAGCCACCCAAGTCAGAAAGCTAAATAGCCCTCATGACGCCCCCTCTTCTTCACAGCTCATGTTCACTCACTCGCCCGGTCTTATCCATTCTCTCCCTTTATTTCTCTCTACTCTGTCATTTTTTTTGTTCTTTAGTGTAATATATTCCACAGGCTTAGTTTAAACCACCTTCACCTCTGGCCGGCAGTGATCTCCTAAACAAGCTTCTCTGTTTCAGGTTATACTTAAAACCCTTTAAAAACCTTCAATCGACTTTAAAGCAAAATTCAAACTTAGCATGACGCACAAAGGCCTGAATTATAATTGCCTATTGACATGCCTATGCCACACCGTCAAAGCTCCTTGACTGCAGCCGAAAGGGCCCCATTTAGGGTCCTCTTGTTCTCGATTTATAGCCAGTTAAATAACATGAGTAATCTGACATAAGAGAAACACAGGGGGCTTCCCTGGTGGCGCAGTGGTTAAGAACCCGCCTGCCAATGCAGGGGACACGGGTTCGAGCCCTGGTCCGGGAAGATCCCACATGCCGCAGAGCAACTAAGCCCGTGTGCCACAACTACTGAGCCTGCGCTCTAGAGCTCATGAGCCACAGCTACTGAACCCATGTGCCACAACTACTGAAGCTCGTGTGCCTAGAGCCTGTGTTCCGCAACAAGAGAAGCCACTGCAATGAGAAGCCCACGCACCGCAACGAAGAGTAGCCCCTGCTCACTGCAACTAGAGAAAGCCCGTGTGCAGCAAAAAAGACCCAACACAGCCAAAAATTAATTATTTGAAAAAAGCGAGAAACACAGAATGGACTCATCTATAGATGAGTACAGATACTGGACCCTTTGACTTTTTTTTGCATTTATGTATTATTGGTTTAAATTGTTGTTCATTAAAGCTATTGCTATGTGAATGATACTAGCCAACATTTACCTAGCACTATCATGTATCAAGCATTTTACATATATTAATTCACTCAATCATTACAACAATTCAGTGAGATTGGTAGCATGACTGTCCCCATTTTATATATTTGGTAGCCAAGGCACCAAGTAGTTTAATGATTCTCTGAAGGAAACACAGCTGGTAAGTGGTGAGACTGGCATTCCAGGCAATGGTTCCAGAACCTGTACTCTTAACCATCATGCACTGCTGTTCAGAGTAAAACGGTACTGTGCAAGGTACTAAACAAGAACTTTAATTTTTTTAAAGATGATACATATTCATCATACAAATTGGATAGAAAATTTAAAAAAGAAAGTAGAAAATATCCCAAATCCTACCATCCAGAAATAATCACTGTTAACAGCTAATATAAATTACTCCAGATATCTCTTTATGCCTACAGCTAGATAAAAGGATGTATGGATAGGTAAGAGAGATCGATAGATGGGACTTCCCTGGTGGCGCAGTGGGTAAGACTCCACGCTCCCAATGCAGGGGACCCAGGTTCGATCCCTGGTCAGGGAACCAGATCCCTCATGCATGCTGCAACTAAGAAGCCCGTGTGCTGCAACTAAAAGTCCCACACGCTGCAAGAGACCCCGTGTGCCACAACGAAGACCCAGAGCAGCCAAAATAAATGGATAAATATGTTTTAAAAAAGAAAGATATAGATAAATGGATGGATGGATGGATAGACAGATAGATAAAATTATGTTTTAAATACTATCTATTGATTTATTTATTGCCAGATAAAATTTGCACACCTACTCATCCACCCTTCTCTTTCTGTCAGTTGTATTATTATATTATCGTTATCAATATCTATAAAGTATAGATGATTCCCCTAATGATAATTCCCCCACTGTTTTGATTGATTACTGGCTATTTTAATCAAAACCCTCCAGCTCATCTGAGGGAACAACGTGCCTCGGTAATTCATGATTTGGTCACCCTGTGTTATTTCTATGTGGGCACATTTCACTTTTCCGTCACTTGTGCACACCGGTTCCAAGAGGTGACGCCATTCCGTCCTCTCCAGTGTTCCCCTAACTCTCCCAAATAAAAGCCTTCAGGGCCACTTACGCCATGCTCTCGGGCTCTAGCGCACAAGCACCGATCGCCTTCGTGACATTGACAAGTAGAGCTCGGTTTGTTCCCACGAGCAGGTCCACGAGTGGCTGGACGCCACCACGTTTGCGGACGGTGACTCTGCCCTCAGACTCTCGGCAACACTCTCCCAACGCACCAACTACATTCACGAGCACTTCTTCCGGCTGGTCCGTTAAAAGTTCCACCAAGGCTTCAATGGCTTTGTATTCCCGAAATCTAAGTTCACCACAAGCAAAAGAGGGTGGGAAGGGAGGAAAAGAGGCGAACAGTATTATTTTGGGTATAAAGTTAGCTGATAATCATGTCAGTGATAATACTGACAGCTAAACTTTACTAAATGCCGACCGTATGCTCATTCCATCTTTACAGCCACCCTGTGGCACGCATGCTGTTACAACCCCGTTGTCAAAAGGCTAATGTGAAGCTTGGTAAACAGTGAAGTCAACCTCCACACCCGACCTTCTGTGCCCTTAAGTGCCGCACTGTGCAGCCCGTAAGACACTACAGCTGCTTCCGAAGCTGGGCGCCGACAACCCCACTGTGCTAAGGGTTTCCCTCAGGCTACAGGAATTACTTTACACGAACAAAGCAAAATAAACCTTCGTGTGTGTTAAACAGAGCATGTGAATTTCTTGTTAAAGAAAGTCACCGCCCTGAAACGGGAAAGAGTTGCCCCAGAACACCCATCACAGAGTGTGTAAACTCTAAAAATATACAAAAAGATAAATTCAAAGATTAAAATCAATCAAGTGGTCCTAAAGTTTACAAATACTTTAAAATTCAATGAAATCGTTTTTGAAAATGACCACGCTTTAAGACTAACATGGTTAGTTGGCATTTAGCTGACTCGTTTATCTTTAGCAAAAGAAAAAGAATAAAACCACTTCCATTTCTAAAGATTCTGTGGGAAATGCATTCCCTCACCTTGCTAGGTCTCTGCAGGAAATATCAGGGACACTTCTCATTTACATGGCTGCCCACATGCAAAGGAGTCCATTGGCACAGGGAGCTTACGTCAGCACCCCTTTCTCCTACTGAGGCACAAAAACCATTGTCGGAGGGTGGGATGGGAAGAATCCCTTAATTCTGCCAACCTAGTCCAAAACGCACAGCTTTGAAAACTACGGGAGTAGCCTTAGAATCAACCCTGTATATAAAATAGCATGAAAATAGAAGGACATGTTTTGATGGCCATATTTTAATACGGAACATTGGACGCCTCCACTTACTTGGTCACATTCTCTTTGCTGGTGGAACATTTCCACGTGGCCCCTGTGACCGCGGCCAGCCGTTCCTTATTGTCAGTGTTACTGAGGAGAGAAGCCAGGGCTCTGAGTCCTCCATGCAGCCTAACCAGCTCGCGGGTTTCCTCATCTTCGGCACACTACACAAAAGCCAAATCAGAGGCTGGCGTTGATCAAGGCGTATCAAGCTTTCAGTGACTGCTAGAAAGGCTGCCATTCTAGTAGCTGGGAGACCTCTTTTCAGAGAGTAGCATTTCCTGAAGGAGGCTTCAAGTAAAATACAACTCTTGTCTCTATACTGGCAGCTGCCTGACAGGACCGCTCTTCCTTTACGGGGTTTTGGCAATGTCTAGAGGTTTCTACATACTTGGCAATCCTCCCAAGCCAGTTCTGGGGTAGCCTGGGCCTCTACCAAGACAGACGCAGAGGTTGGCAAGGAACCTAGAACACCACATGCATGGATGGAGGATTTCTGCAGTGCTGTAACCCAGAGCCTTGGGAAAACATAGTAGATAGATGAGTGATGGGGATTCCGTCAGACCTTTAATGACCCCCAAAATCTAAGAAGTGAGGAATTTCCCCAACAGCGTTTCTATGCCCAGAGCAGTGGGTTATATCAACAGCAACTGATATGTTATTCAGACATGTTTATCTGAGGTTGACATGCTTGTGTCAACCTTTGAAATAAATACAGGCTGCACAGATGTTCCCAACACATGATCCTTCCCAGTTTATAGAGCCCAAAGATGCCAAGTTTAGCATAGGTTTGATATTAGTCTAAGTGTACAGTTGTTCTCTAAGGCCATGAACTGCATATCGTGCATCACCCACGAGGGCCCCTACAAGAAATCCTCTTCACACTGCATCACACAGCACCTGCCACGTCTACCTTCTATTAGTGACTTTCAGCTCTGGCTCAACTGCAACTTTAAAAAATTAATCACTATTTCTAACTGACCCTTAAAATATACTCATATGAGGCATATATACAAGTCAAAGGGAACTCTTGTACGGTGCTGGTGGGAACGTAAATTGGTGCAGCCACTGTGGAAAACGGTACGGAGGTGTCTCAATAAACTAAAAAGAGAACTACCATATGACCCAGTATTTCCACTCCTGGGCATTTATCCAACAAAAATAAAAATACTAATTCAAAAAGATACATGCACCCCAATGTTCACAGCAGCACTATTTATAATTGCCAAGAAATGGAAACAACCTAAGTGTCCATCAATAGATGAATAGATATAGGAGAAGTGGTACGTGTATATATAATACGTAATGGAACACTACTCAGCCATAAGAAAGAACACAATTCTGCCACCTGCAGCACATGGATGGACTTGGAGGGCATTGTACTGAGTGAAATACGTCAGAGAAAGAGAAATACTGTATGCTATTGCTTACATGTGGAATCTAAAAACTACAGCAAACTAGTGAATATAACATAAAAGAAGCAGACTCACAGATACAGAAAACACACTAGTGGTTTGCAGTGGGGAGAGGGGAGGGGCACCACGGGGTGGGGGGGTGGGAAGCACAGACTTCTGGGTGTGAGACAGGCTCGGGGGTGTATGTACAACACGGGAAAGACAGCCAATATTGTGTAATAACTGTAAATGGAAAAGTAACCGTAAAAATTATATAAAAATTAAAAATAAAAAAGACTATTACATATCCCTGTTACGAGTGAGCTATGTCCCTCAAAACTCAGACGCTGAGGTCCTCACCCCTGTGCGTCAGAATGTGACAGAGGTAATAACAGTTAAATGAGATCATTGTGGTGGGCTCGAATCCAGAACGCCTGGTGTCCTTCTAAGAAGAGGGTATTAGGGCACAGAGGAAGGACCATGTGAAGACAGAGGGAGAATGACAGGGGAACATGAAGACATCCATCTACAAGCCAAGGAGAGATTCCTCAGAAGGAACCAACCCTGCTGACACCTGATCTCAGACTTCCGGCCCCCAGAACTGTGAAGAAACAGATTGCTGTTGTTTAGGCCACCCAGTGTGTACAGTTATGGCCGCCCCAGAGAACTCATGCGACCCTCTGCTGGCTGACCCGAACCCCTCTCTGACTCCATCTTTCTGGCACATTCTCTCACTCTGCACATTCTGAGATGTATTCTTCTAGGAGATCTACTCTAGCTAGGCAGAAGCTGGTGCTGCCAATAGCCAGCCAAGTATGAACTTGTCAAAGCCATCTTTTCTTCCCCTTTACCATTCTAATCTACTTTTTTTGTATACTATGAAACTTGTAACCCACAAAAAGTTAATGAAGATTAAAATCAGCAAATTAATAAAAAGATAAAACAGGAATACGCACACAACACACACACACTCATGCATCTATCTCGTCCTGGTGGGAGATTTATTTCCCGAGACCGCGTGTTTGAATAGGATATATGAAAGGCGACACAGAAGCACCACGTACATCCCTGGCTATTTTACACCGAAGTTCCAGCATTTCAGCAGACAGACATGTGAGTGTCTCACAGAATTGTGCGTATCAGACATGCTGGAGCGGATCTCTCTCTGACATTCAGAGGCATCTGCCGTTACCACAGGACAGTGGTTCTCAGACCTGTGTGTGCATGAAAGCCCCTAGGGGGATCTTGTTAAAAATGCAGATTCCCGAGCGCCATCCCCGGAGGATGGGACCTCACGAAACAGCACCTTAAACCCCGTGAGGAGGAGCCGCCGCACCTGGTAGATGGCCATGGCGCAGTGCTTCTGCAGCTGCTTATTTTCACTATTCAGCTTCTTTACCAGAGTTTCAATTATCCTTTCAGCTTTGATTGCAGCTCGGTAGTTTTCCTAGGAAAGTAAACTTTCATAGTTATATATTGCATAAACATGCATAAATATAAGTGTCTATTCACACATTTATTAATAACTACACTGAAAAAACTTTCTTAGTAAATAAACACCATAGTCCAAGTTTAACACACCGTTATAACAATAAGAGAATTT
Source organism: Tursiops truncatus (assembly GCF_011762595.2). Lineage (NCBI taxonomy): Eukaryota > Metazoa > Chordata > Mammalia > Artiodactyla > Delphinidae > Tursiops > Tursiops truncatus. The sequence continues at coordinate 175,960,412 of NC_047035.1, read as the reverse complement.
AGTCAGCATTTTCAAAAATATACCATCCAGGTATCAATGTAATTAATTTTCCATTAGTCTGATCTTCTCTTTCAAATAGAAGGGTGACTTCTTTAAAAAAATTCCTTAGCAGTCGTGTTAACCTTAAAAGTTATGTTTCCGCTAAAGAAAGTCAAGGTGAATGAGAGCAAGGGAAGCAGAGCTGGCCTGCATACCTCTGAGGCACATTCCTGCAACGTCCCCACCACCGGGATTAGCATGTTTTCATGAGAAGTCTTCAGTAACCGAGCCAACAAAGGGATGCCCCCAGCTCTACGAATGGCTTCTTTATTCGCGTAGCTCTTGCTGCAGCTCCACAGCGCCAGTGCCCCGCAGCGGGCCACCTCCCCATCGTCGGCCTCGTACAGGCTCCGCTCCGCAGGCTCTGTGGCATGCTGACTACAGTCAAGCAGAGCGACCTACGAGAACAGATCAATACAACATAAGCGGGGATCTTCGAGATAAGACTTAACGCTGGGGTGGGATAGGGAGGGTGGGAGGGAGGGAGACGCCAGAGGGAGGAGATATACATATGTGTATATATAACTGACTCACTTTGTTATACAGCAGAAACTAACACACCATATTGTAAAGCAATTATACTCCAATCAAGATGTAAAAAAAAAAAAAGTTAATGCTGCCAGGCTGCAGATGACATCGTTTAGGGGAGCACCCACCCTAATAGGAGATTTTGACCTATACAGGTCCCAGTCTTTAATGAGGAGAGTTAGTGCCCTACAGTCACTGGCATATATTTGGGGTGTGAGGTGGACTTCCAATATCTGGCTGTCACAGCTTGCAAAAGAACCTAGGGCCAGCCTGGCTTCAAAAGAAAAAAGACTTAACCCACCCCGCAATCGCTGCAGGGTTGCTACCAAGCTCACCTCCCTCAGAAGTAGGAATCCTGTCAGAAATTAACTTCTGTACCACACAGCAGTCAAAGAAACAAACAGAACCTTCGAAACACCTTCCTCCAGACTTGGAAGCTTGTACATTTCCTTCCCACAGGAATTTAAGCCCCCAAGAGAGTATTTTCTTAATACAGCTCTAACATTTACATTAGTAAGATTTGTAAAGCACACCCCCATCCCTGCTATCTCAGAAAAGTAGGCTCCCTAAAGCCAGGAGAACTTTCCAGTGAGAGCTGAATGGCCCGAACCAACCAGGCTCTTAAAACCACGAGGCCTCTTTGGAGGACACAGCCCTCCCCCTGCACTGCCGAAACCAACTAAACCAAACGCACAGCAGCCAGGATCCTTTCTCTTCTCCGCAGTAACCAAAGTCACTGAAGCCCTTGAGGGAGAGGCAATTTACACGCATACAGCAGAGTGGCCGGGGAGGACGGGAAGCCAGGCTTCCCAGAGCTGTCTTAATCCCACGCGTAACCGGAGACCAGATCCCATGGATACTGCCCACTGAACCACGGCCACCGTTTAGAAGGCAGTAGCCCGGACTGAGTCACTGATTCCTAACCCCAAACTCCTGGAGAGAGGACCCTGATTTGCATCAGGAGGACACTCATGGTCTAATTAGTTATGGCTCAAGGACAGGGTGGGGGAAGACGATGTACACGGCTTCCAGGTAACTACCGGGCCCAGGGCAGCAAGACAATGGGTTTGAACACGGGGAAGACGGTTTAAAAGTACCTGTCTATGTACTAGTTATTCCCTCGTTATCTGTACAAAGTCCAAACTCCGTAGCTCTTGGACAAGACTGTGTGAGATGCCCGTGGCCCTCAATCTTCGTCTCTCATGGCTCAGCCCACCTCACCCGAGGTCTGGCCACGTTACACCACTTAGTTTCCAAACATTCAGTGTTGTTTCCCAGCTCTGGGCCTTTACCAACGTGGCTTCATCCTCCTTAAATGCTTTTGCCTGATGTGTCTGCCTGATAGATACCTACTCACCTTTCAAGACTCAAGAAAGGTGACATCTCCTCTCTCCAGCCTCTCTTTTTTTTAAAAAAACAATTATTTAAAAAAATTTTCTCTCTATCCTAGTTAATTAACTAATTCATTTAAGTTTTTAAATTTTTCATTGAAGTCTAGCTGATTTACAATATTATATTAGTGTCAGCTGTACAACATTCAATAATTCTATAGATCATACTCCATTTAAAGTTATTGTGAAATAATATCTATATTTCCCTGTGCTGTACAATATATCCTTGTTGCTTAATTATTTCATACATAGCAGTTTGTACCTTTTAATCCTCTGTATTGTCCCCACCCCCTCCACTCTCCCCAGAGTGGTAACCACTAGTCTGCTCTCTGCATCTGTGTGTGTGTGTTTCATTATGTTCATTTGTTTCTTGACCCTCCTTCTCCAAGTAGAGTTGATTGATCACCCCCTCTCAGTTCCTCCACTACTCCCAGTACTGACTTCCTCGAACTACCTAATACACTCACCATTATGCTTATATTTTTGCCCATATCCCCGCTGCCCTCACATCCCCACGACCATGAGGCTGTGACATCACTGTGGTCGGGGACATACATTTATTTACACTTATATTTATACTTGGATTCCCACCACCTTGTTCTGCAGATCTACACCTCTAGAGGCATCTGAAATGGTTTCCAGTGAAAGGACCGAGTACGCTCTACATACAGAGGCGCACGTAAACTGGCCTCGGGACTGACGGCCCTGGACGTGCAGTGCTTCCGGCCTGGGTGCACTCTCCCTGCTTGCTCAGGCGTCACACCTTCTGCCCAGTCTTATCGAGCTGCCCCTCCAGAGCCTGAATGCCATCTGGGTGCCCAGACCCCACTGTGGCCAGTGCCCTCCTGCCTGCTCTGATCCTGCCCTTGGTTCCCTTGCTCTGGGGCCATAATCAGCCCACAGCTTCATCTCTGTACTGTGTGATGTCCCTCATTTCCAGTCTTCGTTGGGGACTCTTGCCTGCGTGTTACATACTCCCCCCCAACACACGTACCCAACCAAAAGTGGATCCCCAATCCTGGTTGAGAAGTCAGATGTGTTCCCAACCTAGCAATTTCAAGTTTATCCATTAATGGTCTTTCCTGTTCCTAATTTTGCTATTATTTAAAATTAAATTAAAATGTATGTCATTATTTTGATTACGTGACTGTAACTGTCCAAACTCCAAGGCCCTAAACATGACGCGTAAGATGTCCATAAAAACGTATGTTAGTGTTCTGTCTTTCATTCTCATGGAGTAGTTTCGGTGGACAGCCATGTCAGCCTACCATACGATTTCATTATTTAAGCAGGACAATGATAATCACAGTAATAATTACTTTCCCCCCAACGTTTTATTATGAAAATTCTCAAACACACACAAAGGCTGAAAGAATACAGCAACGTCCACATACTCACCACCTGGATTCTATAATTCACATTCTTCCACGTCTGTTTTATCACATAGCTAACTATCTATTCACCCATCTATCCAGCCATAAGTCCACCTTGTTTTTGAGGCAAATGATTATAAGGTACAGAGCTCTACAGATTACAAGGGGATACGGTGAACACACAGAACCTCTTTCAGTAAATTTCTGAACGTGTTTCACTGTGTACGTATTCACATTAAAACCATATGAACTTGATAGGTATTTATTAACTGTTTATATGTGTGAGGTCCTGGGCGAGGTGCTGAGGAGGACACTAAGATGAATAAGACACGTCTCTCATCTTCAGGAACCTAAAGTAGGGAAGTGGTGACAATCCAGCGTGATAAAAGCCGTGGAAGCGACTCAAGATCCAGTGAGGATACAAACGCGCTTCCACACTGCACTGCATGAAGGTCCCTCCTGCCGTGGCAGGGGCACTGAGCCTGCTTCTTTCTTTCAGCGATAGTTATTGAAATAATCATTTTTTCTGAACATAAACGTCACACACAGCAAACTGGCAAATGTAGAAAAGTAGGAAGGAAATGTGGTGGTCATTTCTGAGAAAACCCCTGATGAACAATTTTGTGTATTTATTTCAAGTGATTTTTCTGTACTTGTTAGCTCTGGTCTTTAAAAGTTGGGATCATGGGTATCATCAGTTTTTAATCCTGTTATGATTTTGTATAATATTAAACATTCCCTGTTACTATGTAAACTTCCAAAACACAATACTGACAGCAGCCAGTGGACGCTTCTCGTGGATATGATGCCTATTATTTTACTAACCTCACACTGTAAAACATGCTGTTTTCAGCTGTCACTCCTCTAAGTAGCAATGAGATGAGTGAGTGCCTGCAGCTCTGACTGTCTCCATGGAGGACACCTCCTCATAGTGAGGTCACCACGGCAGAGGACACGGGCTACCAGACAGTGTTCCAGTGCAGAGGGTCTCACCACCCTCTCTTTTCTTTTTTTAACTTTTTATTTTATACTGGAGTAGAGTTGATTAACCATGTTCTGATAGTTTCAGACTGAGTGAAGTAAGTCACCACCCTCTTACCGCCGCTGCCCACACACACGAGTGTATCCCTACCTATGGGATACGTAAAAGTTACTTCTATTTGTTTAAGTTTGTATTTCTTTGAAAAGTGAGGTTGAACATGTTTTTTGGCTACTTGCCAATGTAAATACACAAAAATAATTTTCAAGGACACGTTACACAAAAAGAAGATTCCCAGAGCACGCCCAGTGGTTATTTGATATCCGGGAGGAGCCGGGAAGGACGGCGGGGTGCCCGCTGCCCTGAGTGGTACTTACTCACCAGTTTGGTGATGCCCCCATGGCGTCTCACCGCCCGCCAGGCTCTCCTAAACTTGGCGACGTTCGCAATTGTCTCAGCTGCCAAACATTTCAGGCTCTTATGTGGAGAGTCAAGAATATTAACCATGACTGGCAAGCCCCCAAGGTCAACAATATTACGTCTGATTTGAGGATTATGGCTGATTTCCTTCAGGATTTTTAACGAACCAATCTAAACGAGAAGAAGAAGTTATAGATGAATGGGTGCTTAATGCGTAACCAGTGCTATATTCTTTAAAAATTCCAAGCTACCTAAAATCCTTCCCCAATTAAGTTTTTTAAGGGAACAGTTTCTATTCCCAGGTGTTACACATATCCCCCCGCATTTTCCTTCAATTAAGTAAACAAACGTTCATCATTTAAGAAGCACACGCTAATGGAAAAGAGCCAAAAGAGAAGGAAGAAAAGCAGAGAGTTGACAAGAGCAGCTAATAGCTAACAGCAGAAGCGGGTTGTCAGTAATCATAAAGACAAGAAACAAGCAGCAGGAAGGGCAGACGCCCAGCACTGAGAAGAGAAGCAGGTGAAGGCGTGAACGAGGCTCCTCGTCCACCGTGAGCCAGCCACTCACCTTACATTTGACTTCATCTGTCTCAAGTAAGTTTATTAAAACTTCAAGGCCTCCAACATCCCTGATCGCCAACTGGCAGGTCTCTTGCGCTAAGTTGAAGTCCTGCATGCAACACAATGCGATCACTGTAGCCGTCTGATTTCCTCCCTGCAAAGACGCAAGGCCACAGGAAGGTTAAATAAGCTCACACTCCCATGGAAATTTGCTAAAGGGTGATGAATCCATGAGCCGGGAAGTGCGTGACCCCATACACAGCATGTTCAATTCTTTTAAATCCTCCGAGTGGATTATAATTTGTTAAATGAATCATGCAGAGCTGAAGCCCAAGAAAGCTGCGCAGGGCGTCATAAGATATTGCTCCAGTCGAGAGTCACCACAGAAAGGTGGTCTGCCTGCTTTCAACAGCTGCGACATTAGGTGGCATTAGGATATTAAATAGAGCCGGGGGCGAGCCCTGAGAGATGGTCTGAGGAACGTGAGTTTTATGTGGAGGTAACAGGCAGTCCCTGAACTGTGTACTCTGCAGCGCAAACCGTGTCTGAAAATTATTCTTACACGTGTGCACAGAACAGTCTGGGACAGAGGAAACCTGGGGAAAGCAAAGCCACGTGGGAAGCAGCACAGCCGTCCACACGGGGACCGAGAGTAAGTGGAGTGAGGGCGTGGGGCTGAGAAAGAGAAGGTAGTTCCATTAAACCCGGGGACCTACCGATGGGTGGACTGAAGGAGAAGAAAGACCGTTTCACTGTCGTGAACGAAACACTGGCCCACCAACATGCAAATCAGTGTCTGTTTAGCTAATCACCACCAGTGAAGAGCAGTGGGGAATTGCTTTTTAGAAAAATCCAAGAGATTCAAAAATTTGTGATGATTGATCGGTGAATCAGGCCTGTCAGGAAATTAACTCAGAATTCACTGCAGGAATTCTTAAGCAATGTCCACTGATCATTAACGCTTCGAAAATCTTTGAAGAACACAGCATAGTACATATTGCTTCTACTGCTATTGAGAGTGGTTGGTAAATAAGAGTCCCCAAAATAGTTCATAAGACACAAAAGCAACAATTCTAATGGAGCCAAGAATAAACTCTTTTTGTAAAAGGTGTTCATAAACGACAGCCCTGGATTTCTACCTCAAAACATAGTAGCAATGACCTCAAATAAACCTCTTTTTCGAGGGAAGACACCTTCAAATTATATTTATTATCATTTGCAAATCATTACTTTATATTGCTATATATTACGTACGTGTGTATGTAGATAGACAGACTTAGCACAAAAAATGGAAATTATCTTCAAGCTACCCACCCCCTCCTTCACATCACACAAATGCGCACATGCCAATCCTTTGTGAATTCAACACAATATGTTTCTTTTAACATAAGAAACTAAAGTGGGATCAGTAGAGGGTGAGCATCAGCAAGTGAGGAAGGAAACGCTTAGGCTCAGACTTCCTACTAACTCCTTTCCAGAACATTCCTTCCACTTCTCTAAAAATGCTATGAGCGCCATTTCTGCTTTCATTCTGACTTTCCCTCTGGGTACTCTAGGCTGTCCTCCATATTCAAGATTAAGTTTAGAATGACCAGAGCCTTAATTCTGTTACTTACATTTAAAATAATAAGTTTTGTTCTTATAGCTTTTAGCATCTTTTTCTCGATATCAAGAGAAATTTCAACACCACCAATTTCCCCACAGTGGGTTTTAAAACATAACGCAATACACCCTCTGTCACTGCTGTCAGACACGGGATCCCACATGCCAGCACCTCTTAGAAAAAGGTAGATATTTTGTAAACCATAAGGAAGAATCTAAGTGCTAACCATAATTAATTAAGGAAAATAATACAGAAAAAGGAAAAGCAAAGAAAATAAGGGAAACAAGGCTCTTTTTCTGAATTTAAATGGAGAAAGGAGGCAGAAGGATCCTCCTGGGGCACCTGCAGGAACAGAGGTGGGCTCCTACATGAAAGGTTTGAAATGGAAGCCGAGGGCCTCGGGTCGAGCGGGCTCTTGAGCCGGCGGCTGCAGACTCAAGCACAAGCAGGAGGCGAGAAGTCGTCCAAAAGCACTTCCGCCCCCCAGGCCACTCCCTGGACAGGGATGCTCTGTCCTGCCGTTCTCGGTCGCACGTAATGGAGGACCTTCTTGACCCTATGCCTGCATTCTAGTTTCTGTGATGATAGCACTTTTCTACTTAGACGCTCAGCACAAGCTTTCCTTCCGAGTTCAAGTGCTTTTCATTTGTCTCTCGTAGACTATTTCCACCTTTTGAGTTTTATTACTGACGCTACAACTGACGACATACATTTTTAAAAGCCATGTAACTGCAGCTGATGCCCGAAAGGTAAGGCCCTGTATTTTGCTGAATTATCTCTAGGCCAGTTTTGAAGCCAAATGATGGAAAATTTACATTTATCATTAAGAGGTTAGATCCTTATAGAAAAAATATTTTTTTCTGTAAATCATCAGCTTTCTCTGAAAATCTGGAAACATAGTCATAGGCTTGAGGGATTTTTTTAGAACAGTTTTTTATGAGGGAAAGTTAGTTTTTCCACATTTCAGGATTTACTTCTACTCTTGTCACTGACCACACTCCCCGAAGGATTATAAATCTTTCAGAATGAATACCAGCGGATGGGAGCCAAAATATTCGATGTACAGCGCCACAAATGTTAGCCAATTGCTATTCTTTAAATACCGGCGATGTCAAAGGATTTTCAAATGTCCGTTCTACTTTGACCAGACGCCATAAACATCTTACTGAAGAGAAGTAGGACAAATATGCGAATATGCCCCTTTTCAATTAACCCCCCCGAGAGCGCGATTAGTCGCCAATTACTTATTCTCACATTTTATCACGCATTTGCATTTGTGAGGGTTTAAGAGCTGGAGAAAAACGCAGTAAAATATTATTTTACTAGCTTCTGAAGGGTTTTGAAGAATGCTTCCAATAAGCTTCTCTACGTCTTGAATTAATGCAGTTCTTTTGCTAGCTGTCGTCCCTCCCCTGCTGCTTCTCAGACATCTCCAGGCTCCACCGGCCTTAGGATAGTTTACCAGCTCAGGTTCCTTTCCATGACCAGGAGGCCGACGTCCGTGGCTGCGATCACGCTTCAAACATGCCGAGATCAGACGAATGCTGCTTTCTCTCACTTTTCTCAAAATTTCTTCTTAAAAGATGAGTAGAGGACATTTTAAAAAATAATGTTTTTCCTGGATTTAAATAAAATCTTTGAAATAAAGAAGTATTACCCTATCCAGTATAGAGAGTAAACCCCTGCCCTTACTGCTGATAAGGAAGAAATAAACATGACTAAGCTGAGATGAAGCATGTATTCAAGAGTAAAACAGGGAGAAAGCTGCCTGAAATCACTTCTGTATTCTTTCATTCAACAAATTTGCTTCCTATTTACTTAACCATTTGTCGAGTCCGATGCCAGGCCTTAGAGACATCCTGGTAAACAAAAACAGACGTGGTCTTTACTTTTATGGAGTTCACAGTTCAGTGGCGAAGAGCGATTTTAATTTTTTAAAGCCCATCCCAATAAACGGAAATTTAAGTCCAAGAGGTACCAGGAGGGAGAGGGGCAGAGGGCCAGGGACACCCACACGGGGGCTTTGAGGAGAGAAGCCTGCGCGGAGGTCCGCACGGGAGGAGGGGCCGGCGCGACGGAAGGAGCGGGTGCGGCCACGTGGCGGAGGCCAGGAGGAGGCCGGCGGCCCAGGTGAGCGGAAAGGCCAGGCGGGCCACACGACCTGCTGGGCCAAAGGCCAGGCTGAGCACTTTCGCCTTTAGTTCACAACAGACAGAAAATATTCAAGGGTGGCTGGTCTGGGTGGAAGGAGAGGGCTAACGGGAGCTGACTACATTCTTAACAGATCCCTCTGGCTGCACAGGCCCCTGGCTGGAGCCGGCCAGCGTGGACAGGTGAGACCACTCCGATTACCACAGGAACCCGGAGCAGGGGACAAGGGGCTGGCAGGCCGAGGTGACCCATCATGTGCTCGAGTAACTCGGTTCCTAAAAGGGTGCCAGAAGCTAGGAGGTGGCAGTGCGATGGCAAGCACGCTCACAGGGCCCTCCTTCCGGGCGTCCTCTCGGACCCAGTGACACAGGATGGCAGGCGGAGGTGCAATGGGGAACAGAGGTCTCCTTCTCTTGTTCCCCACTGTCTGCAGTCAGGGGGCAGCGGGTGAGACCCGGTGCGGTGACAGCCATCACAGCCGTCCAGCTGGCTTTCAATGTTCTCAGCATTTTTTCCTCCAAACATGCCACTCATAGAGCAAGAGCCGTGAACCCTGCCAACGACTGTTTATTAATGATGACAGAGGGGCTGGCGCCCGGCGCAGAGCTTGGCTCAGAGATGCTCTTCATCTCTCAGGAGTAGAAATGGTAAAGAGTCAGAGCTCCAAGTGAGTGGCATAGAACCACGTAAGTCAAGCTAGTAAAATATATTGCTTTGCCTTCGGTTTATTTGCAAGCCAATTTTATGCTGATAATTCAGCACTCATAAACCTAGGGCTCAAGAGATGAGACCAGGAGGAAACTCCAAGGAAAAAGAGAAGATGCTGTTCCAGAAGAAAGAAGAAATTAGACTCAGATTGTTGGATTGCAGGCTGGCTAAGAATTATTATTATTTTTTTAAATCAGGAACGGGTAAGGAACAATTCAAGGATTCCCTACACATTCTTTTTAAACCACCATGGAACATTTACAGAAATTGATGATCTACTGGAATGTTACTGCAATGATGAAAAATTTGTAGGAAATATAACAGTCTTTCTAAAAAGATTCAGAAGAATGAACTGAATAATTATGATAATTAATAAAAATATCTCAGTAAAGTGACTGGATACGAGGGTAACTGGATATTCAAAAGTGAGTAACCCTCCATACACTAAGAATAACAAATCAAAATATGTAATTTGATAAAAGTTCCCATCCCAGTATTGGCAAAATAATAATAGTAAAAATATCTAGAAGTGAATCTCACAGGAAATGTGTTGTAAATATATGGGGGAAAAGCTATTAAGTTTTACTGAAGTATACAAAAGATTAAATAAATGAATGGTCATACCACGTTCCTGAATAGGATAATTCAATGTTATTAAAATTGCAATTTATCCAGAAATAATTTATAAATTCATGTAAGCCAACCAAAATCCCAACAGCATTTTTTAGATTTTTTTTTAACTTGATTCTCAAGATGATCTGGAATGGAAAATATGCAAAAAGTAATTTTAAATATTTTAAGAAAACTCTCTGGCCAATCAAATACTAAAATATACCAAAGCTATAGTAATTAAACAGCATGGGAACGTCCAAATAAATCAATGTAACAGAGAAAGATCTGGAAACAAGCTCTTAAAAGTGAAATGACAATATTTGATAAAAGTAGCATCTCCAATCACTGGAGGAAAGAATGGGGAAGCCAGTCAGCTGGCTTTGACATATGACAAGCAGAGAGGAATTATTTGCACATAAAAAACAAAGGATTAATTTTCATCAAGAATCAAAAGACAACCACATAGGAAAATAGGCAAGGTATACAACACAATGGATACTTGACGTATGCAAAACTTTATGAACCTCACTAGCAATGAGGAATAGGTAAATTCACATAAGATACATTTTCCCCCTATTAAACAAACCAAAAAACCTCCTGCAGATTAGAATTTATAACGGTTAATCTCAATCCTAGGTGAGCAACTTTAATACCCTGGGGAGATTTTAAAGACCATCAACGCCCAGACCCCATTCCAAACCAATTCAATTAAAACTTCCATGAATGGTACCTGGGCACCAGGGTCTTTGTTTTGTTTTTAAGAGCTGGGCTGATTTCACTCTGTATCCGAGGTTAAAACCTTTGGTATGTTACTGATAGAGTGTAAACTGATGCTTGCTTTCTGTAGGGAGTATCAAAAAAATTTTTACATAAACCAAGCTTGGTTGATCACTTTTCACTACTTCCCTCTGAAATAAAAAAAAAAATTAATGCAGTACTTAGACTTTACTGTGCATATATTCTTTTTTTTTAACACAACTCTACTGAGGTATAACTGATATACAAAAATACTGCACACATTTGATGTATACAATTTGATGAGTGTGAACATATGCATATACCTGTGAAACCATGACCACAGTCAAGACAATGAACATACCCCTCGCCTCCCAAAGTTTCTTATACCTCCCCCTGTTTTGTCTGTTAATAACACTTACCGTGAGACCTGCCCTCTTAAATTGTGTAAGTGCACAAACAGCGTTATTAACTATAGGTACTGTGTCGCACGGCAGGTCTAGAGCTTATCCATCTCGCATGACTGAACTTCTCTACCCACTGAACAAGTGCCCGTTAGAACTATCAACATTCGAAATGTGCATACTCTTTGACCCAAGCAATTCCATTTCAGAGAATCCATCCTACGGAAACAGTGCACATATCCAAAGCATATGTAAAAATACTTGCTGTGGCATTTTTGTAATTACATGATTTGGGGAGACAACCTGAAAACTTATCAATAAGGGAACTGTTAAATAAATTACTGATCTATGTATAATGAAATACTATGGGGCAATTAAAAGGAGTAAGGCTGATATGAAAGATCACCAAGACATGGCATTAAACACAAAAGGTACAATGTAGAATCCCAGTCTGACTTCACTTTACGTATAAAAATCACATATGTGTATGTGTACAAACAAACATGTGGAAGGGGGCTTTCACTTTTATTCCTTTGCATGGCTTGAATAATTACGATGAGCACATGTCAATGCATTATGTTAGAATACTTTAATATTTTAAATACAGAAGAGAGTAAAGGATAGACCAGAGGAGGAACACAAGCTTCCGCTACGCTCTGTGTGTCACAGAAGCATCAGGAGGCCGCTGCCAGCCAGACCAAGAGCTGGGTTAGGATCCACAGCCCTTGTCAGCAGGAATCTCAAAGGCCAGCGGACCAAAAAGGGACAAAAGATTTATAGACATATATAAAATGAAACATCATTTATACCAAATCTGGTACCTCTTACTCCTCGACCCTTATGCTTAGAAATACTTCAGCATGCAAACTTCTATACCAGGACTTGAATATGTGTTTTTAAAACAAAAAGTAAAGCAGCCTAGTGCATTATATAAATTGGGAACTAGGCAAAGCTTCTTTTCTCTATTTAGCCTCTCAAATAAATTTGGGGGGAAGGCATGCTTCGAGGAATAAAAAGTATTTTTGTTGCAAATACATCAGGCAACAAGTTCCCTGAAAAGATCTATTACATTTTCAGATCACTACATTAAATTGCCTTAGATATCAACATTCTTTATCGTCAGAAATCTTAATGAGTAGCTAGACAGCAGTGAGAAGGCTCTAATTATGCTCTAGCTGGACTAGTTAGTAGTATGTGTCCATGAAGAAGTGAATATGGTCATTTTTCAGCAGTTAAGTTGATGTGGTCGTATAATGCTGGCTAGGGGAGGTATACACTGTTACGATTCGATAGTGTATTTATCATAATCATCTAATTATCTTTGCTTTTTCTCTACTTCTCTTTATTTATGATCGCCAAGAGGCAAAGCGAATTTAAAGCTCGGAACTGAAAACAAGTTACTGTTGTATTTGTAGAGCATGGATTCCCCTTTGGAGGTGAGGTCCTCCATCACTCCCACCATCTCCTCTGTAATAAAAATAAAAGAGGACTAATCCTTTCTTAGTGGGCATTATAAACATACAAGTCACACACATCTGAATAAGTAAAATTCTTATTTAAGAAAATGTAAGTGCAGACTCTACTGAGTAATTTCATTAGAAGATGGAGTTTAAATATCTTCTGATTAGTAACAGGTAATTTGTTTTCAGTACAAAATTCCTCCTACTCTTTTTGTCTTAGAGACTATTTTTAAAATTAACTAGATCAGTGTAACAACATATGTATTAACTTAAAGCTTGTTTCTCAGGAAAGTGGTTCTAATTTTCCTTTTTAACTACCGGAGTTCATCTGGCTGCATAAGCAGTAACCATTGTTTTCCAGTTTTGAAAGATTCTTCTTAACAATAATAACACTGCACTATCGCATTTTTCTCCATCTTTTTAAGTAAACACCTGGTGCACTCTGCTACTGCCTCCCAAACGCGGAGTTCCTCGGTGAAGAGGTGTGCTCCACGTGTAACTAGCCTCTGACTCAAACAGGAGAGAAAACAGGAATGTGAGGCCTTCAGGCGCCCTGAGCCCTGAATTTCTGGACAGAGGGACAGACTAACCAGGCAACGAGCAGTAAGCAGAGGCCCCTGGATGCCTTCCCGGCTCACAGCCACCTTCTGTGTGGCCTGGAGCAAAGTATTTCTCAGCTTTTCCACCAACGAAACAGGGATCGCACGACCTGCCACTCCATACCCCAAACCCACGTAATGGGAAAGCAATTAATTAACTGTAGTTGATTGCAAAGTACATCAAATTCCTCTGAAGAAAAACCATATAACTCCCAATTACCACTTAGAAGAACCCCTTAACCAATTAAGGTCGTGCGCGAGTGTGCGTGTGTGTTTTAAGCAGTTCGTGGGAGATCATGAAGGAACCGAGTCCCACAAAAGCAGTCTTAAACAAAGGTTTTCAAGTCTGAAAATGTCTTTGCCAAGACTGCCCCTCCAGAGAGGAAATCCAAAACATTCCAGGAAGCGAGCCTGGAAAGTCTCTTCAGAAGCCTCCAGGGACTCCTGATGTGACTGTCTTCTAGATGTCACTCTGAAGTAGAGCCCCGTCACTGCTGAGCTGGGGCACCACCAAACACCTTCACTTCTCATGGCCTGAGAATTCTGAGTTTGTGGATACGCAACAGAAGTGCTAGCAAGGTCCCTGACTCAGGAGAAAGGTGAAATCAACACAGGTTTGATCACACAGTGTAAATCAGTGAGGCACTACCCCTCACCAACACACGGTGGATGGGGGGAGAGGATTAGTATGTGATGCCCCTGCCACCGTGATCATAAGCTGAAACTCAGCAGTCCACGCCAGCCACTCTCCACTGACTGACCTGTGTTCAGATAACATCATCACCCGTCTAGAGCTTGAAAACAAAGTTTGCCCCAATATCATACTCCAGGCTGATACCACATTTCCGAATTTACATTAAAAAGCCCATCTTTCCAGTCTTCATACCTGGCCTTCCCAGCGTTAGCGTGTAGGAACATTCAGTTGGAGGGAAAATTACTTTAAAAGTAAACGTTTTTCTCTTTTTGCTTCAAACTTTCCTAACTATCTTCCTTTAATTAATCTTTTTAATCCATTAACTGGTTGCATAAAATTACCAAACAAGATGTTACTTTCTTTAAGATTAAAAAAAAAGGCAAATGAAGCAATCTACTTATAAGATGGCAAACTAATATTTAAAGGAAGACTGACCATTTAACACAAATACTTTGATCCATAAACACTGCCTTAGTTGTATGTGCTAACTCAAGTGAGAGACAGCTACTTTCTGATTAGCTTTTAAAAGGCACATTCAATCATGAATTTTAAAAAAAAACACAAACATGCCCACCTGCTCCACACTCCTTCCTAAGCCTTTCATTCCTCTGGGTCCCAAAATGGTAGCCCCATTTCTAATGAATAATTGGAGCTTCAATCCTTTATTTCCAACTATTGTACTGGCCTTTCTATTTGGACATTTCACTGTCTTCAACTCAAGCTGCCCCAAACCAGACCCCAAGGACACTGCCCTATTCCAAGTCCCCAACACACTCTATCAGGGCAACACGTCACTGGCTTCTGGTCTTCTCACTGGGATTCATTTTGCAAACCACCTGCTGCTGAACTCAGCTTTCGAAATGAATGCTTTCCTCTTCCTGCTTCCCCAGGTGGGGAGGTGGTACACCTGGGGAAGCGGCCCCAGGGATGAACCCTGGATTCCTCCATTACTGCAGCAAGTACTCAGGAATGAGCCCAGCCGAGCGAAGCGCTTCTGAGTAGGGGCAGACGTCTCCAAACCCGCTTGCTAACAGTATCCCAGCTGAGCCTGGAGCCGACGGTGCAGACAGCTTATCCTCAAGTAACAGCCCTAAGAAATGCCTAAAGGGGAGATAAAGCATGATTCTAGACCCAGCCTCTGAGATCCCTTCGAACTGCCTGAAACCTCACCAACCATTTTCTAATCTCCTCAATTTTCTCTTGGATTTCCTGATCCTATAGTATTAAATTCCATACGCAATCTACCTTCAAACCACATAGAAATGGATTCCAGCAGGCTTCAACTATGGGTCCAGAAATTCATTCTTCAGTTTAAGGATACTTACACTAAGGTGCATGAAATGCCGATCTACTTATAATTATGACCTTTCAACATTTTATCTCGTGTTACTAAAGAGTACCTATTTACATTAATAATATTAGGATACTTGTGATGAAGAAACCCACCATTTCCAAACAACAAAAATCCCCCAACTCTCCTCCTATTTCACAAAGGGGTTCTACATTTGTGATTTAGAAGTGAGTGAAACTTACTGTATTTTTAGAGAGACTCACAGTATTAGTGTGGGGTGCACGCCTTAACAACTGTCTCGCCCAATCGCTGGGATGGATACAAAGCAGAATATTTTCATTGCAAGATTTTGAAGCAACCATGGACAGGGGAGCAGATAATATCCACATAAAGCGGGCAAATGCAGCAAGGAAACAGTATGTCTACAAAGAGAAGGGGGGCAGGAGAAGGTGGGGAAAGACATCAACAGCAGAGGGAACAGAACGACTCAGGCTCAGAGGGAGGAAAAGCTGCTCTGAAGGACCTGAGAGCGAAGGACAGCCGGGCCCCTCGGGAGCCTTGTTCTGTCACCATCCCTCCTGAGCAGAGGATGGACAGTCCTGTGTTTACTAGCAAGACAGCCTGCAAAGACACAGAAATGAGTTTAGTACGGTCTCCCCACTCAAGGAGCAGCTGATAAGACAGACAAGCTGCACTGTGATAAGTAGCAGAAGGTGAGCGCAGAGGGCAGCGGAATAAGGAGTTTATTACTTCATTCAGAATTAGGGTACAGAGTCATCGGCTGTGTGGGGAAACAGAAGTTGGAAGGTTGGTGAGTAAAAATGCGAGTATCCATTAGTTTAAAAATTAAATTGTGTTCTAAAACTCCAGATTAAAAGCATATATACAGATGCAAAACTTGCAAGTTGAAATGAACATATGTCAAAGCCAAATGATTGCAGACTAAGTCCCTTTATGATATGCCAAGACCTGAGCTCATAGCTCTGGATAAATACCAAGCTGTGTCATTCATCGGCTTGTTTGGGTATTAATGAACGCATCAAAAGTTCTCAACAATCACAGACATTGCTGCACTTGGAAAACGGTTAAGTGGAGAGTCAGGTCAACGTGAACACTTCTCTGCTGGTTGAACTCTACATTTAAGGCCTAATTTTGTCAAGTACAATGTCAGGTGTATTATTCTGAGATCACCTAGAGACATTCAATTTTGCATTTCACAGACTTTTCATATCCTTTTGTGTCTCCACAGAAAAACATTTATCTGTGTTGAAAATCCTGAAATCATTTGTAGATATACTTTTTCTTTTATTGGCTATGTTAAGAATATTTACCTGTGGGAACTATAATAATTCCAAGCAATTTACTGTCTGGCCAAAAGTATCACATTTGCACAAGATTTACTGATGGGTAACTTGTGCAAGCTTGAGTAGCACTTCATCAATACACGCTTTCCTCAGCTGTTCTGGGACAGCAACAGGGCATCCCTTTTTGACCCACCATTATATGGATTTATCCTAAATAGCTGAAAAACGCAAGACCGTGATTCAATAATGAGACTACCACGAGACACTCTTAGCCGTGTTCACGGAGAAGGTATCGTGGAGAATGCTGCACGCCACCTACCCACTGTCTGCCCCATGAAGTCCTCGGGGAGGAAATTCTTTCTGCTCTTAGCACCAGGATCAGTGACACTCACTGGCAGGTGGGCTGTTCTTACCTTATGGTGGAGAGGCCCTCACTGTATTAACTCACTGTCTTTCTGCCTTTCTCTGGTTGCTAGAATCTTAAAGCGAAAGCTGAGGACCACCTGTGTGGGTGGTAAAGCCTCCCCACCTTACGCTGTCTAGAATAACAACATGCAACAGTAACAATTACCATTGCCAACAGGTGCTGAGCCCCTGGTGCCAAAGCACTTATGTGTGTCAGGTTTCATTGAATATTCACAGTAATCCTAAAATGCGGGCTCTTCTATTTTGCCACCTTGACCAATGAGGAAACCAAAGCTCACAGAGGCCCGCCAGCACCCCAAGGCCGCTGAGCCAGGGGGTGGCAGAAACCCGACTCAGCTGACGTCTTTCTGACACTGGAGGTCACGCCTCTAACTCTTCATTATTCTGCCTCCTGGCCTGGCCGATGCTTCGGCCCCCTTTGGCTCTTTATTTCCTTTTACTAATGAAATAAAGTTAATAGACCAAAATTCTTTGAGTCAACACCAGGGCTCTTCCAAACCTTCTTCCAAAGGCCATGTCTGAGCCCCAGTGCCTGTCTGGCTCAAGCGCTGGATGACAGAGATCTCTGCTGCCAGTTTTTCCCCAGAGGACATGCGCTTCATGAGTAGAGGCTATGGGCAGCCCTGTGGCTCGGGAAAGGGCAGGTGGGTCTCCTGAGTCTGAACTTTGCTGCCGCGTGTGCTGGGCTGGCCACTGCGCTGACTGGGTGGTTTGTGCACAAAGGCTCCTGCCGAGGCAGGGGCAGGGTCACAGGGTGGAACGCCAGCCTATGCTCCTCCACACGAGTGTTTCCAAATTCTAACAGATATGAATCTTCCAGATTCCGGAATGAGAAACTGGAATTCCCAGAAATTCTCAGGAATTCCTGAAATCATGTTATTTCATATTTGTTCCTAAATTTTATTTACATGTTACTAAATAATAATGATGACCATAATAGTAAATTATTTCCATAATAAACAACGAACCATTTATTTATGATAGAGATGCTAAAAATTTCAGAGGTTTTCTGTAAAAAAAAAACT
This sequence comes from Tursiops truncatus, assembly GCF_011762595.2. Classification (NCBI taxonomy): domain Eukaryota; kingdom Metazoa; phylum Chordata; class Mammalia; order Artiodactyla; family Delphinidae; genus Tursiops; species Tursiops truncatus. Next base: position 175,942,107 of record NC_047035.1, on the reverse strand, counting down.
ATATATTGCAATAACATGTAAAAATGATCTCCACCTGTTATCTGGTAACAGAAAACATTAGGAGAACATTAACACAAAATAAGTGCTAAATAAAAACCATTTTGGGGGGTGCTGGGAAGATGGCGGAAGAGTAAGACGCGGAGATCGCCTTCCTCCACACAGACACACCAGAAATACATCTACACGGGGAACAACTCCTACAGAACACCTACTGAACGCTGGCAGAAGACCTCACACCTCCCAAAAGGCAAGAAACCCCCCACGTACCTGCGTAGGGCAAAAGAAAAGAGAATAAACAGAGACAAAAGAATAGGGACGGGACCTGCGCCAGTGGGAGGGAGCTGTGAAGGAGGAAAAGTTTCCACACACTAGGAGCCCCTTCGCGGGCGGAGACTGCGGGGAGCGGAGGGGGGAGCTTCGCAGCCGCGGAGGAGAGCACAGCCACAGGGGTGCGGAAGGCAAAGCGGGGAGATTCCCGCACGGAGGACCGGCGCCGACCGGCACTCACCAGCCCGAGAGGCTCGTCTGCTCCCCCGCCGGGGCGGGCGGGGCTGGGAGCTGAGGCTCGGGCTTCGGTCGGAGCGCAGGAAGGGGACTGGGCTTGGCGGCGTGAACACAGCCTGCAGGGGTTAGTGCGCCACGGCTGGCCGGGAGGGAGTCCGGGAAAAGTCTGGAGCTGCCGAAGAGGCAAGAGGCTTTTTCTTCCCTCTTTGTTTCCTGGTGCGCGAGGAGAGGGGATTAAGAGCGCTGCTTAAAGGAGCTCCAGAGACGGGCGCGAGCCGCGGCTAAAAGCGCGGACCCCAGAGACGGGCGGGAGACGCTAAGGCCGCTGCTGCCGCCACCAAGGGGCCTGTGTGCGAGCACAGGTCACTCTCCACACCCCCCTTCCGGGGAGCCTGTGCAGCCTCCCACTGCCAGGGTCCTGGGATCCAGGGACAACTTCCCCGGGACAACTCACCGTGCGCCTCAGGCTGGTGCAACGTCACGCCGGCCTCTGCCGCCGCAGGCCCGCCCCGCACGCCGTGCCCCTCCCTCCCCCCCGGCCTGAGTGAGCCAGAGCCCCCGAATCAGCGGCTCCTTTAACCCCGTCCTGTCTGAGAGAAGAACAGACGCCCTCCAGCGACCTACACGCAGAGGCGGGGCCAAATCCAAAGCTGAGCCCCGGGAGCTGTGCGAACAAAGAAGAGAAAGGGAAATCTCTCCCAGCAGCCTCAGGAGCAGCGGATTAAAGCTCCACAATCAACTTGATGTACCTGCATCTGTGGAATACATGAATAGACAACGAGTCATCCCAAATTAAGGAGGTGGGCTTCGAGAGCAAGATCTATGATTTTTTCCCTTTTCCTCTTTTCGTGAGTGTGCATGTGTATGCTTCTGTGTGAGATCTTGTCTGCATAGCTTTGCTTCCACCATTTGTCCTAGGGTTCTATCCGTCCATTGTTTGTTAATAATTTTAATAACTTTATTATACGTTACTTTCTTTTTCTTTCTTTTCTTTCTTTCCTCCATTCCTTCCTTCCTTCCTTCCTTCCCTCCTTTACACAACGAATCATCCCAAATTGAGGAGGTGGTCTCTGAGAGCAAGATTTATGATTTTTCCCCCTTTACCTCTTTTTGTGAGGGTGTATGTGTATGCTTCTAAGATTTTGTCTCTATAGCTTTGCTTCCAACATTTGTCCTAAGGTTCTATCCATCCCTTTTTTTTCTAAATAATTATTTTTTAATTCAATAACTTTATACTTTATTATATTTTACAGTATCTTCTTTCTTTCTTTTTTCCTTCTTTCCCTCCTTCCTTCCTTCCTCCCTCCCTCCCTTTCTTTCCTTCTTGCCTTCTCTCCTTTTCTTCTTTCTTTCTTTCCTTCTTCCTTCCTTTCCTTCCTTCCCTCCCTTCTTTCCTTCTTTCTTTCTTTCTCTCTTTCTCTCTTTCTCTCTTTCTTTCTTTCTTTCTTTCTTAGTACTTCTACTAATTCTCTCTACTTTTTCTCCCTTTTATTGTGAGCCGTGTGGATGAAGGGCTCTTGGTGCTCCAGCCAGCAGTCAGGGCTCTGCCTCTGAGGTGGGAGAGCCAACTTCAGGACACTGGTCAACAAGAGACCTCCCAGCTCCACATAATATCAAACGGCGAAAATCTTCCAGAGACCTCCATCTCAACACCAGCACCCAGCTTCACTCAACGACCAGCAAACTATAGTGCTGGACAACCTATGCCAAAAAAATAGCAAATCAGGAACACTACCCCACCCATTAGCAGAGAGGCTGCCTAAAATCATAATAAGTCCACAGACACCCCAAAACACACCACCAGACGTGGACCTGCCCACTAGAGAGACAAGATCCAGCCCCATCCACCAGAACACAGGCACTAGTTCCCTCCACCAGGAAGCCTACACAACCCACTGGACCAACCTTAGCCACTGGAGACAGACATCAAAAACAACGGGAACTACGAACCTGCAGCCTGCAAAAAGGAGACCCCAAACACAGTAAGATAAGCAAAATGAGAAGACAGAAAAACACACAGCAGATGAAGGAGCAAGATAAAAATGCATCAGACCTAACAAATGAAGAGGAAATAGGCAGTCTACCTGAAAAAGAATTCAGAATAATGGTAGTAAAGATGATCCAAAATCTTGGAAATAGAATGGACAAAATGCAAGAAACATTTAACAAGGACCTAGAAGAAATAAAGATGAAACAAGCAACGATGAACAACACAATAAATGAAATTAAAACTACTCTAGATGGAATCAATAGCAGAATAACTGAGGCAGAAGAACAGATAAGTGACCAGGAAGGTAAAATAGTGGAAATAACTACCACAGAGCAGAATAAAGAAAAAAGAATGAAAAGAACTGAGGACAGTCTCAGAGACCTCTGGGACAACATTAAACGCACCAACATTCGAATTATAGGGGTTCCAGAAGAAGAAGAGAAAAAGAAAGGGACTGAGAAAATATTTGAAGAGATTATAATTGAAAACTTCCCTAATATGGGAAAGGAAATAGTTAATCAAGTCCAGGAAGCACAGAGAGTCCCATACAGGATAAATCCAAGGAGAAATACGCCAAGACACATATTAATCAAACTGTCAAAAATTAAATACAAAGAAAACATATTAAAAGCAGCAAGGGAAAAACAACAAATAACACACAAGGGAATCCCCATAAGGTTAACAGCTGATCTTTCAGCAGAAACTCTGCAAGCCAGAAGGGAGTGGCAGGACATATTGAAAGTGTTGAAGGAGAAAAACCTGCAACCAAGATTACTCTACCCAGCAAGGATCTCATTCAGATTTGATGGAGAAATTAAAACCTTTACAGACAAGCAAAAGCTGAGAGAGTTCAGCACCACCAAACCACCTTTACAACACATGCTAAAAGAAACTTCTCTAGGCAAGAAACACAAGAGAAGGAAAAGACCTACAATAATGAACCCAAAACAATTTAGAAAACGGGAATAGGAACATACATATTGATAATAACCTTAAATGTAAATGGACTAAATGCTCCCACCAGAAGACACAGATTGTCTGAATGGATACAAAAACAAGACCCTTATATATGCTGTCTACAAGAGACCCACTTCAGACCTAGAGACACATACAGAATGAAAGTAAGGGGATGGAAAAAGATATTCCATGCAAATGGAAACCAAAAGAAAGCTGGAGTAGCAATTCTCATATCAGACACAACAGACTTTAAAATAAAGACTATTAGAAGAGACAAAAGAAAGACACTACATAATGATCAAGGGATCGATCCAAGAAGAAGATATAACAATTGCAAATATTTATGCACCCAACATAGGAGCACCTCAATACATAAGGCAAATACTAACAGCCAAAAAAGGGGAAATCGACAGTAACACATTCATCGTAGGGGACTTTAACGCTCCACTTTCACCAATGGACAGATCATCCAAAATGAAAATAAATAAGGAAACACAAGCTTTCAATGATACATTAAACAAGAAGGACTTAATTGATATTTATAGGACACTCCATCCAAAAACAACAGAATACACATTTTTCTCAAGTGCTCATGGAACATTCTCCATGATAGATCATATCTTGGGTCACAAATCAGCCTTGGTAAATTTAAGAAAATTGAAATTGTATCAAGTATCTTTTCCGACCACAACGCCATGAGACTAGATATCAATTACAGGAAAAGATCTGTAAAACATACAAACACATGGAGGCTAAACAATACACTACTTAATAATGAAGTCATCACTGAAGAAATCAAAGAGGAAATAAAAACATACCTAGAAACAAATGACAATGGAGACACGACGACCCAAAATCTATGGGACGCAGCAAAAGCAGTTCTAAGGGGGAAGTTTATACCAATACAAGCCCACCTTAAGAAGCAGGAAACATCTCGAATAAACAACCTAACCTTGCACCTCAAGCAATTAGAGAAAGAAGAACAAAAAAACCCCGAAGCTACCAGAAGGAAAAAAAATCATAAAAATCAGATCAAATAAATGAAAAAGAAATGAAGGAAACAATAGCAAAGATCAATAAAACTAAAAGCTGGTTCTTTGAGAAGATAAACAAAATAGATAAACCACTAGCCAGACTCATCAAGAAAAAATGGTAGAAGACTCAAATCAATAGAATTAGAAATGAAAAAGGAGAAGTAACAACTGACACTGCAGAAATAAAAAAGATCATGAGACATTACTACAAGCAACTCTATACCAATAAAATGGACAACCTGGAAGAAATGGACAAATTCTTAGAAATGCACAACCTGCCAAGACTGAATCAGGAAGAAATAGAAAATATGAACAGACCAATCGCAAGCACTGAAATTGAAACTGTGATTAAAAATCTTCCAACAAACAAAAGCCCAGGACCAGATGGCTTCACAGGCGAATTCTATCAAACATTAGAGAAGAGCTGACACCTATCCTTCTCAAACTCTTCCAAAATATAGCAGAGGGAGGAACACTCCCAAATTCCTTCTACGAGGCCACCATCACCCTGATACCAAAACCAGACAAGGATGTCACAAAGAAAGAAAACTACAGGCCAATATCACTGATGAACATAGATGCAAAAATCCTCAACAAAATACTAGCAAACAGAATCCAACAGCACATTAAACGGATCATACACCATGATCAAGGGGATTTATTCCAGAAATGCAAGGATTCTTCAATATACGGAAATCAACCAACATGATACACCATGTTAACAAATTGAAGGAGAAAAACCATATGATCATCTCAATAGATGCAGAGAAAGCTTTCAACAAAATTCAACACCCATTTATGATAAAAACCCTGCAGAAAGTCCGCACAGAGGGAACTTTCCTCAACATAATAAAGGCCATATATGACAAACCCACAGCCAACATCGTCCTCAATGGTGAAAAACTGAAAGCATTTCCACTAAGATCAGGAACAAGACAAGGTTGCCCACTCTCACCACTCTTATTCAACATAGTTTTGGAAGTTTTAGCCACAGCAATCAGAGAAGAAAAGGAAATAAAAGGAATCCAAATCGCAAAAGAAGAAGTAAAGTTGTCACTGTTTGCAGATGACATGATACTATACATACAGAATCCTAAAGGTGGTACCAGAAAACTACTAGAGCTAATCAATGAATTTGGTGAAGTAGCAGGATACAAAATTAATGCACAGAAATCTCTGGTATTCCTATACACTAATGATGAAAAATCTGAAAGTGAAATCAAGAAAACACTCCCATTTACCACTGCAACAAAAAAATAAAATATCTAGGAATAAACCTACCTAAGGAGACAAAAGACCTGTATGCAGAAAATTATAAGACACTGAAGAAAGAAATTAAAGATGATACAAATAGATGGAGAGATATACCATGTTCTTGGATTGGAAGAATCAACATTGTGAAAATGACTCTACTACCCAAAGCAATCTACAGTTTCAATGCAATCCCTATCAAACTACCACTGGCATTTTTCACAGAACTAGAACAAAAAATTTCACAATTTGTATGGAAACACAAAAGACCCTGAAGAGCCAAAGCAATCTTGAGAACGAAAAACAGAGCTGGGGGAATCAGGCTCCCTGACTTCAGACTATACTACAAAGGTACAGTAATCAAGACAGTATGGTACTGGCACAAAAACAGAAAGATAGATCAATGGAACAGGATAGAAAGCCCAGAGATAAACCCACACACATATGGTCACCTTATCTTTGATAAAGGAGGCAGGAATGCACAGTGGAGAAAGGACAGCCTCTTCAATAAGTGGTGCTGGGAAAACTGGACAGGTACATGTAAAAGTATGAGATTAGATCACTCCCTAATACCATACGCAAAAATTAGCTCAAAATGGATTGAAGACCTAAATGTAAGGCCAGAAACTATCAAACTCTGAGAGGAAAACATAGGCAGAACACTCTATGACATAAATCACATCAAGATCCTTTCTGACCCACCTCCTAGAGACATGGAAATAAAAACAAAAATAAACAAATGGGACCTAATGAAACTTCAAAGCTTTTGCACAGCAAAGGAAACCATAAACAAGACCAAAAGACAACCCTCAGAATGGGAGAAAATATTTGCAAATGAAGTAACTGACAAAGGATTAATCTCCAAAATTTACAAGCAGCTCTTGCAGCTCAATAACAAAAACACAAACAACCCAATCCAAAAGTGGGCAGAAGACCCAAATAGACATTTCTCCAAAGAAGATATACAGACTGCCAACAAACACATGAAAGAATGCTCAACTTCATTAATCATTAGAGAAATGCAAATCAAAACTACAGTGAGATATCATCTCACGCTGGTCAGAATGGCCATCATCAAAAAATCTAGAAACAATAAATGCTGGAGAGGATGTGGAGAAAAGGGAACCCTCTTGCACTGTTGGTGGGAATGGAAATTGATACAGCCACTGTAGAGAACAGTATGGAGGTTCCTTTAAAAACTACAAATAGAACTACCATATGACCCAGCAATCCCACTACTGGGCATATACCCTGAGAAAACCAGAATTCAGAAAGAGTCATGTACCAAAATGTCCATTGCAGCTCTATTTACAATAGCCAGGACATGGAAGCAACCTAAGTGTCCATCATCGGATGAATGGATAAAGAAGATGTGGCACATATATACAATGGAATATTACTCAGCCATAAAAAGAAACAAAATTGAGTTATTTGTAATGAGGTGGATAGACCTAGAGTCTGTCATACAGAGTGAAGTAAGTCAGAAAGAAAAAGACAAATACCGTACGCTAACACATATATATGGAATTTAAGGGGAAAAAAATGTCATGAAGAACCTAGGGGTAAGACAGGAATAAAGACACAGGCCTACTGGAGAACGGACTTGAGGATATGGGGAGGGGGAAGGGTGAGCTGTGACAGGGCGAGAGAGAGGCATGGACATATATACAGTACCAAACGTAAGGTATATAGCTAGTGGGAAGCAGCCGCATGGCACAGGGGTATCGGCTCGGTACTTTGTGACCGCCTGGAGGGGTGGGATAGGGAGGGTGGGAGGGCGGGAGACGCAAGAGAGAAGAGATATGGGAACATATGTATATGTGTAACTGATTCACTTTGTTATAAAGCAGAAACTAACACACCATTGTAAAGCAATTATACCCCAATAAAGATGTTAAAAAATAATAATAAAGTAAAAATAAAAGCCATTTTAAAAACTGAAAGATGACATTAAAATATTTATCATTTATAAGATATTCTTAAAATACAATTTTAAAATACACAAAGCATTAACCGTCCTATCCAATAGTCTTGATTTTTGTTTCAGGACAAATATGCCAGATGTTAAAAATGTTTGTTTTCATTTTACATTGACATTGGTCAAATTGTTGACAGGCTTCCAAAAGCATAGCCAAGTTAGGCGTTAGAGTTTGCATCATATATGCTCATTTCCTTTTTTAATGATGAAAATATTTTATCTGCCTGCCCTGATTCTGGTTGGACCATTGAGGTCTATGTTGTTTTTCCTAATTAAGATTTTAGATCACTTTCTGGTTTCATGATGCATTGTTGCACAACCCACACTCACATCTTCCTCTCTTTGCATTTCTTATGTTCAATTACTTGGAAAGAACAATTGTAATACATAATATATACAATATAGTGAATATTCAAACACAAAACAATGCCCGGGTACATCCAATGACATACCATTGAGATCTCCTAGCAAGCTCACCAGGGCTACAGAGAATCACAGATCAAAATTTCAGATTTAACGACTTACTTTACTTTACAAATTTGTTATTTCTTAGAACACCACTAACAGGACTTGTATGAAGTATATGATGCATATTAGCAGATCATTTATTTTTGCAAGAATGACTTGCACATACACATCATTTAGAGCACGGCAACAGCTACAAGCGAGGCTGACCGCCTGGGCTGTGACCACTTTACTCTTACTGGTTCCCGTCCTGATGCCTGGAAATGTCTACCTTCACCTTTGATTCTGCTGCCAGAATTTTCTTTTTTTAAAAATTTTATTGAGGGATGACTGGCAAATATAATTGTATCTGACGTGTACAATGTGCTGATTTGATACCCACGTACGCTGTGGAATGATTACCAAGATGATCGGCAGGTGTTGCTCTCCATGATGTCAGTAGATTTCTCTGAGCCAGTAATGTCTTCAGGAAGATTATTAAATTTTAATTGTCAAATTTTAATTCTAACTTCCCGTTTTCCCAATTTCTTGACTAATTTTTCTTGGGATTGAGGATTCAGGAAAACATAAAAAACTGTTTCTGAGAAGTGCTGAGAATTGCCGCTGAGACTGTGTCCAACAGGCAAGCGGGCATATTTTTCTTTCAGGAAAACCTTTTTTGGCTTGCTTATACCTACCAGACTGTCCACGCAGCGGGCCTCTGTTGAATTCACCAAAATGTGCATATAGGCTAGTTCACCTGTCAGCTTGGGACGACCTCAGAGGCACAGGAAAAGTACCCTTCAGCGATTTAGGAGTCACATAAATATCTTGAACTATGCAAAGCTTAGCAAATGCAGGAGGACAAGATGACGTAAGTCAAAATGCTGTTTTCACAAGTACTTCTGGGCTATCGCTTTAGACCTGGCCTCGCCATTTAACAATGTCCAATATCAGAAATGAACAGTAACCTGGGCTTGGGTAAATCATTTTCCTTGCCCCACCCCACATTCAAGGACTTAAATATTGATACACTGTTATATGGGCCATTTATTATTATAAAATGTTTTCACACATGGGATATTACTTGAGAGTAATGGAAATGGACCAATATATATTTTAAGCACCTACAATGTATCAGACACACCACATGCTTCAAATGTGTTTTCTCAGTCCTTAAAATAATCCTATAGTGGGTATTACTAATTTCACTCCATGGGTTGGGAAAATTAAGGCTCAAAACCATAACTTTTCAACAGTCACATTGCTAGTAAGTGATACAACCTAGAATTTAGTCTAAGTCCAACTTCAAGACTCCTTGCTCTTTCCACCGCATCATACTGCAGATCATAAAATGGTGGCAAGTCACAATATCTGACGGCTGCCATGGCCCGCTGACCGCTCCCCAGCTAGGGGAGAGGGCTGGTACCTGACAGCCCAGCTGCTCCATGAGGACGAACCTCGCTATCCTCAGGGTAATAGGACCTTCCCCTGTGCACACTGAAGTAGTAACAGGGATACTTACTACCCTTACTTGAAATAAATATATAGTCAACTTGGAAGCAGAACATACATTTTCAGGAAAAAATTTTAAATAAACATTGCAAACATAGTACAAAAGGTTTCTCTCTCACCTTCAAATATTTCACCAGCTTCTGAATTTGCCAGTATTCTGATGGCAAATCTGCATTTGTTTCCTGAAGATGGTCAGGTGGTTCTTCATCTTCCTCACTCTCTGAGGAGCTCTCACTAATAATCTCCTCAATCTTTTCAACACTCTTACTAAGAACAACAACAACAAGGTATAATAAGTATGTTTATGCTACAGTATGGACATGGTTATAATGTTACTATTTCAGCAACACGTACACAAGCAATGGATAAGGTACCAACACCTTCTGAGTTCTGGAAGATCTTTGTTAATATCTGTATGAGGAGGTGAGCAAACACGTCTCAGTAGCAGATGCATTTCAGTATTATTGCTACGGGTGCAATAATAATGAAGAACACAGCAAGAAATGGCAAGGGTATTAGGTAAACGACCGAAGACTGCAACTTGTCACAGCAGTTGACTGACTTAACATGTTGTTCTTTATATTTACGTTTCTTTTATTTACTTACTTAAAATTGAATACAATTAAAAATTCAGTTCTCCAGTCACACTGGCCACACTGCAAGTGCTCAATAATCATAGGTAGCTAGTGGCTACCGTACAGGACAGCTCAGAAATAAACTATTTCTATTACTGCAGAAAGCTCAGTTGGGCAGTGCTGCCAGTGCCCCAAAGGGAAGGCATTTATTCCCTTACCAAAGAGAGTTCACTTTATTCCTCACTGCTCTAGAGGCTTCTAACTTAACACCAAGGTCACAGACACAGGCTAGTTCACTCAAGCCCTTGGGAACATAGTCAATTCATCCTTATCTTCTTTCTTTCTCTCCCTCCTTTTCTCTCTCCATCCCCCCAGGTGCTCTCTTCCATAAAACTCTTTCCTAGTCTTTTCCATTTGGAAGCATAGTAGGAGGATGGGTAATTGTCAAGTTTCATTATTTTTAAGGTTCTACCATTCTCTTAATTTCTCAAAGGTTTTTCAGCACAGACAGCTGCAATTCTTGTACTTTCAAAAGTGCAGAATGGTGCAGCTGTGCTCTCTGGGCCACAGTGGGGGGAAATCCTGAACTGAAGGGCCTGGAGCTGAGTTTCAGTTTTATGTATTCTCTTGTCCAAAAGATGTCAGGAAACCTGTGTTGGTTGAAGAGGAAAATCTGGTACATCAGGTCTACCTAAAAATGAAGTAAACCCCAATGTTCACTGCAGCATCATTTACAATAGCCAAGACATGGAAGCAACCCAAGTGTCCATGGACAGATGAATGGATAAAGAAGACGTGATACATACAAACAATGGAATATTAGTCATGAAAATAGAAGGAAATCCTGCCATTGGTGACAACCTGGGTGGACCTGGAGGGTATCATGCTAAGTGAAATCAGTCAGCGGAAGACAAATACTCTATGATTTCATCTATACGTGGAATCTAAAAATAAAAAACAAAAACAAAACAACCACCAAACTCATAGAAATCAGACTTGTGTTTACCAGAGGTGGAGGGAGGGAAACTGGGGGAAGGTGTTCAAACGCTACACACAGGTATCTGATAAATAAGTGCTGGGGATGTGGTGTACGAGATGACTACGCTAACACTGCCGTGTGGTATATCTGAAAGTCGCTTAGAGAGTAAGTCTGAGGGTCCTCATCACAAGAAACAGAGTTATTTGCAACTACATAAGGGGGTGTAAATTAACGGAGCCTATTGCCGTCATTTCACAATACACGTATGTCAGGTCACAGGGTGCACCGTGAGCTTATACAGAGCTGTATGTCAATTACATCTCAATAAAACTGAAAAATGCCACACACATACATACACACACAAAGATATATCAGGTTTTCTGTACATAGCTAAAGCAATGCAGAAAGAGAACTACATGGCACTAAAGGCCTACATAAGAAAAGAGAAGTCTCAATTCAGTCATCTAAACTCACATCTAAAGAAACTAGAAAAAGGAGAGCAAAACAAACCCAAAGAGAACAGAGAAAAGGAAATAATAAAGAGAAGAAGTCAATCAAATTGAAAACAGAAAAACAACTTGAAAAATCTATAAAAACAAAAAACTGCTTGTTGAAAAGATCAATAAAACTGACAAAGCTCTAGCAAGACTGACAAAAAAAGAGAAGACACAAATTTCCAGTACCAGAAGTGAATGAAACGTAGCATATCACTACAGATCCTGCTGACAACAAAAGGATCATAAGAGAAAACTATGAACAACTGAACATTAATTTTGACAATTTAGATACAACGGACCAACTCCTTTAAAGGTACAAACTACCGTAACTTAACCAACGTGAAGCACATAATTTGAACAGCACTACAACTATTGATGGAATTAATTCATAATTTTACAACTCATAGCAAAAGTCTCCAGTTCCAGATGATTTCACTGGAGAATTTCAACAGGCATAGAAGTACTAACACCAATTTTATACAATCTCTCCTAGAAAATACAAGAGAAGGGAACTCATTTTATGAAGCCTGATATCAAAACCAAAGTGCAAACAAAAGCAAAACACTGTTATTGAATATCCCTCATGAGTGTAGATGCAAATATTCTTAACATACTATTAAGCACACATAATTCAGCTAGATATAAAAAGAATGAGCCCACCATGACCCAGTGGGGTTTATTCCAGGAATGCAAGGCTGAGTCAGTATTCAAAAATCAGCCATTGTAATCTACCACAGTAGCAGCCTAAAGAAGCAAAATGACATGACCATACCAACTGATGTAGAAAAACCACGTGACAAAATTCAACACCCAATGGCGATTAAAACTCTCAGAAAACCAAGAATAGAGGGGAACTTCCTCAACTTGATAAAGAATATCTGTACAAAAACTGTCATCATACTTTCTGGTGAAAGACTGAATGCTTTCTCCTAAGATTGAGAAAAAGTAAGAACTTTGATCGCTGCTAGTCAACATAGTACTGGCGTTTCTACTTCTAGATGTAAATCTAACAAAACATGCACAGGACTTATGTGCTGAAAACTGCTGGTGAAGGAGATCAAAGGCTTAAATACACAGACATACAGTGTTCATGGATTGGGAGAGTCTACAGAGTAAAGAGATCAATTTTCTCAAAACTGATACAGAGTTTTAATGCAATTTCTATCAAAATCTTCAGTAAGTTTTTTCTGTTAGATATAGCAAGGTAATTCTAAAGTTTATGTGGAAAGGAAAAAAGCTAGAATAGGTCAAAACGATTTGGGGAAGAAACATAATAAAGTGAGAGGAATCACTTTACCAGATTTCAAGATTTACTATAGAGCTACAGTAATCAAGAATGTATGGTGTTGGCAAAGGGCTGGACATAAAAGTCAGCTGCACAGAATAAAGATCCAGAAATAGACCCACACGAGTACACCCACCTGATTTTTGATTAAGGTGAAAAAGCAAGTCAAAGGTGGAAAGACAGCCTTTTCATCAAATGGTGCTGGAGAAATGACCTAGGGCAATGGATCTTGACCTAGGTCTCATACTTTATATAAAATTAACTCAAAATGGATCCCAGTCTTCAATATAAAATGTAGAATTATTAAACTTTTAGGAAGAAACCGTTGGAGATAATCTTCAGGACCAAGGGCTTTGTGACATCAAAGGCACAATCCATAAAAGAAAAAACTGATAAATCAGACTTCATCAAAATTAAAGAGTGCTCTCTGAGAGGCCCTATGAAGAGGATGAAAAGACAAGTCACAGAAAGGGAGGAAATATCTGCAAACCACGTCTATAACCAAGGATATCCTGGATAGAAAAGAACTCTCAAAACCAACATGTAAAAAACAAATGATTCAACTAGAAAATGAGCAAAAGACATAAAGAGACATTTCACTGATGAGCATAAAGGGACGGCAATTAGCTCACGACAAGATGTTAACATCATGAGCCATTAGGGAAATGCTAAGACCACGATGAGCTATCACTACCCAGCTTTCAGAAGAGCTGAAATACAACACGCAACAATACCAAATGCTGGCGGGGATGAGGGGAAACTGAGTCTCTCCGACGTCACTGGTGGGAACATAAAATGGTGCAGCCAGTCTGGAAAAGGTAGGCAGTTTCTTAAAAAAGCTAAACACACACAATTACTATCTTGTCAGCAACTGGGCATTTGTCCTACAGGAATGAACACTTCCATCTATACAAACACCTGTGTGTGACTGTTCACAGCAGCTTCATTTCTAATAGCCAAAAACTGCAAACAACTAAAAGGTGCATTAATACGTGAATAATTTTAAAAACTACCACCGCATGGTATATCCATACGATGGAACGCCACCCAGCAATCAAAAGGGACAAACTATTAATACATGCAACAACTTAGGTGGATCTCAAGGGTATTATGGTGTTGAAAAAAAGTCAATATAAAAAAATGTATGAATCTATTTCTGTGGCGGTCCAAAATGACAAAATTATGAAAATAGCGAACAGATGAATGGTTGCTAGGAAGTGGGAATGACGGGGGTTGTGGCTATAATGGGGCGGCCGGGGGATGTCTGTGCGGGGTGAACAGTGCTCTATCTAGCCTGGTCGCCACGGTCATCACACAAACCTGCACAGGGTATAATGACACTGAACTATACCTATACAATGTACCCGTGTTAATCTCCTGGTTTTGATCTTGTACCACAGTTACGGAGGATGCAGGATTTAACCATTGGGAGAGGCTAGGTGAAGGGTCTATGGGACCTCTCTGCACTATCTCCACAACTTTCTGTGAACCTACAATTATTTCAAAATAAAAAGCTTTAAAAAGTTGTCAAAAAATTAATAGTTTATCATGTCTAACTCCCCAAAATGGCATACACGTTGTAGAGTGTCTTAAAGTTTGTTTTTTCCAAGTGTGCAAATTTAAAATGCGAAATTTCTGCCATTTCTTCCCACCACCACCTTGGAGTAAAAATGGCTGAACCTTCTCCCCAGATACGTCACTTTTATCGAACGGAAAACTGGGTAAGAAGCTTATTCGTTGGCCTTCTAATAATGGCTGTTTTAATGAGAAATAACATTTATCACTTTAGAACTGGCAGAGCCATCAGTGACCAGTAAAGTAAGGCTCAGAAAGATGACAATTTTGTATGACATGATTATTCAGAGGCCAGAGATCAGATAAGAGCCCAGTTTTGCTACCACTTAGTTAACTGCTTTTTGCATTAAATATATTCATTTACAAAGAGTTAACTAATACCAGTAGATCGCTGTATTAAAGAAACTCCACATTAAAAGGATATTCTGTAAATGTATTGAAAGAAATCCACTATTACCATTTTTACAGCATTCCTACTAACGGTCAATATAGATATCTTAGGACCCTAATGTGAAAGTAAAACACCATTAACCAGCATTAACTAGCCTGTCGCATAGGGCTGGCTTTAAAGAACTGGTCATGTGAACAGAAACTCACCGAATTAACTGTGCTTTTCCAGATGAAGTAGATGGTCTGGACTTTTCAAGTCTTCCTCCATGTTTTTCTTCTTGGGTGTCTCTTAGTGAGCTTTTGTTCCTAAAGAGATATTAATTTTATTAATTACTTTATGCTGACTAAAAGGAAATTAAAATAGAAATGTATACAAATATTCCATCATTTTCACGCATCCAAATGATGTGTTTTCCTAACGCAGAGAACGACTATGAGCTCCAGTCTCATCTGACACCTGAGAGGTCCCTTTTGTCCTTCAGGCACAGCCATGCATTTTATGTAACGGAGAAACACTCTGTCCAGTATTTCTTTGTGCTAGAAACAGGCCTTCATAGGCTGCCATCATTGGGAAGGTCCTTCAGTCTGTCCTGGATCACAGCTGCCTGTTTTTCCACCTTGCCCACCTGACACTGCAGCAGGTCCTATGCCTGATTTTCTGGATACTCTCAAGCTTAGTCTACACCTTGGCATGTACTGGGTTTGCATTAAATACTTGTTTAGTGAATTCTTAATTGAAGAATATAAGCACATGCAAAAAGCAGCATTTTATAATTCACCTCCCCATTAACAGAGTAGCCCATACATTTGTCATTTTCAGACTCACTCTTTCAAACACAGCCACAAAGGTCAAACACCCCAAAATCAGTGAGACTCAGAGGACCAAGCATGTCTCCTCCTTCCACAGGACTCCTCTGCCAGCTCTGAGTTTGCACCCAAAATACAATCACCTGTGGCTCTCAGAATCCCTGCAGGTGAGGACCCATGTGACCAGCAGGGACCCAGTTCTTAACCCAATAAGGGGATGACATGGAATAAAATAGGCTGTAACTTTTAACCTATTTGCTAAACTTGAAAAGTGCTCTAGGTGCTTCTGTTGCGTGTTGGTAACACTGGCTTTGGCACCAATTTACAGAGGGTCCTAAATGGAACTAGGCTTGTATATTTCAGACGTTCATCAAACCTGTGTCCACTTTACTCAGACCATCCATATGTTTGCAGTTCTATCCTTTTTTATAGTACTTACTTAAAGTTCTGTTAATATACGAGATACCACGTCTATGAAGTTTCCCCTAATTAACTACACATAATGGTACATTTAATCACATAATTTAAAGTGGAATTCTTCTAACACTTACTTAATCAGGTCCCTACCACAATGTTTACATTTCCCATGGGATTCCTCCATGTGTTTTTATCATCTTTTTCACGTGTTATTTGCCCTGACTCACCAACCACATGAAAGTGAATTGGGCTCTCCCTCCCTCCGTGGTGCTCTGCACACAAACGCTGTTGGCTGTCAAATCTTTCTGCCTGGAACGTGAAGAGGACAAGAAGGAACCAACTTATATTATGGAGGGAGGTGTGAGTATCTCCTCTGTAGTTTTCTCTGATGAAACTGAGTTATGTGAAAAGTTGGGCAACTGTGTGGTTAGCAAGGATGTATCAGAAAACCCATCATGTAAGCGTCTACATACTTTTTGGCATCAAAAAGTATGGTCTTCCAGTTCAAACTTGGCTCTAATCTCTTGGTCATCTGACTCCTTCCCAAACTGATTTGCTTCTTCTCCAGCGCACTCCCGCGGGAAGCAGCGCTAGCTTTACGTAAAGCGGCTGCTTCCTCCTCAGGTGCCTCATTAGGCTGATCCTTTTCCTTTTGCTGTTCTTCATTGGATCTAACCTCCTTTAATTAAAAAAAAGAGCATATTTTTACCGTGATATCACTTCTGAATTACCTCGTGTTATCTGAAAATTAACCCTGGCGATAAATTCAGACAGGAAGTCTCAAGATGCTCTAACTTGTGTTGCTTAGCAACACAAATTGAATCTGGGCAACTTCAAGACCAAGGCCTCTGTTGGAGTTAGGCTGACAGTGATGGGCTGATCCTAAACTCACACCCCCCCTGCAGCCCACATGGATACAGCAGCAGGACTGGACCAACTCACTCCTCACCACCACCACGAAAAAATTACACTTAAACCCTGTAAAGACTGGGACACATCTTAGTCAAACTGCTGAGACCAAGGATAAAGAAACCACCTTGCAGGAGCCAGAAATAAAAGACAGATTATAGAGAGAGGAAGGAACATAACAATTAAAAGAGACTTCTCATCAGAGACAATGCAATCCACAAGACAAGGGAGTGATATAGCTAAAGTGATGAAAGGGAAAAAAACCCATATCCTGTCAACCCAAAATTCTATACAGAGAAAAAAAATCCTTTGAAAATGAAGGTAAAATAAAGACTTCACAGATGAAAAAAAGCTGAGAGAATTCACTGCCAGAAGACCCAGGCTAAAAAAATTGTTCATGAAGCTCTTCAATCAGAAGGGATCTCATACGAGACAGAACACACATCTACACAGAAGAATGCAGAAATGGTAAAAATAAATATAAAAGTTTCTTTGTGATAACTTTGTGATAAAAGTTTCTTTGTGATCTTTGTGATAAAGTTTCTTTGTGTGACATGCTATCTTTGTTGATAGCATGTCAAAGTAAAATGTATGACAACAAGAGTACAAACACAGGGAGAGGCATTCGAAGCACACTCTTGTAAGGCTCTTAGACTACTTGTGAAACTGTATAATACTGTTCAAAGGCAGACAAGGTAAATTAGAGGCATATATTATAAGCCCAACTGTGATGTTTTTTAAAAAGTATAACTGATGAACTAATTGCATACACAAAATGGAATCATTTCTAAAACTTCAGTTAATTCAAAGAGGGAAGAAAAAGAACAAAGAACAAATGGGACTAATAAAAGCAACAAGCAAAATAGTAAATGTAATTCAACTCTATCAGTAGGCACATTAAACGAAAATGATTTAAAAACGTCAATTAAAAGAAATTGTCAGAGTGGATGAAAAAGGAAAACCCAATTATTTGTGGTCTAAAAGAAACCATTTTATATATAAAGATATAAATACACTATAAGTAAAAAGCTGCAGAAAAATATTCCATGAAACCAATAATCAAAAAAAGCAGGAATGGCCACATTAAAATCAGACAAAATGGACTTCAAAACAAATAATATTATCAGAGATAGAGAGACATATAATGCCCAAGAGCCAATTACACCCAATTCTAACTGTGTGTTCACCAAACAATAGAATTTCAAAAGATTAAAGCAACAATAGAACTAACAGGAAAAACAGATAAATCCACAATTAGGAGACTTCAAAACCCCCCTCTCAGTAATCAACAGAATGAACAAAACAAAACTTAATAAGAATATAGGGCTTCCCTGGTGGCGCAGTGGTTGAGAGTCCGCCTGCCGATGCAGGGGACACGGGTTCGTGCCCCGGTCCGGGAAGATCCCACATGCCGCGGAGTGGTTGGGCCCGCGAGCCATGGCTGCTGAGCCTGCGCGTCCAGAGCCTGTGCTCCGCAACGGGAGAGGCTACAGCAGTGAGAGGCCCGCGTACCACAGAAAAAAAAAAAAAAAAAGAACAGCAAATTAAACCCAGAGTGCAGAAGAAAGAAAAATTTAAAGAGCAGAAACAAAATAAAATAGAAAGCAAACAATAGAGAAAATCAATGAAACAAATAGCTGTTCTTCAAAAAGATCAATAAAATTTATCACTTCTTTCCAGACTAGTCAAGAATAAAAAGAAGATATAAATGACCAATATTATGCATGAAAGAGGGGTTATCACAGCAGAGCCTCCAGACATCGGAAGATAATAGTGGAGTGTTATACTTGATGCCAACATTTGAAGTAAGTTAGATAAAATGTGCAAATTCATTGAAAGACACGAACCACCAAAGCTCAGTAAGAGAAAGAAATCTAAATAGTTCTATATCTACTAAGGAAATAAAATTCTCAACATAAAACCTTTCAACAAAGAAACCTTCAGGTAGAGATGGATTCCTTGGTAAATTCTACCAAACATTTAACAAAGAAATAAGATTCATCTACATAAAGAATTCCAGAAAGAAGAGAAGAGTAGTGCATACTTCCCAATTCATTCTGAGGCCACATTACCCAGATCCCAAAACCATGAAAAGATAACTACCAACCCATATCCTTCATGACTACAGATGCAAAAATCCTCAGCAAAATATTATCAAATTACATCTAGCAATGTCAAATGGGGTAAGACATCAGGACCAACCCCAATCCCGGGATTAATATTAGTTCAACATTCAAGAATGAATGACCATATCAACAGACTAAAGAAGAGAAATCATGTTATCATCTCGAGATACAGTAAATCACCCCCTCCCAGTAGTAAGAGGCTCATCCCCCACGGCTTAAGTTGAGGCCCCACGGGAAGCATGTAATAAAGCACCTCCCCCTCCCAGCCAGGTGCGTGTCAGCAGAGGCCCAGTGGGGAGACCGAACTTCCACCCCCTGCCCAGTGGTAACGAGGCACCCTACACCACCAGGTTCTCAATGGAGTCTAAGTGGGGAACTTGGATTTTTACATGCACCTTGTAGTACCCCAGACCCACACCATGAGACCTACACTTAGAGAAGTCCTGCTAAAACAAAAGGTTTAAATAAAATCCAAAGTTTCATAACATAATCCAAAAATGTCCAAGACAACACAAAAAATCACTCATCGTACCCAGAACAAGGAATGTCACAACCTGAATGAGAAAGGACGACGAGTGGATGCTTATACCACAGTAAAATGGACGATGAAATAATCTCAAATAGATGTTGGAATAAGATTTTAAAGTAGCCATCATGAGGCTTCCCTGGTGGCACACTGGTTAAGAATCCGCCTGCCAGTGCAGGGGACACGGGTTCGAGCCCTGGTCCAGGAAGATCCCACTTGCCACAGAGCAACTAAGCCCGTGTGCCACAACTACTAAGCCTGCGCTCTAGAGCCCATGCTCTGCAACAAGAGAAGCCACCGCAATGAGAAGCCTGTGCACCAAAACAAAGAGCAGCCCCCGTTTGCCACAACTAGAGAAAGCCCGCGCACAGCATCAAAGACCCAACACAGCCAAAAATAAATAAATAAAATAAATTTATTTAAAAAAAATAAAGTAGCCATCATAAAAATGCTTCGATAATCAATTACGAAGACTTGAAACAAATGAAAAATCAGAAAGTCTCAGCAAATAAATAGATGATATACAGAAGAACCAAATAGAAATTCTGAAAATGAAATTTACAAACCAGAATAACTCACTGGATAGCTCAGCAACAGGATGGAGAAGACATAGGAGAGAAACCATGAACCTGAAGATAAACAACAGAAATTACCCAATCTGAACAACAAAGAGGAAATATATTGAAAAAAAATTTTTTTAAATAAATAAACAGGGCCTCCAGATCCGTGGGACCACAGCAAAAACTCCAA
The DNA here is from genome assembly GCF_011762595.2 of Tursiops truncatus. Taxonomy (NCBI): domain Eukaryota; kingdom Metazoa; phylum Chordata; class Mammalia; order Artiodactyla; family Delphinidae; genus Tursiops; species Tursiops truncatus. The sequence continues at coordinate 175,921,598 of NC_047035.1, read as the reverse complement.
CAGTCATGTAATCAGAGCACCAGAAGGAGAGGAGAAAGAAGGTCAGACTGAAAATGCATTCTAAGAATGTCTGAAATTTTCCCAAACTTGGAAAAAGACATAAATCTAAGATTCAAGAAGTTGAGCAAACCCTAAACAGAATAAACCCAAAGAAATTCCTGCCAAGACACATAATAATCAAACTCCATAAAACTAAAGTCAAAGAAAATTCTTAACAGCAATGAGAGAGAAACAATATTTTACCTATAAAGGAAAAACAATTAAAATAACAGCAGATTTCTCAGGAGAAACCGTGGAGTCCAGAAAGACTGCAACAACATTTTTCAAGTGCTGAAAATAAAAAACCGTCAGGCCAGAATACCATATCCAGTGGAAATATTCTTCAGGAATAAAGGGGAATTCAAGATGCTCTCAGATAAAGGAAAACTAGGAGAATCTGTCACCAACAGACCTACCTCAATGAATAAGAAGTTCTTAAACAGAAAGGATATGATAAAAGAAGGAAATTGGCAACACCAGGAAGGAAGAAAAGAACAACAGAAAGGGGCTTCCCTGGTGGCGCAGTGGTTGAGAGTCCGCCTGCCGATGCAGGGGACACGGGTTCGTGTCCCGGTCCGGGAAGATCCCACATGCCGCAGAGCGGCTGGGCCCGTGAGCCATGGCCACTGGGCCTGCGCGTCCGGAGCCTGTGCTCCGCAATGGGAGAGGCCACAACAGTGAGAGGCCTGCGTACCGCAAAAAAAAAAACAAAAAAAAAGAACAACAGAAAGAATAAAAGCATGGGTACATACAAAAGACTTTCATCCTCCTCTTGAGCTTTCTAAATGATGTTTGATGGTTGAAGCACAAATTGTAACAGTGTCTCATACAGTTATCAATGTGACGGAAATAAAGGCAAATATAAATGAGAGAGTGTAAAGGGACTTAAAGGGAGATATGGTTTCTATACTTCACTCACGTGGTAAAATGTCACACCAGTAGACGATGATAAATTATGTATAATACAATATCTACAACCACCACCAAAAACTACACAAAGAGATACACTCAAAACACTATGGAGGGGTTTCCCTGGTGCTGCAGTGGTTGGGAGTCCGCTTGCCGATGCAGGGGACATGGGTTCATGCCCCGGTCCGGGAGGGTCCTGCGTGCCGCGGAGCGGCTGGTCCAATGAGCCATGGCCGCTGAGCCTACGCTCTGCAGCGGGAGAGGCCACAACAATGAGAGGCCCGCGTACCGCAAAAAAAAAAAAACACTATGGAAAAATCAAAATGGAATTCAAAAAAAATGTTCAAGTAATCCAAAGAAAACCAGGGAAAAAAAAAGTGAAAGAAAACAGAAGGAAAAAACACAAAGTGAAACTAAGCTGGCAGACTTAAGCTCTCACATATCAATAATTAAAAGTAAACGACTTAAACACACCAATGGATACATCAATAGATAGAGTTTCAGAAAATGGATTTTAAAAATGACTCAACTATATGCTGCCTACAAGAAACTCACCACAAATATAATGATATAGGTAGCTTGAAAGTCAAAGAAGGGAAAAAGATACACCATGCAAACGTTAGTTTAAAAAAAAGGTAGGAGTGGCTATATGAATAGCAGATTAAGTAGCCTTCAGAAAAAAGAAACTCACCAAAGACAGAGAGGGACATTACATAATGATAAAATGGTCAATCAAGAAGACATAATCCTAATGTGTATGCAGAGCCGCAAACACAAAAACAGAACTAAGAGGAGAAACAGACAAATCTACAATCATTGTTGGAGGATTTCACATCCTTCTCTCAACACTGACAGAAAATCAGCAAGGATGTGAAGAACTCAACCACACCAAAAACCAAACTTATAAAGATTTAAGTTATTTAGAGTGTGTTCTCTGACTACAGTGGAATCAAACTAACAATGAATCACGTAATAGAAAAATCTAAAGCTAAACAACAAACATAAATAATCATGGATCAAACAGGAAGTCCCAAGGAGAAAAAACTTCTATTGAGGTATAGTGGATTTAAGGGAAGTTTAAAAAATAGAACTGAATGAAAATGAAAACAGTGATAATATAACGCCAAAATGTGTGACAGGTAGGTAAAGTTCTGTAAGGGCAATTTATAGCACTAAACACTTACCTTAGAAATGAATCAAACTCTCAAATCAAGAGTCTAAGCTGCCACCTTAAGAAACTAGCAAAAGAAGAGCAACATAAACTCAAAACAGGCAGAAGGATGTAAAAATAGATGCATCTCTGAACTGTCAGTGCTAAGGTGAGAGCAGGAAAGTGGAGACTGCCTTCCATCTTACTGCTGTCCTGCCCCAGAGAGGTGCTCACTTGTTTCTGAATGTCTTTGTCCAAAAGACAAATTCTCTGTAGATGAATGTAGACTTAAGAGAATTCTTTCTTAATATTATTCACCCCTGAAATCACCAAAATCCCTTTCAATGCAAATATAACTAGATTAAATTAAATGTATGATTAAAAAATCTAGAGAAATAAGAGTAAATGAAACTCTAAGTAAAAAGAAAAGAATAAGTATCAAAATGAAGTAGAAAAAAGAAAAATAGAGAAAAATCAATGAAACCAAAAGTGAATTCTCTGAGAGAACTGATGGACTTCTAGCCAGATGGATCAAGAAAAAATAAAACACAGTGATTAATATCAGGCATGAAAGAGGTAACAACAGCTATAGATTCTACAGTTGTTAAAAGGTTAATAAAAGAATAAACAAGTTTATACCAATCAGTTCAACAACTTAGATGAAAGGGATGCATTCCTTTAAAGACAACCTAGCAAGGTCCCTCAAGAAGAAACAGATAGCCTGCATGGTCCTAGAACTAGTAAGGACATTGAACTTGTAGTTAAAAACCTTCCCACAAAGAACACTCCAGGCACAGACTGCTTCACTGGTGAATTCTACCACACAGTTAAGACAGAAAGAATAGCAATTCTACACAAACGTTTCCAGAAAATTGAATGGGAGATAAAATTTTCCAACTCATTCTGTAAGGCCAGTATTACTCTGATACCCAAACCAGACAAAGATATTGAAGAAAAGAAAACTACACATTGATAATCTTACACAGATGCAAAACGTCTTAATAAAATCTTAGCAAATTAAAATTTTAAAGTATATAAAAAGGATAATACACTCTGAACAAATAAAGTTTGTCCCAGAAATGTAAGGTTGGTTTATCATTTGAAAATCAATATAATTCACCACGTTAAACTAAAAGAGGAAAAAAAGAACACGATTAATGCAATAGGTACCGAAATATCATTTGATAAAATCCTATATCCAATCCTAATAAAGTTCTCAACAACTTGGAATAGAGGGGAACTTCCTCAACCTCACAAATTTCATCTATGAAAAACCGACAGCTAACAATAGTTAGAAACTGGAAGTTTTCCCTTTACCATCAGGAACAAGAAACCACGTCTATTCAATTCCGTACTGGAGGTTCCAGCTAGTGCATTAAGGAAAGAAAAAGAAATAAAATCACTGAAATTGTAAAGGAAGAGGTAAAATGATCTTTATTTATAGACAATATGACTATCTACACAGAAGACCCTTTGGAATCTACAAACCAGACAAAACTAACAAGTGACTTTAGCAAGGTTTCAGCGTATGAAATCAATATACAAAAATCAAGTGTATTTTTATATAGTAGCAACAAATAACCGGAAATTGACATTTTAAAACTATTGTTAACAATAGCTCCCAAATAGGAAATATTTACAGATAAGTTTCACAAGAGATGTGTAAGACATGTGCACCAAAAGTTACAAAGCAATGCTGAGAGAAATTAAATAAGATGGAGAGACATGCTAAGTAATACTAAACAAATGGAAGGATATACTGTGTTCCATGGATTGGAAACCCCAATATTGTTAAGATGTCAGTTCTTAAATTGATCTATAGATTCAACACAAGATCAGTCATAATTCCTTCGGGATTTTATGAAGAAATTGACAAGCTGACTATAAAATTTGAACGGACATGCGAAAGATATAGAATAGCCAGCAACTCCAAAGAACAACTGGATTGACAGAGGACTGACACTACCTGACCCAAGACTTAATGCAAGTAAGTAGGTAATCAAGACAGTGTGGTTCTGGTATAAAAATAGACAAATAGATCAATGGAACAGAAATACACCCAGATAAATGGACAACTGTGCAAAGAAAGGACAATTCTTTTTCAACAAATGATGCTGGAACAACTAGATATCTACATGCAGAAGAAAAAAATGAACTTTGATCCATACCTCATGTCATGTGCAAAAAATATAGTAAATTGGATCATAGGCCTAAATGTAAAACCTAACATTTAAAGTCTTCTATAAAAAAGCACTGGAGGGCTTCCCTGGTGGCGCAGTGGTTGAGAGTCCGCCTGCCGATGCAGGGGACACGGGTTCGTGCCCCGGTCTGGGAAGATCCCACATGCCGCGGAGCGGCTGGGCCCGTGAGCCACGGCCGCTGGGCCTGCGCGTCCGGAGCCCGTGCTCCGCAGCGGGAGAGGCCACAACAGTGAGAGGCCCGCGTGCCGCAAAGAAACAAAAGCTCTGGAGAAAACCTTTGTAACGCTGGGTTTGGTAAAGCTTTATTAGGTACAACGCTATAAAAGAATAATAAGTTGGACTTCATCAAAATGGAGGACAGTTGCTTTCTGACAGACTCGCTTTGGAGAATGAAATAACAAGCTACAAACTGGCAGAAAACATTTATTTATAAATCCTGTATCTGAAAGAATATATAAGTCTCTATGTATGTATATCTCACAACTCAGTAATAAGGAACGAAACAATCCAATAACAAATGGGCAAAAGATCTGAATATACACTTTACCACTTAAGATATATAAATGGCAAATAAGCATATGAAAGGACGCATTCAAGTAAGGCAAATTAAAACTCAGTGAGATATCCGTACACACCTATTAGAACATCTAAAATAAAGGACTGACCGTTCCACTTACTGATGAGTATGTGGCACAGCTGTCAATCTCATGCACTGCCAGAGTGGATGGAGATGGTTACAACCCCTTTGGAAACCAGTTCACCGATGGCTTAAAAAGTTAAACATATAACCACCATGTAACCTTGCCATTTCAGTCTGAGGTTTTACCCAAGAGAAATGAAAGCATGTGGTCTGTAAAAATAAACACCCCAAAACAAAACATTAAAAACATAAGAGCTTAAATTTTAAAGATTTGTACAATGTTTGGAAGACAAAGTAAAGGAATATTTGCAGAAAGTGTGGTGGGGTGTATGACAGAAAAGAAAATCAGTGGATCAGTCTCAGAGGCCCCAAGATCCAAATAGAAGTTTCAAAAAGAGAACAAAAAGATCAGAGAGGAAAAAAAATGATTAAAGATATAATACAAAAATATTTTTCCAGTTCTGAAGGACATATGTCATCATTAATGAAAAACAAACAAAAACCAGCACCAACCATATCATCATGAAAATTACAGAACATCAGGGATAAGAGAAAATCCTAAAGCCTCATTATATGGGAAAAGCCAAAACAAACAGGTCACATAGGAAAAATGTCTTTAAAATTCTAAGTAAAAATTATTTTCAAACTGTCGTTATAGAAACAACAACTGAGGGAGAAGAATAAAGATATTTTCCAACATGCTAAGCCTCAATTTTTTTCCCTCCTATGTGCCTCTTTTACTCAGGAAGCGCTACCAAAATGATGGGGTGGACCAAGAAAAAGAAAACTGATGAGAAGGGCACTTCCTCGACAAGATAAAGGCCATGTATGGAAAGCCCACAGCTAACATCATATTCAGTAGCAAAAGCCTGAAAGCATTTCCCCTAAAGAGTAAGGAGTAAGACAAGGAATCTACTTTCGCCACTTCTATTCAACATAGTCCTGAAAGTTCTAGCCATGGAATTTTGCAAGAAAGAGAAATTTAAAACACCCAAATTGGAAAGGAAAAAGTAAACTATCTCTGGTCACAGGTGACTTGATCTTATACATAGAAAAACCTAAAGATTCAAAAGAAACTGAATTAAATAAATTCAGCAAAGTTGCAGGATTCAATTTTGAACTTCACAATCAAAAATCAAATCTGATTGTAACACTCAAAAATCAGTTGTATTTCTATACACTAGCAGTGGACAATCAAAAAGGAAACGAAGAAAACACTTCCATTTACAATAGCATCAAAGAGAATAAAATACTTAGGAATAATTTAACCAAGGAGTCAAAAGACTTATACACTGAAAACTATAAAACACTGCTGAAAGAAGTTAAAGAAGACACAAACAAATGAAAAAACTTTCCATGTTCATGGATTAGAAGATAATATTGTTAAGATGACAGTGTTATACAAAGCAATCTACAGATTCAATACAATCCCTATCAAAATCTCAATGGTGTTTTTTGTGGAAATGGTAAAACCAAGCCTAAAATTCATATAGAAAATCAAGGCACCCCGAATAACCAAAACAGTCTTGAAAAAACAAGGACAAAGTCCGAGGACTCACTTTGATTTTAAAACCAGTACAAAGCTATAGTAATCAAAACAGTATGGGACTGGTATACAGATAGACATACAGACCAATGGAACAGAATTGAGAGCCCAAGAATAAACCTTGAAATCTATGGTCAGTTGATTTTTAACAAGGATGACAAGACCATTCAGTGGGGAAAGAACAGTGTCTTCAACAAATGGTGCTGGGAAAACTGAACATCCATGTGCAAAGGAATGAAGGTTTCCCTTACACCATATACAAAACCTAACTCAAGATGAATCAAAGACCTAAACTTGAGAGGACTAAAACTAAAAAATTCTTAGTGGAAAACTTAAGGGCAAATCTTTATTACCTTGGATTTAGCAATGGTTCCTTAAATATGATACCAAAAGCACAGGTAACAAAAGAAAAAATATATTAATTAGACTTTATCAAAATTTAAAATGTTTGTATACCAAAGGACACTATCAAGATGAGTAAAAAGATAACTCATAGAATAGGGGGAAATATTTGCAAATCTTCTACCTGATAAGGAATTAATACCCCCAATATATAAAGAACTCTAGCTCAACAACAAGACAATTTAATTTTTTTAATGGACAAAGGACTTGAATAGACATTTCTCCAAAGAAGATATACAAGTTACCAATAAGCACATGAAAATATGCTCAACATCACTAATTATTAGGGAAATACAAATCAAAACCACAATGCAACAGCATGTTCACACTTCTTAGGATGTCTATAATAAACACAAACATACACAGAAAATATCAAGTGTTGGTGAGGATGTGAAGAAACTGGAATCTTCATACATTGCATTGGGAATGTAAAATGGTTCAGCTGCTGCGGAAACAGCTTGGAAGTTCCCTCAAAAGTTAAACGTAGAATTACCCCCATATGACTGAGAAGTGCCACCCGGACCACCCGGACGTGTAGACCCAGAAGAACTGAAAACAGGGACTCAAACAGATATTTGTACACCAATATTCACAATATTTTTCACAATAACCAAAGGTGGAAAAACCCAGTGTCCATCAATAGATGAACAGATAAAGAAAATTTGGTATATACATATATGGAACATCATTCAGCCATAGAGAGAAATGAAGTTCGGATACGGGCACGTCACGGATGAACCTTGAAAACATTACGGTACGTGAAATAGGCCAAAACAAAAGGACAAAATATTGTATGAGTCCACTTAGATGAAATACCTAGAATAGGTAAATTCGTGGAGACAGAAAGTAGATCAGAGGTTACCAAGAGCTGGGGGAGGAGGAATGAAGAGTTATTGCTCAGTTTCAGATGATGAAAAAGATTTGGAAATAGTAGTAACGGTTGCACAGCTTTGTGAATGTAGTTCATGCTACTGAATGATACATTTAAAATGGTTAACGTGGCAGATTTTACGTTTTATGTGTACATGTACTTTAGGGCAATAACAGCAGTGCAACGACAACGGAAAACTGAGGTCCAGGAAACAGGTGATCAAACACCAGGAAACAAAAAGAATTCACAAAAAGATGACAAAGTGCCAGGATGAGAGCGACAGCAGTCTGACAAGAAAACGGGGCGCTCCACAAGCAGCAGCATCAGAAAGACGATGGACCTGATCAGTGAGCCCCGTGGGCTCTGTGGAGTCGCCCTCAGCCTGAGGATCAGCCCGGAGCATAAGGGAACCACACTCGTGTTCCCTGCGTATCATTTCCTACCTACATCAGCTTCAAGCAAAATCTTTTTCACAAAATATTACATTGACTGATTTCTTTGTCCAGCACTATTTCACAAACCATGGGAGACACAAAAGCCCAGTTCTTATACACACGCAGTTGACACACTTATTAAGACAATCCAACTAGGTAGTAGTCATGGGATTACCAGAAAGGATAAAAATAATCAAAACGTCTAGGCTTCATTAACAGACCTGAGTCCCTTGTTCTTAGTGTAATTAATTCAAAACGGAAAATGAAAAAGTCCTATTTAGAAAGCACTTTGAAATATTACACCTGTCACCTAAAGAAAACCAGAAACATTCTTAAATTGCTACATTTACAGTATTTATTGGTTATATTGTGGGAAACACTCCAATTATTGAAAGTACTGTCCAAAACAAGGCAGAATTACTCTCCAATTTTTTATGCTATAGAAAGTTGTAGCCAAAAAGTAGAATGCTATGAGAGTTCAAAAGAGACTAAAACTTACCTGTTGAGACATATTTTCGGAAAATATTGCTGATTTTTCTCTTAAAAGTGTGACAAGGTCTTTATAAATTTCTCCTTTTCTCTCATAATTAATTTCCCCCTCATCATCTGTTTTGCCCTTTGGAAGAAAAAGTTTGGTGCTATAATTAATAGATGAGCGATATAAGAACCAGACCAATACATCACAACCCAAGCACAAGTATTGTTTTCTTCTCTGAAGGATCCATGCGGTAGTCTTTATACACGAAATGTATGGGCACACCCTTCCCTCTTAATGTTACCTATCCATTCATTCGTTCATTCATTCATTCATTCGTTCAGCAAGACTTTACCAAGTGCCCCCGAGACGCACAGGGCACGCTGCTATCCAGCAGAGACCTGAAAGCTCCCTTCCCACTCCTCTCCTGTGAAAATGCATTATGACTTCAAGAGATTTTGACGAAGTCATAGAAGGCCTGGGTTAGAATGTCACCACATAAAAGGCTGTGTTTCTGTTGGTCTCACTCTACCCCTGCTGCGTGTGGAGCGAGATTGCTATGGGCTCATTTTCTAGGGGTAGGACCTCTATGTGACCACCTGTCCCTCCACCCTCAGCCTCTGTCTCTCCTCTTCTCTCTTTCCGTTCCTCATTTCACTTTGCTTTCCTACTATTACTCTTCCTTCACCCTGTATGTGTGTGTGTTTGCACATACATATACACATAAAAACTGTAGTGTTACATGTATAACTGTATATATATGTAAAACATACAGATACATGCAAACTGTAGTGTTACATGTATAACTGTATATATATGTAAAACATACAGATACATGCAAACTGTAGTGTTACATGTATAACTGTATATATATGTAAAACATACAGATACATGCAAACTGTAGTGTGTTATACATTTTCTTGTAACGACTGAACAGCTTCAGATCCTTTTCTTTCATTCTTTAACCTGAGAGAAACACTCAGATGTTTCCATGTCAAATAAAGTTGCACGTGCGTCAGTAGCCTTTTACAGAGACAAAGGCTCCTTGCCCCACTCTGGAAGGCCCAAGAGAAGCATTCCGTTTTTTGTCTAAGCTCTTATTTTCCGGTTAGAGATTTCGCTTTTCTAAAGCATCAAAGCAAACCAAAAGCAAATCATAGTTAGGCTGTCGGGCTCCTCTGTGCAGAAATAAGCCCAGGACCACACTGACGGGACAAGCACGAAAGGCAGGTCAGAAGACAAGCCCCGCCGCCGAGAACACGGCCGCATGTCGAGAGCAGCCCAGGCCAAGGCTCCAACGGCGCCCTGCGATAGCTGGGTCCCCATTAAGGATCTGGACCCTCCCTGCAGAATTCTGCTGAGAGCCCCAGTTTTACACGGAAGACAGCAAGAGCCGGGTTTTCAGAGGAAGCTGAGCTCCTTCTAGCCAAGTTCAGTCAGCAGACGTGAGGCTCAGTGTCAAGGTTTTAACCCAGAGGATCCAGAAGGCCATGCATGTGCCGACTCTCTCAGGTCGAGGCCCACCGCCCACACTCTGCTTTGCGACCCTTGGGCCGGGAGCCTGCAAAGCTGTGTTTCTCCGCTGCCAGGCCGGCTGAGTCTCGGGCAGCAGGCGGGGAGAGGCCGGCAGAGGGAGGCCGGCGGGGGAGAGGGCAGTGGGGAGGCTGGATGAGGCAGAAGGGACATGCTCCCTCCCACGTCCTGTCAGAGCCACCTAGCAATGGCCCCTCACCCGGCAGTGGCAGTTGCTCCCCGTAGCAACAGTTCTAATTTCCTTTGGAAGAACCCAGAGGCCCAGAACCAGGCTCACCGTGACCCCTGAGATACCCACTAACACCCCGGGCCACCGTCAGAGGCCCAGGCCAGGCTCTGCCCCAGCCTGCCCCAGCTCCTGCACCACCAACACTAAGTGGGCGCCGCTTACTCCTCAGGGCTCCGGGGCCGGTTCCATGCAGACTCCTGGGCTCCGAGGGGACCAGCACGGCCTGGAGGTGACCATTCTCCAGACATGTGAACCCACGCAAGCGGGGTCCACGCCTCAGGGGTCTGAGTCCCAGTCTGCGCGGGCCCTGCCCGGAGCCGCTTAGGCCCCAGACTGCGGAGGCCCCAACTCCGGGGGCACGTCCTCCAGGCTCCCGCATGTGGGTCCCCTCCCTGCTCTTTCGTCTGTCCCCTCAACTCTTCCAACTGCTTCCGCATTACCTCGGTGCTCCTTTATCGACTTGTCTTTCCTTAAATACTTGTGTCATTAATCAGCAAACTGATTATGTTAAAGAGGCTGTAGTTAGTGGAACGGGTCACTTTGAAGGCCATTTCCTAGAATACTGACTTAAGGACCTGCAAGGGGACACAGAGACAGCAAACACACAGCAAAGGGATCTGCATGAATCCCACAGAACATACTTCATTTTCTGTGGTTTTGGGATGCAGTCCTGGAGACATGCCTGCACTGACGGAGACCAAAGTCAATACGGTTTTTAAAAAATTACTTACACCATTTAAAAACACTCCTTCTTTGCTACAAGTAATGCACAAAGTTTCAGCATCATGTGGTTTCACCAGCACATAACAAATTTCCCCTTGAATTTGTCTCCAAGGTGGGGCTCGACATCCATTTGAAAATTCGTAATCTGAAATCAATTATCAATCAATTAAAAGGAGCTCCTTAACCTCAACTTGTAAAATAGGTTGGCTTCAAAAAAATAGGATTGAAATTTTAAGTTTTCATTTCTTAAATATTTACTGTAGCTACTGAAGCATTTTGAAAATATAATTATGAAAATATATATAATATAAAATGAACCTGAGGTGTACTCGATAGAGTCCAAGACTGTCTTTTCTCCCTTTCCTGAGAACCGTTTAAGCAGCTCTATATCATTCTTAACAGTCCCTGGATTTAATCGTATTTCTCTGAAATAAATGTTTAGAAATTCATTTTAAATACTTTAAAACAGAATCTACAGAAAACAACATGAAAACATTTCATTATATCAGGGGGAATATCTTTTTTTGTAATTAAAATATCAGTTAAATTATACAACAAAATTACAGTGAATTTTAACCAGGTTACAGTGTTATAACACTGTCAAAACATCAAAGAATCAGTGATTCACGTTGAATGCAACATTAAATATACTCATTTCAATATTCACTTCATTTCTTAATGATAATTCCAAAGTACTAGAAAATACTAGACAAATGAACAAGTTTTAAACTTGATAAACTACACGATAATTGCATTATAATTTTTTAATTTATCTAATAGTTTGAGACTTTGAAAATAACAAGACCACTTAATGTCTTCAGAATTAGATGAAACTCCACTACAATGTTTTAGCCATGTTAACTGAAAATTGTACTGTTTAGAATTAGAAATCTTCATGCAATAACTAAAATTTTATTCCAAAAAATGTAATGTTAAATCAATAGCAACCACTTCCAAACTTTATTTTTCTTGTGTCTTTTCCCTAAAGCTCTGAAAGTACTTTTTATAACCAATTTTTAGAGGCTTCTTTTTGAAAAAAAAGACTCACAAGGAAATACTTTTCAGAGAATGATTGAGTAGGTGCAGATCCAGCTGCTTGAGTAGCAGGGCAATCTTCATCTTAATCTCACTTTCAGGATCATCATCTTTGGTAATTTTATCAAGAATAGTTAATACAGATGAGTCTTCATTTATTTCCTTTATCATATTATAATCCAAGCCCAGGATTTTTGCTATGGGGTTTCTGTTTGCTGATCAAAAAAGTGAATTAAAAAAAATTATCTTCTTATCTTCTATTGCAAGAACCACAAAGACTATCATATCCTTTGGAGCCCACTCAAATGTGTTTCTTTCATTAAGCTTTCTCTGATTGACCCAATTTGAATTAATCTCTATTCTCAGATTTTACTGTACTTAGGAACTTTCTCACACCTCTTGAGATGTTTACTTGTACTGTAATATCATCTCCATATGCTATCACCCTAATAGGACAGAAGCTAAGAGGTCTATTTTTTTTTAAGTTGACTGTGGGGCATTGTTCAGAAGAGGCATTCAATCAATACATTCAGAATTGATTTGAAGATAGAGAAATACTGGTCTCCTTAGAAGAATGATCACTAGAACCGTGTGTGTGTGTGTGTGTGTGTGTGTGTGCGCGTGCGTGCGTGTGTGTGTGTACACCAGTGAACAGTATTCACAAATGCTTTCTCTTCAAAATAGCATGTTTTTCTCAGTCTACAGATCTACTGCCAATCTTTTCCACCTGTCTGAACTGCTTATATTTTCAATGTCTTTTGACATTAGTTGGGAAAACGAATCTAACCAGTATTTACGTACATGCCAAAATCATAGTGAAAATTCTAAATACCAACTTGTGATCAAGGTTGAAAGTTGAACCTAGAGATGTTGAAAACAGAATTTAATAAAGGCCAAAAAACTATATGGTTGAAAATGAGGGAGAAAGGGGCAGAACCGTGTTTAGAAAGGAGGAATTCAACTCAGGTGAAAATCTATATGCATTTGGATGGGTTGAGGGATGCCTATGGGACTAATTCAGAAAGCCTGACCTGATGGGAAGCACGGCGACGGCACTAACTTTCCCACAGGACGCAGACTACCAGCAGGAGAGTCTTGGGGGGAGCAAGGGAAGGAGGCCTGGGAACCAACCACTTAGTGAGCATCTCCACTCACCACCTTACGGCTGTCATCTCTAAGGATTATGAAGATACTAGGTGAATTCTGGGGAAGGACACAAAGCTGACTTCCAAGTTGCCAGGTACCACGCAATGTGGACCAAAAACGAAGAGCTGTACCTAGAACTCTTACAGAAAGGGCAAAATGCAGCGAAGGATGCATATTTAGCCAGACTGGGCGTACAACACTCTGTGGATTAAGTTTACATATTAAGTTGAATTTAATGAACAACCATGCGTCTACTGACTCTTCTTAAATTCACTCTTATTCTCAAGATTTCATCCCTCTCAGAAAAGTAGCTTTGATGTACAGGGAGAGCAGTCAAGATGTAAAAAGAAGCTGCTGTTCTAAGGTTCACATCTTAAAGAAAAAGGACTAACTTTCCACCTCACAGCCACGGACAGTGGCAAAGAATGATGAGAGACAGATGAGGGACCTTATGCCTGGGACACACTGGTCACACGATTCCAAAGAAGCAGAACACATATAGGACATAATTACCTATTGTCAGGTGTTTCTACTCGTAAGAAATACTTAGAGCCCAATTACAGCAGGTGATCAATCACATTCTTTTTTGCATGTTAGACGATTAGACAATAATAAGAACATTACATAACTTTAGTGAAGAGGAAAAATACTTCCCACTGAATGAATGTAACTATTCACAGAAAGCTGTGTATTTCCACAGTGCAAAGGGCTGAGACAAAAGGGAAGTGAGATGATTATGGGCTGTACGCTAAAGCAAGAGGCTACATTCATTTTAAAGGAAACGAATCACCACCCATCACAGCAGAATGCAGGATGAGAGGGTGGATGCTGGTGCTGGCCCTGGACAGCTGTTTTCTCCCCGACATGAACCTTAAAGGCGTCAGGTCTTTCCAGGAGCTAAGAAGGCTCTCTTTAAACGACATACTAAAATTAGAGATCTCGAAGCTTACTAACGGTAAAGCATTAGGCTTCTCATTTAAAGTAGAAATCTGATATGAGCATAACATTTCAGCCAAAATAAATCAATGACATTTTTAAGTCAAGAAATCAAGTTGAACATAGCACTTTTTACCTTTCAGGTTAGAGAACTTTTTTCAAGAGACTGTAAGGAATGATTCCCTCCCCCGCCCCCAAGATTAAGTTTCTGAAAGTGCAAATCACAGACTGGAGTGTAAACATCACCTTCAATACACGCTTGTGCTTCCCGCAGCTTGGCATCTGTGGCAATATGCAACACACGTGACAGCTGCCCGAAGCTCCTAATTTTGATCTGTGGCACAGAGAGAAACAGCAAAGGCTGTGCATTGCTATCCGCTTCTTCTGACTCGACTGTTGTTTCACTAAAAAATGAAAAAAAAATTGTTTTTTGAAAGCTTAAGGTTAACCTGGAGGCCAGCAGAAGTTAAATTTAAGACATTTCAACAAATTATTTCCATGTCTCACGATAAAGCACAGAGAATATAAATACCTCTTGTTAGAAACTCATCTACTTTCCCACTTTCATCCACACTCAGGCCCTTAAATCCCCAGACTTATTAGCAACGTGATATACCCAGGAAGAAAATTTTTAAACAATTTCTTGAATACCTATGTGAACTCAATCACAGTTTTGGGGTTTGTTTTTCTAATAATGCATTGGACATGTTTTCAAAAATCCCTGGTTCTACAGAACCTTTCATGTTTTGTGGATTTCTAATGTTATTTAATTTATAAAATTTTTATACCACAGTAATTAGTGGTTAGGAATTTTCTTGGCTACTCTGTTTATTAGCAAAAAAAGCTATGAAAAAAGACAAACTAGATCCCCTCAATGGATTATTTTCCCACTCCAAACCTCCAATTTGGTTTACTTTAGGATAACAAGCAATCTTTCTAACTAGGCTTTTTCCTGATCAGAAATCATTAGCTCTCCTAGATTGGTGTCTCTGGCCGTTTTAACTTCTTAGGTTGGCATTCCTAAAAGACTAAGATGCTTTCACGGCAGGGATACATCTCTAGATTTCTACCACTTACAACATCACCTAAACTGCCTAGCTTTTCACTGCATACTGATAGCTCTGGCAAAACTGTCCACATCTTAAGACCTGATATTTTACATTGTAACACAGATAAATAGCTGTGAAATGTTGACACTCGAGACAATCTACTACTATTTCATAAATGAAGGAGCAAAATGTTTTTAGACTTGCCAGGGACACGCATCGTTTACAAAACGTCTACTTTCCCAGGAATAAAGCTCTTGGAAGAACGCCCTAAGGATCGAGGAGCTTTCTCAGAGGTCTGCTCTGGGGCGGGCCGCTGGTGCTGAGCGGAGGAGGAAAGGACGGAGACACAGGCAGACTGAATGCCCACAGGGCCAAGCTCCCGAACTTGAGAAGCTGAAACTCCTGGGGAGACCAGGATAACGGCAGGGCATAGGACATTCTCGTTGCTTCTGCCGGCGGAAGCCTGCAGCTGAACAGACAGCTAAAACGCCAGTGATGGAGAGGACTGTCGAAAAGCAGCCTCCCGTTTCAGGCTCACGGTCTGCTGGCGCTGAGGAAAGAGCTCTTTGGAAGAAAACTGCTATAGCCACCTTGATAAGGTCAAGCAGAATGAAAGAAAGAATAAATGAAATCCACCGACCTGATCAAGAGACTTTTAAACTGGAACTGCAGGAGGGAGCTAAAAATACTCAGCTTATGCTATAGAGAGCAAGAAAAAAGGTCTGATTTATTTAATCCCCGATGTCAGGTTCCATGTCCAGAACATAGTAATTACTCCACAAATAAGTCTATAGGTGAGAAACTAGGTAGTAATGCTCAGGGATAACCCAGAGTTCAATAACAGAACTTTGGGCCACTGACCTTTATACTGTGACCTTGAAATTTTACCAAAATACGATAATTATTGTCTCAGAAAACAATACCATTTTAAGGCTGGAGATCATGTAATTCAGCCTTAGTGATACTGATCAGAAAACTAAGGACCAAAAAGGTATGAACTGTGTGTGAAGTGTGCATCACTAGAGGAGGAGCCCTCGCTCAGGCGTCCTGTTGTCTCATCCACACAGAACTCGTACCGGCATATAACTTGGTCCCGACTCATGTACATAACTGAGACACAGCAGACTGCGGTTCACAACTGACATACAGCGATATCAAAGCAGACGTGATTCAAACATCATAGTTCTACCAAAGGAGAGAACAGGTACCAACATTTTCACAAAGCAATTCTGAACGCTCACCCAAGCTACATTCTAGAGACTCAAGCGCCTCAGTTCTGTGCACCCCCCACACATGGCGTCACCACTGAGTGGTGTCACTTGGCCTTAATTTACAGTGGCTTGGGCTTCATTCTGAGGTGTTTTAGGAAGATTGTTAATCTCATCCTGTGTGATAAGAACACAAGCAATTGGAAATGGTGATAAGAGACCTATGATTTCCATTAAAATGAAAGTCGAGACATTTTCCCCTCAAAACCGAACGTGGAGAGGTGATACTACAGGAAGAGCAGCTGCACATCGGGAATGAATCTAAAGGAAATGAGTGAATCAGGCCATGCGTAAAGTCCTGCGCTTATCTAGTCAATTAATAACCATCCGCACAAAAGAAGGTGGTGGGTGGAACGTACAACCTCCTCATTGTGTGACTAAAGGATGGGTTTCAACGTGAGATGCGATGAGCCTAAATCAGAAGAAGGCTGATCACAACTGTGCTGACGGCTACAGAGAGCGCGTTTGGAGATGCACAACATCTGCTGAGAAGTGAGGCCACAAGTATAAACACAGCCCCCAAAATATCTGCAGAGATCAACAAAAATTGTATCAGTATAGATACAATTGACTTGTTTTGGAACAAGAGGACTGAGGGAATGTATATCCCCATGAAGAATCTGCCTCTATTCTAAAACATGCAAGGATATTACTGTTTGGTAGCAATGCGTCCAGAGACTCTAGGCTTAAATTCCTCATGATGACTTGGCTATCCACACGGACTTAACAGACATGAATCCTGACTAGTGGGCTTCCCCCACTTTAAATAAATGAATAAATGTGTTCTAAGGTTCAAGAGCTGAGCAAAAAGAGTGCATGTGAACCAAAGGGCGAAGAATGAGGCAGTGGGGCTGCTTCACAACACACTCTTCTTGCCTTTGAGGGCACCCCTGGTTTACCTCGCTTCTTATGTTGCTGGACGTAGCAGACACCAAGTGGCTATGGGCTGCTGACAGTTCCTTGGGGTATGGTCAAGACCTGGATATGAAAGCATTTGGTATTCTCCAGTATTACCAAAATCTCAGCTGTATCCTTTGCCTTCTTCGGGGCAGTCAGTGCCTGCCTGGTTTTCATCAAGACACACAGACACACGTTCCTTCCTATGCAACAAGCGCTGCTATCACACCCCTCTCATCCCTTCCAGCATCAAAGGTATCATCAACACAGGTAAGAAACAAGAATGACGGATAGAAAAGTTGGCCCACGGAAAAGCTGCATGGCAAATTTGACAGAAGGAAGACAATCAAGGGGTAGTTGGTTCAGAATATACATGGTGTCAAAATGTCAAAACATCCTGCTTGAGGGAACACTGTATCTAGAGACTGTATGCGAGATACAAAAATAGAAATAAAGCAAAGAAAACTGGACAGGGATAGAGAAATAGTGATACATTATATGTATGTCAGCCCCCCTAACTAGGGCACAGATGTGATCACGTCTGCACTCGTACACAAAATTAGTAGAGAGGCAAGATACAACAACAATCTTGATCTCTTCTGACATTTGCTTTAAATCCATCTTTGCACCAAGTAGTTCACGTTTTTAATTGATTTTACAGATGAGTTCATCTTTCAAAAATTAGAAAAAGCAATGTGCGATGCTACATTGAACTTAGGTGGGAGCAATGAAGCACTTTGGGAGAAAGTGACCATAAGCACCGTTAAAAATACGATTAAAAAAAAAAGATTTCAGAAAATTCAGAGAGAAAATAGATCATGATACCAGAACTAAAGAGCTTTTGAAATACAGTTCAAGAATGATTTTACAGTTCTAAAAATTAAATTCTGAGTTTATTCTCACAAATAATCCCAAAGGGAAAAAATGGAAAAGGCATCTATAGGAAACTTTGCCTAGTTAGAGAGCTGTTTTTGAAAAGATCAGACTTTAAAAGTTCATAGGCGGACTTCCCTGGTGGCGCAGTGGTTGGGAGTCCGCCTGCCAGTGCAGGGGACACGGGTTCGTGCCCCGGTCCGGGAAGATCCCACGTGCCACGGAGCAGCTGGGCCCGTGAGCCACGGCCGCTGAGCCTGCGCGTCCGGAGCCTGTGCTACCCAACAGGAGAGGCCACAACAGTGAGAGGCCTGCGTACCGCAAAAAAAAAAAGTTCATAGGCAAAACCAAAGACGGACAGAGATACAGAAAAGAGGATCAGAATGCCTGGAGTGACACATAAACTGAGGATGTGACCAAAAACAGTATATATGAATTTATATAAATTTATCATTTACAATTGTAATTTATACTTATATATCAATATTTCATATAAGTATAATATAGTTATATAAACGTATGTAATTTACATAAGATATCTATTTAGCTATGTTCAAAAGACATAAACTGGTAGTCCATTGTTTGAGGTGGAGATAGGATTTTTTGTTCTAAATCTCAGATTTGGAAAGTTCTCATTTGAGGACAATGCTAATTGTTAGGAAGTTTCTCCCTTATGTTAAGCAAAATGTACCACTCTCCCTCTGCCACCCCATAGATTGTACAGATTTAAATATCAGAAGGGATTTTGTCTATATCTGAGATCACAAAATCAATGCCTAGTGGCATCTGGCAGTTCATAGGAGTGGAAAGACCAGTCACAAGGCAACAGCAAACGTTGGGAGTGTGGTGACCTGGAAAACACATCCCCTATGGAAAGAAAATTCAAATTTAAAAATTAGTGTGCTGGCCAAACAAAATATCCTCAGATTCCACCCGAGCGCCTCCGGTTTTCTGAGATTTCTGAGATTCACAGAGGTTAAGCGACTTGCCCCAAACCTACAACCACTCAATAAAAAACGTGCAACTGAAGACATTAAACTCTAGAAGCAATTCACTGGCTTACCTGACCACGTAACCCGGTCCAAAGGCTGAGGGGTCCAAACTGGTTTTCCATTCCAGTGGTTCTACAAAAACATAGTTTGCCTCTTGGGGATGTTTACAGATAAAACTCTCCACAAACACAATAATTTCCTTCAGTATCGCCTCATTGAGAGGGGTAGTTTCCAGGGCCCTAGCCCCGTGCCCCGCAGCCGTCCACTGCGCGGACCTTGTCAGTGCCGTGCCCATGGGATCCCACGATGCTCAGACCCGAGCTCAGCGCGCACACTGCGTCGAGGCAGAGAGAGAGACAATAGCATCCACCTTTCCCCCGGAACATTGCTCATTTTCAAGATTTTAAGCTAGCACTTACCCAACCCACATTCTGCTTATTCATCTCAGAGGTGGATTTTTTAAATTATCCAGTTGCTCTTCAATTCAATAAAATAGTCAACTTTCCCTGAACCAGCGCTAAGTGAAACTGACGAGGACGTAAGGATTTTCCAGTATCTGCCTGCCCTGGAATGAAGAGCTTCTTTCTCATTTTCCTGGGCCTAAGAGAGAGAATTCAAATAGCTGGGCAGAAATTGGAAACAGGAAAGTCCAGGAGCGAAACAAAAAGAATTGCAGGAGGTTGGCATCAAGGCCTTTGGGTTGCAGCTCTGCTGGGGCCAGAGGTGAAGTGAGCGATCTCTTTTGAGCTGGATCACACATTGTTTAGAATCATGCTATTCAAATGACTTCTGTTATCCTTTGTCATCATCATACATCTGCATCAGTGCAATGATGGCTGATGAAAATGATCCTGAGAGCACTGGATGTCCCCCAAGTGCCTTCTGAATTCATAAGAAACAGAATAAAAACATTAAGTGACATAGAATTTTAATTTTTTTTCTGAAAATTGGTAAAGCGCATATTGACCCTATTAATCAAAATATTTGAGCAGTTCAAATTCCATACTCCCTGCCCAGAATATTTTACTGTAATTCACAACTTTCTTAAGAGCAAATGTGAGAACAAATGAGAATCTCTTTAGCCTGTTTATCTAGATTACCAAGAGTCTAGCATTAAAATGTAAAACAGAAATTGAAATAAATTTTACTTTAGCTAAATAGAAATTAGCCTTTAAAAGAAGATATTTGAAAAGATAACATTATCTGTAAACTTAAATAAGAGCCAAGCTAATAAATAAGTTCTGACATTAATACATAATGGACATTTAAGACTTTTTTTTCAGATAATCTATACTTGTTTATTTTCTCATTTGTAATAACACTGATCATTAAAACCTTTCTTCTGGAATATTAGAGAATGGTTAAAAAAGTTAAATAAAGAATGTAATTAGCTTCCCCCTCGACCCATCATTATCACAAAAGCTCAGTACCAATATTCTACAGAAATGATTTGGAGATTTACTTTCCATCCTGTATTAAATCTTGAAATACAGTAACAGGGGCATCTAGATCAGAGGTCCTCAGATGGGCAGTACTGGCTGCTGAGAAGCAGAGGACACACACTGTACAGATGTTTCATTATCAAAATGATAAGAATGGAACACTGCTAGCATTTAGTGATGAGGACCTAGAATGCCAGATGTCCTGCAACGTGCAGGACAGTCCCCCAGAAGGAAGAATTATGCTGCAATCTCCAGCATGTAGTACGTAAACACTTCAGATAATTAATACCTGAGCCTACAACCTATCACTATTTTACAAATAATCATGAAGGATTTTTTCACAATTTTAATATGCACTGAATTTTCCAGAATTTAACTATTATATAAATCAAAGGACAGTTGTATAGACTTCATTTTACACAGAACTTTACCAAGACGTCAGCAGTTGGTAAAATCATGTCATTGACTGAAATGTTAGTCACACAATTTTAAGTTTCGGTGACACGTCTGTATTTGGAGCTACTGCACACACAGTAATTCTATGTGAGGCTAGAGCAACTGCTCACTTCATTATATATTCTGAGCATATATATATATATATATATATATATATATACACATATATACTTGAGCATTTACATGCTGACACTTTATTTCAATTATCTTCCTTTATTTTACATTTAGAGCACCATTGAGATTTAAAACTATGATTTTGATTTCAGAAGAGTAAAGTGGGCATTACAAACTATTTGTTATAAAAAGCAAGTATTGGATCAGATAAGGTTGAGAACAACATATATATATATATACACATACATATGTACATATATATATCTGAAAAAGTGTTAGCGAAATAAAAGGTATACCAAAAAATGTACGAATTTGTTGTGTGCAGTCGTTTTAGTATTTCAGTGTTTTGTTTCTGCTAGATTCTGAACACATAAGCAGGTACTGATGTTTATGTGTGACACTCCTGAGTTTCCCAGTACTACGAGAATAAATGCAAATAGATTTATCTTATATGGAAAGGTTCAGGAGGACAGTTCTATTTGTTTTTAATGTTAAGTACAAACTTGTTTTGGTTTATAAAGCTGAATTGTATGCATCATTTCCTTCTTGCACCTTTTAAAAGAAAAATGTGAAATTACGTAAGGCTGTGGCAGTCAACATGCCATAGAGTAACTTCCTGGAAGACACTTACGAAGGAGCTACGACAGGCAAAAAGTCTTTTCATCATGATACATTCTTCTAAGAATGTGTGTAACACATTTGACTCTATTCAAATTGTTTTTCTGAGTCTAATAAACCAGGAGCTGCGGCAATGGTCAGGCTTGATTTAAGAATAAGGCCTAAGAAAATCTTTGGGAGCCTATGAGCATCCAGAAAGCAAGTACAATATGATTTGAATAGTATTCGAAAAATAAAAAGTGGAACAAAATCCCAAAGAAGAGAAGACCATGTATAAAAGATCTTTAAAAAAAAAAAAAAAAGACTTTGGAGGCCCAACTGAGTTTTTAAAAGAAAAAATAGGTGGTCTTGTATTTTTTTTCTTCTTAAGTATGAGAAATTTCTAATGGCCTCTTAATTTACCAAGAGAACCAAAGCTACAGCATTTATTCCAATAATTCCAGTGACGTTCCAAAATGGTAAGTATAACTCGGGCGAAAATTCAAAAACTAACATTTTTTATCAAGACAGGCTGATGGGACGTTTCCACCCAGTGTCAATCCATGAGTTCTTAGGGCCTGAGAAACATGGTTACAATGAACACATGGGCATACATAGTACATATCTTCGAATTAATTGAAGATTTTAAAGTTTAACAATTACAGGGAAAAAAGTTTTACTGCATGTGTTTGTTGCCATAAATTGAGAATCACTTTACACTCATGTTCTCTACTCATCCAGTGGATACAACAATTTTTCTTTTTTAAGGGTCCGTTGCAAGCCTCCAGGATCATTAATAAAATGAAACCCACTCGTGAATAATTTCTGTAACACTTGAGCAGAAGCAAAACCAAATTCTTTATGAGACTACAGGAGTAAAAGCGTCCACCCTAAGACCCAGAACCGTGGCTGGTGAAGCGGGTTAGGAGACAGTGCCTACCCTGGCATCCCGAGAACGAGGAAGCTAGGCGGTGAGACCTACAGAAAAATCAGTTTCCGAACTGCCCGGAACCGAGCCTTGAATCCAGGCAAACTCAGCCCGCGTGAAGACACGTGATGACGGCAGCAAGCGGCCCCCTGACGGGCGGAACGCGCCGGAGCGGGAGGCTGGCTTCCCGGGCCGAGCGGGGAGGGGAGGCGGGAGGGCGGCCGCGAGCACGGCGCCGGGACTGAGGCAGAGCTGCAAACGCGGAGGGAGAAGGGACGGGGGACGGGAGACGAGGGTGCGGCCCGAGCGGGCGGGCGCGCGGGGCGCGGCGGCGGAGCGGGGGGCCCGGGCAGGAGCAGGGTGTCCGCGGGGAGGCAGGGCGGGACGGGCGCGGGAGAGACACGGGGAGGGGGCGCATCTGGGGCCCGAGGAGAGAAGGGGAAGCCGGGGAGTGGGCCAGAAGCGGGGCCCGAGCGCGACTCCCGTTTCTCCACCCACGCGGACGGCAGCAAAGACACCGGCGCCCGCGGGCCGCACTCGCCCGCGGGCTTCACTCACCCGCAGCGCCCGGCTCGGCGCCCGCACCGCGCCCCACGCTCCGCCCGCGCGCCCGTCGGTTGCTAGGACGCCGGGTAAACAAGGCGCCGGGCCGCGCACACCGCGTCCCGCCCCCGGCCGCCCGCGCGCCCCGGCCCGCCCGCGCGCCCCGGCCCGCCCGCGCGCCCCGGCCCGCCCGCGCGCCCCGGCCCGCCCGCGCGCCCCGGCCCGCCCGCGCCTCCCTGGAAACACGCTCGGTCCTCCTCCCCTCCCCCTCCTCCATCCCCTCCCTCCCCCTCCTTCCCTCCCCGTCCTGGAGGGCTAGTCCCCGCTCTGGCCACCAGGTAGGAAACGTTCACCTTCCCTAAAGCACAGTGAGAGGTTTCAGCAGAAACTTCACGGCAGAACCAGTAGCAAATGGAAAATAGTCGTTAGAAACACCGTTTTGCTTCCCCACAGGCTTCCAGACAGGAGTCCTGTAGCGTTCCGGGAGGGCTTCTGTGTACCTGAAAGCTTCACTGGGTTCTCAAAAATAGCACAAGGCCTCTCACAGGATATTTGAGGTGCACATTTTTCTCTCCAGAAGGCAAATAAGCTAGAATTTTCGAACACTCACTGGAAAAGCAGAAACTGCTCTTGGATACTCTAGTTCAGAGAACTGGAATGAAGTGAGAACACTTTCCCCGTGTTTTTTTGTTTTCTTTGTTTCGTTGTTTTTTTTTTGCGGTACGCGGGCCTCTCACTGTTACGGCCTCTCCCGTTGCGGAGCACAGGCTCCGGATGCGCAGGCTCAGCGGCCATGGCTCACGGGCCCAGCCGCTCCACTGCATGTAGTATCTTCCCAGACCGGGGCACGAACCCGTGTTCCCTGCATCGGCAGGTGGACCCTCAACCACTGTGCCACCAGGGAAGCCCTCCCCGTGTTTTTAAATGCCTTTTTTTAATGTGGGTTAAGATGACCTTGATCCCACCAGTAGACACTCTACCAACAACAGACCACCCTTGAAAAGCCAGAGGGGAATGAGGGAGTGGGAAAAAAGAAAATATTTGGTGGGGAAAAAAGAGAGAGGGAATGAGCAGTGTACTGTCTTGGGGGTTGGAGTGTTTGGGGACAGTGCTGGACAACCCAGGGTGGAGAGTGTTTAGGAACTAGAACTGGATTGTTTTTCCTTAAAGCCAGGGAGGCAGATGTGTGAGGATGTTAGGTGTCACATGTCAGGGTAGTAGGCTGTCCCTGCTCAAAAACAGAGCCTTTCTGCAGACACATAAAGAAACAAGATCGATTTGACCTTTGTTTGGGGTCTTCTTCTCTTCTTGAGAGTGTGAAAGTTGTTAGGAGTGGAATCATTTTGCCCGAAGGGGACTCTACCTCCAGAGAACCCTAGAGTTGCGAACACCAGAAAGGAAGATTCCGTGCCAATAGGTATAAAGGGCCCATTCAAAAAAAAAAAAAAAGAGAGATTACACTCAAAGACAGTCACAGCATCCTAGCTGTAGAGTTGATGCATGTCACAAACTGGTGAAGGTAAACAAGCTGGTGAGGGTCCACCTTTCAGAGGCATTCTGGAGTGGTCCTGGAAGCAGGGAAACTTCTTTGGGTACTTTATTTCACTTGTGCATTTTAATCAGCTGTGTGAGAGAGCGTTTACTGAGCCCTATGTAGAAACTGGCCAGAGATCTACAAAGTTCTGGACAATTGACCTTGGTTCGCAAAGGAGGGAAAAGCCAGCACCGACCACGATCTGAGCATTTGTGTCCTCATGTGCCAAATGCATGCCAAGGGGCCGAATCTCCCATTGCTTAATCTGATTGCAAAATTGGAATTTGCTGGAATTTATTAACCTTGAGATTTTCCAAGAAAAAAAGCTTCTAATAATACTTAAATTTGTAGACTTCCCAGCTGGCTTCTTCCAGTTTTTTCTTGCCATGTGGAAGCACTGACGTGGCTGTGTCTCAGCTCTCAGTTTAACTGACCACTTCTCAGAGTGCTGACCACCCCACCGAAAGAAGCCTCCCAGGAGGACTTAACTAGTCTTTGTCTCTTTGCCTGTCCCCTACCACTGCAGTGAGCACCATGAAATAGGGACCTTTTCTGTCTCCTTCAAGTCTGTACCCCTAAGAGCTAGAAGAGAGACTGATCCGCGGAAAGAGCACAATCGATGAATCATCTGGTCAAAGATGGCTGGCTACCTGACGTTCTTTGTTGAACCAGGTGCCGGAAAGGTGAGGCCCACATCTCCCTGGACACAACTGATGAACCAGTTTGATGATTCTGAGTGGCTGTGTTATGGAAAAGAGCCTTCAACACAGAGAGCACCCAGCTGTTTGCTGAGGCAGAGGTCTCTCCCCGCACTGCCTGCAGCTAGAACATGACCCAGTTCTGTCCAGTGTCCTTTAGAGAAGGTCTGCCATGGGCAGCTGAGACAGGCTTGAACATGTTCGACTCCCCCCCCCCCACCTTCTGCCAGCTGAATGTGCTCTCTGTGAGACCAGCCACCCTGGCTCAGGGCAGCTCAGCACCCCTGGGGCACAGCAGATGAGGCACGGATGCGGTGGCAGTATTTGCTCCGGTTGCCTAACAAGAGAAGCATCCCGTCTCACAGCTCTAGAAGCTAGAAGTCCAAACACAAGGTGTCAGCAGCGTCCGTTCCTTCTGGGGCTGTGAGGGAAGGATCTGTTCCAGGCCTCTCTTGGCTTGTGATGGACATCTTCATGGTCATGGGATGTCCTCCCCATATACCTGTCTCTGTGTGTAAATGTCCCCCTTTTCTAAAGACAGCCATCATATTGGACTATCCTCATTAGCTCATTTTAATTTGCATTACCTCTGTAAGACCCTCTCTCCTCCGAGGTTGCATTCTGAGGAACTGGGACTTCAACATATGAATGGGAGTGGGGGACACAATAGCAAACATAACATTCTGTAAACGGGGGGCTCAGTGGGTTTCAAGGGCCCATTCATCGGTGTTAGAGTGAGGCCCAGGGGTGTGAGGCAGCCAACAGGAGCATTTACAGGCCATAACCAGGAGAAGGTGACAGGCAAGGTTGGTCTGAGTGTCCGATACCTCAATCAGGAAAGGACTGACAGTGGAGAACACCATGAATCAGGGAAGTACAATCGCTATATTGTGCGATCATGGAGTTAAGTCTCATTATGGGACAAGATTGCCTCTTAATGGAATTTTTCAGGAGATTTCAACAGAATTCTGATGCTGGGAAAATTTGCACGAGGTCTGATGAAGTCCTAACGGCCCACTTCCCCAGGTCCAACCTTTCCTTACAGATCGAGACAAACAATCAAAGAAGTCCAGCCTCAGCGGCCTTCTCAGTGATATGCGATGGACCACGAGCATGTTCAGAAATGAAATGGCTCTCTTTTTAGATTCTAACTTCCTAGAGATTCATTTATTTGGTAAGTGCTTTTTTGGATACCAGTATGTGCTAGGCAGTCCGTTGGCAGAACTGGGTTTTCCAATTGGAGTACTGGCAAAAAAAAAGGAGTCCATTAAACTCTTTTGAAAATCCCTGGAATAGAAGGAAGGCCAGTGGCGGGGAGCACAGGAAGCAGAGAGAGAGAAGAGGATGGTGAGTCGGGCAGGATCGCAGACGGGAGGGCCTTGAAGCCATGACAGAGTCCGATTTTATTCCAGAAGCAAATGAAAGTTATCGGAGGATTTTAAGGAGGGCGTGGCATGATCTGATTCATGTTGCTAAGAAGCTATCCTGGCTATTAAGGTGCAAAAGTAGAAGCAGAGAGACTATTACTAAGCCACCGTGGGTCAGGTCCCTAAGGAAATAGCGTCCAACATGGAGAAATGCCTGTGAGACAAGTACCGGGGACTCTTTCCAGGGGAGCAAAGGCAGCAGGACTGGACCAGAGGAAGGCTGAATTGCAGTCCAGTTACCACAACCACAGGGAGAGCTCTGAGTCTGGGGGCCTGGGGGGCCCTACAGAGTTTTCCCGTATTGAGGAGAGGGCTCTGGGGGGGTGCTTTATATCTCGTTATCTTTATATCTTTCTCCCCCCACAGCTAAATTTTTATTTAGTTGATAACCTCCATTACACACTAAGTTAATCTTTTTTTCTTCCCGTGTTACTGACAGATAATTGACATGCACCACTGTGTAAGTTTAAGGTGTACCACGTAATGAGCTTACATACATCATGAAGTGATTGTCACAAGTTATCACAGTAAGTCTATTGTCACAATAAGTTTAGTGAACATTCATGATCTCATATAGATTCAAAATTGTAAAAATAGAGAAAAATTTTTCCTTGTGATGAGAACAATTAGGGTTTACTCTTTCATATGTAAGCTACAGCCATGTTAATTGTACTTATCATGTTGTACATTACATCCCTAGCAATTATGTGTCTTATAACTGGAAGTCTGTACCTTTTGAGCCCCTCCATCCAACCCCCCTCCCCCCGACACCCACCTCTGGTAATCACAAATCTGATCTCTTTTTCTATGAGTTTGCTTGTTTGTTTTTGACGTATAATTGGCCTACAACACTATGTAAGTTCCTGGTACACAACAGAGTGATTTGATATTTCTGTGCGATAACTATAGCTATGACATGTCACTATACAAAGATATTACATATTAATTTTGAGCTATATTTCCCACACTGTACCTGCACACCCATGACTCATTTACTTTGCATCTGGAATTTTGTGCCTCTGAATCTCCCTCACCTATTTCTTTCCTCCTCTCACCCTGCTCCCCTCTGGCAACCGCCTGTTTGTTCTCTGTATCTGTAACTCTCTGTTGTGTTATGTTTGTCCATTTGTTTTGTTTTTTAGAGTGCACATATGAGTGAAATCATAAGTATTTGTCTTTCTCTGACGTATTTCAGCATAATACCCTCTAGGTCCATCCATGTTGCTGCAAATGGCAAGATTTCATTTTTTTTCATGGCTGAGTAATAATTCTATTGTGTGTGTGGTATATATATACCTTCTTTATCCATTCACCTATTGATGGGCATTTAGGTTCCTTCCATATCTTGGCTATATTGTTGATAATTCTACAGTGAACACAGGCATGCATATTAGTGTTTTCGTTTTCTTCAGATAAATATCTAGAAGTGGGATTGCTGGATCATATGGCAGTTCTATTTTTAATTTTTTAAGGGGCCTCCATACTGTTCTCCACAGTGGCTGCACCAATTTACATTCCCACCAGCAGTGCACAAGGGTTCCCTTTTCTCCACATCTTCACCACACTTGTTATTTGTTGTCTCTTTGGTAATAGACGTTCTGACAGGTGTGAAGTGGTATCTCATTGTGGACTTGATTTGCATTTTGATTGATTAGTGACGTTGAGCATCTTTTCGTGTGCCTGTTGGCCATCTGTATGCCTTCTTTGGAAAAATGTCTATTCAGGTCCTCTGCTCATCTTTTCATTAGGTTGTTTGTTTTTTTTGATGTCGAGTTGTATGAGTTCTTTGCATATTTTGGATATTAACTTCTTATCAGATATATCATTTGCAAATATCTCCTCCCATTCAGTAGGTGGCCTTTTCATGTTGTTGATAGTTTCCTTTACTGTGCAAAAGCTTTTTAGTTCGATGTAGTCCCATTTGTTTAATGTTGCTTTTGTGTCCCTTGCCTGAGGAGACAGATTCAAAAAAATTTTGCAGACTGATGTCAAAGTTTTCTTCTAGAAACTGTCTATGTTTTCTTCTAGAAGATTTATGGTTTCAGGTCTTAACATTTAAATCTTTAATCCATTTTGAATTTATTTTTGTGTGAGAGTATAGTCCAGTTTGATTCTTTCCCATGTAGCTGTCCAGTTTTCCCAGCACCACTTATTGAAGAGACTATCTTTTCCTCATTTTATATCCTTGCCTCCTTCATCATAGATTAATTGCCCAGATAAGTGTGGGTTCATTTCTGAATAGATTCTTGGGAATCTATTCTGTTCCATTGATCTGTGTGTCTTTTTTTGTGCCAGTACCACATTGTTTTGATTACTGTAGCTTTCTTTGTAGTATAGTTTGAAATCAGGGAGTGTGATACCTCCAGCTTTGTTCTTTCTCAAGATTGTTTTGGCTATTCAGGATCTTTTATGTTTCCATATGGATTTTAGAATTATTTGCTCTAGTTCTGTGAAAAATGCCATTGATATTTTGATGGGGATTGCATGAAATCTGTAGATTTCCTTGGGGAGTATGGTCATTTTAACAATATTAATTCTTCCAGTTCATGAACACAGTATATTTTTCCATCTGTTTGGGTCATCTTAAATTTCTTTCATCAGCGTTTTATAGTTTTTTGTGTGCAAGTCTTTTACCTCTGCAGGTAGGTTTATTCCTAGGTATCTTATTCTTTTTGATGTGACGGTAACTGAGATTGTTTTCTTAATTTTTCTTTTTGATAGTTTGTCATTAGTGTATAGGAATGCAACAGATTTCTGTATATTAATTTTATATCCTGCAACTTTACGGAATTTGTCGATGAGTTCTAGTAGTTTTTTGGTGCTGTCTTTAGGATTTTCTATGTATAGTATTACATCATTTGCAAACAGTAACAGTTTTACTTCTTGCTTTCCAATTTGGATTCCTTTTATTTATTTTTCTTCTCTGATTGCCACGGCTAGGACTTCCAATACTATGTTGAATTAAAGTGGTGAGAGTGGGCATCCTTGGCTTGTTCCTGATCTTAGAGGAAATGCTTTCAGCTTTTCACCATTGAGTATGACGTTAGCAATGGGTTTGGCATATACGGCCTTTGTTATGTTGAGATATGTTCCCTCTATACCCACTTTCTGGAGAGTTTTAATCACAGATGGATGTTGAATTTTGTTGAAAGCTTTTTCTGCATCTATTGAGATGATCATATGGTTTTATTCTTCAAATTGTTAATATGGTGTATCACACTGATAGATTTGCAGATATTGAACCATCCTTGCATCCTTGGGATAAATCCCACTTGATGATGGTGCATGATCTTTTTAATGTATTGTTGAGTTTGGTTGCTAATACTTTGCTGAGGATTTTTGCACCTCTTTACCTATATTGGCCTGTAATTTCTATTTTTGTGATACCATTGTCTGGTTTTGGTAACAGGATGATACTGGCCTCACAGAATAAGCTTGGTCAGCTTCTTGTTTGTACTTTGTCTTCACTATTTCCTTTCTGTAGTCTCAGTCTAGCCCTTTTGGTGAGAAAGGAGAGTGAAAGAAGAAGAAGTAAAAGGACAAGGAATCTTCTAAATTCTCTGCCCTGTCATAAACTACCTTTGCATTCACTGCATTAAGCCTAATCTGGCTCATTCTCTTGTGAATGTTTTTCCTTAGAATTTCAAAAATCTTGCAGTGTTGGTGGCCCTTCCCACTGTATTTTGCTCCATCCCAAAACAGCCTTCTTCCTTCTGACTACATTCTTGGGAATCTACAGTTCATACATTTACTTTCTGCTGAGGTCTTATAGCTACCATCCCACCTCCTCCAACCCCCAGTGTATTTTTCACCCACAGCCAAAATCTGGCCCATGGCAAGCACTCACACATTATTTGCTCAGCAAACTCTAGAGCACAGGTCAGTCCTATCGCAATAGATGCTTTCCTCCATTTTGCTGCCAGAGCCACTCTACTCTGCCTGTCTCTCACCCCCCAGGCTCACCCACCATCTCCTCCCCTCCTCACAACTGCACAGGATAAAGGACACATATTAAGCTCTCTGAGTAGTCTCCTTAAAGTCCTTCTTCTTCCTTCCTTCTGAACTGAGGTTGGGGGGCAGGTGAGTAGAAAAAAGATGGCTAGCACAGCTCTCTCCAAAAAGCTCTTCCCTGGAAATCCACTCATTTCCCTTCTATAACTTCA
Organism: Tursiops truncatus; assembly: GCF_011762595.2. Classification (NCBI taxonomy): domain Eukaryota; kingdom Metazoa; phylum Chordata; class Mammalia; order Artiodactyla; family Delphinidae; genus Tursiops; species Tursiops truncatus. Next base: position 175,890,348 of record NC_047035.1, on the reverse strand, counting down.
ATATCGGTGAGTCAGGAAATTGACTTTCCAGTTATAACCTTTACAATTTTACATGTCAGCCTAGTGCCTTACTCTGGAATAAATTGTCTACTGTATCTTGAATCCCAATGTCTTGAATTAGTGAAACAATTTTAACATATTATTTCTTAGGTATATGTACAAATTGTGGATGATTTCAGAGCAAATCAATAATATACATTGCCTTAGAAAGTGAATGGATGGGGAAGAATTATTAGTGTTTTCATTTATATACCTGCTTATCTTCTGATGTGTTACAATGAGCCTGTGTTCCTATAGTAAATGATTAGGACTGTGTAAGAAACAATAGACGTAGAACATATGAGTAATTTATATATATACAGATTATTCAAAATTAGGCCATATATCAAAGGTCATTTCATATGCATTAATCAAAATGATTTTGATTCTAAAGTAAAAGTGGTGTAGGATTGCCTTAAACATTTTGACTTGAAGGAAACACAGAAGTGTTTTCTCAGATCTTTATCTCGTATATACATGTAGTGCAATTGATTGTCCTTTTGATTGGAAGATTTGAGTGAAAAGATAATCAAAATGACAGAATCTCAAACTGAATTTGGGGAGCACTGAGGCAGGCATGTTGTGTGCTTCATTTCTGTATAAATGAAAAAATAAAAAATAAACCCATAGAGGCACCTTCTCTTACCAGTTCTATCATTTTATAGAAATGATAAAAACTGGCCTACAGGGTTAATTAAACCTGTATGCTACATCCCTAAAATGACAGTGGGGAAAGAGAACGGGAGGGAAGATGAAATGGGTGAAACAAGTCAACAAAATGTGGGTAATAGAAAACAGAAGGGTTGAAATGGCTTAGCCGAGAAGAGAAAGCTGAAACCTAAAAGCTTGAAGGGATCAAAGCCAATAAAAATAAAACATTTGCAGAAAAATAGACCTGGAAAGACTCAGAACTTGGAGGCATCTCTAAAGGTGAAGAGTAGACTGAAAACAGGAAAAGAGCTTGAAAGCCTTGTTCAAGGAGGAGCTGGACTTACAAACCTTTTCCCCGACAGAGAGGTTTATCAGTCAGGGCGCCAGGAGCAGCTGAAAACACTGTACGGAAATCATGGAACTAAGTAAATATGGGCTCCCGGAATGCTGACCATCCCCGCCGCCCCCTCTCCTGGACCCTTCCTCCCGTTGGCAACCCGACTTCCATCTTCAGGCAGAAGATCTGACACTGACCAGCATGAATGCAAAGATCTACAGGTGCTGACATTTGAGAGTTCTTCCAGTCAAATAGGTGTTGGAAGAGGGGATGTGTATGGGTAGCATGGGGCAGGAGTGGTGGCAACAGAATTATACCCTCTACTTCCAGAATAAAGAGTCAGCAATACTCTCTAAAAAGAAAAACCAAGCCATAGCAGTTTAAGCATGTCATTTAGAAATTTGGAAATGTTGAGCAATACCAAAGACAAGTAAGAAAAACAAAAAACAAAAAAAAAGACAAGTAAGAGTCTTGCCCATCACTGTGATTTTTAAGAAAAGAAAAAAAAAAAACAGGATCCAATCAGCTTCTCAAGAAAAACCAGGGCCAACCACCTTGTGAAAAGGCTGTGCTCCATCATCCAGGCCTGGCTAATCACACGCAGACTTAAGAGACCCAGTCCTGATGAACTCAGACATTGGAGAGGGCAAAGCTTCTGTGACAAGTAGCTAGTGCTGCAAGAATGCTGCAAGACACAGAGCCCAAACGCAGTGGTACACGTGGATCTGTACTCACAGACCTTCAGGTCAGTTGCAGTTCTTGTAGCTTGGCTCACCTAGGCGAGCCCTGCGTAAGTGCTCTGCTTCAGGCTCTGCTTCTGGGCTTGGTTCCAGGCCTTGTTCCGGAACTCAGGCTCGGGGCAGTGGCTACCTGTGGGATGTACTTGTTGTAGTGAGTCACTTTCATGGACATTCCAAGCCTCTGATTGCATCACATCAACTGACATCCCATGGATCCAAAAACTCACATGGCCAAGCTCAAAGCCAAAGGTTGGGAGCTATTATTTGCCCACCATGAAATCATGGCAAGGGTGTGGATAATCTGACACCACTTCAACAGAGTGAAGAAATCACTGGAACTAATAATCTACTGAAGCACCCTTCATGTATCATTCATCAAGTGGGTTCTAATTTTGGTCTTCATTCCCAGTGCGTTATCATGGTGGTTCTGTCACCTTATCATATTCTCTATCCTCTAGCAGGAATATCTAAGGTTGTTTGCAAATAATTTAAACACACTGTAATCATAAGTTTAAAAAAAAAGAATATCTAGGATGAATAGCCTAGTTAAGTGTTCTGATTTGCTTCTTTATTTTTATGCAATTATTCTGAGTCTTTAAAAAATCTTTTTATAAATTATTTTATTCAAAGTCTCTCTTTTTTGTTCTAAACTCTCTCTTTTATCTAAGTAAGAAGACAGAATACCATAAAAAAAAGTTTCACCCCATTTTATGTCAAGTAGCACTTGGTCCCTGTTCTGGATTTTTTAAAAAGTAGAAACTCAGGGCAAATACACTGGAATGCAGGGAAAGTTATTTGATATAGAAAATGTGCAGTCTAGCCAAGAAGTGATTACTCCAGAAATCCTCATGGAGAATAAAGGACTTAATGTGAGACTTGATATTTTGGAAAAACAAACTGAGGATTAATAATATCCGGGTGATGTCTCCCAAAAACACCAAAGGAAACAGTGAAGACGTCTTAAAAGAATGGCTTCCAGATGCCTAGTAAATCATGTGTCTCTACCAAATGAGAACATGGCTTAAGGAGGATATTACTTATTTTGAGAAAAGAAGCATTGTTTGGGTGACTAGTCGTCTTTTGCCCTTCAACTCTGTAATATTATTAGAGATACAGAAGCCAAGAGCATTATCCTTTTTGAATAATGGAATGATGGATACCATTATTTGCGGTGAAAATTAGTTCTACCATTCAGTGTGACTTTTGTAAGAAAATTAATAAATTAGGGTTTTACGGTGAGATGATTTGTCTTCTTTGGTGACTGGAGTATATCTCGGAGTCTTGTAAAGTGGAAGAAGGATGATCGTAAAAAGGTAGGATGAGAAAACCGGGCCGAGGCTTAGTGCACAGGAACGTTTTTAGATACATAAATTTCAGAAACAATTTGGAATCTGGAAATTGATTTCCTATAAAGCATCTACACCCACAGACCCTTTGGCAAGAGTTCATGTGCTCCCAGTTTGGAAACCACTCACTTGGTTCACTGATGGAGCGTCTCGTGCCCCATATTCCTCTGCCCTTTGCAGTCTTAGGTCACACCCTCCAATACGCTCCAGGGTGGATTTGCACCGCTCACAATGTGCCAGAACTTACTAGCTTTCAGAGTTGGGGTCCTGAAGAGCATTTACGGAGGTCACTGGCATTGGTTTTCCATATTGAAATCTTCCTTTGACTTTCTCGGTGATTCATATTCTCATCCCTGTAATATTACCTGGCAAGTGTTTGGGCTTGAGCAATTCTGCTCTGGGTTTTGTCACTGGATTAGCAAACAGCAGCAGCAGCAATAGCAGCAGGAACAAAACTAGTCTCTAGGGATCGCAAACAGATTGTAACCAGGTATCACAGAACAGAAATTAGAATGTGTGCATTCTCTCTGAGAGATATTGCATTTACTCAATTAAATTTCCTATAGAGGATTTTAAGCACAAATGGCCCATTTTGCAATTTCCATGAACTGTAAGTTCTTAAGGTAAAAAAAAAAAAAAAAAAAAAAGAAGTCTAAATGAACCTAATTAATCTTCTGTTTCCTTCCTAACTGGCAAATCGCTGAAAGAGGCAGAAGCACAGATTAATAAACCATATGCAATATATTGCCAGCTGTCATTTGAGGAAACTATTTTTTCTTCTGTCCTACTGACTACCTAAGCGTTATAGTAACATCACAGGAGCTCTTTGGGATTAGGAAAGCCATGATGATTTTTCTCCCTCCTTTGCAAAACTGTCTACTTCCTTAGTTTCTGTAAACTCACTTTGTATTAGTTAAGATTAGGTTCTGGTGTGAGAAACAGAGTCCAAAAACCAGTGGCTTACGGAGGACAGAGGTTTATTACAACAAGAGTCTGCAGCAGTGGTTCAACTCCGCAAAGTCCTAAGGGACCCAGGCTGCTCCTCCCCTGGGCAGGACCCACATTTCCACAGTCCGCTCCATCTCCAGACATCAGGACCACATTCCTGCCAACAGCAGGTTGGAAAGCATGAAAAGGGGCAAAGGTCATGTACTGCCTTACTTTTAGGAAACTGCCACACCACAATTCTACTCATATCTCAATGGCCAAAATTAATCATATGGAACATTTTTGCTTTTTACATTTTGAAGCTATCGTAATAGGTACATAGAAATTAAAATTTTTTTTTTGGCCGCGCTGCACCGAGTGGCATGTGGGATCTTAGTTCCTTGACCAGGGATAGAACCTGCACCCCCTGCACTAGAAGCACGGAGTATTAACCACTGAACCACCAGGGAAGTCTCTTGTTATCTTTTCTAAGGATCTGACCCTTTTATCATTATAAAGTTAACCTGTTTTTCTCTAGTAATGATTTTTGCTTGAAAGTATATTTTTTATGATTTTAATAGAGGTACACCAACTTTCTGTTTGGTGATTTCCTGGGGTATGTTTTCCATCCTTTTACTTTCAACTTTTCTGGAAACTAACATTTTAGATATGTTCATTGTAAAAGAATATAGGTGATTTTTAAAAAATACATCTGACAATCTTTGGGATTGACATGTACACACTGCTATATTTAAAACAGATAACCACCATGGATGTATTGTATAGCATGCGGAACCCTACTCAATAATCTGTAATAACCTAAATGGGAAAAGAACTTGAAAAAGAATAGAAACATGTATATGTATAACTGAATCACTTCGCTGTACACCTGAAACTAACACAACATTGTTAATCAACTATACTCCAATATAAAATAAAAAATTTTTTAATAAAATAAAACACAAAAGACCCCGAATAGCCAAAGCAATCTTGAGAACGAAAAACGGAGCTGGAGGAATCAGGCTCTCTGATTTCAGACTATACTACAAAGCTACAGTAATCAAGACAGTATGGTACGGGCACAAAAACAGAAAGATAGATCAATGGAACAGGATAGAAAGCCCACAGATAAACCCACGCACATATGGTCACCTTATCTTTGATAAAGGAGGCAGGAATGTACAGTGGAGAAAGGACAGCCTCTTCAATAAGTGGTGCTGGGAAAACTGGACAGGTACATGTAAAAGTATGAGATTAGAACAATCTCTAACACCATACACAAAAATAAGCTCAAAATGGATTAAAGACCTAAATGTAAGGCCAGACACTATCAAACTCTTAGAGGAAAACATAGGCAGAACACTCTATGACATAAATCACAGCAAGATCCTTTTTGACCCACCTCCTAGAGAAATGGAAATAAAAACAAAAATAAACAAATGGGACCTCATGAAACTTCAAAGCTTTTGCACAGCAAAGGAAACCATAAACAAGACCAAAAGACAACCCTCAGAATGGAGAAAATATTTGCAAATGAAGCAACTGACAAAGGATTAATCTCCAAAATTTATAAGCAGCTCATGTAGTTCAATAACAAAAAAACAAACAACCCAATCCAAAAATGGGCAGAAGACCTAAACAGACATTTCTCCAAAGAAGATATACAGACTGCCAACGAACACATGAAAGAATGCTCAACATCACTAATCATTAGAGAAATGCAAATCAAAACTACAGTGAGGTATCACCTCACACCAGTTAGAATGGGCATCATCAAAAAATCTAGAAACAATAAATGCTGGAGAGGATGTGGAGAAAAGGGAACCCTCTTGCACTGTTGGTGGGAATGTAAATTGATACAGCCACTGTGGAGAACAGTATGGAGGTTCCTTAAAAAACTACAAATAGAACTACCATATGACCCAGCAATCCCACTACTGGGCCTATACCCTGAGAAAATTATAATTCAAAAAGAGTCATGTACCAAAATGTTCATTGAAGCTGTATTTACAATAGCCCGGAGATGGAAACAACCTAAGTGTCCATCATCGGATGAATGGATAAAGAAGATGTGGTACATATATACAATGGAATATTACTCAGCCATAAAAAGAAACGAAATTGAGCTATTTGTAATGAGGTGGATAGACCTAGAGTCTGTCATACAGAGTGAAGTAAGTCAGAAAGAGAAAGACAAATACCGTATGCTAACACATATATATGGAATATAAGAAAAAAAAATGTCATGAAGAACCTAGGGGTAAGACAGAAATAAAGACACAGACCTACTTGAGAATGGACTTGAGGATATGGGGAGGGGGGAGGGTAAGCTGTGACAAAGCGAGAGAGAGACATGGACATATATACACTACCAAACGTAAGGTAGATAGCTAGTGGGAAGCAGCTGCATAGCACAGGGATATTGGCTCGGTGCTTTGTGACCACCTGGAGGGGTGGGATAGGGAGGGTGGGAGGGAGATGCAAGAGGGAAGAGATATGGGAACATCTGTATATGTATAACTGATTCACTTTGTTATAAAGTAGAAACTAACATACCATTGTAAAGCAATTATACCCCAATAAAGATGTAAAAAATAAAATAAAGTAAAAAAATATAGTCTGACAATCTTTGCATTTGAAGAAGGTATTTAATTTATTTACATTATGTGAAATCTTATTTTGTGCTTTCCATTTGTCCCATCTTTTCTATGATTCTTTTTCTCTCCTCTGTTTCCTTCTATTTGAATTGATTAATTTTTTTTTCTAACTCTGTTGTACCTACTATTATTTGGAAGTTGTGCACTCTGATACTGTTCTCCAAAAACAACAGGCATCATTAACTTATCAAAGTCTCAGATTGAACAATGTCTCTCTCCACCTGCTGAGCCCTCATCCCTGTCAGAGTTGTCTCCCTTCTGGGATAACATGCTGTGGTGCTCACGCATTTAAATTCTTTTAACCCCTTAAAACTTTGATATTGCTGCTTTATACAGTTATCATTTCATATTATTTCTTTCTGTGCGTATATTTACCAATTTCTCTGCTTTCCATTTGTTTTAAAAATAGAATCATTGAGGTATGATTGACATACAATAAACTGTACATATTAAAAGTGTACAGTTTGAAAAGTTCCAACGTAAGTGAAACAATCACTACAGCCAGGAGAATGAATATATCGTCACCTCCAAAAGGTTTCTCAGGCGCCTTTTAATCCTTCACTCCTACCTCTTTATTTATTGTTGTCGGCGGTATTTCAGGCAGGCGCCTAAATCCAAATGCTATTACTCTGTCACAGCTATTAGTGAACATCTCTCTCCATTTGTGCTTGTATCTCAGACTTTGGGTTTTGTTTTTGTTTTTTTTTTAATATTTATTTATTTTTTTATCTGGCTGTGCCGGATCTTCGTTGTGGCACGCGGGAACTCTTTTTAGTTGTGGCATTGCGAACTCTTAGTTGCAGCAGGTGGGATCTAGTTCCCTGACCAGAGATCGAACCTGGGCCCCCTGCACTGGGAGCTCAGCGTCTTACCCACTGGACCACCAGGTAAGTCCCTGTATTTCAGACTTTGAATATGAGATCACTTTCCTTCTCTCTCTTTTACACTCTTTAGATTTTCCCTTAGTGAAGGTCTGCTAATGGCAAATATCCCTCAGTTTTTGATGGCCTGAGAATATCATCAGTTTGGCTTCATGCAGAAAAGATACTTTGTTCTAAGAATAGAGGTCTAGGTTAAAAATAGTTTTCCCTTTGTACATTGACTATATCACTTCACAGTCTCCTGGCTTCCTTTTTGCCATCCAGAAAGCAGCTGTGTGTCACTCCTTTGAAGATAGTGCAGCTCCTTTAAAGATCTTCTCTTTTCCTTGGTGCCCTACACTTTCACTATGAGTTTTCTAGTTGTGGGCTTCCTTCGTATTTATCTGCCTGATTTTCTCTGTGCCCTTGAATCTGACAGAAGATACTTTTCAACAGTTCTGGAAAATTCTCAGCCATTTTATTCTCACATAATACCTCTGCTCCCCTTCTTTCTTTTCTTCCTGAAGCTCCAATTCGGCACATATGTACTCTATCCACAAATTTTTTTACCTATTTTTCCATATATTGCATGTCATATCTGTGCAACCTTCTGGATAATTTCCTCAGGACTATTTATCTTTGAGATCACTAACTTTCTCCTCAGCTGTGTCTAATCTACTGTTAAGCCCATCCATTGAGGGTTTATTTTCTTCATTTCAGTTATTAGGTTTTTCATTTCCAGGTGCTCTATTTGGTTCTTGCTCAAATTTGGTCATTTTATAGAGTTTATTCTCTGTACAGATTTTCAAACCTTTATTTCTTTATACATGCTAAACATAATTATTTTATATTCTTATAATAACAATATCTGAAGTCTTGTATTGCTACTTCACAATCATGGTACCTTGTTTCCCTGTGTGTTGAATGGTTTCTTGCTGTGAGCTGCTCATTTCCCTTGGAAATTTGTTTTTCAAGGAATTCTTTGGGAACTGGGAAAAAAGCTTCCACCAGAGAAGACTGGCCTTTGCTTCTGCCGGACACCTAGGGTACTATATGTTTAAGACTACTTTAAACTACTGGTATCATCTTATATATTTGATCTGTAATTTTTCACATAACAGTGTATCATGAAATGTCTGTCATTCTAGACAAATTCGCCTACTCACTATTTTTAACGTTGTATAGCATCTATAATAAGGCTATATTATAATTTATTTAATCCTTCAACTGTTGACTTGAGTAGATATCACTGAAAATGTGTATCTTTATATACATAGCTTTACATGCTTGCATAATCATCTCTAATTATATATAATGTTTATCCTCTAATCATATATGTTCACTTATTATTCAATAATACATATTGAATGTATTCATTTCAAATATATATAACATATACATTATAATATATGTATATATATTCATTCCAGAAAGTTGGACTGCTATGGCAAAGAAAATGTGTACTTTAAAAATGTTTCATACATACTACACATGACCTTCCAGAAAGATTCTATCGATTTACAGCCCACCAATATATACCCATGCCCCTGACAATACCAGATGTTATCAATCTTTAAATTTTGCTGATCTGATGAGAGAACATTGTTTTAATCTGCTGATATCTTACTACTAACGAGGCTGAACATATTTGCTTACTTCTGTTGACCATTTGCTTTTCTCTTCTGTATGATTGCTGTTCATTTATTTTGCCCATTTTTATAATTTTTTCTGAGTCATTTTCTTGGTTTTTTTTTTTTTTTTTTTTTTTTGGTACGCGGGCCTCTCACTGCTGTGGCCTCTCCCATTGCGGAGCACAGGCTCCGGACGCGCAGGCTCAGCGGCCATGGCTCACGGGCCCAGCCGCTCCGCGGCATATGGGATCTTCCTGGACCAGGGCACGAACCCGTGTCCCCTGCATCGGCAGGCGGACTCTCAACCACTGCGCCACCAGGGAAGCCCTGAGTCATTTTCTTATCTGTAGATAGTCTTTGAAACTTACAAATTTTAACATGTTCCTTTTAAACATATGATCCAGGAATAACTTTTACAATGTAAATATGAACTAGTATAAATTAGAATTGAAATGTTTTCATAATAGATACTGTTCTTGGGGCAAAGATATGCAGTGAATAATTGTTGTAAACAGTGTACACAGTGATAGTCCCCTGCATCCGTTCTTTGGTATTCTCAAATTTTACACCATGAATATTATAGTGCTCTTTGCGACTACTTTTAGAATCTGTATTTTTTCATTTCCTTTTTCTGGTCATTACCTAAAGTGAGTGCTTTAGTTGAAGTGAGTGGGTATTTGAATTGAGGCAAAAGAGCCTACCAGTGAGTAGTGATTGTATATTTTATTGTTGAGAAAATTTAATCTGATTGCCTCCTCAATCTTTTAAAAAAGTGTTGGAGATTCATGTACTAATAGTCATACTTACGGAGCTATTTCTAGTCAGGTTTCTAATGCTTTACTAGAGATATACTTATTTTCAGAGACCCTAATTTTTTTTTTTAACTTCAAGTGTTTAGCATGTAACTAATTTTCACCAGATGGTTCCATCTTCATTATTTATCTAAAGCAGTAATATTTATATTTAACAACTATTGTTGGAGAGAGATTATAGCATTGTTGGAATTTGAAGTTTTACTAATGCATATTTTACTGTTTTGGAAAATGTCTACTATTTCTAATGACTGTTCAAATCTCTGTTTCTTATGAAACTCATACTTGGCTTCTTCAGTTAATTCTTTCGGGCTATGAATTTTTTGCAAAGTTATTGGGAAAGCCATTTTCTGACAATTATAAAACACTGACTACAGCTACTGATAATTTTTATAGCTTTCTATGATGTGAGAGAAATTTGACTTTGCATATTGAAATAAACTGAAAATTATAGAAAGCTTTTTATTCTTCCATAGGAATGCTTTCCTTAATGATAGAATACATATCATATGAAATGATATAACATCAAAGATATTTTTAAACTGCTTTGAATTCATAGTTTATATAATGCATTTAAACCAGGAGCATTTAGGACTTCACCAACTCAGACTGGATAAGTATTTAGAGGAGGAATGTGTAAATTGTCTTAAAAATAAAACCTATATGTTAAGAAATAAAATTGGTTAAGAATCATCAGGGCGGGCTTCCCTGGTGGCGCAGTGGTTGAGAGTCCGCCTGCTGATGCAGGGGACGCGGGTTCGTGCCCCGGTCCAGGAAGATCCCACATGTCGCGGAGCGGCTGGGCCCGTGAACCATGGCCGCTGGGCCTGCGCGTCTGGAGCCTGTGCTCCGCAACGGGAGAGGCCACAACAGTGAGAGGCCCGCGTACCACAAAAAAGAAAAAAAAAAAGAATCATCAGGGCTTAGAAATGATATTTTTCAGAATTTTTCCAAGCAACTTACTGATAAACATGCTGAACAAACATATAAATTCATCTGATTCAGGATTGATCCAAAAGTTAAAAAGATGACAAAGTCTTAGCAAATTTTGTATTTCACTGACTATCTGATTTAAACAGTTTAAACATTCTTTGGCATTTAAATAAAGTCAAGTATTCTTATTTATTATTTTCAGAACATATCATTTAAGATTACAAAAGTTTAAAATATATTTTTTAAAACTCAGATCCATTTGATCATTCAAAATTAATAAAAGGAGACAGGGTGGTAGGGGAGGATGATACTGAATTGCCATCCATGCTTCAGTATGAAAATGGCCTGAAAGAATAAATGACTGCACATAACTGGCTTTCTCAAAATAAGTTACTAATAAGAACCATAAACCTTGGACTTCCTCAGTTCAGTGAAAGCATATTTAACTGCTGTGTTGTAAGAGATGCTGGTCCTATAATGGCTATAATCAGACTATTTGGAACCTGATGCATCCAAGTCAAAGTTACCTACCTAAATTATCAAGCAACTTCTGGAATTCTCTGGATTTAGGGGTAGTGTATCAGCCAGGGCCAGAAGAGATCAAGATCAAAAGGGAGCCAACACAGCAAACAGAAGAAGAATTCAGAAATTCTGGTGTAGGAATCAGGTCAAATCAAAAGTAGGAACTTGGGCCTCTGGAATTACACCAGTACAACCAAGATTACAGGGAAGGTGAGTAGGCAGAATTCACTGGGTTACACTTTGACCCCAGCCCACTATCAGAGAGATACTATCACAGAAAGAAGAGAAAAGAGGGCCTTACCTCGTAATCTGCCCCAAGGTGAAATCTTACGCTACCCTAAGGAGTCTTGAAAATATGTCCTAGTCTTAGTACAACTGGAAAGCTAGCTTGCATAACTGACGCTAAACTTTATAACAATAAATGTGTCAGTCACATTAAGTATTGTGTTTGGCGTACGTAACTATTTACTATTATTTACATATCATGAAGACAATCATATACTTTTCTTTTTAAAATCTTTTCATGGTCTATGCTAAATATTTATTAGAAGCAACTTCTATGACTGTTTACAAACTAAATACCATAATTCGTGTATTACTTGGCAATGTGTAAGCAAAGACTCTTGTCAGTTCTACATTTTGCTTTACAAAAATATTTAGTTAACTTAGCTCTGTACTTAAATCAGTACATGCAAAGTTCAACAAGCATGAAAATCAATAAGTAAGACTACATTTTGGGAAAACACTACCTTGGGGAGAAAATGTTGTAGTCTTCCATTTTCAAGCTGGCATATACAACCAATTGAATTAACTTTCAATTGTCTATTTAAAATTAATTCAATCTGATCTAGAACCAAAATACTAACAAAATGCTTACATCTGCAAAAGTTGAAGGAGTAGATGTTTCAGTCAATACCATTTTCTATATTTAAAACCAGAAAGTGACATCAACAGCCCTCAACAACTTACTTATTGTCGTATTTTTGGTCTCCAAACACATCCGTTTAACATGTGCACTGAACTTTCAGCCCTGAGAATAGAATCCCAAACATTCACTACATACATATGTCTATGATTATTTCTGACCACAACAAAACTTTCAAATGAAAGTGAAAAATAAGAATGTAAAAGGTTTGTTTCTCCATCTTGCTATTTTGTTTATAAGTACACACATACACATTAATATTAAATTCACAAAACAGGATACAAAAATTATATGTAAACTATGATTGCAACTATGTAAAAAATGCATATAAAAAAATGGGAGGCCAGGAATCCACTAAAATTGTAACAGTGGTTATGCTAGGGTTATACAGCCACGGTGTTTTGCTTGCCTTTGTCTTGACTTTCCAAATGCTCTGCAATGTGGTGATACTACTGTAATTCAAAACTCCCTTGTCTTCTTTATCGAACACCCTGAAAGACTTTACTCAAAAAAATACGTAGTGATCAATGTGCAGTTTTTTGGCAATTTGGTAGGAAAGGAAAAGAGACGTTCACTGCTCATCCCACATCGGAATTTGAAAGTCCCTTTGAATGGTCTTCTCCAGAATCCCTTCTGTGCTTTAGTACCAGGAAGGCTCTTCTTCCTTCCTTCCCTCTTCACAGCACCACATCCCTGCCACCTTACTGCTCAGCCTTTGGCCTCCAGAATGCCACGTCTTCCCTGTCAAGTTTCTTTCTCTTGAAATTATCTAGGAAGGTTTAACTATGCCTTACCTTCTGCCTCTACATTTGCTTATCAAACCCATCCCATCAAGGTGCTCAGAAAACAAAAGTATTTTGCAGTCACCGGGAACCCCCCTCATTATGTTTCTATGAGTGTAAACTGGCCTGATTTTTCCAGAAGAGAATACAGCAATCTCTCTGAAAATGCAAAATATACATACCTTTTGGCCTAAAATCCCACAGTTAGAGATCATCCCATAGAATTAGTCAGGAAAGTTCACCAATGGAAAATGTACATGGCTGTTTACTGCAACAGCGTTTGTCATAGCAAACAACTGGAAATATCTGAAGTATCCACTGATACGGCACTGGTTTAAACAAATACAGCACATCCATGGGAAGGACTATTATGCGGCTATTTTAAAAGAGTGAATGAAATCATACTAACCTAGAAAGCTCTCAAAATATATTGTTTTTTCTTCTAAGTCAAGATATTAAATAATCTTTAAGTATTTTTCAGAGGGTAAAGTGCAAGCTATCTACTAAACCCAAGACCCTAAAAAGGAAAAACAAGACTATGGAGGAGGACGGTTGGCCCAGCAATGAAGTCTCTTGGCCTTTACCAGCATATAGACTGAAGAGAGGGGAGCAAGGCTTGAGAGGTCTGTGGCCACGTGATCTTCTTTCGGGAGATGGCGTTAGTGGTGCAAGTGGCTGATGCAACCACCACAGCAGGTAGTCACAAAAGCCAGCAGATCCCACCTATACAGCTGCCGGCGGGTTGCCCTGCTATGACCCACATGGGGCAGTACCTTGGCCAGGACGGGGGCAGGCTGAGACCTGCCACACGGGCGTGTCTGGTGAATTTGGCCACACTGTGCACTTTTCACTGCCTTGGCCTCATGTATTCCTGTTTCTTGGGGAGAAGCCAGATGGACCTGATTTTTCTGGGGAGTTACTATCACATATGACCTATGTTCTTTAGTTTCTTTCATTATATCCCTTTGAGATGCTGAAACGTCAACCCTATACTTTAACAAATAGCACCTGGACCTTCTCATCTTGTTTCTTTGTGAAAGAATCTCAAAACACTTTAGTAAAAAAGATTTATGACGACTCTTCTATTTTTTTCCATTTTATATGTCTGCTAAATTCCATTTTTTAAACATAGAGAGAGCCACTGGTGGAACTGCAATGTCTAGAGACGTTAACTTCTCCGTAAAAATAAGGCCACTCAAATCTTGTTAAACTGATATTGTAGTCATTGTGCCTTTTAATGCCCACGTTCATTCCAAAGGACTTATAAAATGAAATCATCAAAAAGTTCCCAGCTGCACAAGTCTTTTGAAACTTTTCTGTTGTAACAGAGTCTGCGTTACACATTACAAAAACATGCAAGGGGGCTTAAAGATAGTTTAACAAAAAGACTAGAAAGGGAGACTCTCCAGGTGGCTTTTTAAGTGTAGAACATAATAAAACAGTGTTTGGAAAGTATTATGCCAAGATGTAATAACTAGAAAACAAGAAAGTCCATTTATAAGGTGAAGTGTAACTTTCAGTCATAAATGGAAGAAATGTTGAGAATGCAAAGGAGGAAAAAACCATGAGCACTTAGTAAATGTGTAACAACTAGACTAACAGCCTGCAGATGTAGAAGAGCAACTGACGGCGTATTCTCGGCCATCCTTCTGAGCCCCTGGCCTAAGGCTTTGAGTTATACACTATACCAGTCAGGACCTCCTCAAGGAAATCACTTGAGTATTTAAAACAGAGAGCCTGATGCAGGAAACTGGTTCCCCAGGGGAAGGCGGAGCTGAAATGCCCAACAGCAGACAGGGAGACACCCCAAGCTTAACCGTAGCAGGAAGCCACCACCATCCCTGGGCCAGAGTGAGGATGCAGAGGGCACGGGTAACCGGAGGGGAGCTGGACGCGGCCCACCATTGCATCAGATGTCCCCAGGGAGAGGGAAAAGGAGAGATACTGGCTTCTCCCTCCTTCCTCCCCAACCTCCCACTGGTGTTTGCCGCACCGGTCCCAGCTGGGGAACTAGCTCACAGGGTTCATCTGTCCCGCAGTGCAGGGGAGCAGACAGATCCCAGGGCAATCGGGTCCAGGACCAGCACAAATGCTGTCTGCATTAGCAGATGCACACCCTTCCTCCTTTATGTTCAGGGGAGAACTTCTCACGGGGAGGGACGTGCACGGCGCTAGGATGACCAGGGACTCTATCCTGCCGCGCGACACTTTGCTCAAAGCAAGTAATTCACCCCTGACTCTTCCTTGTGTCTTGACAGTGTTTCTCTGCTGCATCACTTAAAGTAATATTTCAGTTGGGCCGTACACGTTTTTCAAAGGGCTCATTTGGCTTGTATTCTGGGTGTCCTGCTGTAATTCATCCACTGACCTTTGGGCAGAGCACACTTTACAACCACACCAGAGGCAGGTTAAGTGGAAGCCCAGCTGAGCAGCTGTCCATGACACCAACCAATGAGAGACGCGAAGAGATCAATGGGGCATTAAAACATCGCTGGAAATGTCACTAGCTGGGGGGAGGAAAAAACCAAAAAACAAACCAAAAAAGGCCTTGCACTTCTCAAAATTCCTCCAAAGGAGATAGAACGCACTTTATCTGGTAGAACGCTTGAATCCACTTTCAGACACTGCCTCGTCCATGCCCGTAGCCAAAAAGTGCTCTTGGGAACAAACCGAAAACTAAATCTCAACAGTAAATCCGTTGACTCATATAATTTTTAAAAAGACGAGTCAAGGTGACCTTCAGGCGAGTCTGGATCTGCAGCCCAGTGACATCCCCAGGCCCACACCTTCCTCACCGTTGGCTCATGGCTGTTGAAGGACTGCCAGCGGCCTGTCTGCGAGGAGAGGGAAGACCTCTTCCCTCGACACAAGACCTTCGGGCCACCAACAATTACTGGCCAGGCTTGGGCTTCTTGGGAAGTATGGTTTCCTTACAACTTTACTGCTTCCTTCCCATTCATCTGGTCGCTACTGCATAACTTAAGGTGTTTGAAATGGACACGGGGGTGGGAGGGCTCAGGACTAAGCTTACTCATATTTCTGAGAAGTTCCCGCCTTCCTGCTTCCTCTGGCACCACGTCAGCTTGTGAAGGAGAATTAGCTCTTCCAGCTTTGAGAGGCTCCAAATGTTTGGGCCCCCCAGACACCACAGTCAGCCAGTTCCCTAGAAGAGTATCTCTTCGCAAAGCCAGACCATGGAAACCTCTTAACCATTGTGGTAAGGACTGCTTATCGGTCAATTTAAATTCAAAAGGAAACATAAAGGGATACAAATAGATTATAAACATTTTATTTTATTCATCCATTCATCAGTAGTTTGGTATGAGGCCAAGGCTTTTTCTTTAAGTGTGGGTCT
The DNA here is from genome assembly GCF_011762595.2 of Tursiops truncatus. NCBI lineage: Eukaryota > Metazoa > Chordata > Mammalia > Artiodactyla > Delphinidae > Tursiops > Tursiops truncatus. Next base: position 175,873,831 of record NC_047035.1, on the reverse strand, counting down.
TTTCTCACATTAAACTTCAGACGTAATTCATTGAAGCATAAGATTTACGGTTTCTTTTATTCTGTTTTCTTTTAATGTGGAGTGAGAATTTAAAGGAACTTGTGAAGTAGAGGAGAGAAAAATCCTTTTAAATTTTTACAATTTCCCCCAACTTTTATAGTTTGGGAGCAATTTTTAAGCAGTTGACTTTTATCAAGTCTTTCCAAAGCATTTAATCTAGTTTTCCTAGGGAAAAAAAAAAACACCTCTACTGTCATACTCATAGTTCATTGGTTTCTGTAATTCTTTATTACTTACTAAATTATTAGGTTACAATAAACATAACTGGCATAAATAAATTTAGGAAAAGACACAATTAAGTTGAGTGGCCATAAAACTCAGTTGGTGGGAGCAGGTGTGCTTGGTGGCTTAAGGGCAACACCTATACCCACGAACATTCTGAGGACCATGGGCTTCAGCCAAGATGTTTTACAGGAGAATGGAGCATATTAAGTGGCCAAGCAATCAATTCAGCAGATGCTAGTTAAGACAGCAACTGGGGCTTCCCTGGTGGCGCAGTGGTTGAGAGTCCGCCTGCCGATGCAGGGGACGCGGGTTCGTGCCCTGGTCTGGGAAGATCCCACATGCTGCGGAGCGGCTGGGCCCGTGAGCCATGGCCGCTGAGCCTGCGCGTCCGGAGCTTGTGCTCCGCAACGGGAGAGGCCACAACAGTGAGAGGCCCGTGCAAAAAAAAAAAAAAAAAAAAAAAATCAGTTGAGCATACTTTTTTTTTTTTTGCGTTACACGGGCGTCTCACCATCATGGCCCCTCCCGCTGCGGAGCACAGGCTCTGGACGTGCAGGCTCAGCGGTCATGGCTCACGGGCCCAGCCGCTCCGCAGCATGTGGGATCTTCCCGGACCGGGGCACGAACCCGTGTCCCCTGCATCGGCAGGCGGACTCTCAACCACTGCGCCACCAGGGAAGCCCCAGTTGTTTGTAGATTTTTTGATGATGGCCATTCTGACCAGTGTGAGAAGATACCTAATAGTGGTTTTGATTTGCATTTCTCTAATAGTTAGCAATGGTAAGCATCTTTTCATGTGCCTATTGGCCATCTGTATGTCTTCTTTGGAGAAATGTCTATTTAGGTTTTCCACCCATTTTTTGATTGGGTTGTTTGTTTTTTTGATATTGAGCTGCATGAGTGTTTGTATATTTTGGAGATTAGTCCCTTGTCAGTTGCTTCATTTGCAAATATTTTCTCCCATTCTGAGGGTTGTCTTTTCGTCTTGTTTATGGTTTCCTTTGCTGTGCAAAAGCTTTTAAGTTTCATTAGGCCCCATTTGTTTATTTTTGTTTTTATTTTAATTACTCTAGGAGGTAGATCAAAACAGATCTTGCTGTGATTTATGTCTGAGAGTGTTCTGCCTATATTTTCCTCTAAGTGTTTTATAATTATCTAGTCTTACATTTAGGTCTTTAATCCGTTTTGAGTTTATTTTTGTGTATGGTGCTAGAGAATGTTCTAATTTCACTCTTTTACATGTAGCTGTCCAGTTTGAGACTTCCTGTTTGATCCATAGTTTATTTAGAAGTGTATTATTTAATTTCAAGTTTTCAAAGATGTTCCTTTTTGTCATTGATTTCTAGTTTGATTCCATTGTGGTTAGAGAACATATTCTTATGATTTCAATTTGTTTAAATTTGTTGGGGACATCCCTGGTGGTCCAGTGTTTAAGACTTCACCTTCCAATGCAGGGGGTACAGGTTTGATCCCTGGTCAGGGAGCTAAGATCCCACAGGCCTTGTGGCCAAAAATCCAAAACACAGAAAAACAGAAGCAATATTGTAACAAATTCAATAAAGATTTTTTAAAATTTGTTGAGGTTTCTTTGATAGCTCAGGATGTAAGCTCTCTTGGCATATGTTGTATGGGTGCTTAAGAAGAGTGAGTATTCTGACATTGTTGGGTGGAGTGCTCTATAAATATGGATTACATCCTGTTGGTTGGTAGTGTTTTCAGTTCTATAATTTCTGTTCTAGTTGTTCTATCAGTTGTTGAGACAGGGATTTTGAAGTCTCCACTTATAACTGTGGAGTTGTCTCCTTCTTTTACCTGTCTGTTTTATTTTCACATAACTGGAATCCTATTTTTTGGTTCAGGTAAATTTTGGATTACTAAATCTTTGTGGATAGATCCTTTTATCATTATATAACGTCCTCTTTTGTCCCTGGTAATTTGCTTTGCCCTGAAGTCTATTTTATGTTATTAATTAAGCCATGCTGCTGGAGTTTAATATTTGTATGATGTATCTTTTTCCATTCTTCCATTTTTACTCTGCCTATATCATTATATTGAAATGAGTTTTTGTTGACACCATATAGTTAGGTCATATTTTTTTCAGTTCTTTCTGCTAATCTCTGTCTTTTAATTGGTATGCTTAGATCATTTCCATTTAATGTAATTATTGATATGTTAGAGCTTATGTCTGCAATTTTATTTTTTGTTTTTCATTTCACCGTTTTCTTTTTCTTGCTTTTCTGTGAGTTATTTGAACATGTTTTAGAATTCCATTTTGATTTATCTCTGCAGTCTTCTAGGGATCTGTTTGTACAGCTTTTTAGTCAGTTTCTCTATGTAATACTTTGTATATAAAACTTATCACAGTGTACTGGTGCCACCAGTTTATTAGTTCAAGTGAAGTATAGAAATATTCACCTTCCTTCACATCCCTTTACCTTTAACATGATTAATTTTCCTAAGTATTCTGGCATATTCTTCTAGAATCACATCAGAGAATGTCATAATTTTTGTTGAGCCTATCAACTGAGCTTTTTATTTTGGTTATTGTATTTTTCATTTCTCATATTTCCATTTGGTTCTTCCTTATATTTCCTATCACTTTTCTGAGACCTTCTATTTCCTTCCTGTGGCTTTGTATTTTTTCATTTATTTACAGAATATTTGTGTTTGCTGTTGCAGCATTTTTATCATGACTGCTTTAAAACTGCTGACAACAACTCTAACATCTCTTTCATCTTGGTGTTGTCGCCCATTAATTAACTTTTTCTATTAAGTTTGAGGCCTTCCTGGTTCTTGGTATGATGAGTAATTTTTTAACTAAAACCTGGATATTTCATATGATGTCATGAGATTCAGGATCTTCCTTAACCTTCTATTTTAGTTGGCTTTCTCTGATACCACTCTGGCAGGGGATGGAGATGGTACTGTGTCATTACTGTCAGGTGTAGGTAAAAGTTCAGATTCCCACTTGGTCTCCATCGGTCCCCAAGGAAGTATTGCTGGATGGATGGACTTCTGGCTCCTACATGGTCTCCACTGACTACTGTGGGGGTGACCGTGCTACCACTGGGCAATGGCGAAATTCCTGACTCTTTACTAGGCCTCCTCTGACACCACCCAAGCAAACATAGGGAGGGTGCCTTGTTACTTCCCAGTAGGCATGGAAGTCCAGGATTCCCACCTGATCCCCACTGAAACCACCTGAGCTTCATTACCGGCTGGTGGGAATGAAAGTCTTGGATCCCTATTTGGCCTTTTCTGATATCAGCCCAGGAGGTGGAGCACTTCATTATAGCCTCATGAGGGTAGAAGATGAGGCCTCCCCACCTGGACTATGTTGTTGTTGGTAGGGTTGGGGCCATAGTTTTTTCTAGGGTGTTTGGCTGAAGTAGAGCAGTTATTTCTAAAAATTTTCTGTCTTGCTTGGTGCCCCCTATCCTGTTTTTTTGGCAAAGGAGAGCAGGTTTTTGTTGAGGATTTTTTCTTGTCTTTACCAATCAGTGTTTCTGGGCTGCCAGCTTCTTCAGATCAAGTCTGGGATATATGAGGCAAGAGAAAAACAAGGGCTCTCACCACTGTGTCATTCCTCAGGTCCTGAGGTCCTCTGCCAGTCTGCCTTCTTCCATCCAACGTTCAGAGTCTTCTAGTATTTGTTTTATACGTCACGTCCATGGTTTTTAGTTGTACTTAGAGGGAAGATGGGAAAAAGTACATCTATTCCATGTTCCAATAAATATAAGTCTCCACAATTTTCTTATAAATGAGATAAGAGAAGAAAAGAGTTACAAAACTAGGTTTATACTGCCTTTTATATTTACCTATATAGTTGTCCTTATCAGTTCTTTTATTTCTTCATGTGGACTGAATTACTGTTCAGTGTCCTTTCATTTCAGCCCGAAGGACTCCCTTCAAGCTTTCATGTAGGGCAGGTCTACTAGTGAAAAATTCACTCCTGTCTTGTTTATCTGGAAATATCTTCATTTCTTTTTTGTTTTGGAAGGACAGTCTTACTGAATATAGGATTCTTGGTTGACATGCTTTTTCTGTCAGTACTTTGACTATTTCATCCTGCTGTCTCTGGCCTCCACGGTCTCTGATGAGAAGTCGGCTGTCAATCTTAGTGAGAATTTCCATCTACACAGTAAGTCCTTTGTCCCTTCCAGTTTTCAAGTTTCTTTGTCTTTTGACAGTTTGACTAAGATGTGTCTAGGTGTGGATCTCTGAGTTAATCCTACTTAGAGTTTATAGAGCTTCTTGGATGCACAGTTAATGATTTTCATCAGATTTGGAACTTCTCAGTATTCTTTCTGCCCCTTTTTCTTTCTCCATTCCTTCTAAGTCTTCCATTGTACATGTTTTGGCATGCTTGATGGGGTCCCAAAGGATTCTGAATCTCTTTATTTTTCTTCATTCCTTTTTCCATCTGTTCCTCAGATTGAATAATCTCAACTGGCCTTCAAGTTTGCTGATTCCTTCTTCTGACAGCTCAAATCTCTTGTTGAGATCCTTTCATGAACTTTTCACTCATGAACTTTTCACTTCAGTTACTGTACTTTTTGGTACTCTGTAAATTTCTATTTGTTCTTTTTTAATAATTTCTATCTCCTTATTAGTTATTTTTTATAATTTATATCTCTTTATTTGTATTCTCTATTTGGTAAGACATTGTTCTTATACTTTCCTTTATTTCTTTAGATGTAGTTTTCTTTAGTTCTCTGAACATATTTGTAATAGTTTTTTTAAAAAATAAATTTATTTATTTTTGTCTGCGTTGGGTCTTCGTTGCTGCATGTGGGCTTTCTCTAGTTGTGGCGAGCAGGGGCTGCTCTTTGTTGTGGTGTGTGGGCTTCTCACTGCAGTGGCTTCTCTTGTTGCGGAGCACGGGCTCTAGGTGCACGGGCTTCAGTAGTTGTGGCATGTGGGCTCTAGAACGCAGGCTCAGTAGTTGTGGCACATGGGCTTAGTTGCTCCACAGCATGTGGGATCTTCTTGGACCAGGGCTCGAACCCATGTCCCCTGCAATTGGCAGGCAGATTCTTAACCACTGCATCACCAGGGAAGCCCTGTAATAGTTTATTTAAAGTCTTTGGTAGGTACAACGTCTGGGCTTCATCAAGGACAGTTTCTACTGATTGCTTCCTGTGTGTTGGGAGAGGGGAATAGCATATTTTCCTATTGTAATTTTATGTTGTTGAAAACTGGACATTTAAAATGATATCATATGGTAACTCTAGAAATAATATTCCCTCCTGCCAAGGTTGTTTGTTGTTACTATTGTCACTGCCTATTTATTTAGTGATTTTCCTGAACTAATTCTATAAAAATTTCTGTTCTTTCTTGTGTATAACAAAACAAGTCTCTATTCAGTTAGCTTAATGGTTAGCTAATGATTGAACAGAGATTTCCTTAAATGCCTTGGACCAGTAATTCTCCGTTCTTGGCCAAGGAATCTGTGTGTAGGGTATGCCTGCAAGGCTCTGGAATGCAGGCTTTAACTATGGCTAGCCTTCACTTCCCGTTTGTGCAGAGCCTCAAGGTCAGCCAGAGGTTAGAAATTAGGTCTCATCTTCTCAGGTCTTTCCTATGCATGTGCACAGCCCTGCACATGAGCATGTTCTTCTAAAATTTCAGCAATATCAGAGATTTTCAAAGTCCCCTCTGAACATCTCATTTCCCAAATTTTCCTTTTGAATTTTCTGGTAGCCTCTTACTAGCCCCAAATTGTATTGCTGTTTCAGGCAGGAGCAGTGTTAAGCACTGCCACTAATTGTTTTCTACAAATGCCCTGATGATAGGGCTGTTTAGATTGAGTAAGCTCTGAATTGGGTTAAAGAAAAGTGCCAAGAATATAGCTTTTGGGGAAGCTACGAGGCAGGTCAAATAGTGACAATTATCTAGGAATGGGGTGTTAGGAGAGTTTTAACCCCATTCTGTGCCATCTCCTTTGGCTAGGTTGCTGGTTTTCACTGTGATTATGTGGATGTTGATTTCCAAGATTACTGTGAAGCTGGGGCAAGCGAGAGAGGAATAGGATAAATCACAAAGCTTTCTGCTTGTGCCTAGATTCATCTGTTCTCCCCGAGTAAACACTCCTAAGATTATTGCAAGTCTTTGGTGAACTTGCAAATTTCTAATAAAGTTGATCCTGACCATTTTAGCCAGTGTCTCATCGCAGATTCTATTATTTATTTATTTATATTTGGCTGTGTTAGATCTTTGGCTGCACGCGGGCTTTCTCTAGTTGCATTGAGTGGGGGCTACTCTTTTTGCGGTGTGCAGGCTTCTCATTGTGGTGGCTTCTCTTGTTGCGGAGCATGGGCTGTAGGTGCACGGGCTTCAGTAGTTGTGGCTCGTGGGCTCTAGAGTGCAGGCTCAGTAGTTGTGGTGCACGGGCTTAGTTGCTCCGCAGCATGTGGGATCTTCCCAGACCAGGGCTCGAACCCCGTGTCGCCTGCATTGGCAGGTGGGTTCTTAACCACTGCGCTGCCAGGGAAGCCTGAGAAAAGGGAACTCTTGTACAGTGCTGGTGGGAATGTAAATTGGCGCAACTATGGAAAACATTATGGAAATTCCTCAGAAAAAGGAATTTTTTCTACTATTCTAGAAATGCGTCTTTGCAGTGTTATTTCAACGCTTGTTCAATCTACTCCACCCTCAACCCTTCCCAAGTCCCTTTTAGAAATTGACCTCTGCTCCTAGCTCAGAAGACATTGAATGGGAATTCATGTCAACTTTTTTCCTCTAACCTGTAAACTCTCCATCCGCTTCCTGTCATGATAGAAGAGGTGTCCTTACTCTCAAATCAAATCCATCATTTCTCTGCTACACTTTCCAATGGCTTCCCATCTCACTCAGGGCAAAATCTAAAGCCCTGACCATTGCCTAAGAGGCCTTCCAAAATCTGCCCCCACTGCCTGTCTAACGTCCGACCCTAACACTCTCCCCCCGCTCATGCTGCTTCAGGTATGCTCTTTCTTCTTCTTCTTTTTGAAGTATGGTTGATTTACAATATTATGTTAGCTTCAGCTGTACAGCACAGTGATTAGGTATTTTTATAGTTTATACTCCATTAAAAGTTATTATAAAATAATGGCTACAATTTCCTGTGCTTTACAATATATCCTTTTCACTTATCTACTTTATACATAATACTTTGTGTATTTTAATCCCATACCCCTAATGCATCCCTCTCCCTTTCTTCTTGCCACTAGTAAACACCTGTTTGTTTTCCGTACCTGTGAGTCTATTTCTGTTTTGCTAGATATAATTTGTATTATTTATTAGATTTCATGTATAAGTGATTCAATACAGTATTTGTCTTTCTCTGTCTGGCTTATTTCACTAAGCATACTATTTCCTAGGTCCATCCACATTGTTGCAAATGGCAGAATTTCATTCTTATTTATGGCTGAGTAATATTTCATTATATATACATATACACATATAATGAAATATATATATTACGTCTTCTTTTTCCATTTGACTATTGATGGACACTAGGGTTGTTGCTTCCATATCTTGGCTATTGTAAATACTGCTGCTATGAACATTGGGGTTCATGTATCTTTTCGAATTAAGTGTTTTTGTTTTTTTCCAGATATATACCCAAGAGTGGAATTGCTGGGTCATATGGTAGTTCTACTTTTAGTTTTTCTGAGGAATTTCCATAATGTTTTCCATAGTTGCTGCGCTAATTTACATTCCCACCAACGCTGTACAAGAGTTCCCTTTTCTCAGGCTTCCCTGGTGGTGCAGTGGTTAAGAACCACCTGCCAATGCAGGCGACACGGGTTTGAGCCCTGGTCCGGGAAGATCCCACATGCCATGGAGCAACTAAGCCCATGCGCCACAACTACTGAGCCTGCACTCTAGAGCCCACGAGCCACAACTACTGAAGCCTGTGCACCTACAGCCCGTGCCCCGCAACAAGAGAAGCCACCACAATGAGAAGCCTGCGCACCGCAAAAAGAGTAGCCCCCACTCAACACAACTAGAGAAAGCCCATGTGCAGCCAAAGACCTAACACAGCCAAATATAAATAAATAAATTTATTTAAAAAAAAAGAGTTCCCTTTTCTCCACATCCTCACCAACATCTGTTGTGTTCTTTTTAATGATAACCATTCTGACAGGTGTGAGGTGATATCTCACTGTTGTTTGATTTTCATTTCTCTAACATTAGTGATGTTGAGCATCTTTTCATGTACCTGTTAGCTATCTGTATATCTTCTTTGAAAACATGTCTGTTCAGGTCTTCTGTCCATTTTTATTGTTTTTTGCTTAATGGAGTTGTATGAGTTGGTTATATATTTTGGATATTGACACCTTGTCAGTCATATCATTTGAAAATATATTCTCCAAATCTGTATGTTGCCTTTTCATTTTGTCCATGGTTTCCTTTGCTACGCAAGGGCTTTAAAGTTCTATTAGGTCCTCCCCTTTTTTTTCTTTTTAAATTTATTTATTTGTTTTTGCTGTGTAAAATTTTATTATATTTGTGTTTATTTTTGCTGTGTTATTTTTATTTATTTGTTTTTATTTTGCTTCAGTTCTGTGCGAGGGCTTTCTCTAGTTGTGGCAAGCGGGGGCCACTCTTCATCGTGGTACACGGGCCTCTCACTGTCGCGGCCTCTCTTGTTGTGGAGCACAGGCTCCAGACGCGCAGGCTCAGTAGTTGTGGCTCACGGGCCTAGTTGCTCCGTGGCATGTGGGATCCTCCCAGACCAGGGCTCAAACCCGTGTCCCCTGCATTAGCAGGCAGATTCTCTACCACTGTGCCACCAGGGAAGCCCCGGTCCCATTTTTTAATTTTAGTTTTTACTTCTTTTGCCTTAGAAGACAGATCCAAAAAAATATTCCTTTGATTTATGTCAAAGAGTGTTCTGCCCATGTTCTCTTCTAGGAGTTTTATGGTTTCAGGTCTTACGTTTAGGTCTTCATTCCATTTTCAGTTTGTTTTTGTATATGGTGTGAAGAAATGCTCTAATCTCATTGTTTTACATGTAGCTGTCAGTATTCCCAATGCCACTTATTGAAGAGATTGTCCTTTCTCCATTGTATATGCTTGCTTCCATTGCCATATATTAATTGACCATAAGTGTGTGGGTTTATTTCTGGGCTCTTTCTCGCTCTCTTTTTTTAAAAATCGTTTTAGATTTATTTATTTATTTTTGAACAATTATTTTTTTATTTTAAAAGTATTTATTTATTTATTATTTATTTTGGCTGTGCTGTGTCTTAGTTGTGGCATGCAGGATCTTTAGTTGCAGCATGCAGACTGTTAGTCACAGCATGCAAACTCTCAGTTGTGGCATGCATGCGGGATCTAGTTCCCTGACCAGGGATTGAACCCAGGCCCCCTGCATTGGGAGTTCAGAGTCTTACCCACTGGACCACCAGGGAAGTCCCTCTTTTAATCCTCATACTGGCTTATTTAATGGGTTGATCCTCAGTCCTTACTATATATTTGGCTTCCCTGGTGAGATTTTTCCCTCTCCTACAGATTCTTATTTTCCACTTAGAGAAAACCCTTTAACATTTCTTTTAGGGTAGGCTTTAGTATTGATGAACTCTTTTAGAGTCTGCTTATCTGAGAAGTTCTTTGTCTCTCTTTCTCTTCTAAATGATAACCTTGCTGGGTAGATTATCATAGGTAGCATGTTTTTCCCTTTCAACACTTTGAATACATAATACCACTCCCTTTGGGCCTGCAAAGTTTCTGCAGAGAAATCAGGTTGTAGCCTTATGGGGGTTCCCTTGTATACTGACTCTTTGTTTTTCTCTTGCTGCCTTTAGAATTCTCTTGTTAACTTTTGTCAGTTTAGTTATGATATGTCTTGGTGTGGGTCTGTTTCAGTTCATCTTGTTTGGGACCCTCTATGCTTTCTGTACATGGATATCTCTTTCTTCAGGTTTGAATTTTTCAGCCATAATTACCTCAAATATATTTTCAACCCCCTTTTCTCTCTCTCTCTCCTTCTGGGATCGTATAATGTGAACGTTGGTATGCCTAATGTTATGTTAGAGATCTCTTAAATTGTTTTCATTTTAAAATTTGTTTTTCTTTTTGATGTTCTGGTTGGGTGATTCCCATTATTCCAACTTTCCAGATCAGTTATGCATTCTTCTGTATCACTTGTCTGCTACTCATTCCTTCTAGTGTGTTTTCTATTTCATCTATTAAATTCTTCATTTCTGTTTGGGTCTTTTTATATTTTCTAGTTCCTCACTAAAGTGTTCACTGTGTACATTAATTCTTTTCCCTAATTCAGTTAACATTTTTATTGCCTACTTTTAAAATTCTTCATCTGGTAGATTGTTTATTTCTCTTTCATTGTTTACAGTTTCAGGGATTTTTCTCTTGCTCTTTCAATTGTGAGTAGTTCTTTGCCTTTTATTTTGCATATCATTCCCCATCTCTATCAATTTAGGTGAAACAATTACCTACTGCAGTCTTGAAGGGGTGATCTTATGTGGGAGCACCCCTGTACAGACTGCATACGCCCAGTGCTTTTGGTGAGAGAGCTGGATTTGACATGGACAAAAGTCACACCTTTCCTCAGGGTGTGGGGCAGCTCTCACCTTGGCAGGGAGTGGAGCTGGACGTGGTGGGGTAAAGCTGGAGCCGGGTGTGAGGCAGGACTTCTCGGCTCAGGGGCTATCACCACCAGGGTCTGATCCCAAGTTGCTGGAGCAGAAGCCTTGATTGAGGGTTGAGCCCGAGCTGGCTCTGTTCTCTTCAAGTGTTTGTGGCATCTGAGATCCAGAGCACGTGGGCTCGGTAGCTGTGGCGCGCTGGCTTCTCTCTAGTTGTGGCACATGAGCTCCAGAGCATGTGGGATCAGTAGCTGCGGCATGCGGGCTTCTCTCTAGTTGTGGCACGAGCTCCAGAGTATGTGGGTTCAGTAGTTGTGGTGCACGGGCTTCTCTCTAGTTGTGGCACATGAGCTCCAGATCATGTGGGCTCAGAAGCTGCGCCACACACTTCTCTCTAGTTGTGGCACATGAGCACCAGAGCACACAGGCTCAGTAGTTACAGCATGCAGGCTTAGTTGCCCCCATGGCATGTGGAATCTTAGTTCCCTGCCCAAGGATCGAACCCGTGCCCCTGCATTGGAAGGCAGACTCTTCCAACTGGACCACCAGGGAAGTCCCAGTTCTAGGCACTTTTGATTTGAAATCCGGGGCACGTAAATCTCCCAGGTTTCTGTAAGGAGCTGGATCTCCACAATCACAAAAATCAAATCAAACTGCAGTTTCTGTACCCAACTTTGTCCTCATTCTTAGAGATGACAGTCCAGCTCATGTCCTGTGCATGAAACGGTTATCTGAGAGTGCCCAGCTCTGTCTCCCCACAAACGCCTTGCAAGCTCTTGATGCACTCCTGACGGGGAGGACCACACTGTAGTGAGCCGTTGACCTCAGCCCTACGAAAGTACTCTGACCATCATGGACTGGAGGGCTGGCTTAGAGTCCATTCAACACCCACAGTGATAACCCCACTTAAAGATGACCTTAGCTTCACTTACATTTGAAGATCAGAGATCAAAAATTATTCTTAGGATGGAAGAAAATCTATTCAAATATGAGTAAGAAATCTGGAGTTTAAATTTGTATTAATTCACCCGAGGGGTGTGCGTGTGTGTGTTTGTGTAGGGGGAAGGGCTTGAAAATACACACAAATAGGACACCAGCTTCTGGAAGTCATTCTCCCAACCAGTGTACTTTACTTCATACTGTTAAATTAACTTGATGAAAATATAATTTTGGGTAAAAATAGAAGAACAAGGGTAGAGAATATTATTTGAGTGTCAAAATTCACTATCTAGACAGACTTTTTCATTTGACTAAAGGAGCAGAAACCCACACATCAGGAATATAATAAAATTTTCTTCACTGTGTTGCTGGCAACAGCCTGGAAGAATTCTGCAAAAACTCCGACTGTGAAGAAAGATACTCTGACTGTGTCATGTCATTTGAGTCCCTGCCACTGTGCTTTGTGCCTTGGCATTTTTCACCAGGCTGGTTCTAATTGCCTGAGCAGGGCTTCCATTCTATGCGGAAGAAATGATGTTTCTCTAGCCTCATTTTGCAGAACAAGCCAGATGTAGCATAGATACAGGCCCCGGAGGTCAGAGAACGGGTGCAGCATGCACTTCCTCTTCTTGGGCAGCTGCACCCCAATTTCCTGTGTGCAGATCAGTGCTTCTCCAGTGTGGTCTCTGGACCAGCAGTACCAGCCTCACCTGGGCATGAGTTAGAAATGCAGATTCTCAGGCGCCACCCCAGACCTCCTTAATCAGACATTCCGGGGCAGGGCCCAGAAACCAGTATTTTAACAGGCTCTCTAGGTAATTCTGATGCTGCTACCACGGGGAACCCCTCCCTTCCCTAATCTCAGGCACCCCAAATCAGGGGTAGTACACAGAACCTGTGCTTGCCCAGTTAAAGTAAACGTCAGGACTTTATCCGAAGCTCCCAGAAGACTCCTGTTCTCCCAGCTGCCTTGGACTCAGTTCCCCGGACAGCTGGCTTGTAATCCCAAGTGGAGAACCTGTCTGAGAATCAAGCCAGTGAGTGGAAGAAAGCCGAGTGAGCTGGGCCAAGCCCTGTGCCTCGGGCAGAGAGAACCAGCTCCTGATAATACCGCTGGAGCCCAACATCAGGACCACTTCAAGCCAGCTCTGCCGTGGGCTATCCAGATACAAACGTGGATTACCTTTTTACTGAAGCCAGTTTGGCCTGGGTATCATGACACTTAAGACTGAAGGAATTCTAAGGAATAAAACATGCAAACACTATTCTAAGCCAGTCAGTGAAGTTAAGCGTTTTTAAAAACCACTAACCTAATGAGAACTCAGTCTTAGTAGAGAAACTTGCCTCCTGATTTATGAAGAAAAATAAGGACACTTGACACTCTTATCAACATGGCCCTTCTCTTCCTCTGCTCTGGGATAAGGTGAGGACTCCTGCGGCGGGCTTCCTGCTTCCTCACCCCTGTGCTCTTGGCCCTCTGCCTTCCCTCGTCTCCCAGGACCTTGCTTCTTAGGTCACTCTTTTCCCTGCTGTATCCTCACCTCTCTGCCTCCGAAGCCTCCTTGCCTTCAGTCCATAAATATGCTCAAATCTCCCATCCTCTAAGTACAGCCCAGCTTAACTGCCACCCTCATTCAAACCTTGCAAGTCAAGTAGCATCAATTTACTATTTCCATTGTCTCACCTCCTAACGCGCTTCAGTGTGACTTCTCCCATCACCACTTACGTGCAAATGTCTCCATTAGGGTTACCGGTGACTGCACCATGCTGAATCCAGTGGACGTTTCTTGAGTTCTCCCTTGGGTTTGACATCATTGGTCATCCCTTTCTTCCTGGTCTTCTCTACTTCCTTGGCTTCTCCGATATCACTCTCTCCTCTCTTCACGGTTTTAGCTTTTCGCTCACCGCCTCCTTCATGCCTCCTTCATGCCTCCTTCATGCCTCCTCCTCTGTGTACCTGGTGGAGGTTGGCATCATCTAGGATGCGTTCTTAGCACACTGCTCCTCTCCAAGGATGATCCCATCCATTCTCATGTCTCCACCAGCCCTGTGTGCCATGGATTCCAGAGTCTGGATACCCAGAAGCTTCTGCCTCTGACAGCTGTCTACTCATCTCACATCCAAAACTGACCCAGTCATACTCCCTCAGCCCCATCAGATCTTCCTGCTACATTTTCTCGTTCAGTTGGCAACACCACCACCACCCAGTCACGCAGGGTGGAAACCCGGCTCCCCCTCTTCCTGGCCTCTCACTTCGAATCCAGCGTGCGTCCTACAGATTTGCCCACCGAAGGCTTCCGGAGTAATGTTTCTTCTCTCCATCTTCACCGCCTCTCCACCTCCAAACCATACTTTGGATTACTGTCATTTTCCCCACGGATTAGGTCTTTCTTTTTCCCTTCAAATCAAGCAGTTTAGAAGCCTCCAGAAGGCCTGGTATGGAGACACAGCCAAGCCAGCTCCACCGCCTCCCATCCCGCTCGGTCCCCTCATTGCCCCCCTAGTGCTGACAACAGTGTTTCTCAAGTTTTCAACCCGAGAATGTCCTCCCCAGGCTCACCTGGGGCACCTGTGACAGTGCTGATTCCGGAACCTTCCAACAGTCCTACCAAATCATACTGTCCAGCGGGTGCCTAGAAATTTTGGATTTTCACACGTGTCTCGGTGATACACACATTTAAATTTTGGACCCTTTGGCCCAGTGATACACCAGGACCCTCCTGACCCTGGCCCTTGCTCCTCCCATTTTCTTTCTTTCTCACTATTCCCTGACTTTAGCTCCATGCTTTTATAATCCCAAATGCCTGTATTATACTACACTGTGTGTCTCATTCCATGAGTTTGTTCGTGCCGCTACTGAAATACCCAGACCCTGTCACTCACTCCACACCCCCATTGCCTGGTTATCTCATGTTTATCCACTGAGACCTTCAGCTCACGTCTCCTCTCTTGCAGCACACCTTAAGGTCTTATCCTCCAAATCCTCTTCTCTCCCACATCTTTTCCCCTCTGTTCAGCAGGCCAGATCCTCTTTTGAGCTTCCACATGTGTATCTCTATTATTGCTCTTAAGCCAGTTCTCAAGATTCCTAAGCTGTGTGCCTCATTCTCCCTCTACAACGTGAGCACCTTAAAGTCAGTGACTGTGTGCTCTTCAACCCACTAGTCATCACCCCAAGCACAGGCTGGGTAGATAGCAGGCACTCAAATGTTTCTTCCATACATGAAGTGGGCATACTTGTTCTCCCTATCCTTGCTAGCTGTTTCTCTGCAGAGGGGCAAATGGTAAGAGAGCAGGGAGGAGGTGGAAGGTAAGATTAATAGTGACAGTGTTAAGGATGAACAGAAAGGGAAGATGCTCGTGGAAAAGGGGCCATTAAGGCCATTATAATGGTGGCGAAAGGAGATCATGAGCTTCTGAACAAAGAAGGTAGCAGAGAAGGTAGAGGTAATTCCCCTCTTTTCCTAGTTTGTTGAGAGTTTTTGTTATGAAAAGGTGTTGAATTTTATCAGATGCTTTCTTTGCATTTATTGAGACGTTCATGTGGTTTCTATCCTTCATTCTGTTAATATGGTATATCACATTAATTGATTTTCATATGTTGAACCATCTTTGCATTCCAGCAATAAATCCCACGTGATCATGGTGTATGATCCTCTTCATCTGCTGCTGAATTCATTTTGCTAATATTCTGTTGAGGATTTTTGCATCTATATTCATTAGGGATATTGGTCTGTAATTTTCTTGTAGCATCCTTGTCTGGCATTGATACTGGAGTAATTCTGGTCTTATAAAATGAGTCTGGGGACTTTCCTGGTGGCACAGTGGTTAAGAATCCACCTGCCAATGCAGGGGACACGGGTTCGAGCCCTGGTCCGGGAAGATCCCACATGCTGCGGAGCAACTAAGTCCGTGCGCCCCAACTACTAAGCCTGCACTCTAGAGCCCGCGAGCCACAACTACTGAGCCTGTGTGCCTAGAGCCTGTGCTCTGCAACAAGAGAAGCCACTGAAATGAGAAGCCCGTGCACCGCAATGAAGAGTAGCCCCCACTCGCGGCAACTAGAGAAAGCCCGCGCACAGCAACGCAGACCCAATGCAGCCAAAAGTAAATAAATTTATTTTTTAAATAATTTTTTAAAATAAAATGAGTCTGGAAGTGTTCCCTCCTCTTCAGTTTTTTGGGAAGAGTTTTAGAAGGATTGGCATTAATTCTTCTTTACGTGTTTGGTAGAATTCGCCAGTGAAACCATCTGGTCCTGGGCTTTTTTCTATTGGGAGGCTTTTGACTATTGATTCAATCTCCTTGCTAGTTATAGGTCTGTTCAGACTTCCTATTTCTTCATGATTCAGTCTTGGTAGGTTACATATTTTTAGGAATTTATCCATTTCTTCTCGATTTTGTAGTTTTTTGGTATATGTAAAGGCCATGTAAGAAAAACCCACAGCTAATATCATAATCAATGGTGAAAAACTGAAAGCTTTTCCATTAAGATCAGAAACAGGATAAGGATGCCCACTCTCACCACTTCTATTAAACACAGCACTGGAAGTCCCGGCCAGAACAATTAGGTAATAAACAAACAAAACCAGAAACATAAAGGTGTCTTAGTCTGTTTCAGGCTCTGCTGTAACAAACCGGCACAGACTGGGTGGCTTATGAACAGCAGACATTTTTTGTTCACAGTTCTAGGGGCTGGAAGTCCAAGATCAGGGTGACAGTGTGATCAGGTAAGGGCCCCCTCTGGGGCTGCAGACTTCTCATTGTTATTCTCACATGATGGAAAGGGCTAGAGAACTCTGTGGGATCTCTTTTTTAAGAGACCTAATACCAGCCATGAGATTTCCATCCACACTTATGACCCAATCACCTCCCAAAGGGCCTACATTTGGGGTTAGGATTTCAACACATGAATTTCGAGGAGATACAAACTTTCAGACCATAGCAAAAAGGCATCCAAATTGGAAAGGAAGAAGTAAAACTGGTCCTATATGAAGGTGATATGATCTTATATGCAGAAAACTTAAAGACTCCACACAGAAACACTGGTAGAACTAGTAATGGATTCAGTGAAGTTGCATACAACACACAAAAATCAGTTGCACTTCTATACACTAACAGCAAACTGAAAAGGAAATTAGGAAAACAATCTTTTTTACAGTAGCATGAAAAAGAATAAAATACTTAGGAATAAACTTAAGACAGTGAAAGACTTGTACACTGTAAACTATAAAACATTGATGAAAGAAATTAAAGAAGACACAAACAAATGGAAAGATATCCTGTGTTCATGGATTGGAAGATTTAATATTGTTAAAATGTCCATACTGTGGCTTCCCTGGTGGCGCAGTGGTTGAGAATCTGCCTGCCAATGCAGGGGACATGGGTTCGAGCCCTGGTCTGGGAAGATCCCACATGCCGCGGAGCAACTAGGCCCGTGAGCCACAACTACTGAGCCTGCGCGTCTGGAGCCTGTGCTCCACAAGAGAGGCCGTGATAGTGAGAGGCCCGCGCACCGCGATGAAGGGTGGCCCCCGCTTGCCGCAACTCGAGAAAGCCCTCGCACAGAAACGAAGACCCAACGCAGCCATAAATAACTAAATAAATAAAATGTCCATACTACACAAAGAGACCTACAGATTCAATGCAATCCCTATTAAAATCCCAATGGTAATTTTTTTTCAGAAAAAAAATTCTATAATTCATATAAAACTGAAAGAGACCCAAATAGACAAAACAATCTTTAAAAAGAAGAACAAAGCTGGAGGCATCGCACTTCCTGATTTCAAAACGTATTACAAAGTTTTAGTAATTACAGCAGTATAAATACTAGCATAGTGACAGACATATAGATCAACGGAACAGAAGAGAGCGCCCAGAGATAAACCCACACAAATACATGGTCAACTGACCTTTAACAAGTGTGCCACAAATGCACAACAGGGGAAGGATAGTCTTTTCAACAAATGGCGTTTGGAAAAGTGGAAATCCACATGCAAAAGAATGAAACTGGACCCTCATCTGACACCTTACATAAAAATCAATGCAAAATGGATTAAAGATCTAAGCATAAAACCTGAAACTATAAAACTCCTAGAAGAAAACAGGGGGAAAGCTTCATGACATTGGTCTTCACAATGGTTTCTTGGATATGACACCAAAAGCACAGGTAAGTGTGACTACATCAAACTTGGTGAAAAGGCAACCAGTGGAACGGGAGAAGATATTTGCAAACCATATATCTGATAAGGGAGTAAGTTCCAAAATATGAAAGGAACTCCCACAACTCAATAGCGGAAAAAAAAAAAAAAATCCTGATTTAAAAATGGTCTCAGGACTTCATATTTCACCAAAGATTTACAAATGGCCAAGGGTATATGAAAAGATGTTCAACGTCACTAATTATCAGGGAAATGCAAATCAAAACAAAAGAGACAAGAAGTGCTGTGGATGTGGAGAAATCGGAACTCCCATACTCCTTTGCTGGGAACGCAAATGGTGCAGCTACTATGGAAAACAGTATGGAGGTTCCTCAAAACACTAAATACAGAACTACCTTATGACTCAGCAATCCACTTAGGGCTACTTACCCAGAAGAACTGAAATGAGGATCTCAAAGAGATTTCTTCCCTCCACGTTTATAGCAGCACTATTCCCAATAGCTAAGATGTGGAAACAACTTCAATGTCCAACGATGGAAGAATGGAGTTTTAAAAATGTGCTATATACGTACAACAGAATGTTATTCAGCTTTAAAAAAGATGGAAATCCTGCAATGTATGACAACAGGGGTGAACCTTGAGGAAGCTATGCTAAGTTAAATAAGCCAGTTGCAGAAGGACATATACTGCATGATTCTGCTTCTTTCGGGTATCTAAAATAGTCTCTTAGAAGCAAAGAACAGAATGGTGGTCGTCAGGGTCTGCGGGGAGGTGGAAATGGGGAGTTGCTGATCAACAGGTATAATATTTCTGTTTTGCAAGACGAGTAATTTTGAGATCTGTTTACAACATTGTGCCTATAGATAACAACAGTGTATTGTAAACTTTAAAATTTGTTAAGAGGGTAGATCTTAAGTGTTCTTACCACAATAAAAGAGGGAGAGAGAGGGTAGAGAGGATGGAGCTAAGAGATTTCTGATAGGATTCAGTGGCTGAATGTCTGTAGGGGGTGAACATACTAGTTTTCAATTCCTGTGTAACACTTACTACAAACTTAGTAGTTTAAAACAACACCCATTTTTAGCTCACAGTTCTGTAGGTCAGAAGTCCAGGCATGGCTGAGTTCTCTGCTCAGGTCTCACAAGTCTAACATCAAGGTTTTAGCAGGACTTACTTCTCATCTCACTTGGAGCTCAGGGTCCATTTCCAAGCTCAGCTGGTTGTAGGCAGCACTCAGTTCTTGCAGTTGTAGGACCAAGGTCCTAGCTTTCTTGCTGTCAGCCGGGGACTGCTCTCAGGTCCTAGGAGCTAATCATATTCATTGCCGTGTGGTCCCCTCCATCGTCAAAACCAGCAAGAGAATCTCCTCATATCAAATCCTTCTCACACTTCAAATCTTTTTTACTTTTCTGTCAGGAAAAGCCCAGTCACTTTTTAGGGGTATACTTGATTAGACCAGGGTAAATCCCTTTTTATAAAGGCACCTGATTTGAAACCCTTAATTCCATCTGCCAAATCCCTTTATAGAAACACCTATATTAGTATTTGATTGAACAACTGGGAGAAGGTGTAGTAGGTACACCAGAGGTGGGGATTCTGGGGGTCATCTCCAAATTTTGCCTAACACAGTAGAGAAGTGAGGGTAGACTGGGAGAGTTCTAGCTGGAGACATTGGAGGGTCAGTGAAGCCATTGACTAAGGCTGAAAACACAGAAGGTGGAAGAGTTTTGGTGGGAAGGTGAGCTCAGATTTAGAATACATGAGATAAAGAGTTTAAATGAAAAAATCTCAACGAAGCAATTTTTTGTACGTAAGAATATCTCCTGCCAGCCTGCCTTACAAGGGCTGAGCCCCACTAGTATTTTCTTTCTGAGGAATAGAAAACTATTGGTGAAAAAATAAGCTATTAAAAGGAACTGATCTTTAGGGAATATGGGGATAAAATAATTATACTTTATAGAAATATTTTGCTCCTCTAAGCTCTCTGAAAGTTCTAAAGAATATTCTCTAACTCATAATGGGTATAAAATGTGCCTGAAGATGAGGGCGCAGAGTTTTATTCTCTAATTCTTGAGAGAACCTGGCCCCAAGTTTTCATCACAGTTGGTATTTCCACCCCATGGCAGGAAATGGCAGTCTGCTGGATAACGGCGCTGTACCAGTGGCAGACCTCAGTGTGAGAGGTTGCAAGGTAATGTTCCTTCTTCCTCCAAAACCTATCCGTAAATCTAAACTATCAACTACCCAGGGCAGGACATCCAGAGATTACGAAATGGCCTTCCACTGTCTAGTTAAACACTTTTCCATTATTCCTCCCACCTTCCTACGAATTCTTGAGATGCCAGGCATTGCAGGTGGGGGAGGAGCGCAGTGTAACCAACCCTCTTCTCTCGTCCTGCAGAGATGAGGACGTAGGAGGCGACACACTTAAGGATAAGTAACTGAACGGTAACTGGCCCATTGCTGATAGACATATGCATAAGGTGCTGGAGAGACCAAGGATGGAAATGAAGGTCAGAATCCAGCCAGGGTACGGATCATGAAAGCCTTTTCATACAAGGACTGGCTTGTTTTATCTTGCTTTGTATTATTGATGCCTGGGAGTCAGTTCTCTATCTGTGGGGTTTCTTTTAATTTCAGAATTTGGAATTCGTCTCTCTTATTTTTTTACAACTTTACTGAGGTAACATTTAGGTACAAGAAACTGCATGATGCTTAAAGTGCATAGTTTGATCAGTTTTGAAGTCATTACCATAATGAAAATAACAAACGTAGCCATTATCCCCCGAAGTTTCCTTGCAGCCCCTGGTAATTCCTCTCTTCCTTCTCCTCAGCCTGGCAATCACTGACCTGCTTTCTGTCATTATAGATTACCCTGAATTTTCTAAAATTTTCTATAAATGAAACCATACAATATGTTCTCTTGTCTAGCTTCTTTTATTCACCAAAACCATCTTGAGATTCATCCATACTGTTGCATGTCTCATTAGCTTACTCTTTTTTATTGTGGAGTTCTATTCCATTGAATGGATAAACCATAATTTGCTTATCCTTTTTGCCTGTTGACAGGCGTTTAGGTTATTTCCAGTTTGGGGCTATTTCAAATCATGCTGACATGGACATTTTTGTACAAGTTTTTATGTGAACTTATGCTTTTGTTTTTCTTTGGTGAATATCTAGGAGTAGAATAGCTGCGTTGTGTAACAAAAGTATGTCTCACTTAAGAAACTGCAAACCTGGGCTTCCCTGGTGGCACAGTGGTTGCGAGTCCGCCTGCCGATGCAGGGGACATGGGTTCGTGCCCCGGTTCGGGAAGATCCCACATGCCGCCGAGCGGCTGGGCCCGTGAGCCATGGCCGCTGAGCCTGCGCGTCCGGAGCCTGTGCTCTGCAACGGGAGAGGCCACAACAGTGAGAGGCCCGTGTACCACAAAAACAAAAAACAAAATTGAACTACAAAAGCACAACGTGCTAAATAAAAAACAATTCAAATAATATAAAAAGGTATGTACTAAAAAGCGAGACTTCTCAGTACCGCCACTCTCCCCAGGTGGACCACATTAACAGTTGGTTTGGCACCTTCATACCATTTTTTATATACCTTTACATACAAGGATGTTACATCCTTTCAGGTCAATATATACACATTATTAATATGCACATTATAATAAAATAATACAGAAAGAACCACCTCATATTTTACAACAGTAGCATAGTGGTCAAACTATATTTTACAATTGTATATCATTCTCTCACTGCTAATAGTAAGACTGATTATAATTTTTCCAAAATAAATTTTGCTGCATTTGACGTTCCTGTACAAATATGAGTTTGCAAATGAAACTGTTTGGTCTAGGGCCAAGTGAACTGCAAAATTGCCCTGCAAAAGTGTTTTAGCAACTTGAAGCCCACCACTATAAAATAATAGCTATATCTATTGAACATTAACCAGATACAAATACTGTACTGGGGGCTTTATGTAAAACACCTCAACATACCCTACTGTGTTGTCCTGTTACTATTACTTCTGCTGTATAGATAAGGAAATGAAGGTGCAGGGAGGATGAGTAATTTGAATGAGGTAACATAGCTAAGAAGTGATATAGGAGTGACTTAAATCCAAATACTTTACATGTATTATTCTAAGTTTTGATGATTCTTTTACCTACCACTCTTGGTTTTATTCATAACTTCCTCCTTCATAAATTCATTTTCATTGCTGGAGTACATCTTTGAGTCTTTTCTTCCAGGAAGAATATAAGGGTGGCAAAACTGGCTACATCCTTGTATGCCTAAGTGAGCCTGTTTTATTGCCACTCTTTTTTTTTTTTTTTTTTTGTGGTACGCGAGCCTCTCACTGTTGTGGCCTCTCCCATTGTGGAGCACAGGCTCCGGATGCGCAGGCTCAGCGGCCATGGCTCATGGGCCCAGCCGCTCCGTGGCATGGGGGATCTTCCCGGACCGGGGCACGAACCCGCGTCCCCTGCATCAGCAGGCGGACTCTCAACCACTGCGCCACCAGGGAAGCCCTACTGCCACTCTTGAAGGATAGTCTAGCTGGTTATAGAATTCTAGACTTATACTCATTTCCCCACAGTACTTGCTGTGCCTTTGTTATCTAATATCCTATTGCACATGAGACATTGGATGCCCAGCAGGTTCTTCACTTCCTTCTAGGTAATCTCTCTCTCTCTCTTTCCCCCACTGTATCATGCTATGGGACTCTTTCTATTGCTGAGGTTCACAAATTTATGAAAGAAGTACTTAGAACTTTAAAGTGATTCTATCTTCGATTTAGGTAAATACATTGCTTATTTCATGTTTTTAGCTTAATTTTCTCCTAATGAGAAATTGTACTACATGGATACTAGATCTCCTGGATCTACTTTCCTTTTTTTCAAATTAAAATATAGTTGATTTACAACATCATATTAGTTTTAAGTGTACAACATAGCAGCTCAACATTTTTATAGCTATACTCCATTTAAAGTCACTACAGAATAATGGTTGTATTTCCCTGTTCTGTACAATACCACCCTGTAGCCTATCCACTTTGTACATAGCAGTTTGTACCTTTCAATCCCCTACCCGCCTCCTGCTTCTCACCCGCTCCATCTCCCCACTAGTAACAACCAGCCTGTTCTCTATACCTGAGTTTACTTCAGTTTTGCTGTGGTCATTCGTTTTATTTTTTAGATTCCACATACAAGTGATAACATACAGTATTTGACTTTCTCTTTCTGACTTATTTCACTAAGTGTAATACACTCTAGGTCCATCCATGTTGTTACCAACGGCAGAATTTCATTCTTTTTATTTATCTGTGATGGTCATGAAGCTTGCTTCCATATCTTGGTTATTGTAAATAATGCTGCTATGAAAATTGGGGTGCATATATTTTTTTGAATTAGTGTTTTCATTTTCTTTGGATATATACCTAAGAGTGCAATTGCTGGATCATATGGTAGTTCTATTTTGAGTTTTCTGAATCTCTATACTGTTTTCCATAGTGGCTACTACACTAACTTACATTCCCACCAACTGTGTACTAGGGTTCCCTTTTCTCCATATTCTCGCCAACATTTGTTATTTGTGTTCTTTTTGATGACAACTATTCTGACAGATGTGAGATAATATCTAACTGTGATTTTGATTTGCCTTTCTCCGATGATTAGCAATGTTGAGCATCTTTTCCTATGCCTATTGGCCGACTGTATATCTTCTTTGTAAGACTGTCTATTCAGCTCTTCTGCCCATCTTTTAATTGGGTTGTTTTTTTGACATTGAGTTTTATGAGCTGTTTATATATTTTGGATATTAACCCCTTATCACTAATATCATTTGCAAATATTTTTTCTCATTCAGTAGGTTGTCTATTTGTTTTGTTGAAAACTTCCTTTGCTGTGCAGAAGCTTTTAAGTTTAATTAGGTCCTATTTGTTTATTTATTTATTTTGTGGTACACGGGCCTCTCACTGCTGTGGCCTCTCCCGTTGTGGAGCACAGGCTCCAGACGTGCAGGCTCAGCGGCCATGGCTCACGGGCCCAGCCACTCCGCGGCATGTGGGATCTTCCCAGACCAGGGCACTAACCCATGTCCCCTGCGTCGGCAGGCGGACTCTCAACCACTGTGCCACCAGGGAAGCCCCCTATTTGTTTATTTTTGCTTTTGTTTCTTTTACCTTAGGAGACAGATCCAAAAAAATATTGCTATGATTTATGTTATACAGTGTCTCCCTATGTTTTCTTGTAGTTTTAGGGTTTCAGGTCTTACATTAGGTCTTTAATCCATTTTGAGTTTGTTTTTGTATATGGTGTGAGGAAATGTTCTAATTTCACTCTTTTACATGTAGCTGTCCAGTTTTCCCAGCACTGCTTATTGGAGAGACTGTCTTTTCTCCGTTATATATCTCCTTTGTTGTGGATTAGTTGACTGTAAGTGCATAGGTTTATTTCTGGGCTCTCTATTCTGTTCCATTGATCTATGTGCCCATTTTTGTGTTAGTACCATGCTGTTTTGATTACTGTAGCTTCGTGGTACAGTCAGAGTAAATGATACCTGCACTCAAAACAAAAAAGCTTTGTTCTTTTTTCTGAAGATTGTTTTGACTCATTGGGGTTTTTTGTGGTTCCATAAAAATTTTAGAATTATTTGTTCCAGTTCTAGTGAAAAATGTAATAGGTATTTTGATAGGGTTTGTATAAATTTGTAGATTGCTTTGCGTAATATGGACATTTTAACTATATTAATTATTCCAATCCATGAACACAGGATATCTTTCCATTTCTTTGTATTATCTTCAGTTTCCTTCATCAATGGTTTATAATTTTCAGAGTATAGGTCTTTCACCTCCTTGGTTAAGTTTATTTCTAGATACTTTATTCTTTCTGATGCAATATTAAATGGGACTTTTCTTGTTTTCTCTTTCTGGTAGTTCATTAACAGTGTATAGAATATAATGTATGTCTATATATTAAACTTGTAATCTGCAACTTTATTGAATTCATTGATTAGTTCTAATTTTTTTTTGGTGGAGACTTTATTTTTTTTGGTGGAGACTTCTATATATAGAAAACATATAATGTTTTCTATATATAGTATCATGTCATCTGCAAACAGTGATGGTTTTTCATCTTCCCTTCCAATCTGGATGCCTTTTATTTCTTTTTCTTGTCTGATGTCCATGGCTAGGACTTGCAGTACTATGTTAAATAAAAGTGGTGAGAGTGGGCATCCTTGTCTTGTTCCTGATCTTAGAGGAAATGCTTTCGAGTTTTCACCATTGAGTACGATGTTAGCAATGGGCTTGCCATATATGGCCTTTATTCTGTTGGGTTATGTTCCTCTATACTCACTTTCTTGAGAGTTTTAATCATAAATGGATGTTGAATTTTGTCAAAAGCTTTTTCTGAATCTATTAAGATCAGCATATGATTTTATTCTTCACTTTGTTAATGAGGTGTATCACATTGATTTGCAGATACTGAACTATCGTTGCGTGTCTGAATAAATCCCATTCAATCATGGTGTATGATCTTTTTTATATATTGTTGAATTTGTTTTGCTAATGTTTTCTTGAGAATTTTTTGTATCTATATTTATTACAGATACTAGCCTGTAATAACTTTCTTTAATCTTTCTTTTTTCTTTCTTCCTTTCTTCTTTCTTTCATGTCTTTGTCTGGTCTTGGTATTAGGGTAATGATGGCCTTGTAGAATAAATTAGGGAGTGTTCTGCTCTATTTTTTTTGGAATAGTTTCAGAAGAATAGGTATTAGTTGTTTATATGTTTGGTCGAATTCTCCTGTGAAGCCATCTGGGCCTGGACTTTTGTTTGCTGGGAGGTTTTTTTTTTAATACAAATTCAATTTCACTACTAGCGATCAGACTGTTCAGATTGTCTTTTTTCCTTATTCAGTCTGGGAGGTTGTATGTTTCTAGGAATTTGTCCATTTCTTCTAGGTTGTCCAATTTTTTTTGGCAAATAACTGTTCATAGTATTCTCTTATGCTTTTTTTGAATCTTTGTGGTAACAGTTGTTATTTCTCTCCTTTCATTTCTTATTTAATATGTTTGGGTCCTCTCTTTTTCTTGATGCGCATGGCTAAAGTCTTATCATTTTTTTCTTGTTTATTTTTTCAAAAAAAAGCTCGATTTCATTGATTTTTTTTTGTATTTTTGTTGTTGTTGTTCTCTATTTTTTAATTTCCTCTCTGATATTTATTATTTCCTTCCTTCTGCTGACTTTGAGCTTTGCTTGTTCTTTTTCCACTTCCTTTAACTGGTAGATTAGGTTATTTGAGATTTTTCTTATTTCTTGATGTTGGCTTGTGTGGCTATAAACTTCCCTCTTAGAACTGCTTTTGCTGCATCCCATAGATTTTGGAGTGTTGTTTCCATTTTCATTTGTCTCAAGGTATTTTCTGATTTTCTGCTTTCTCTCTTCATTGACCCATTGGTTTTTTAGTAGCATGTTGTTTAGTCCCCACGTTTGTGTTTTTCTCATTTTTCTTTCTGTAGTTGATTTCTAGTTTCATACCACTGAGGTTGGAAAAAATGCTTGATGTAATTTCTATCTTCTTAAATTTGTTGAGACTTATTTTATGGCCTAGCAGGTGGTCTGTCATGGAGAACTTTCTATGTGCACTTGAAAAGAATGTGTAATCTGCTGTTTTGGAATGAGATGTCCTGTAGATATCTATAAAGTCCAACTGGTCTATTGTGTCATTTAAGACAAATTTTGCCTTATTGATTTTCTGTCTGGATGATCTGTCCACTGATGTAAGTGGGGGGTTACAGTCCCCCACTATTATTGTTTTATTGTCAATTTCTCCCTTTATGTCTGTTAATATTTTCTTTATGTATTTAGGTACTCCTGTATTGGGTGCATATATGTTAATGACTGTGATATCCTCTTTTTGTATTGATACTTTTATAATTATATAGTGCCCTTCTTTGGCTTTTGTTATAGACTTTGTTTTGAGGTCTATTTTGTATAATAGGAGTATAGCTATCCCTGCTTTCCTTCTGTTTCCATTTCCATGAAATACCTTTTTCCTTCCCCTCACTTTCAGTGTGTGTGTGTCTTTAGCTCTGAAGTGAGACTTCTGAAAGCAGTATATGGGTCTTTTTTAAAATCCAATCTGCCAGCCTATGTCTTTTAACTGGAGCATTTTAATTGATACTTAAAGTGATTATTGATAAGTATGTACTTATTCCCATTTTGTTATTTGTTTTCTGGTTGCTTTTGTAGTTCTCTGTTCTTTTCTTCTTTTTGTTTCTTCCCTCACAGTTTGATGATTTTCTTTAGTGGCATGCTTGTGTTCCGTTTTTTCCCTAGTTTTTGTGTATCTATTATGGGTTTTTGATTTGTGGTTACCAAAGAGTTCATATATGTTGACTGTAACTATATCTACTTGTTTTAAACTGGTAATCACTTAAGTTCAAACACATTCTAAAAGATCTTCATTTTTTACTCCCCTTTCCCACATTTTGTGTTTTTGATGTCGTATTTTACATCTTCATGTTTATCCCTTCACTATTTATTGTAGTTTTAGATGATTTTACACTTCTTTTAATCTTCATACTAGCTTATTTAAGTTGTTGATTCTTTGCCTTTACTCCTGGGATTTTTCCTTTTCTACAGATACTTACTTCTTCTTGTAACCTTTTCTTTTCTACACAGAGAAGAACCTTTAACATTTCTTTTAGGGTAGATTTACTATTTATGAACTCTTTTAGATTTTGCTTGTCTGAGAAATTCTTTCTCTCTCCTATTCTAAGTGATTATTTTGCTCTGTAGGGTATCCTAGGTTGCAGGGTTTTCCCTTTCAGCACTTTATATATATCTTGCCACTCCCTTCTGGCCTGCAAAGTTTCTGCATAAAAAGCTGACAGCCTATGGGGGTTCCCTTGCATATAACTCTTTGTTTTTCTCTTGGTGATTTTAGAATCTCTCTTTAACTTTTGCCACTTTAATTATGACATGTCTTGGTGTGAATGTGTTTGCAGTCACCTTGTTTGGTACCCTCTGTGCTTCCTGTACCTGGATATCTGTTTCCTTCTTCAGGTTTTGGATGTTTTCAACCTAATTTCATCAAATACATTTTTGACCCCTTTCTCTCTCTCTTCTCCTTCTGGGGCCCCTATAATGTGAATGTTGGTACACTTGATGGTGTCCCAGAGGTCCCTTAAACTGTTCTCATTTTTCTTTTAATTTGTTTTTCTTTTTGCTGTTCTGATTGGATAATTTCCATTACTTTGTCTTCCAGATCACTTGTGCATTCTTCTCTATCACCTAGTCTCCTGTTAATTCCTTCTAGTGTGTTTTTCATTTGTTATTATATTCTTCATTTATGACTGGTTCTTTTTTACATTTTCTAGCACCTTGTTAAAGTTCTCACTGTGTTCATCTATTCTTTTCCTTAATTTAGTTAGCATTCTTACTGCTAATGCTTTGAACTCTTTATCTGGTAAATTTTATTTGTTTCATTCGTTTTTTTTTCCTGGGGTTTTCTCTTGTTCTTTCAACTGAAACAAATTCTCTGTCTTCTCATTTTGCTCATCTTTCTCTGTTGTCTATGAATTTAGGTCAAATAGTTACCTATTCCAGCCTTGAAGGGACGTCCCCATATGGGAGCATCCCTGTACAGTTGCATATGCCCTGTAGCTTTGGCGGGAGAGCTGGATCTGATGTGAGCACCAGTCATGCTTCCTCCAGGGTGTGCTGGCACCTGTCTCCTTGGTAAGAGTTGGGACTGGAGATGGACAGCCTAGAGCCATGGCCAGGCGTTTGTCCCAGGGCTTCTCCTCTGGTCAGTGGCCAACATCACTCTATTGCAAGGTTGTTCAGGTCCCAAGTTGCTGAAACAGAAGTCCTGAGGCTCAGGTCCGAGCTGACTTTGTTCTGTCAAGTGGGTATTCTCCTGTCTCCTAGCACCAGCACCCTTGCCCTAGAGGGGAGCAGCATTGGAGCAAGAGGGGCTGGAGTGGGTGACTGGTGTGGATCAGGGTATGGACTGTGGCAGTCCTGGCCCCAGAGTCCTGGACCTCTCTGTAAGCACCAGTAATGGCTGTCCCTGCCCCATTCAGAAGCCATTCCAGGTCCAAGCCATTTCCATCCCTCACAACTGAGCACTCCTCTCCTCCACGGCTGCCGTCATCCTAGTGTGGAGCTGTGTCCCAGAGCAAATGGGGCCTGAGTGGGCGCTTGGCTCAGGCTGGGGTATGCTGCAGGGTGGTTGTGGGAAACTGGCCAGAGTCCCGTACAGTTTCAATCTGCTCTCTCCGCTTTGTTTCAGGAGTAAGCAAGTCTGTGCACTCTCCTCACAAGTGGAGTCTAGGTTTCTTACAGCCCTTCTGTTAGTCCCACTGATTTTCAAACCAGCTAAGGTGATTCGTCTTTTCAGTGTCAGACCCCAGGGCTGGGGTGCAGAATATGTGGCTTGAAGCCCTCATTCCCCAGGGGGAATCTTCGCCCACGTAATACCCCTCTTCTTCTGGGTCCCCTTCCAGGGGCACAGGTTCCAATCTGATCGCTTCTCTTTCCTTCCTACCCAATCCTGTGTGGATCTTTCTTACAGCCTTGGTTGCACAGGAGTCTTTCTGCCAGACTCCAGTTAGTTTTTAGGGAGAATTGCACCACATGTAACTGCATTTTGATGTGTTCATGGGGAGAGGTTAGCTCTGTGTCCTCCTACTCTGCCATCTTGACCTCCTCCCTTTGGATTTACTTGCCATGTCTCACAATTTTTCTCAATTTTCATCCTTATGCTATTAAAATTATGTTCTGGGAGAGTCTGTGATTTTTCAATTTAGTATTTGGGTCTGCAGTAATGTCTACTCTCATATAATCTCATTGTATGTTCTTGGAAAATATTATCAACTTTAAAGCTATTTTCTTCTGCAGCAGTATCCCCAAGGATAGTACTTGATGCTCAGTCACATATTAATCATATCAAAGCATAATATTAAAACAGGATGAGCAGTACAGCTCAAAGGGTGCAAAATAGATGGGATTTGAATAGCCATCCATCTGAAGCAGCAATAATCACTCCTATCATACTCAGTGGTCTCTTCCTATAAGAGAGATTTTTGTGACGTCCCTTCTGCTATCTTGAAATGAAATCCACAGATACAGTGTAGTCTGCACAGTTAAAAAGAAACCCCAGGGACTTCCCTGGCAGTCCAGTGGTTGAGAATCCACGCTTCCACTGCAGGGGGCACGGGTTTGATCCCTGGTTGGGGAACTAAGATCCTGCATGCCGCGTGGTGCAGCAAAATAAAATAATAAAATGGAACCCCAGTGTAATATAAGGGAGAAGGAAAAGGAGAGCAATGGAAAGTAAAATAGCTCACATTGTGAGATGTAAATGCTCAAGCAGCAGTTCCCCAAAGACAGCAGTGATCACGTGCATGGGGTAGGTTCACACATCGTGGCACGGGTGTGTCCTGACATGCAATGTTGGAGACTGACAGCATGAGTGGTATTTCCATTAGTGGCATGATGTTCCAAAATAGTGAAAAACTCTTGGTAAACTTCTGAAAAAATGAAATACTATCTTCCTTTGATTTACATGGTAGCGCATTCCTGGAAAAGTCAGTGTATATTACAACCTAGCCAAAATACCACTCGTGTTATTCTTTCCGGAGCTGCTTGAGCCCGTGTTTATTTTTATTTTTCTTTCCTTTGAAAAGCTTTTAAGGCAACAAGTTTTCCTGAGCTCAGTTTTTTAGTCCTAGTGCATAGATTCTGATAGTTACATTGTTATTTTCTGAATAATCTACAATTTTATTTTTAGTCCATGATCAGAATACTTTTTTAAATTTTGAGTTTTTCTAAGAGGTCTTTTTTTGGTGTGTACTTGTTATTCAGTTTTAGTTCTATTGGACTGTGGTCACTAGATGTAATTTGAAGTATTTAAATATTTTGGAATTTAATGAGGTTTTTCTTGTAGCTTACTTGAGGACTGGGTTTTATAAATGCTCAGTGTGGCTCTTGAATAGAAGGTATAATTTCAGTTTGCAGGAAAAAGCACTCTTCCCATGGCTATGAGATTGGCTGAGGAACTGTGATATACGGAGCTTCTGTAACAATTTTCTTCAAGGTCTGAGAGAAGTATTGTAAAGATTATCAAATAAGATGGTTTTACTGACTGCACTTCTCAAGGTTTCACCCTGTGTCTTCGATGTTCCTCCTTCTGTGACTTATACCACTGATTACTAAAGAATGACTTTTTGACCCAACTGATAAACACTGAACTCAATTTTGATATTATTATTGTGCTTTCTGTTTTCTTATTTTATTTTTTTTGCTTTCTTTTTGTTTGCATCTGCCTGGCTTATTTTTGTCAATCCTCTTACTTTAAATCTTTCTCTCCTTGAGGAATATGGTTGATGTCCATTTTTGATGTAGTTGAAAAATGGTCTCAATACGTGAGTTCACGGCATTTAGATCTGTAATAAGAGACCCATTTGGCCTTGTTTCTGTCATCTCATTTAATGGAGTCTCTTTCTGATTCCTCTTTGTATTTACTTTCAATTCCACAGATGATTGCCTTCAAATACTTTTTAAAAATTTTACATTTAAGCACGTTTATATTTCTTCCTTCTTTCTTTCATCCTCAGTTCTTTTGGTATCTTCTAGATTCCTAAGAGCAATGTATTTCCCTAAGTTATTACTTTATGTTATATAGCTCTTCATTGACATGTACAGTAATTACATTTTGTAGCCATTGTTATGTAAACATATTGCTATTTAGGTCTTTTCTCCGTTTAAGTGGAGCCAGTGATCACAAACAGCTCACCTACTACTCACTAGCAGAGTGCCAAGGCACAGAGCAGGAGCCCAATGCATTGAGCCTTTAGGTATTACTAATGCCCAGGTCAGATTAAACAGTTAAAGAGGTATTACTTTGTCCAAAATGGTAGACTCACAAACATGATAAATTTGGAAACCCAAAAACATATGAACAACTTTCCCCAAACTTAAATTTTATCCATATTGTGGAGGAAAAAAACGTGGAACCCAAGAAAAATAAAATTTAAATGGGATCTCTTGCTTTAGTTTTTGCTACAAGTTCCAGAATGTTTTAAAGCTCAGTGCATCATTGCAGGGCACGTGACACTTTTGGAAAGTGAACATAGATACTGGGAGTGGCCTAGGTTGTCATGCATACTGCTTTCCATTAGGAATGCTTCCAGCAGCAAGTAAACAACAGCTAAATATCAACACTTTTTAATGGAACATCTTTTCCAGTTTTATTGATATAATTAACATTGTGTAAGTTTAAGGTGTACAGTGTGATGATTTGATGCATGTATATATGATGAAATGATTACCACAGCAAGGTTATTTAACACTTCCATCACCTCACATAATTACCTTGTGTGTGTGTCTGTTGATAAGTCTTTTAGCTACTTTCAAGCATGTTACACAGTGTTGTTAACTAAAGTCACCATGTTGTACATCACATCCCCAGAACTTATTCATCTCATAACTGGAAGCTTGTACCTTTTGACCAACCTCCCCCTTTTCCCTCCAACTCCTGGTAACTACCATTCTATTTTCTATTTCTAGTTCAGCTTTTGTAGATGCCATATATAAGTGATAACATATAGTTGTCTTTCTCTGACTTATTTTAGTTAGAATAATGCCCTCAAGATACATCCATGTTGTCACAAAAGGCAGAATTTCCTTATTTTTAACTGTTGAATAATCTTCGTGTGTGTGTGTGTGTGTGTGTGCGCATCCTCCCATTCTTCATTCATCTGTTGAGGGACACTTGCTGTTTCCTTGTCTCAGCTGTCGTGAATAATGTTGCAGTGAACGTGGGAGTGCAGATCTCTTTTCAAAATAGTGATTCCATTTTCTTCAGATATGTACCCAGCAGTAGAATTGCTGGGTCATACGGTAGTTCTATTTTTAGTTTTTTTTTAGGAACTGCCATACTGTTTTCCATAGCTGCTGTTCCAATTTACATTCTCACCAACAGAGCGTAAAAGAACATTGTTTTTTCAGTAATTAGAGGAAGGAGGTCCCAGGATTTTTTTCAGCACCTCAGTGACGTTATGGATTGAGGATCTTTTCCTTTTTCTACTCAGTCATCTATAGACTGGCCTTAGTCATCCATTGGTTTAGGGTTAGGGTTATGGCTGTCATCTTTGCAAGCACCTCAACATAACAAGCATCTCAAACAGGAAGCATGGGGGCAGGAGCATAAAAGGTTTTCACCTCATGCAGTTGTTTAAATCAGGGAAACAGCTCTTACTCATAGCTCCTACGACAGACATTACCTCGAAGTGGGTGGCATGACCAACTCAGAACCATCCTTGCAAAGAGGGGATAGTCCTGATTGATTAGACCAATCGTGATTCATCACTAAGGACTGGTACTCAACCAGACAAAATAGAAATACTGCATATTATGCTAAGTTTTTGGTATGTTTTTGATAATAGCCACTGTTTGAAGATCAGCCCACTATACAGACGTAGATAAATCAAGTTATATCTGACTAAAGCAACAGTGTTCTGAGAAAACTCTTTGTAAACTGCTGTGCATCAAAAGGACGAACAATCACTCCCCTAATGACCAAATCTCACCTGTTTCCAGAACTGGCTCAAGTTCTAGCACCACCAGGAAGCACAATGCAGTGAAACAGTGTGGGACTGGAGGAAGCCTGACCACTGTTCAAGCCCCGATTCCTTACTCGTCACCTGCTACCTTGGGCCAGGTACGGAAGCCAGCACCTTGCTTTTCTCAACTGTAAAATACGAAGCTACCACTCCCATACAAGGCAGCTGTAAGGATTAAATGAAATCGCAGACAAATCATACAGATGTCTGACGTTAGTAAGGACAGTTTGGTCTGGCAGTGAGGGGGCCCAGGTAGGTGTATGTGAATAAGACAGCTGTTATAAAAGTAAAAGTATTCCCTGCCCCCCAGAAGCTGAAGTGTAAGTGAGCACCCATTTGGAAAGGAAGTGCGGTAGCAGAAGAAAGGGTTGGGATACAATTAAGGGACGTTTCTTTCAGCTGCTATCAGTTATATTCCATACTAGTGGTTGCAAATAGAAATTGGTTCACTTTCCTGTTGAGGATCAGCCAGTGAATTTTGGATGTAACATTTGGAAGTAATGGTATTTTTATAAAACGATAAAGCTGGTCATAGAAATTATTTAGGAAGCTTCCTGTGAATTTACTAATAGGAGAACTGTTCGTGTGGAGTAATTAAGAATATTTATGCAGCTACTTTTAAACTGTGTGACGTGAGAGTGACCGTTGTGAAGCGAGCTTACCATCAGTGAGCACTTCTAGCCCAGGCTTTGTTCCAAGCACATTACACGGATCAATTCTTTCATTTCATGCCCACAACAATCCTATGAGGTAAGCACTCTTATTATCTCCATTATTTTCTGGTGAGAAAACGACAGTGAGATTAAACGAGGTTATGAAACTCGTAATAGGCAGCATCTGAACTCAACAATCCAGCTCCAGATCCCACGCCCCTAACTGCTACATCCTACAGCCTCTCAGTGGAAGCAGAGCTGGGCTAACTTGTTCAGCTGCTTAAGCAAGGTCAGTGCCACTCAGCCTGTCTGTATAAGCAGGTGGCAGTCTGTCCTCACATGCAGAGCTGGAAAAGTCTACTTCGCCTACCTGGAACAGGGGCGGAGGATGTGGGTGCCGCTCAATGCCTGACGGAAAGAGGCGGGGTGGGGTGTCCCCATCACGGACGGGCTGGGACCAACCATGCCATTCTTTGCTCCACAGCTTTAAGTGGCTGGACCGTGTGGGTAAGAGCAAGGCTAGTGAAGTCCACCTCTCCAACAACCTGGATGAAACCAATTAATGTTTGAAACGAATATGAAATTTAATTTTAGACAGAGCCAGTTCAAATATATCACTTGGTGTCATTAAAAAAACAATTTTTTCCACCATTGGAAACAGTGAAGTAGATGCCAAGTGCAAGAGCATCTTCGAGAGAGCACACACATAATTTGAAGATACTTTATTAAGCTCAAAGGTTTTCCATGACTTTTATTTATAAACTCTTACTAGTCAAAAAGAAAATAAATAATAAAACTCTATCTTCAGGAAACTTTTAACAACATAATTTCGTTTTACATGTTTGTCAATTTTAAATTATTACAATTTAGATACATTCAATCATTACACAATGCCAGGAAGGTCAGCCTTAAAGATATCGATAATGTCTATATTGGTAAGTAAAATACTGGTAAAAAAAAAAAAAAAAGATTCCAGTATGTTAATAATGGGAATATGGAATTATCTTCTTGATCTTGGATTTGAAATTCACGGACTTAAAAAACCCAATATTCCTGTTCTCTCAAATAGTGGCTGACACTGTCTCAGAAGCAAGCTGCCTGAAGAACTAGTCTGTCCCTGCTGGAGAGGGAGCTGAGGATGCATAAGTACAGAATCAAGGGCCCTTTGCAACGTTAGTCAGAGGCCATGGAGTTGGCCCTGCCGCATTAAATTTTAACTGAATCTCCTTCTAAGCATCAAGGTGGCCATGTAAACGTCACTCGCAAGACCACGTATGTATATTACCCGATAAAAGATTTTTCAAATTGCTGAAGTACCTCTTTTCATTATTTAAAAAAATACTGCCCAGCTCTCGTGTAAAAAGGGAGAAAGGCTGGACAAATATATTTCTATAACACCTCCACCACCACCACCAAAAAGGACTCCGTTTCTACCACGTTACACTATTTCTACCTCCGCAGAAAAGAATTGAGGCAATTGTCTGTAAATGAAAAAAAGCAAACCAGGTACTATTTGTGAACAAAGAATTTGGACTGCCTAAATTATAATTCATTTCCTAGGAAGTCCTGATTTTTCGGAAATTTCAGT
Organism: Tursiops truncatus; assembly: GCF_011762595.2. Lineage (NCBI taxonomy): Eukaryota > Metazoa > Chordata > Mammalia > Artiodactyla > Delphinidae > Tursiops > Tursiops truncatus. The sequence continues at coordinate 175,837,979 of NC_047035.1, read as the reverse complement.
CAATGTTCAAAGAGAATATTCTACCCAAACCACCTGAGGAAGATTTGTACTTTCTTAGACCAGCCACACAACTATAAAGTATGGCTTCAATATTAGATCTGGCAACCCACCAACCCCTTTTTAAACTAAATTGCTTGCTATTTAGTTAATTAACTTAGACCTTGCTGTTTGGATTATGCTGTCAAGTAACAATGTCCGGTTATCTAACTATTTAGCTGTGAGTGTGTATCAAGGTATGAAATTTGACACGTCTGAAGGAAACTCAGTGAGTGACGCTATCAACTGTGCACACAGAACACACTTGTGGATCTGCATATGAATAAAGCTCAAATATTTACATGGAATGTTGACCCTGACTTATAAAACTACTATCTTAAATTATGATGTCTTTACATACTATTTATTTAATGAATAGCCTCATTTGATAATTAAAAAAATATGCCTTTCAAATATTTCATAAATATATAAAATTTCACTACACTCTTTTTCTTTAAACAGGACATCTAAACTCTCTTTACAAATCAACAAAAAATATCGTTTTTTCTGTTTGAAAGTCACAGATGCAATGATTTCTGATTGACAGGGTCTTACGGCATGCAAGAATGGGAGGACATGTTCTCTTATACAACTATGGACATTTCTGGTATTTTGAGCTGTATAATTTACTCGCTGAAGATGAGTAGCATCAAAGAAAAATGAGAGATCCCATCTAAATATTTACAACAAAAGAGTCTTTCTTAAACTTCTTTAAAAATGGCAAGACTAGGATGGTATCCGGCCAGTGTTAAATATTTTGATGACGAAGAAATAACATTACATGAAAAGTTTTCTAAAATATATCTTATAGTGCAATTTAAATATATTGTGATCAATTGCACACATTTGAAAAATGATCACATTTTCTTTAACTGTAGCAGTAACAAGTAAAACCTACTTTCAGAATAGGAATCATTCTTATAATTTATTGGGAAAACCCAAAGCCAGATAACTGGCTCCAGAATTTCTGGTGAGTCCAGAAATGTTGTCTGAGGATTTACAAATAAAAATGTCCTTTGTAATCTTACTTGCCCCAGGATGTCACCATTCTTAAGCCATAAAGAAAGGTTTTTAGTTTCATAAATAGTAATTTTTAAAAGCCCATCTTCCCTTATTAAACATTTGTTGAGTCACTGATATATGCACTCATAAGGCCTTCTCAAACTGTAACTGTGAATATGTTGTGTCTACGTAAGAAAAAGGTTGCACTTGCAGAATCGTAAGAGGACTCGGCCTTACTGCCAGCCCAGGCGCCTCTATGATGATGTCTGGCTCCTGAAGACTGTGAACTGAACGTATTCAGTGGCTGACATGCAAACTCCAAGGCAGTGATGACGTCGGAGACCAGCTGAAGCACTGAACTCCCGTGTACATTCTCCAGCTATGTCTCTCTAAAAAGTTCAACCCCATTCTGGAGATAGAGCTACACAGTCAAGAAAACGAGGATACGGTACTGGGCAGATTTTGACTTTGGACCTTAAACTCAAACACTGTGCTTGAAATAAGGCTGTAAAAAGATACAAACAAAACCAACACATCAATTTTAACCAAGATTGCACATCTTAACAGTGATATAGATTAAAAAACCCTACCACCAAAACGGTAACTGATTTCATCATGCACTCTACAGAAAAGATAATTATGGAAATTTCCCTTAGTTACGAATGCAACCAGCTCACTGGAACCCAGTGGGTATCTGTCTCCAGTTTGTCAAAAGTTGTTTTAAGCTCACTGAAGGCCACGGTGAGATCATCATTTACTATAGTTTTGTCAAAAAGATGACCATATTGACTTTCCATTATCTGGGCAGATTTAATCATTTCTTGAAAGTCTTCTTCCTACAAAAAGAAGTATTTAAACAAACTGGTTAACCAGGCAATTTTATCACGTCACGTCAATGCGAATACTGCACAACTGGTTTATCTAATGTTGTTCTGTGTTCACGGTTTCACCTCAGCCATGAAAGAAAATTATCCTCTTTAACTATAAGTTCTTCAGAAGCCGTAATTTCTAATACCCTCTCTCTCTATTTGCTTGTAACTAAACTGCCCTGACAAGAGGCAAAACTCCTGCCTTACCTAAATTTCAGGATAATTAGTCACTCGCTTATCATTACAGGGATATTTCAGTATTAAAGGAGAATTATTTACCCTTAGGCTTTGCCTGCCTTGTTCACATTTATTCATAGCAAGGAACGTATAACAAACTACTTTTTCAGAGTTGGATACATTTATGAAAGGACACTTATATTATGTCCTTCTACGTCTCAGTAGAAGTGGGAAGTGGGTCAGGGGCCCTTCATACTCACATTTTTGAAACCAGTAAGAATTTTAGTTGATTATAAAACAAGACTATATACATAAACGTGAGTTAAATCTTATGTTATCATTTATTACCTTCATTGAGAAATCTTCACATAGTACAGTACTATAATAAATAGTACAATAACTCTTTATACTGTGACTTCTTGGAGTCTCTTCAGAGTCTACATTTCAATGTCACAGAAGATTTTCACAACAGAAATTTTCATTTTAGTGTTAATCCAGAGGCCTGAGTAATTAACCTCATGTAACAGTACCTGTTCAGCAGGGTTGTGTATTGTCAGTACTTTAGAAAAAAGGTATTTTTAAAATACTGGGAATCAAAAACATTATCTGTACTTGGTACCCACAATTAATAGTTTACAAATTAATACAGACTAAAGTTAAAGATGAGTTAATTAAGAGAGGGAGGGGAAAAAACCTTCTGCCATTACATTTCTCCGCTTTTTATTTTTGAGCCTAAAGTAGAAAACATCGTCTTATGGTTAAAAACAAAAAACAACGAAAGGCCCTGCCAGTCATTCCAGTCATTAACAAACCACGGCTGCCACTTCTGATAACAGTCAAAGAAAATACAAATACAGACTGAATAATGCAAGTCTACTGTCCTGCACCCAAAACGATGCTTTCTCTTTCACTATGCTCAATATGATGTTGATACAAACAGACAAGGCAAGTTATTACATTTTCATCTAGACTATTAATGAGTAATAGTACCTGACTTTGGTATTTTTCCCTTTAAAAATAAGGCTAGTTGAAAACTCAGTGGTCTAACTTTTTACATGTGCCTTCAAAAATTTTATAAGTGTACATAATAGCATACAAAATAGCTTAGAGGCAGTGTAATATGAAGGTCGTTCACAGAAGCCGAGAAAGCAGTCACAGTGCAATCACTGAACGCGAGCGCCTAAATGCAGCTCGGTCTCGCGTGGGTGTTTGGATCTCACCTTCATCTACTGCCGTCTCCCTAATGCAGTCACTACTGCACATATGATTTTAAGTCCCGCTTGTGCACCTTCAGTAAAGCACCCTCGTACTCACCGTAAAGGGCTTTGCAGCGCCTTGCTCATCTCTGCTTGAAATAACCTTCGCATTTTTTCTTGTCTCCCTCAAACGCTCTATCGACGGAGGCTTTATAAATATCACATAGGGCTTAAATTCTAGTGTCCTTAAGTGCTTCACTGTCTGCAATGAAGAAAAGAAGCTTTCTTACATTTCTTCATAATGTCATGAGTAAGTTTTATAACAAAACTGAATTTTCTTTCTAAGGAGAAAATTCCTTAAAATTATTTCCTAATTAAGGTTAGCAGGTCTTTCAATATATTGTTGTTCAATCAGTTGTTGACAATTAAATGTAACAGACACGTCTCAAAAGACGGAGAATGTAACTTGTCTTTAAAAGTGCTTTGAAATATGCCATCATTAATACTGAAGAGAAGCAGCTAAAAATACCAGAAAACTAGTTTTTAGATCTAATACCCAAAAGACGCTATGAGTTAACTTTCTTTACACGGAAGTCTTCCAACCATCCTGTTTAAGCCTCTTCCTGATCTCAGGTTGAGGTCTCCCTCCTCTTTCATTCTGCCCTTCAGAGTCCCCTACAAAGGGCAAGCCCCCTGCTTTTCACGAAGCTCACAGCACTGCCTCTGGGTAGCGAGGAGAATGCTGGGCTGCGTCCCTGCTGGGGGTCTGTGGTGAGACAGGGAAGTGCACTGCTTCACCCACTGGCACTCAGTCCACGTGACATGAGTTCCCAGGGTGCCAGGCGAGCTCTACCTGGCGACTTGTACCTGGTACAGTTCCTGTGAGATGCCCGCGGCTCCTGCCGGGCAGTTTACACTTCTAGAATATTTACAGAACCAAAATCAACGAAAGAGGACTGAGAACCAAAATGTCCACTGTCAAAAATGACGAACACTTATACCAATGCACACGTGAAATACATTGTACATATAACGCAGCACATTTTTAAATACAAAATGCATAGAAGAAATATCTAAGAGACATTATACTTGGCAAACACTGCATCTAAATAAGAGTTACAAACAAATGTCGAGGCCTCCCTGACCCCTGTTTCCCAATAACAACATGGGCTTCTTTTCAGCAGAAACTTCTCAACTGACATTTAAATGCTTTTGTCACCTTAGGAAAGCCACCTACATGCCAGAAGTGAGTAGATTTCAGATTTTCCCCATACTGAAATGCTCAAGAGTGGTAGATTACATGGGCTTCAAGGGTGTTGAATAGGTCACTGTTCACTTACATGAGGCTGAACGTCCAACAAACAAACTTTGTTTTTAGCTAGGACAGACCGAACCGAGTCTATACTTGTGCCGTAATAGTTGTTTTTATATTCACCATATTCAATAAACCTGTAGAAATTAGAATCATTTGTGAATTATATATGGCAGACATAATTCATATATAAAAGATGTTTTTGCTGAATATGTAATTTTTTAAACTGCTTTTAATAAAATAACTAGGTCCAAGTACTCCAGAATGTCAATTTAAAAAAATCTTCTATTTTATTTTTTCAAATCAGTAACACTTGCTTGTATTACACTTAAGCAGAAAAAAAGTACTTTAGTCCAGCAGGACTCTAATGTTTTCCATCACCTCTTTTTCAGAACTAATGCAATGCAATAAAACAGTGAATAAGCCAAACAATAAAAACTACTGAAATTTCACTGCACACGAAAGAACCACCAAGCTCAGCTTTAGAACTCGAGGAGGACTGCCTGGTGGCTAACGCGAGCAGGACAGCTGAGAACGTGCTATAAAAATAAAAACTCAATCGCCGTGCCAAACACAGAAAAGCATTTCGATGTTTCAAGAAAGCCCCACAGTCCCGCAGTAGAGCACACGCTGCTCCCTGACACCCTGAAATACCCACGCTTCAGCACATGGAAACCCAGGGGCTGGGAGGCTCAGCGCTTGCTAGAGGATGTGGTACAAGCAAGATGGTTAACATTACTTTGGTTTGTTGAAGAGCCAATGAGAGAGAGGGAGGTTCGTGGAAAAGACTGGAACTAGGGATCTACTACACAGTTATTAGTTACTAAAATAAAGTTCTATCTAAATTCTACGTTAAGATTCAATTACAGGGGTAGGACGATCTCACAATACTACACTAGCAAAATAATCCCGACACATTCAATTTACCAGATACACAACAGCTCTAGGTTATTAAAAGATTACAGGCAAAGATGGGTAATAACCACTAAGTGAATTATCTTTTTATCAGTTTCAAATATTATTATAAAAATGAAAATTCATTTCAAACGGAAGGGAACCCTCAGTTGTCTACAACTAGACATATGGGCACATGTTTAAAAACAACAGTTATACAAAGATTCTAAAAGAAGTCCACATACTTGTTATTTTGTACATCGGTCTCAAACAAATGCTTGGAAATGAAGACATACTCAACCCCATCACTCTCCTGGCTTCTCCTTGGTCTGGTGGTGTCTGTGGTTTAATTAAAAAGAGTTCAGAAAAGCCTGCATCAGCCACCCTAAGTAAAATACTAAAAAAGAAATTATCATATATTTGATGAAAGGACTTTTCTTAAATAAGATTTTAAAACTTAAAAAGCAAATTAGCTAATAAAATATAGGAATCCCATTAATTCAGTTTTTCCACTGATATTAAAGTTATATTGATTTGAAGATGGATTCAAAATTAAGTTGCATTATGTTTATGCTATTAATTATCTGAAGGAGCTTTAATATGTTAATTAAACAAAAAACGGTATTTCAACCCTTGAGGAAAAACCCCTTTCTTTGGCAAATAATATGCTTATTATTGTCATAAACATCTTCTTGAAATACAAATGAACTTCTAAACTTTCAGCAATTTTGCCTATTTGCTACTGGATTATAATGGAGCAGAAAATAACTTTAAAAACAAACCCCTAAGGAACTGCAGACTCATATGGCACGTGAAAAACTGACTACAGTCCAGCCTTCCTGCTGATTACAACTAAAACCTCTGGACCCAAAACATCTATTTTTGTATTGAGCACTTTGAAAATAAAAAAGGCAGGTAAACTGTGGAAGAGAGTCAAGCGCCCTGGGGAAGGGTTTAACTTTTATTTCCTTTTAGCTTTGCCCTAGGGGTGGGCTCATTCACAGAGCAGCGTGGAGGAATGTGCGCCTAAATTCCAATAGAAGCCCTGACTTCCTGGTGAAAAGGACCAGAAAAAATAACGCCCCTGTGAGCTGAAGAGTGTGCAAGGAACCCAGGAAGGGAGAGAGCTAGAGAAGGAAATACTCTACTTCTGTGCACAAACCAGCACTGGCCTAAGAATAACCCCTAAGCCGTACACATGCAGCCCAGACTCAAAGCAGCAGAGCGAAGCTGTAGGAAGTGAATTAAGATTAGAATACACAAGTCTCAGCCTGATCCGTCAGCAGTGGAAGCACAGAACACAGCCAAACCAATGGAGAGAAGGCTTAGAGAACGGAGCTGAGATCTGCACTATGCACACAAGGTGCAAACCAATCCCTGAACTTCACATGACAGGGCAGACCCAAACCAACACGGCAGACGTTCAGAGAACTGAAGTGAGATTTAAACCATAACCTACAGAAAATGAGGTAAAACTTGCAGTCTAAGCATAAACTAGTCGGTTAGAGCTAAATAAAACATCACCTTTCTCCAGAATATTATAACAGGACCTGGGCTCAACAGAACGTTGCATTCCTGATATCGGGATGCAGTGTTCTATTATTCAACAGAAAAGAACCGAGAAAGGGAGGAGCTTCAAGATGGCGGAAGAGTAAAGACGCGGAGATCACCTTCCTCCCCACAGATACACCAGAAATACATCACACGTGGAACGACTCCTACAGAACACCTACTGAACGCTGGCAGAAGACCTCAGACTTCCCAAAAGGCAAGAACCCCCCCACGTACCTGGGTAGGGCAAAAGAAAAAAGAAAAAACAGAGACAAAAGAATAGGGATGGGACTTGCACCTCAGGGAGGGAGCTGTGAAGGAGGAAAAGTTTCCACACACTAGGAGCCCCTTCGCGGGCGGAGACTGCGGGGGGCGGAGGGGGGAGCTTCGGAGCCGCGGAGGAGGGCGCAGCCACGGGGGTGCGGAGGGCAAAGCGGAGAGATTCCGGCACAGAGGATCGGTGCCGACCGGCACTCACCAGCCCGAGAGGCTCGTCTGCTCCCCCGCCGGGGCGGGCGGGGCTGGGAGCTGAGGCTCGGGCTTCGGTCGGAGCGCAGGGAGGGGACTGGGGTTGGCGGCGTGAACACAGCCTGCAGGGGGTTAGTGCGCCACGGCTGGCCGGGAGGGAGTCCGGGGAAAAGTCTGCACCTGCCGAAGAGGCAAGAGACTTTTTCTTCCCTCTTTGTTTCCTGGTGGCGAGGAGAGGGGATTAAGAGCGCCGCTTAAAGGAGCTCCAGAGACGGGCGCGAGCCGCGGCTAAAAGCACGGACCCCAGAGACGGGCGGGAGACGCTAAGGCTGCTGCTGCCGCCACCAAGAAGCCTGTGTGCGAGCACAGGTCACTGTCCACACCCCCCTTCCGGGGAGCCTGTGCAGCCCGCCACTGCCAGGGTCCCGGGATCCAGGGACAACTTCCCCGGGAGAACGCACGGCGCGCCTCAGGCTGGTGCAACGTCACACTGGCCTCTGCCGCCGCAGGCCCGCCCCGCACTCTGTGCCCCTCCCTTCCCCTGGCCTGAGTGAGCCAGAGCCCCCGAATCAGCGGCTCCTTTAACCCCGTCCTGTCCGAGCGAAGAACAGAAACCCTCCAGCGACCTACACGCAGAGGCGGGGCCAAATCCAAAGCTGAGCCCCTGGGAGCTGTGCGAACAAGGAAGAGAAAGGGAAATCTCTCCCAGCAGCCTCAGCAGCAGCGGATTAAAGCTCCACAATCAACTTGATGTACCTGCATCTGTGGAATACCTGAATAGACAATGAATCATCCCAAATTGGGGAGGTGGGCTTCGGGAGCAACGATATATATATTTTTTTCCCTTTTTCTCTTTTTGTGAGTGTGTATGTGTGTGCTTCTGTGTGAGATATTGTCTGTATAGCTTTGCTTCCACCATTTGTCCTAGGGTTCTGTCTGTCCATTTTTTTTTAACTTAAAAAAATTTTTGTTCTTAATAATTATTTTTCATTTTAATAACTTTATTTTATTTTATTTTACTTTATTATTTTTTCTCTTCTTTCTTTCATTTTTTTCTCCCTTTTATTCTGAGCCGTGTGGAGGACAGGCTCTTGGTGCTCCAGCCAGGCGTCAGAGCTGTGCCACTGAGGTGGGAGAGCCAACTTCAGGACACTGGTCAACAAGAGACCTCCCAGCTCCACATAATATCAAACGGCAAAAATCTCCCAGAGATCTCCACCTCAACACCAGCACCCAGCTGCACTCAACGACCAGCAAGCTACAGTGCTGGACATCCTATGCCAAACAACTAGCAAGACAGGAACACAACTCCACCCATTAGCAGAGAGGCTGCCTAAAATCATAATAAGTCCACAGACACCCCAAAACACACCACCAGACGTGGACCTGCCCACCAGAAAGACAAGATCCAGCCTCATCCACCAGAACACAGGCACTAGTCCCCTTCACCAGGAAGCCTACACAACCCACTGAAACAACCTTAGCCACTGGGGACAGACACCAAAAACAATGGAATCTACGAACCTGCAGCCTGTGAAAAGGAGACCCCACACACAGTAAGATAAGCAAAATGAGAAGACAGAGAAACACACAGCAGATGAAGGAGCAAGATAAAAATGCATCAGACCTAACAAATGAAGAGGAAATAGGCAGTCTACCTGAAAAAGAATTCAGAATAATGATAGTAAAGATGATCCAATATCTTGGAAATAAAATGGAGAAAATACAAGAAACATTTAACAAGGAACCAGAACTAAACAGCAAACAAACAAAGATGAACAACACAATAAATGAAATTAAAAATTCCTAGAAGGGATCAATAGCAGAATAACTGAGGGAGAAGAACGGATAAGTGACCTGGAAGGTAAAATAGTGGAAACAACTACTGCAGAGCAGAATAAAAAAAAAAAGAATGAAAACATTTGAGGACAGTCTCAGAGACCTCTGGGACAACATTAAACGCACCAACATTCGAATTATCGTGGGGTTCCAGAAGAAGAAGAGAAAAAGAAAGGGACTGAGAAAATATTTGAAGAGATTATAGTTGAAAACTTCCCTAATATGGGAAAGGAAATAGTTAATCAAGTCCAGGAAGCATAGAGAGTCCCATACAGGATAAATCCAAGGAGAAACATGCCAAGACACACATTAAGCAAACTATCAAAAATTAAATACGAAGAACAAATATTAAAAGCAGCAAGGGAAAAGCAACAAGTAACACATAAGGGAATCCCCATAAGGTTAGCAGCTGATCGTTCAGCAGAAACTCTGCAAGCCAGAAGGGAGTGGCAGGACATACTGAAAGTGATGAAAGAGAAAAACCTAAAACCAAGATTACTCTACCCAGCAAGGATCTCATTCAGATTTGACAGAGAAATTAAAATCTTTACAGACAAGCAAAAGCTAAGAGAATTCAGCACAACCAAACGAGTTTTACAACACATGCTAAAGGAACTTCTCTAGGCAGGAAACACAAGAGAAGAAAAGGACCTACAATAATAATCCCAAAACAATTAAGAAAATGGGAATAGGAACATACATATCAATAATTACCTTAAATGTAAATGGATTAAATGCTCCAACCAAAAGACACAGACTGGATGAATGGATACAAAAACAAGACCCGTACATATGCTGTCTACAAGAGACCCACTTCAGACCTAGGGACACATACAGACTGAAAGTGAGGGGATGGAAAAAGATACTCCCTGCAAATAGAAATCAAAAGAACACTGGAGTAGCAATTCTCATATCAGACAAAATAGACTTGAAAGCAAAGACTATTACAAGAGACAAAGAAGGACACTATATAATGATAAAGGGATCAAGCCAAGAAGAAGATATAACAATTGTAAATATTTATGAACCCAAGATAGGAGCACCTCAATACACAAGGCAAATACTAACAGCCAAAAAAGGGGAAATCGACAGTCACACAATCATACTATGAGACTTTTAACACACCACTTTCACCAATGGACAGATAATCCAAAATGAAAATAAATAAGGAAACACAAGCTTTAAATGATACATTAAACAAGATGGGCTTAACTGATATTTAAAGGACATTCCATCCAAAACCAACAGAATACACATTCTTCTCAAGTGCTCATGGAACATTCTCCAGGATAGATCACATCTTGGGTCACAAATCAAGCCTTGGTGAATTTAAGAAAATTGAAATTGTATCAAGTATCTTTTCCGACCACAACGCTATGAGACTAGATATGAATTACAGGAAAAAATCTGTAAGAAATACAAACACATGGAGGCAAAATAACACATTACTTAATAACCAAGAGATTACTGAAGAAATCAAAGAGGAAATCAAAAAATACCTAGAAACAAATGACAATGAAAACACAACGACCCAAAACCTATGGGATGCAGCAAAAGCAGTTCTAAGAGGGAAGTTTATAGCAATACAATCCTACCTTAAGAAACAGGAAACATGTAGAATAAACAACCTAACCTTGCACCTAAAGCAATTAGAGAAAGAAGAACAAAAAACCCCCGAAGTTAGCAGAAGGAAAGAAATCATAAAGATCAGATCAGAAATAAATGAAAAAGAAATGAAGGAAACGATAGCAAAGATCAATAAAACTAAAAGCTGGTTCTTTGAGAAGAATAAAATTGATAAACCATTAGCCAGACTCATCAAGAAAAAGAGGGAGAAGACTCAAATCAATAGAATTAGAAATGAAAAAGGAGAAGTAACAACTGACACTCCAGAAACACAAAAGATCATGAGAGATTACTACAAGCAACTCTATACCAATAAAATGGACAACCTGGAAGAAATGGACAAATTCTTAGAAATGCACAACCTGGCAAGACTGAATCAGGAAGAAATAGAAAATATGAACAGACCAATCACAAGCACTGAAATTGAAACTGTGATTAAAATCTTCCAAAAAACAAAAGCCCAGGACCTGCTGGCTTCACAGGTGAATTCTACCAAACATTTAGAGAAGAGCTAACACCTATCCTTCTCAAACTCTTCCAAAATATAGCTAGGGAGGAACACTCTCAAACTCATTCTACGAGGCCACCATCACCCTGATACCAAAACCAGACAAGGATGTCACAAAGAAAGAAAACTACAGGCCAATATCACTGATGAACATAGATGCAAAAATCCTCAAAATACTAGCAAACAGAATCCAACAGCACATTAAAAGGATCATACACCACAATCAAGTGGGGTTATCCCAGGATTGCATGGATTCTGCAATACATGCAAATCAGTCAACGGGATACACCATATTAACAAACTGAAGGGGAAAAAGCATATGATCATCTCAATAGATGCAGAGAAAGCTTTTGACAAAATTCAACACCCATTTATGATAAAAACCCTGCAGAAAGTACGCACAGAGGAACTTTCCTCAACATAATAAAGGCCATATATGACAAACCCACAGTCAACATCGTCCTCAATGGTGAAAAACTGAAACCATTTCCCCTAAGATCAGGAACAAGACAAGGTTGCCCACTCTCACCATTCTTATTCAACATAGTTTTGGAAGTTTTAGCCATAGCAATCAGAGAAGAAAAGGAAATAAAAGGAATCCAAATTGGACAAGAAGTAAAGCTGTCACTGTTCGCAGATGACATGATACTATACATAGAGAATCCTAAAGATGCTACCAGAAGACTACTAGAGCTAATCAATGAATTTGGTAAAGTAGCAGGATACAAAATTAATGCACAGAAATCTCTGGCATTCCTATACACTAATGATGAAAAATCCGAAACTGAAATCAAGGAAACACTCCCATTTATCACTGAAACAAAAAGAATAAAATATCTGGGAATAAATGTACCTAAGGAGACAAAAGACCTGTATACAGAAAATTATAAGACACTGATGAAAGAAATGAAAGATGATACAAATAGATGGAGAGATATACCATGTTCTTGCACTGAAAGAATCAACATTGTGAAAATGACTCTACTACCCAAAGCAATCTACAGATTCAATGCAATCCCTATCAAACTACCACTGGCATTTTTCACAGAACTAGAACAAAAAATTTCATAATTTGTATGGAAACATAAAAGACCCCGAATAGCTCAATCAATCTTCAGAACGAAAAACGGAGCTGGAGGAATCAGGCTCCCTGACTTCAAGCTATACTACAAAGCTACAGTAATCAAGACAGTATGGTACTGGCACAAAAAGAGAAAGATAGATCAATGGAACGGGATAGAAAGCCCAGAGATAAACCCATGCACATATGGTCACCTTATCTTTGATAAAGGAGGCAGGAATGTACAGTGGAGAAAGGACAGCCTGTTCAATAAGTGGTCCTGGGAAAACTGGAGAGGTACATGTAAAAGTATGAGATTAGAACCATCCCTAACACCATAGACAAAAATAAACTCAAAATGGACTAAAGACCTAAATGTAAGGCCAGAAACTATCAAACTCTTAGAGGAAAACATAGCCAGAACACTCTATGACATAAATGACAGCAAGATCCTGTTTGACCCACCTCCTAGAGAAATGGAAATAAAAACAAAAATAAACAAATGGGACCTCATGAAACTGCAAAGCTTTTGCACAGCAAAGGAAACCATAAACAAGACCAAAAGACAACCCTCAGAATGGGAGCAAATATTTGCAAATGAAGCAACTGACAAAGGATTAATCTCCAAAATATACAAGCAGCTCATGCAGCTCAATATCAAACAAACAGCCCAATCCAAAAATGGGCAGAAGACCTAAACAGATATTTCTCCAAAGAAGATACACAGATTGCCAACAAACACATGAAAGGATGCTCAACATAACTAATCATTAGAGAAATGCAAATCAAAACTGCAATGAGGTATCACCTCATACCAGTCAGAATGGCCATCATCAAAAAATCTACAAACAATAAATGCTGGAGAGGGTGTGAAGAAAAGGGAAGCCTCTTGCACTGTTGGTGGGAATGTTACTTGATAGAGCCGCTACGGAGAACAGTATGGAGGTTCCTTAAAAAACTGAAAATAGAATTACCGTATGACCCAGCAATCCCACTAGTGGGTATATACCCTGAGAAAACCATAATTCAAAAAGAGACATGTACCACAATGTTCACTGCAGCTCTATTTACAATAGCCAGGACATTAGGAAGCAACCTAAGTGTCCACCGACAGATAAATGGATAAAGAAGATGTGGCACAGATATAGAATGGAATATTACTCAGCCATAAAAAGATACGAAATTGAGTTATTTGTAGTGAGGTGGATGGACCTAGAGTCTGTCATACAGAGTGAAGTAAGTCAGAAAGAGAAAAACAAATATCGTATCCTAACACATATATGGAATCTAAAAAAAAAAAAAAGGTTCTGAAGAACCTAGGGGCAGGACAGGAATAAAGAAGTAGCCATAGAGAATGGACTTGAGGACATGGGCGGGGGAAGGGTAAGCTGGGGTGAAGTGATAGAGTGGCATGGACATATATACACTACCAAATGTAAAACAGGTAGCTGGTGAGAAGCAGCCGCATAGCACAGGGAGATCAGCTCGGTGCTTTGTGACCACCTAGAGGGGTGGGATAGGCAGGGTGGGAGGGAGGCTCAAGAGGGAGGGGATATGGGGATATACGTATACGTATAGCTGATTCACTTTGTTATACAGCAGAAACTAACACACCAGTGTAGAGCAATTATATTCCAATAAAGATGTTAAAAAAAAAAGAAAAAGAGATCAGACTTGTGATTATCAGAAGTGGTGGGAGGGTTTGGAGGTAGGTAGGGGGGCAGGATGAAGGTGGTCAAAAGGGACTAACTTCCAGTTATAAAATAAGTAAGTATTGGGCATGTAATGTACACCATGATGATTATACGTAACACTGATGCACTGTATATATGAAAGTTGCTAACAGAATGGATCCTAAAATTTCTCATCACAAGGAAAAAAACTTTTCTTTCTCTGTCTTTTGTTTTTGGTATCTATATGAGATGATTCTATAACTCAACTTATGTTGGTGATCACTGTGCAATATATGTAAGTGAACACCTTATGCTGTACACCTTAAACTTACAGTGTTATATATCAGTTATATCTCAATAAAACTGAAAAACAAAAAATATAATTTTAACAGAAAAAGAATTAACAAAATAGAAAAAAAGACAATAAAGAAAAACGAACAAAATTTTAAAATCTAATTACACTGATCAAGAAAAAAAGAGAAAATCACCTATATAAAGAATGAAAAAGGGGTTATTACCACAGAGCCTCTGGATATTAAAAAGGATAAGAGAATATTATGTTCTATTTAATGCCAACATATTCGATAGTTTAGATGAAATGGACAAATTTCCTGAAAAATACAATGAATCAAAATTGAAATAAGAGGAGACAAAAAATCTAAACATCCCTGCATCTATTACATAAATCAAATTTACTTTTAAAAACCTTCCCCAAAAGAAAGCTTCAGGCCTAGATGACAGATGATGCCTATCAATCAGTCAAGGATGAAATAACACTAATCTTACATGAACATTTTTTGCAGGTAGGAGGAGGAATCATTGCTTAAATTCATTTTATGATATTAGTACAATCATAATAGCAAAATCTAACACATTAGAAAATAAGATTATAGACAAATATGCATCATATTTAGGCACAAGACTCCTTAACAATTTTAGCAAGTCAAATTCTATTTGTGTATATATATAGAAAGATTCCGGATTATAAGAAAGGTTGTCTTAACACCTGAAAGTCAATGGAATTCACCCTATTAACAGAATGAAAGATAAGACACAATCATTTCAATATATGCAGGAAAAGAATTAGAAAAAAATTCAACACCCATCTGTGATAAAAGGTCTTGGCAAACAAAGGTCATCAATGAGTCAACATCACACTTAATGGTAATAGACTGAATTTCTCCTGAGGTCAGGAACACGGCAAGTCTGCTAAACAATAACACAACAAGATAACTTGAAATGGATCAAGACCCAAATGTAAAACCTAGAACTATAAAACTTGTAGGAGAAACAGGAGGATGTCTTTGTGAACTTGAGATAGTAAAGAATTTTTAGATAGAACATAAAAGAAAATATATGTGATAATTTAGACTTTTTCAAAATTAAAAATTTTGCTTTTTGAACAACACCATGAAGAACTAACAAGGCAAGCCACACAGACTGGAAGAAAACATCTGTAACCCATTTATCAGATAAAGAACACTTTCAGAATATACAAAGACCTCTCAAAAGTCAGTAACAGCCCAAATGATAACATCACAGTCACGAGTTAAATGCAAATTGAAGTACAATGCGACATCACTACACACATTGCACTGACAAAAATTTAAGACCGACTATACCAAGAGTCGACAAGGACATGGAGCAACTGGGTCTTATATACACTGCTAGTCGGTTGTAAAAGGGCATAACCACTCTGGAAAACAGTTTCTTAAAAAATTGAACCTACAGTTACCATATGACTCAGCCATTCTACTTCTACTTATTTACTCAGGAGAAACAAATCAATACGTCCATCAAAAGACTTGAATACAATGCCCATAGTAGGTTTACTTGTAATAGTCAAAAATGTGGGGAAACCCCCAAGTATCCATCAACAGGTGACTGGATGGATAGACAAACTGTGGTATCTCCACGCAGCAGACTACTCGGCAATTCAAAGGGATGAATTACTGATCTATGAAACAACACGGGTGAATCTCAAACTCATCAAGGTGAGTGAAATAAGCCAGGTGAAAAAGAAAAGAATGGAGGAACGTACTGTATAATTCTATTCATAAGAAGTGCTAGATATTCAAACTAATCTTACAGTGACAGAATGCAGATCAGTGGTTGCCTGGGGACAGGGGTGGAAGGATGGATTACAAAGGGCCCAGGGACGTTTTCTGAGATGGAAATTTCATTATGTTGACTGTGGTGATGATTTTGCGTGTGTGTATATAGGTGATCTAATTGTACATTTTAAATATGTGCAGTTTATTTATTTTAATTATATCTCAATAATGCTATAAAAGGAAAAATAAGGGAAGTGGGGAAAAAAGTAACCGAACACAAAAAGGAATAGATTTATAAAACCAAATGAGTTTAAATTACATTCAAAATTTAAATTCCCTGCTATTTAGTTAGCAAGCGTATTTTAACACAACGCTCAGAGCTGCTGGAGGGGCATCAAGAGGTGGTGCTGTCCTTTACAGAAGGTCACTTGCTTTGCTGAACAGCATGGAATACTGATAAATTTAATTCTACCATAAAAGCTGAGAATGGGGCTTCCCTGGTGGCGCAGTGGTTGAGAGTCCGCCTGCCGATGCAGGGGACACGGGTTCGTGCCCCGGTCTGGGAAGATCCCACATGCCGCGGAGCAGCTGGGCCCGTGAGCCATGGCCGCTGAGCCTGTGCGTCCGGAGCCTGTGCTCTGCAACGGGAGAGGCCACAACAGTGAGAGGCCCGCGTACCGCAAAAAAAAAAAAAAAAAAGAAAAGAAAAAAAAAAAAAAAGCTGAGAATGAATTTCACAGCGGAAAAACAGACTCTATTAAAGTGTACATAACATAATACGCACCCAAGAATATACATGATACTAAAGTTAGTGCAAGACCCTCCTTCGGAGCTTAGGGCTGATATTCATTTATTACTTCATTGTTATTGCCGTTGCTGCTATTCCTTTAGCAAATAGCAGGCTTAAGAAAAATGTCCTGCTGACAATCAAAACCGAGGATTTCGTGTGCAGTAATCTGTCTCTCATGAACTGAGAAAAGATTGAATAAAACTATTCAATTTTAGGGCTTCCCTGGTGGCACAGTGGTTGGGAGTCCGCCTGCCGATGCAGGGGAGGCGGGTTCGTGCCCCGGTCCGGGAGGATCCCACATGCCGCGGAGCGGCTGGGCCCGTGAGCCATGGCCGCTGAGCCTGCGCGTCCGGAGCCTGTGCTCCGCAACGGGAGAGGCCACAACAGTGAGAGGCCCGCGTACCGCAAAAAAACAAAAAAACAAAAAAACAAAAACAAAAAACCCCACAAACTATTCAATTTTAATGGCAGAACACTGAAAGTCTGGAACACACAGTTTAAGGGTTACTGCACGGACACATGCAACCCCTTGGGAGGGTTAAAAATATTATTAGACCCAGATCAAGTGAATAAGACATTTATGACACTGCTAAACACAGTTACAAGGTAACACATCTACAACCAAATTGCGTATCATGATCAACCTGAACTATCCAGGTCTGATGTGGTTTTACCGGTGAGGAATTTACTGCCTAACTGTAACGAGGCACCGTAGGAATCTCATACGCTCGTTAACGTGAGCAATCCTGAATCAGAGGTCAGAAAACGCTTACGAGAAGGAATTAGAAGGCAAAGATGGGCATCAAACCACAACACAGGCCACTACCTCGCCATGACTCACTGTTTAAGTGCCATGTTTATCGGTTAAAAGAAACATCAAACAAACATGAAATGAACTCCACTGTCTTCCTGTGCTCCCAACAAAACCCCGGAATAACCACCATGGTGAGAGGAGAAGAAAAAAAAAAGTTTTAACTGGTCCCCTAACTTGCAATATACATACATATTTTTAGAAATCTCAACAGAGGTGTCCTATCTACAAAGAAGTGTTCTAGAGCAAGAGGCCTTTGAAGCCTCTGACAACACGTAACCGTAACATATACCTTCATGGGAAACCACAGAGAGTGCTTAACAGGTGTGGCTGGCTGCGAGAGCACCCGCACTCCAGACTATACACACTCTGGAATCCATCAAGTATTTGATATCCACTCTAACAACGCTTTGTTAACTTTTAATTTACTGAAAAAGCCTTTTGAAGGACTATGTTAATAGCCATATAGACTTGTTATGATAAACTGGGGCCTTAAAACGATGTTGATGCTGCTTATCAAGGATGAAATTTCCCACACAGAAGCATCTTTAGGCAGAAATCAGGGGCTCTGACCACTTTCTTTAAAAGCAACCTGGCATGTTTAATATGGCTATGTGGATCATTTAAAAAGTTCATATAGGTTGTTCGTCCATTTTAGCACGAAAGAAATAGCATTTACCTAATTTAGCATCCCTTCAAAAAGTTTTTTTTTTAAATTGAAATAATCATAGATTCACAATAAGTTGCAAAAATAGCACATAGAGGCCTCATGTAACCATCACTCAGCTTCTTCCAAGGGTAACACCTTCCATAACTATAGTACATATCAAAACCAGGACATTAACTAAATCAACAATTAACTACCAAGTGTTTCTTTTTTATGTTTAAAAACCTGAACTATAATATACAGAGAAGTTCCCATGGGAGCCCGATGAATCTTCACATATCAAATACACCTGTGTAACCAGTACTCTGAAGAAGAAAATTGCCAGGACGCAGAACCCCCTCCAACCCACCTCCTCAAGATTTCTAACAGCACGTATTAGCACTGCCTTTCCTGCATTTATAAAAAGGGCGTCATAAGCGCATTCTCTTTTGCGTCTGTCGACCTCTTTTCGCTCAGCGTAATGTTTGTGGGAGTCATGTGTACTTCTGCATGCGGTAGCAGATTATCACTGCATTACAACATCCCTCTGTGTGAATATACCACCATTTGCTTATCCAGTCTACTACTGATGGGCACTGGGGTAGCTTCCAGTTTTGAGCTCTTCTGAGTACCGTTTCTATGCATGTCTGAGTACATATTGTATGCGTTTCTGGGAGGAGTGTCCTAGGAGCGGAGCGGCTGGGTCACAGGGTTTTGCATTTGCTCAGCCTCAACAGATCCGTAGTTTTCCAAAGTGGCTGAATTACTCTGCTTCCCCACCCCAGCAATGTGCGAGAGTTCCACTGCTCCCAATCTTTTCCATTTACCCCTTCTGGTGGATATCTGGTACATTTTTTGGAACAGAGAATTTAAACATCAAACAGAACACCGGTGGTATAATCAAGGCAATAATTTTTCTCCAGATGATCACGACTCTACCTAAAAGTCTTTTACAAAACAAAGCAATCTAAAATTCCAAAACTGCTCTTAAAGTATCTTCTTAATTAATTAAATCATCCTCATTTGATGCTGTGGCTGTATTTCTCACACATGACTGACACAGTGAATCACCTGGGATACGAGCTATAAATACAGATTTGCAGGAATTCTGTCAGGTCTCCAGAAGGAGAATCTCTTTGGAAAGGCCTTGTAATCTTTTCATAAGAACCTCAGGAGACTCTTATTATCAGGCAAGTATGGAAAACACTGCGTTCTGGGGATCTCTTGACATTAACACCTGTTTAAAAAGGAAAATTACTCCTTTAGGGATTTCTTTGGAGAGTCTCAGCCCCAGAACATTTCTGGATGTTGTTAACTTCTATAACAACTTCAGATGCAAACAGTATTTTAATAGTTGGATTAACTGAGTCCAAAGTGCCCTGAGTAATACCAAAATTATCATGGAGGGTTACATTTGATAGGCAGCCTTATTAACCTTTATCCTCTTCAAAAGAAATTAGTTTTTACTACTAATTGGGCTACAGTAAAGAGAATCTGGAGTTGCAAAGGGCTGCGCAGCATTAAATGGTAGGGAGAACGTGAGACCTGGCTTCAAATCCAAGTGCAGCTATTGCCTATGGGACCTCTGAGTCAATCAAAGTATCGTTTCACCTGTTTCCTCCTCTGTGACATGGAGATATTGCCCATCTTACACCGTTGTTGGGAGGGCAAAATAAGACAAATAAGGGCAATGAAGACACAGTAGGAAATTAATTGGTTTTTTTCCTTTCTAATCTGTTTTCCATCTTCTAGGTTTCTTCTGTAATTGCTCACCTGTAAGCTTAACAGTTGTTTTGTAAAATGTTCTAATGACTTGTATATTGCAATTCAGCTTTTGTGAGAGAAGTACATAATTAAAGTAGAAATAAAAAGAAACTGTTTAATTCCATATTTCCAGTGTCCTTTACTTTCATCTCTGTTGGTAGAAACCAGCAGCCCTATACCTTACGGCTGAAAATGATTACAAACAATAACTTGGAAAAATGCAGTAACAAGGCGTAACAAGGTAACAGAAAACTATAATTTTAAAATAAAGTTCAACTAGTCCAAAACTAGAGAACATTGCTAAGGGCATTATACAATCGACTTTTTTTTAAACATTACTAAAACCACTTAAAAAGCCAACATTTAATCTAGTCTTTTAGATGGTTCCCTAACATCAACCTATTAAGTAGTCAAATGGCATTTATTCTGGGTGTCAAAATGCTTCCAGGATCACATTTCACTTGTAAGAATGCCTGTGAAAACCACTTTTATAAAAATAGACCTAATTCTGTATACTGAAAAGAAGCCTACCACATTTGGATATATGGCCATGAAAAATTACTATTGCCAATTACTACAATATGAAAAGTAATTAAGAAACGTTTATAAGAAGCCTCCTTCACTCTCTGCAGTTTGGCCCTTCTAATCTTAAAGCTCATTGAAAACTCTGGAAATTGAAGAAGCAGAATAAACTTCTACTGAGCAGAAAACTTGTAAGTAATAATTTGACGTCATACCTGTATTAAAATCCACCATAAAAAATGCGAGTAGGGAAGCTGAAAGCAACAAACACCTTGCCAGTGATCTGTGTCATCTGGGGCAAACCCCTTAACTCTTGTGCCTCAGTTTCCTCCTCTGTAAAATGTGGACACTGTCACTCCCTACGCCCCAGGGCTGTGGTGAGGTCTACATGTGAGTGCTGACAGCAGGGCTCTGCAGCACACATGCTGGGTATGTGCTGGGCCAGCAGTAGTAGCAGCAAACGGCACAGAACTTACGGGGCACCGTCACGCCGTAGTGCTGTGTGTCACTGATCAGCAGCTTTCGTTTCAGTTCATTCAAACCTACCCCTACAGGACCTGAAAAACAGGAAAACAGAAATTCACTCCTGAACAGAACACCATATAAACATTGCTATGATTGACATGATCCGTTAAGACAGACTGAAAACGTGTATCCAACTTCACATGCATCCCAAGTCAACAGATTATCTCTAGTTAAGTTGTACGTAAGAAAAAACTAGGAGTTATTTGCTTGATTTTCTTTGTGTTTCTTTATTTTTCCTGGTTTTTTTGTATTTCGCTTTTCTACTTTTTAAATTTAAATCCCCATCTTTCCATTAAAAAGATTAGAAATCTTTGTTTTAAATGAAACATTCAAGAGTATCTGAGTACATTAACAGGTAATGGTATCCCGAAGAGCTTAAAAAATAAGTGCACCTAAAAAAAAGGAATTACACAATTTTAAACGTTTTTGGATCCTAATAAAAGAAAATCTTTGAACCTTGATTTTATTTTAGGTGCAAACACCTAACCGCGCATTTTAAACTTGCAAAACCATCAGTGCAACGCCAAGCTCCTCTGCAGCACTGTTTATTCTCAGTTGGTCCTTGAGCCTTTGAAAACTTACACAGACCTGATGTACTTCAATCGGTGTGCACATACTAACACCTGTCGTGAACAAGGCACACAGTAAACGCTGGGAAGATTAAAAGATAAGTGAAGTCCGCCTTCGGAGAAAGTAACTGGGTTGGGAGAGTCACACAGAATGAACAGACTGGGGCCAGAAAACGAAGAGTGGTTTCAAATATGAGTCTGAAATCAAGAGTTAGAAGGGCACAAGCCCCAGACGCCTAGCTTCTCACAGCCCTGCCATCGAGGTCTATCTGGTGACGGTGTTACGCCTTGAGCAGAACGCAAGCCGCAGGGCCAGACTGCCCTCCGTTACATGCCCATCCTCAACACTCCCTCACCTGGCGACACCCGTGCTGTGGTCTGAATGTCTGTGTCCCCCCCAGATTCACATGTTGGAACCCTAACGCAACGTGATGCTGTTGGAAGCAAAGGTCTCTGGGGGGTTCTGAGGTCACGAGGGTGGAGCCCCCATAAACGGGCTTAGTGCTCTTATAGGAGATGTCACAGAGCCCCCTAGCGCCTGGCCATGTGAGGACACAAGGAGAGAAGGGAGCCCTCGCCCCCACTGCTGGCATCCTGAGCTCCGACTTCCAGCCTCCGGAACCGTGAGAAATCAATGTCTGTCGTCTATAAGCCACCTGGGCTGTGATATTTTGCTGGGTTGGCCTGAAAGGACTAAGACACTGGACACGTTCTCGTCCTTGAGCCCTGGCTGGACTTCATTCTAATCCTAAAAGGAACCATGCTCCCTTTCTTGGGCGGAATAATGAAAACCCACGTCTAGTAACTAGCACCGCACCCAGGTATTCAAGGGTTCATTCCCTTGCCTACTTACTCTTCCAGGCTTTGAAAAGCATGGGGTTTTATGCTGGACAATGGAGAACACCCAGGAGGACAGAGCAGAGCGGCTGGGGGTCTGGGTGGGGGCGAGCTGGGAGCAAGACGAAGGGGCCTCCGCCTGCACAAACTGACCTGCCCCCAGCTGGCCACTCGCCAGCGCCGTCCACCTTCCCACACGCGGCTGCGGGGGGCCAGCTCTCTGCCCCAGGACAGTGGTTCTCAAGTCTCTCTCTAAAATGAATACTCTGGGGCTTCCCTGCTGGCGCAGTGGTTGAGAGTCCGCCTGCTGATGCAGGGGACACGGCTTCGTGCCCCGGTCCGGGAAGACCCCACATGCCGCGGAGCGGCTGGGCTCGTGAGCCATGGCCGCTGAGCCTGCGCGTCCGGAGCCTGTGCTCCACAACGGGAGAGGCCACAGCAGTGAGAGGCCCGTGTACCCCCTCGCCAAAAAAAAGAAAAAAAAAAAAAGAATACTCTGTAATATCCCAGTTTTATCCTGAAATGGCATTCACAGCTGATATAACTTGCTAGTGCATATACTTTCTCCCTCCAAATTAATATAACGCCCTAGCTGTAATATATGAAGGATCAAAAAGTAATTTACAATAAAACAATGTGTATTTCGATATGTAAATGCTCGGGCATGACTGGAGAAAATGAAGTCAGATGTCTGCACCTACTTATTCTAAATAAGTCTGGACTTCAGCGTAATAAAAAGACTAGCAGCCATCCTGTACCAGAAAGAACAGGAGATGAAAGCCCAAGGATACAGGTGAACATCAGAATAAAGTCTAGCAACTCGATGGAAACACAGATGGGTCTTACTGGAATATGATAAGGAAAGAGAGGAAAAAGCAGCCTTAATAAGGAAACAGGGATACAACACATCAAGGCTATCAAAGAGAAGAAAATAAAACTTTTACAAAGAACGTGCAGTGTATGCGCAAGTGCAGCGTAAAAATAATTCCCCTGAGATGGGACAGGTGAGTCATCTATGAGTCCCTCAGCGTCTGGCATGACACTGGGAAGTCGTGTGGGATGCAGGACAGGTTTCTGTTCCATAGAAATGTCAGGTGTACATCCCCGGCGTCCTCAGCCATTTGCATAAAGAAAAGGTGCGCTCACAAAAGTCCACGGTTCTCCGCGGCAGGTGGTCCTGCCCCGTCTGGGACCACTGCTCTCGTCACCTCTGCACCCCAATCCTGCCGTCATCGGGGGCGACTTCAACACCCCTGCAGAGAGCCTACTTCCTCTCTACTTCACTTCAACCACAAACTACGCAAACCCTGACTCTGCCTCACTAGGAGCTATTTCATCACTACAATATTAGATTCAGGCTTCCCCGTGTGAGACCCCGATCCCTGATCATTAGCCCTCCCACTCAGTTATTCCTCCTCTTATCAAAAGGATCGCCAGTGTTTTCTTTCTTTTTGTCTAACAGCCCTTCGGGTCTTCACTTCTTTGGGCTGTGGTATCTCCCACTATCTTGCTAATACCCTCAAAGCTCTTACACGCTGGCCTTTATCACACTTGTCACGGAAACTTCCAGTCCAAGGTCAATCTCATGGCTGCTCTACACGTCTGCGCCTGGACTGAGAAAGCCCGTACAACGGGAGCAGGGATGCACACACTGTGCTCCCCACAGAGCTCAGACCTCTGGGCTCTCCAGCAGTTACCCAGTTTTCCTGATTGGATTTCCCGGGTCACCATGTGGTCCCATCCCAACCCTCTAATCTCCTCTCTCCTCACACCTAGAACCTCCTCTCTCCTCACACCTAGAACCTCCCCTCTAATCTAACAATTGTCAAAGGCTGTCGATCTTCCCTCCTGAAGATCCTCAGAGTTGCGACGCGCCACCGCTGGCACCCGAGCCCGGACACCTCATCTGTGCCCCTCTCCTGAGTCAGCCTCCGAGCAGCACCGTCTGCTCAGCAGGCAGCACCCCTCTGCTCAGCAGGCAGCACCGTCTTTCTGAGAACGCCAGCACACGCACTTCCTCAGTCCTCTCCACAGAGCTGCGCGCCTACACCCAGCCGCCAGCCGCAGCCCCTCGTAGGGGGTCTCCTCCCGCGTCTTCACCTCTCCTGCACTCTGTTTCACGCTCCTTCCCATCAGTACTGGAAATTCACACTGTCTCCCACCTTAAAACAGCCGGAATGACCAAGAAAGCGAAAGGAACACCTTCCTTAACCTTGCACTGTGCACCGCTGTCCCCAGCATCCCGGCCAGGCTCCCGTCACTTCTCACCAGCACCTCCCACTCCTGCACTGGGAAGAGAACCCGACGTGACTCTTTGACAGGTCTGCCCGGCTTGCACGTTGGGAGCTGCGCCTCCCTCCCTAACCTTCATTCTCACCACTCCCACCTTGCACCGCACACCCCGGCTGCGTGAGACCCCTGCGCCCTGTAACGTGGCGGAGTCTTCTCTGTGCTGTTGGGTCCTCGTCACGTGCCGCTCAGCAAAAACACTGCTGTCCTTTCCTGGCTAATTCAGGCTGCGTCTTAGATACGCCCTAGGGATTCTTCCCTGACACTTTAAACGCGGGTCGGGCGCCCAGTGCTTGTGCCCCCTGCCCTTGCGTGTCAGAGGGCCGACTACACTCCGTCATGATCGTCTGCATACTCGTCTTCACCCTCGAACAGACTTGAAAACAGCGATGTCATCTATCTGCTCACCAACTGTTTCCCTAGCTGGCAAACTGGAGGCACTCGTTAGGTTGTTTTATTTATTTAAGTTACGCTCGGTGACTCTGCTGTCATGGAGGTAAAGCTATTTGCCGAATGAACCAAAGGCATGGGAGTTAAAGCAAGAAGCATCTGCACCTAGAATGTCTGGACGCGATGGCTAGAGAACGTGCTCAACGTCGTAACAGGAGTTGGTGGGGCTCACGTTTGAACCTGGCTCCTTGATCTTAAGATCCAGAGAAGCAGAAGGGAAGGGGATGACTTTGGCGCTGGAACAGTGAGCATCAGGGACGGAAATCCACCTGCCTAAACTCAGACAAGGACCGCGGTGCGCTTCAGACGCAGGCTGGGGCCTCCCTGTGAATGGAATCACATCAAGGTAATGCGAGGCTGCAAGATGAGGGGCAGGGGAGTGATAAGCATTGACGGGTTGTCTCCAAAGCGCCAGGCACCAGGCAGGGGCTCATGTGTCTTATCCACTCTGTAGGGACAAACAAGATCTGAGTAAGTGCTGAAACCTACTCTTTAAAATAAACAGAAAACAAACAAGAAAAACAAGGGGCTTTACAATGCTTTGCAGATGATGCAAACCCAATTCTATACAAGAAGCAAACAGAACACTACAACTTAAACAGCAGGTCCTGGCCCGCTCCCCACAGAGGCACTGAGGACGACGGGGGATGCGGATTCACTGTCCCTTCAGGAGGTCTGGGCCCTGGAGTACTTCCCAGAGTGTGAGCTAATTTGCTGAGTGAGAGTCTAGCATTTTTTTCTTTCTTCTTCTACCCATGCCAAAAAACCACAGTGATTTATTTTAGCTCTGGAGGAAAAAAGTAGGCATGTTTGAATTAGCGGGGGAAAGTATGCTTTTGCTCACGTGATGCCCTTAGACTTGGACTGTTTTCAATTTTAGCCCTTACATAAGCTAACTCTTACCAGGGACCCTGCTTTACCGCACACCCGCAGACCATGCCAAAAATGTGCAGTGGCAAATACTTTATTTTAAAAATTTCCCCTAGGTTAGGTTATTTGAAGCCATCATCTTCAAGGTGGGATCCTGTCACAAAAAGATTAAAACAGGGACATAATTTTAACCATTCTTCCTACAAAACTGCCGGGCAGACCACTCAACAGCATTTTCCCAGCCAGGCCCTTGGATCAATCCTGCCACCCACACAGGTGAAGTTATAGACTTTTTCCTCTTTTAGATCTTGACCTTAAGATCACATCTTCCATCCACACTCCCGTCCTGTGTCCTTTTTCCACGGTGGGGCCTAAGGTCACAGTTTTAGTTGGCTGGTTTGTTTAGACGACGTACACTGCAGTTGGTTTAGGGATGCACACTGAGTTAGGTCTATTATGTGTCTGTAATGGGACACATTCATCTCCTCTTCAATGTATAAACTTTTACCACAATTGGTGACACACATAAGTATACAAATAAGTTTCTCTAGAGTTTGTTTCCAGCTGTGCTTGTTCATGCTAAAGGGAAGCAGAGAAGATAACCTAAACAGCATGTATTTAAATCACAGACAGCAGGCTTTGCAACAGTAAAGACAGTGATGACACAATGAGGTCTTTTTATGCAGCAGGCTTGTGTCCCATGGTTTACATACACCATGACTAATCCTCAAAACATCCCTGCCAGAAAGGTATAGTTATCCTCGTTCTACAGATGAGAAAACCAAGACAATGAAAGGGTAATTTTCCCAAGATTGCACATTGGGATTACGGCTTCACTGGTACTCAGAAGCCAGTATGCCTGCATTCCTTCCATTCGATCCATCATCTTATCAAAAGAATGCCGAGGACAGGACCCGGGCTCAGGTAGCCGGCTGCTCAGCTGTTTGCGGCTGTGACCCACAACTTCACAAAGTCCCTCACCCCATTCCAAGCTGTCCCACACTTTAAATAGAGATGAAAGTTATGCTGGTGGAATACAAGACTCAGGCTACAAGAAGTGGCAGAAGTCAAATCCGGTGAACTCAAAACTCATCCTGTGCAGAGCCTCTGAGAACTAAGCTAAACCTAAGGAAGACGGCAAGCATCTCAGGCCTGGGCAACATACACAGGGCATGTCTATTAGGATTCTTGACTCAGGACTAAGGAAACTCAAACAGAATGATGATATCAGAGGAAAAGCCAAGAAAGCACGTTAAAAAATCATTCTGGAGTTCACTAATGTGGAATTCACGCAGTGCACTGAAGTGGACAGGCTTGCTGGCTTTAAAAATAAAAAGAATCTTTCTATTTGAAGCAGAAACGTAACTATGTTTCTTTTGTTTTTTAAATTTCATAAGAATTCAGAAAATCACTTTGTGTGCAAATTCTGGAAAGAAAGAATAAAGCCATGAGCATCAAACTGCATTAGTTGAATTCTTGTAAACAATACATCAAATGGATAAGGTAGTTAGAAAGGCACATTACTGTTAATTATTTGTGTGCATTTAATTAGTAACTCCTACCTTACAGTAGGCAAATGTGTTGTGTGTGATTTTACATAAAGGCTCATTCATTTCAGCCACAGAAATACAGCCCGTTTGGGGGTTAATAAATGATGCTAGAAAGTTTCTAGTTACAGCTTTACATTTAGGCAAATATTCCCATTAACTAAATGTAAAAATGCCTTTATTTTTATCTTACAGAGATTTTGGAGGGAGTGGCCAAGACGGTGGAGAAGGACCGCCCTGAGCCCACCTGCCCCCACAGGCACAGCAAAGTTACAAGTATTCACAGAGCGACTATCAATGAGAACCTGAAGACCAGCAGAGAAGATCTGACACAGCTAAAGATATAACGAAGGAACCACATGAGATGGGTAGGAGGTGTGGAGGCAAGGTACAGTCAAGACCCACACCCCACAAACAGGAGGAAAATTACAGTTGCAGAGGTTCTCCCCAAGGACTGAGGGATCTGGGTCCCACACTGGGCTCCCCAGCCTGGGGGTCCTGCACCGAGAAGATGAGCCCCCAGAACCTCTGGCTTTACAGACCAGTGGGACTTGCTTTCAGGAGAGTCAGCGGGCCATGGGAAATAGGGACTCCACCCTTTTTAAAAAAATAATTAATTAATTAATTAATTAATTTATTTTATTTCTGCAGAGGTGGGTCTCTGTTGCTGTGCAAGGGCCTTCTCCAGTTGCGGTGAGTAGGGGCCACCCCTCACTGCAGTGCGGCCTCCCACTGTGGTGGCCTCTCCTGTTGGGGAGCATGGGCTCCAGGCGTGTGGGCCTCAGTAGCCATGGCTCGCGGGCTCTAGAGCTCAGGCTCAGTAGTTGTGGCTCGTGGGCTCAGTAGTTATGGCTCGCGGCTCTAGAGTGCAGGCTCAGTAGTTGTGGCTTGAAGGTTCTAGAGCACAGGCTCAGTAGTTGTGGCACACGGGGTTAGTTGCTCCACGGCATGTGGGATCTTCTCAGACCAGGGCTCGAACCTGTGTCCCCTGCATTGGCAGGCGGATTCTCAACAACTGCGCCACCAGGGAAGCCCAAGACTCCACTCTTAAAGGGCAAATACAAAATCTCCTGCACTCCAAATCCCAGCACAGAGGCAGTAATTTGAAAGGAGCCTGGATGAGACCCTCTTGCTGGTCTTAGAGAGCCTCCTGGAGAGGCAGGAGACAGTTTGCACACCCCTGGGGACAGAGATGCAGGCAGAAGCCACTCGGGGAGCTCACTCTACCATAGTGACGTGCGAGCTGCAAGTGCCGATTTGAGTCCTTCCTCCTGCCTATTAGCACCAAGCACTGACCTGCCCAGCGGCGGGCTGGCACCAGCCATGCTGGGACCTAGCGCCGCACAACAGTGGGCTGACAGCCACCTCGTGAGGCAGGGCTTGGCAGCCCACTGGACTGGGGGGTCAGCCCCACCTACCAGCGTGCCCACAGGAGTCAGCCCCACCACGACAGAAGGGCCCCCGCAGCACACACAGAGGCACCCCTAGAGGTGCAGCTCTGGTGACCAGAGACGAGTGTGCTGCGGGGTCCCACTGGAGTCTCCTACAAACAAACAGGAAAGGCAGTAGATCAACCCCTTATAAAGTTAGTAGGAAGATTAAAGAACAAAGTAGTAAAACCACTTTATGCACAATAAGTAATTAGGGGATACACAAAAAGACGTAAAATATGCTGTCCAAAACATTAAACATGGGAGGAGGTGGAGTAAAAACGCAGAGGTGTTATGATGCATTAGAACTTAAGATCGTCAAGTTAAAATAATCATGCATATATATAGGTGGTTACATATGAACCTCATTATAACCATAAATCAAAAATCTATAATAGATACACATACACAAAATAGAGAGAAATCCAAACATAACAGTAAAGATAGTCATCAAATCCAAAGGGAAGAGAACAAAGGTAAAGAAAGGAAAAAAGAAGAATTACAAAAACAACCAGAAAACAATTCACAAAATGGTAATAAGTACATACTTATCAATCAAAAGACATACAGTATTACTGGATAAAAAAAACAAGACCCATATATATGCTGCCTACCGGATACTCACTTCAGATCTAAAGACACACACAGACTGACAGTGAGGGGGTGGAAGAATATATTCCATGCAGATGCAAACAAAAATAAAGTTGGGGCAGCAATGCCTATGTGAGACAAAACAGACTTTAAAACAAGCGCTGCAACAAGAAACAAAGAAGGATATGACATAACGATAGAGGGATCAACTCAACAAGAAGATATAACAACTGTAAATATATATGCACCCAACATAACAGCACCTAAATACATAAAGCAAATATTAACATACATAAAGGAGAAACTGACAGTAACTGAATAACAGTAAGGGACTTTAACATCCCTTAACATTAATGGACAGATTATCTGGACAATAAATCAATAAAGAAACAGTGGCCTTAAATGACATGTAAGAGCCAACGGTTTAATAGACATACAGAGGACATTCCATCCACAAAGCAGCAGAACATTCCTTTCAAGTGCACATGGAACATTCTCCAGGATAGATCAGATGCTAGGCCACAAAACAACTCTCAGTAAATGTAAAAAGACTGAAATTATGTCAAGTATCTTTTCCAACCACTAGACTAGAAATCAACTACAGGAAAAAACTTTTATTTGCTACTTTTATTCAACATAGTATTGGAAGTCCTAGTCACAGTAATCAGAGAAGAAAAAGAAATAAAAGGAATCCAAACTGGAAAGGAAGAATAGAACTGTCACTGCTTGCAGATGACATGATATATACATAGAAAATCCTAAAGACGCCATCAAAAAACTACTAGAATTCATCAATAAATTCAGTAAAGTTGCAGGATATAAAATTAATATACAGAAATCTGTTGCATTTCTATACACTAATGACAAACTATCAGAAAGAGAAATTAAGAAAACAATCCTGTTTACCATCACATCAAAAGAATAAAATACCTAGGAATAAACCTACCTAAGGAGGTAAAAGACCTGTTCTTAGAGAACTAGAAGTCACTGATGAAAGAAATTGAAGACGGCACGAACAGGTGGAAAGATAAACTGTGTTCATGGACTGGAAAAGTTAATATTGTTAAAATGACCATAATACTCAAGGAAATTACAGATTCAGTGCAATCGCTATTAAAATACCAATGGCATTTTTCACAGAACTAGAACAAATGATTCTAAAATTTGTATGGAGGGACTTCCCTGGTGGTGCAGTGGTTAAGAATCCACCTGCCAATGCAGGGGACACGGGTTTGAGCCCTGGTCTGGGAAGATCCCACATGCCGCAGAGCAACTAACCCCGTGTGCCACAACTACTAAGCCTGCGTTCTAGAGCCTGTGAGCAGCAACTACTGAGCCTGCATGCCGCAACTACCGAAGCCCACGTGCCTAGAGACCATGCTCCACAGCAAGAGAAGCCACACAATGAGAAGCCCATGCACCGCAACAAAGAGCAGCCCCCGCTCGCCGCAACTAGAGAAAGCCCACGTGCAGCAACAAAGACCCAATGCAGCAAAAAAATTAATTAAAAAAAAGAAAAAAATTCATATGGAAACACAGAAGACCTCAAACAGCCAAAACAACCTTGAGAAAGGAGAACAAAGCTAGAGGTATTATGCTTCCTGATTTTAAACTATACTACAAACCTATGGTAATCTAAACAGAATGGTACTGGCACAAAAACAGACATATACATCAGTGGAATAGAACAGATTTTTTTCCAAAGAAGACATACAGATGGCCAAAAAACACATGAAAGGATGCTCAACATCACTAATCATCAGGGAAATGCAAATCAAACCCACAATGAGATACTACGTCACACCTGTCAGAATGGCCATCATCAAAAAGAGCACAAGTAACAGCTGTTGGCAAGGATGTGGTGCACCGTTGGTGGGATGTGAACTGGTACAGCTGCTGTGGAAAACAGCATGGAGGGTCCTCAAAAAACTAAAAATAGAACTACCATACGACCCAGCAATCCCACTTCTAGGTAGTTTTCCAAAGAAAACAAAAATATTAATTCAAGAAGACACATGCACCCCTGTGTTCACTGCAGCCTTATTTCCAATACCCAAGATATGGAAGCAACCTGTGTCCACTGATAGATGAACGGATAAAGAAGGTGTGGTCCATACATACGATGGAGTATTACTCAGCCATAAGAAAGAATTAAACCTTACCATTTGCTACAACAATGATGGACCTAGAGAGTTAAATGCTAAAGTGGAATGAGTCAGATGGAGAAAAACATATACCATATTATTTAACTTATATGTGGAATCTAAAAATCAAAACGAATGAACAGAAACAGACTCAAAGATACAGAGAACAAACTGGTGGTTGCCAGAAGGAAGGGGGCCATCGGATAAGTGAAATACGTGAGGGAGATTAAGAGGTACAAAAGTCCAGGTATAAATAGATAAGTCAAGGGGATGTTATATATAGCATAGGGAATATAGTCAATAATATTGTAACAACTTTGCATGGTGACGGATAGTAACTGGACTTATCTTGGTGATCATTTTGAAATGAAAAATATGGAATCAAAAAATTAATTTATAATTTTTTTAAAGATTGGAAAACAAATCTTTATGTAAATTCTCAGTCTTTATGTAGGAGAATTAAGACATATGCCAGCTTTGACCCAAATGACCCCGAAGTCTGTTGAAATTACTGACTCATTTTCTATGAAATCATGAGAGGTTGAGGTTTTCTCCATTGTTCTCTTTTCAGATTTTTTTCTTTTTATTCCATGAATATTTTTAGGGATTTATGATTTGTTTGTGTGTAGAAAATAAGAAATAAGCTTGTATTAGAATGCTAGCACAATATCCTTTCAAAATTAATAGTTAGTTGAGCATAAAAGTTTTTCATTCTGTAAACATGGCCCCCCAAAAGATCTACTTTCTGAATCTGAAATAGACATGTACAATTAAAAATTTTTAAAGGCTAAATGAGTGAAGAAAGCATTGAGGCAGTAAAACCAGTGCCTCCAATAGTGCTTTGAAACTGTAAGAACACCAAAAGAATGCTTTAAAATACTGGTATGACATTCTTACTCAAAAAAAAAAAAAAAAAGGCCCAGCTCTATGACATTGTACTTTTTTTTTTTTTTTTTTTTGCGGTACGTGGGCCTCTCACTGTTGTGGCCTCTCCCGTTGCGGAGCACAGGCTCCGGACGCGCAGGCTCAGCGGCCATGGCTCACGGGCCCAGCCGCTCCGCGGCATGTGGGATCTTCCCGGACCGGGGCACGAACCCACGTCCCCTGCATCGGCAGGAGGACTCTCAACCACTGCGCCACCAGGGAAGCCCGACATTGTACTTTGAATCTTCAACCATCCACTTATTTATGTGTTAGCACAGATCCTGAGTCACTGAATAATTATTTACTAGAACAATAATGTATTACTATTGTGAAAATAATGTATGAAACGTGGTATTTTTTTCAAATGACACTCATGTAGTCCTACAAAGAATTAACATAAAGTAATTTCTAACATCCAGCACAGAATTTAATTGTAGTTTTTCTTAAGGCTGGTGAGCATCAAATTGAATTTAATAATGTAAATAAGGATGGGTGGTACCTTACATATAAAAGGTCAATATGCTAAAAATTACAGTATTAATTTGTTAGGAAACAAACTCCTCAAGTTTGTTTGAGAAGAGAAAGAGACACAGGTAGGTGGAGATTAGCCCAATTAGTTTTAACATACTATATATTCATGTAACAGACACAGTACATTAATAAAATCGATGTTTATTTATGTCTAATATTAAATTATATATTGGAAAGAAATCTGTTGCTCTGACCAAGTACTATTCACTTTTGCTGCTGACCTTTGAACACGTTGGCACAAACACAAAGATGGTCTGTTATGTGCAAAGCTGCTGACACAGATGCAGCTTTTACTATGTTTGCGTCCAGTGTACCTGCACTACCTAACATGACGATTCTTCCACATTTTCCCCCAGACATTTTATGCTATTGGCCAGACTTGTTACTCTTACTATCCAGTAAGAAATATCAGAATTACTGGAGACTGCAATAAATACTCAAACTGCTTTTGTGACCTAAAAAAACCACACTTACTCATCTGATTTATTGCAAAACATATCAAATGAAATCTCTAGGTATCCCTTAGATCAGACACGTTATAAAAAGTCTACTTATCATATTGCAGCACTATATACTATATTTGCTGCTCTAGGCATAAAATAAAAACAATCATGCTATTATATTTGACTCACAATCTTACAATGATCGCATTAGCGTGTGGCTGGATTTTTGTGTTGGAGAGTGACAAATCTGTTTAGAAAACC
This sequence comes from Tursiops truncatus, assembly GCF_011762595.2. Classification (NCBI taxonomy): domain Eukaryota; kingdom Metazoa; phylum Chordata; class Mammalia; order Artiodactyla; family Delphinidae; genus Tursiops; species Tursiops truncatus. Next base: position 175,803,770 of record NC_047035.1, on the reverse strand, counting down.
CTGGGAATCAAACTACAGAGAAAACGCAGCAACTTCGCAGTTCATAACAAACCTTGTTAGAGATTCTGATTTCCTTTCCCCTGTTGCTTTCATAATAGAAGAAAAACGCAATTAACGAAGCATCAGTTTTTATGCTGATGTCAGAAGAAGGAGGAGGAGAAGAGGAAAGAAAAGAAAAAGGAAGTAGGAGGCTTGTTGAAACGGCATTATTTTTTCCAAAGCAGCTATTTACACCAGACTTCGACTTAAGTACCTGTCTCTCCTCTAACTCAGGGCTACGACAAGAGTGCAGTAAAATTAAAAGGCAACATAAAACCATCCTTGGGTCTTCCTTAGCTAAGCAGAAGAGAGATGGATAATTCCCTTACCCATTCCTTTCCAGTTTGTTCAAAACTGCGACTTTTTCAGTGCGGCTCCCATGATCTCTATTCACAATGGCCAACACCCAGGTCCCCTGACTCTGCGCTGCTTTACTTTCTTCTACACCATTTATCACCCTCCAAGTACAATACAACTGACTTTACTATTTATTGCTAATTTATTATGAGTATGTTTTCTGTCTGTATGTCCTTTCATTAGAATGTAAACACCCCAAGCGAAAAGAATGTTGTGTTCTTCGGTGATGAATTCACACGTCTAGAACAGTACCTGGCAGTCTGTGCCCCAAACGAACGTAACTGTGATTTAGGCCGAGGAAGTCATCCAGAGTGTCAACATTTAAGGTAGACCAACAGCCAACTGTGATTGTAATAAAGATCATATCTACCTCTTACATACAAGGATTATCATTTTAAATCTATCACACACTCATAGAGTCAATGATAACTTCTGGGTTTATAGTTGTCTGTCTAAAATCCTGCAGGGCAGACTCTAATTCCCACAAACCTTCAATCAACGTTCAACAAAAGCTATGGGAATCCTAATAAACATATTAACATTTACATTTAGTCATGATTGCTTACTTTTCTTTCTGCTTTATGGGGGAGACTTTTTGCTCTGCCAGTTTTATGGGAAAATGGCGACAGTCTTACAAATGCTGATTTATTCAAACTACTTCCACAAGGCAGTCTTTAGGCAACATAGGAGAGTCAGCACAAAGGAGGCAGAATAGGGCTTCATGCTAGAACGTGCAAGGTGAAACACACAGAAAGATTCATTGTCAGTTTCTTCTTCTGTCTCCTAACCAGAAAGAACAAGTAACAGACTGTCTGACCACCCCCAGAGATAAGCCTTGCTCTTTACTGCCTTAAGCCCTGAAGGGTTTTAGTAGCGGTCCCGGCAAACACACACACATTATTTGGTTTCATTACTTTACTTTTTAAAAAGTCAGGTTTCGCCGAAGATAAAACTTATGTAGAAAAATGTACTAAATGCTTGTCATTTGGTTTTAACATACTTTTTGGAAAATACTTTTAAATGCAGAAGGAAATATAACAGAAACCATCACTGAGATGTTTTAGTTGCTAAAATGTGGCTTGGAATAGCATCTTTCCAAAATGAAGAGAAAAGTAAATACTTCCAATCAAGGCTCAAAGTCCTCCCCTGTCATATTTTTGCCATGTTAACAACTTGGATAATTTTAACTTCTTGAACATTAAGTCTGAGAATTAAAGTCATGCAATATTATGGTAAAAATGTAGAGATAATAATTCTGGGTAGCTCCTTAATGATATTTATCTAACAGTTTCAGGGCGAATCCCGCTATTCCTGATGGCTTTGTGAACACTGAGAGAAAACAAATGAGGCTGGGGACCACGGTGCTTATACTCTTTCCGTCTTCCGTACACGTTACAGGATCCAAGAACTATTTTTTATATATATAATTTTTACAATCAAGAAAAGTAAACAGTTAATGCAGGAACAATGAGAATTTCCAAAACTGGAGTCCACTGCTTGACGACCTCTTTTAGATGATAAACTGCTAAATAATCTCATTTATTCAGCATTTTGAACACTGAGCTTCAAAATCCACAGAGGCCTATTCATGTTTGAACACTTCATGTTTATCTTGTTAGTATTTTTAGCTAATATATAAGAGCTACATTTTATTAAAACTTTAGTAGGGCCAGGAATTGGCCTAAACCCTTTGCAAATATTTCATTTAGCTCTCAAACAAACCTCGAAAGCAGGTGATCGTATTATTTTCATTTTTTGGAGGAAGAAACTGAAGCCAGAGAAAATCTGAAATGCGTAGGTGTCACCAGCTACTGAAGTGCAGAACTGGACGGGGACTCAGCCTGTCCTGCCCCAGAAGCCTGTTTCTTACCATCCACGCTCTCCTGCACTATATCACGGGATCTAGTAGATGGAGATTTCTAGACAATAAACTCTAAACTTCTGATACCTCAAATTGTGCCACATGGGACAAGCAGGAAGGCTTTCTGAGTGGTGACCACATAGAAGAAAGTGAATAACGGGAAATTCTTTAGGAGGCCAGTCTACAGAAGGCCACAGCGCAGGCCGAAGACAGAAGACATCCTCATGTCCAGTCAGTGACACCAGCTTAATGCAATTTCCAGCCTCCATCTGGCATTCAGGCATTCCTGATTTTGAAAAGTTTATAAATCCTTCCTTTAGTAGAAACAGGATAAGAAGTCTGTGTGAATTTAATATTTTTACGTGATTTTCTTTCTCTATTTTTCATGTAGACATACAGGATCTACTATCTGCCTGGGTATAACATGTACTCTAACACCACAGAAAAACAAGACCAATATTCTTCATTAAGTCTGTTCTGTTGCAATGCAATAGTAAAAAGTTCTGCATTCTTAAACGTTACCTTTTACCAGCACTTGCTCCAGAACAGGGAAATAAAGTGTTAAGAGCTAGAGTTTCAAATAAACTTATTTTTCTAATAGGAATTTCAGAATAAAGGCTAAAAAATCATAAATCAGTTGCTCTAAACAGATAGACCAAACCTAAAATATTCCAGAATAGCAGATTAAGAAAAATCAGAAGTCTTCAAACCATCATTATAACGCATGCATATGCAAAAGCACAAAATGCAAGTGTGAGGCTAAGAAAAGCAGAAAACCAAAATAAATCGCAGGCAGCTGCCAACCACCAGCAATGAACGTAACGGCAACTGAACCTGAGCAGAGAGGGCAACGGGCTTCCCCGGGGTGCACAGCGCTAGCACCTCAGTATAACCGGGAAGGGCAGGCAAAAAGCAAAATGCAGACTCTCTGGCCTCGCCCCAGGGTATGAGCTCAGAACCTGCATATGAACAAGATCCCCAGGTGAGTCAAATGCCTTTTAAAGTTTGGGAAGTGCCGGAGCAGGGCCTGCAGGCTACCCCGCTGAGGTAGCAGGCGCGCCTGTCTCCACCATCACAACACGGCCGCGGGCTACGGCTGAAGCCCGAAGACAGAGGAGACGGTCAAAGCAAGCCCGGAGCCCTTCCTCGGTGGCCGGGAGAGCTACCCAGGTGGGCTGCCGAACATGTGAAGAGATCGAAGAGGAAAAGGGCAGGCAAATCTGCTAGGATACTTCAGGGAGGAGCTGGCAGACGTAAGGAGCAGGAAAGCAGACCAGTAAGGTAAGCGGACCCGTGATGCTGTGGGCAACGCGGGGCCCTTCGCAGATGGCGCAGGGAGGGCAGGCAGGGCTGGCCTGACCCCGAGGCCCCGAGTGGAAACGTGACTCCTGCACGAGAGACGCTCTTGGTAGACTCAGATCTAAACTTCCACAAAACATGGAGCTATGTGTCAGAAAAATGAATGGATGGGCCCTAAATCAAAGAAAGAAAGAGAAAAGTAGGATATTTGGAACCAGAAAACAGTGTCAGCACAGCCCTGATTTTTCAGATTAGAAGCAAGATTCCACAGTGAGATAAGGAACTAAGGCTCTGGTCTTGAACTCTCTGGGTCTGAACTGGTTCCACAGCTTAGTAGCTGGATCTTGGGCAAGTAACCTCTCTCCTCTTTGTGCTTGAGTTTCTTCTGTAAAATGGGGATATGAAAAGTATTACCTCATAGTCATGGTGGGGGCTGAATGAAATAATATAAGCACAGAACTGAGTACAGCGCCTGGCACTCAATACATAATGGCTACTGTTATTACGCAGGGCGCTCGATACGTGTTGGCGACCGTTATTACGCAGGGCACTCGATACATATTAGCTACTGTTATTACGCAGGGCAGAGGAAGGTCAGGGCTCACTTAAGAAACGAGTTAAAACTGAAAAACAGTTGGGACACTTTGAACGCAGTTGGGAACAGCAGAGAGTCATAAAACGCTATAGTTAGATCTTAGTCCACAATAGAGAAATCTAAGTCATAAAAAAGGGTGTTTTGCTTGTTGTTGAAGTAAATGCAATTAATTATTCACTCAAGGCCTGGAAAACTCCAAAGAGCAAGGAAATGCTAGTGGGGGAGAAGCACACAGCACAGGAAATAAGAATCTTCACTGACTGCACCCCTTCGAAGCATCAACATTTAGCATCTCCAGTGCAGGAGCTGCGTGAGGGTAACACTCCTTTGGGGAGATAAAAGGGAAATTTCCCCTGAAAATCAGGCCTCAGAAACCTAAGGAATTGCAAGAAGGAGACAGAGAAAGAGCAGTTCCTGCAGTCTGAGTGACGTCACATGCTAAACAACTAAAATTAAAATGAAGAAGGCTCTAGGATCCTGCTGGGAATGTAAATACACAGTGACAAGAGCAAGCGGTGTGCTTGTCTGAAGACTAAGACACCTGGCCCACAAGACAGGGTCCACATTCAATTTAGAGACAGGAGCCAGGAACCTGAAGATCAAGAGGCAAAGGGGATTCAGGGCAAGACAAGTGCCTACAATTAAACTAACCTCTTCATTAAAGAGCTCACCCAGATATGTTTTAGTTCAATGACTGTGGATCTAGACAGTCAATACTCACGTAAAGCAGAAGCCAAAACACTGCAGGGCACTCTGTGATTCTGGGCTCACAGTGGAATGTTGTGATACATATTTCTGGGACCATTAATTTACCTTAAAAAGTAGCTGGGATGATGCTGTGTTTTTCTTCTGATGACCCTTTGAAACTGTGAGCAGGAGACATGAAAGTTAGGGCTGTGTCACCCCGTTCTGAGGAGGCTGACTGCGGAGTGCCAGTCTGCTGTACACGCTGGGAGCTCTAGCTCCACTCCAGGGGGGTAAGCTCAGTACAGCCTACCTGGTCCACCGATTACAACGGAAACCGCTGGACGGCACACAGAAAGCAGCACTCTGGGGCTCTGGAAAAGCAAACAAAAGCGGGCAGAGAGTAAAAGGAAGCCAGGTCGGAGAGGTGACCCCCAAGGGGGTGAAGTCTCCCATTTTATTTTTTTTATCTCTTCTTGGGCTTTGCCCAGAGGGTGAGTCTCTCTCAGAGCTGAACCGTGGAGCAGTGGGCCGACGGTGGAGCAGTGGGCCGAACAGCTAAGACCCCACAAAGATGTGGTTTACCCTGAAGCTGTGCGTGAGTGAGATGAACCCAAAGCAGCGTAACGGAGGCTTGGAAAGATGAACTAAGATTCAAACCAGTGCCTCTGACTACCCAAGTGCCCCACGCATGGCACAGACCCAGAGCAGCAAAGACCTGAAAACTGAACTGAGGCCTGCAGAGGGAGCCTAGTCAGGCTGACAGCCTGCTAAAAAACTCAGCATCTTCCAGCGGAATACAGTAAGACCCAAAGTCTGTACGAAATAATGTTCAGAACGTCCAGGGTGCTGAAAAATGATTCAACATACAAAGAACAAGGTAAAGGTGACGAATTTTCAAGGAAAAACGCAACAGATACTGACCCCAAGATGACCCTGATGCTGGAATTTTCCAAGACAAGAAAGCAGCTAAGCTTCACGAGGTAAAAGTAAACACACTTGAAATGAATGGAAAAATGAAATTCTTCCTACATAAACAAACACTATGAAAAAGAACTGGTAATTTCCCAATTGAAGAACATACAATACCTGAAAGAAAGAAAATTCGCTCAGTGGGCTCAACAGCAAAGCAGAGGTGATGAGGGAAAGAGTCAGAGACCTTGAAGATAAACCAATACAAATCATCAGATATGAGAAACAGAGAAACACTTGGAAAAACTGGTGAGACAACAGTAAAGGGTCTAACATATGTGCTACTGGAGCCCCAGAAGTAGAGGGGAAAGAGGCTGGGGCACAAAAGTCTTTGAAAAAAGATGGCCAAAAATTTCTAAAATTTGGTGAATGTCATAAATTTTCAGATTTGAGGAGTCCAGGAAATCCTGACAGGTTAAACTCAAAATAAAAGATACATCATAATCCAACAGCTAAGAAGCAAAGATAAGGAAAAAACCTGAAAACAACTAGAGAATAATTACACATAGAGATAAAGCCAAAAAGTCATCAAATTTATTTAAATCAAATAAGAAAAAATAGTCACATAACCCAAAAGAAGGCAGAAATGGGAACAAAGAAAAATTTAAAAAAATACAAATGGCCAAACAGAAAACAAATAATAGAACAGTAGACTTAAAACCGTTATTTAATATATATATATAAACGTATATGTTAAAGTTTAAACATATCAATTAAAGACACTGATGGTGAGATTGGATAACTAAAGTGAGACCCAATACTATGCTGTCTGAAAAAAAAAAAAAACGCAGAAAATAAACATATAGATGGGTTGAAGTAAAAAGACAGAAAGTGATGCACCAGGCAAATAATAAGCAAAAGAAAGCTGCAGTGGCTACATTATATATCATACAGAGCAGACTTCAGAACAATGAACATTACCTGGGGTAAAAAAGAGTATTACATAGTAAGAGTGGATTCATTAAGAAAACATAGTACTCCTACATGTGTATCTACCTAGCAACAGAGCTTCTAAACCTATTAAACAAAGTGGACTGAGGTAAAAAGAGAAACAGACACAGCTACCATTACAGAGAACTTAATTCTTTCCCCAACAATTAACAGAACAAACGGACAAATCATTAGTAAGAATACAGAAGGCCTGAATAACATTATCAACCAAGTTGACTTAAATAATATTTATAAAATACTCTATTCAACAACAACAGAACACATTCTTTTCAAATACACACAGAACATTCAACAACACAGACCATATTCTGGGCCAGAAAAAAAAAATTCTGACAAACTGAATTGACATCATACAAAGCATATTCTCTGACTGTAATCAATACCCAAAAGGTACTTGGATAATCCCCAAGCATTTGGAAATTAAATAACACGTTTGCAAACAATTCACGGGTCAAAGAAGTTACAAAGGAATTTAGAAAATATTCTGACCTGAATGATATGTTATAAAAACATAACAGATCAGAATTCGTGGGACGCAGGGCTTAGAGGGAAATTTAAATTTACATTTATGCACAATTACCTGTGTTCAATGATCTAAGATTCAACTTGATAAAACTAGAAAAAGAGAAGTTAAATAAATCCAAAGTAGGCAGAGAAAGGAAATAATAATAAAGAGCAGAAATCAATGAAATTGTGAAAAGAGAAGTTTTTAAAATGTTAAACGTAAATCTGGTGCTATAAAAGACCGATAAATTGGACAAAGAGCTAGGCAGGTGGACTCCAAGAAGGCCAGCAATGACTCTCACCTCCTGCTCTCAACACCCTTGTGTACACTCCCTCTCTGTGAATGTGAGTGAAACCTGTGATTTGCTTCTAACCAACAGAATGTGGAATGTGTTGCCAGGCCGTGTGAGGCTGTGGCCCCCAGCTCCGGGCTGACTCTCGATTACCTTCTCAGTTCACACACTTTGATGAAGCAGCTCCCAAGTGGGAAGGAATCAGGGGTGGCCTGTGAATCCTGCCGACACCACGTGGTCTCGGAAGCAGATCCTTCATCGGTCTAGAATTCAAATGAGACCCTTGCCTCTGCCCCAGATACGTCTGCAGCCCTGTTGGGGCCATGGAACAGAGGACCAGCTAAGTCATGACCAAACTCCCCAATTCTGACCCACAGAAACCTTCCTACAATACACATTTTGCTATTTGAAAGTCACTAAGTTTGCAGTAACTTATTATACAACAATAGATAATTGATGTAAGAGTGAAGACACAAAGTATGATATCAGGCATGAAAGTGGGGACACTACCACAGGATACTACAGCCCATTCATGATAATAAAGGGATATCATGAACAGCTTAATGCTTATGTAAATGGCACCCTGGATGAAATGGACAAATTCCTTCAGACAAACTGGCAAAGCTCACTCAAGAAGATAACCTAGGGAGGACCTTCAAGATGGCGGAATAGTAAAGACGCGGAGATCACCTTCCTCCCCACAGATACACCAGAAATACATCTACACGTGGAACAGCTCCTACAGAACACCTACTGAACGCTGGCAGAAGACCTCAGACCTCCCAAAAGGCAAGAAACCCCCCACGTACCTGGGTAGGGCAAAAGAAAAAAAAAAGAATAAACAGAGACAAAAGAATAGGGACGGGACCTGCACCAGTGGGAGGGAGCCGTGAAGGAGGGAAGGTTTCCACACACCAGGAGCCCCTTCGCGGGCGGAGACTGCGGGTGGTGGAGGGGGGCGCTTCGCAGCCGCGGAGGAGAGCACAGCCACAGGGGTGCGGAGGGCAAAGCGGAGAGATTCCCGCACAGAGAATGGGTGCCGACCAGCACTCACCAGCCCGAGAGGCTCGTCTGCTCACCCGCCAGGGCAGGCGGGGCTGCGAGCTGAGGCTCGGGCTTTAGTCGGAGCGCAGGGAGGGGACTGGGGTTGGCGGCATGAACACAGCCTGCAGGGGGTTAGTGCGCCACAGCTGGCCGGGAGGGAGTCCAGGGAAAAGTCTGGAGCTGCCCAAGAGGCAAGAGACTTTTTCTTCCCTCTGTTTCCTGGTGCGCGAGGTGAGGGGATTCAGAGTGCCGCTTAAAGGAGCTCCAGAGATGGGCGCGAGCCGCGGCCAGAAGCGCGGACCCCAGGGACGGGCGGGAGACGCTAAGGCCGCTGCTGCCGCCACCAAGGGGCCTGTGTGCGAGCACAGGTCACTATCCACACCCCCCTTCCGGGGAGTCTCTGCAGCTCGCCACTGCCAGGGTCCCGGGATCCAGGGACAACTTCCCCGGGAGAACGCACGGCGGGCCTCAGGCTGGTGCAACGTCACGCTGGCCTCTGCCGCCGCAGGCTCGCCCCGCACTCCGTGCCCCTCCCTCCCCCCGGCCTGAGTGAGCCAGAGCCCCGGAATCAGCGGCTCCTTTAACCCCGTCCTGTCTGAGCGAAGAACAGACGCCCTCCAGCGACCTACACGCAGAGGTGGGGCCAAATCCAAAGCTGAGCCCTGGGAGCTGCGAGAACAAAGAAGAGAAAGGGAAATCTCTCCAGCAGCCTCAGGAGCAGTGCGTTTAATCTCCACAATCAACTTGATGTACCTGCATCTGTGGAATACCTGAATAGACAACGACTCATCCCAAAATTGAGGCAGCGGACTTTGGGAGCAACTGTAGACTTGGGGTTTGCTTTCTGCATCTAATTTATTTCTGGTTTTATATTTATCTTAGTTTAGTATTTAGAGTTTATTATCATTGGTAGATTTCTTTATTGATTTGGTTGCTCTCTTCCTTTTTATATATGTATTTTTTTCCTTTTTCCCTTTTTATGAGTGTGTATGTGCATGCTTCTTTTTGTGATTTTGTCTGTATAGCTTTGCTTTTACCATATGTCCTAGGGTTCTGTCGGTCCGTTTTTTTTTTTGAAGTATAGTTTTTAGTGCTTGTTATCATTGGTGGATTTGTTTTTTGATTTGGTTGCTCTCTTCTTTCTTTTTTTAAAAATTTTTAATGGTTTTAAAATTTTTTATTTTAATAACTTTGTTTTACTTTCTTCCTCCCTCCCTCGCTCCCTCCCTCTCTCTCTCTCTTTTTTTTTCTCCCTTTTCTTCTGAGCTGTGTGGCTGACAGGGTCTTGGTGCTCTGGCCAGGTGTCAGGCCTGTGCCTCTGAGATGGGAGAGCTGAGTTCTGGACACTGGTCCACCAGAGACCTCCCACCTCCACATAATATCAAATGGTGAAAGCTCTACTAGACATCTCCATCTTATCACTAAGACCCAGCTCCACTCAACAGCCAGCAGGTTACAGTGCTGGACACCCTATGACAAACAACTAGCAAGACAGGAACACAACCCCACCCATTAGCACAGAGGCTGCCTAAAATCATAATAAGGCCACAGACACCCCAAAACACACCACCGGATGTGGTCCTGGCCACCAGAAAGACAAGATCCAGCCTCATCCACCAGAACACAGGCACCAGTCCCCTCCACCAGGAAGCCTACACAACCCACTGAACCAACCTTAGCCACTGGGGGCAGACACCAAAAACAACGGGAACTACAAACCTGCAGCCTGTGTAAAGGAGACCGCAAACACACAGCTTTTCATTAAGCGAAATGAAAAGACAGAGAAACACATAGCAGATGAAGGAGCAAGGTAAAAACCCACCAGACCAAACAAATGAAGAGGAAATAGGCAGTCTACCTGAAAAAGAATTCAGAGTAATTATAGTAAAGATGATCCAACATCTTGGAAATAGAATGGAGAAAATACAAGAAACGTTTAACAAGGACGTAACAAGGCCGTTTTACGTTTAACGTAAAACAACTAAAGAGCAAACAAACAATGATGAATAACACAAAAAATGAAATTAAAAATTCTCTAAAAGGAATCAATAGCAGAATAACTGAGACAGAAGAACGGATAAGTGACCTGGAAGATAAAACAGAGGAAATAACTATCGCAGAGCAGAATAAAGAAAGAAGAATGAAAAGAATTGAGGACAGTCTCAGAGACCTCTGGGACAACATTAAACGCACCAACATTCGAATTATAGGGGTTCCAGAAGAAGAAGAGAAAAAGAAAGGGACTGAGAAAATATTTGAAGAGATTATAGTTGAAAACTTCCCTAATATGGGAGAGGAAATAGTCAATCAAGTCCAGGAAGCGCAGAGAGTCCTATACAGGATAAATCCAAGGAGAAACCCACCAAGACACATATTAATCAAACTATCAAAAACTAAATACACAGAAAAAAATAATAAAAGCAGCAAGGGGAAAACAACAAATAACATACAGGGAATCCCCATAAGGTTAACAGCTGACCTTTCAGCAGAAACTCTGCAAGCCAGAAGGGAGTGGCAGGACATATTTAAAGTGATGAAAGGGAAGCACCTACAACCAAGATTCCTCTACTCAGCAAGGATCTCATTCAGATTCGGTGGAGAAATTAAAAACCTTAGAGACAAGCAAAAGCTAAGAGATTTCAGCACCACCAAACCAGCTTTACAACAAATGCTAAAGGATCCTCTCTAGGCCTGAAACACAAGAGAAGGAAAAGACCTACAATAACAAACCCAAAACAATTAAGAAAATGGGAAGAGGAACATACATATCGATAATTAACTTAAATGTAAATGGATTAAATGTTCCAACCAAAAGACATAAACTGGCTGAATGGATACAAAAACAACACCCGTATATATGCTGTCTACAAGAGACCCACTTCAGACCTAGAGACACATACAGACTGAAAGTGAGGGGATGGGAAAAGGTATGCCATGCAAATGGAAATCAAAAGAAAGCTGGAGTAGCAGTTCTCCTACCAGACAAAACAGACTTTAAAATAAATACTATTACAAGAGACAAAGAAGGACACTATATAATGATAAAGGGATCAAGCCAAGAAGAAGATACAACAATTGTAAATATGCACGCAACACAGGAGCACCTCAGTACATAAGGCCAATGCTAACAGCCATAAAAGGGGAAATCGACAGTAACACATTCATCGTAGGGGACTTTAACACCCCACTTTCACCAATGGACAGATCATCCAAAATGAAAATTAATAAGGAAACACAAGCTTTAAATGATACATTAAACAAGATGGACTTAACTGATATTTACAGGACGTTCCATCCAAAACCAACAGAATAATACATTTTCTTCTCAAGTGCTCAGAGAACATTTTCCAGGATAGATCATATCTTGGGTCACAAATCAAGCCTTGGTAAATTTAAGAAAACTGAAATTATATCAAGTATCTTTTCTGACCACAACGCTATGAGACTAGATATCAATTACAGGAAAAAACCTTTAAAAAATACAAACAAGTGGAGGCTAAACAGTACACTACTAAATAACCAAGAGATCACTGAGGAAATCAAAGAGGAAATCAAAAAATACCTAGAAACAAATGACAATGAAAACACGACGACCCAAAACCTATGGGATGCAGCAAAAGCAATTCTGAGAGGGATTTTTATAGCAATACAATCCTACCTCAGGAAACAACAAAAAATCTCAAATAAACAATATAACCTTACACCTAAAGCAATTAGAGAAAGAAGAACACAAACCCCCCACAAAGTTAGCAGATGGAAAGAAATCATAAAGATCAGAGCAGAAATAAATGAAAAAGATCAATAAAACTAAAAGCTGGTTCTTTGAGAAGATAAACAAAATTGATAAATCACTAGCCAGACTCATCAAGAAAAACAGGGAGAAGACTCATATCAATAGAATCAGAAATGAAAAAGGAGAAGTAACAGCTGACACTGCAGAAATACAAAAGATCATGAGAGATTACTACAAGCAACTCTATACCAATAAAATGGACAACCTGGAGGAAATGGACAAATTCTAAGAAAAGCAGAACCTTCCAAGACTGAACAAGGAAAAATAGAAAATATGAACAGACCAATCACAAGCACTGAAATTGAAACTGTGATTAAAAATTTTCTAGCAAACAAAACCCCAGGACCAGATGTCTTCACAGGCAAATTCTATCAAACATTTAGAGAAGAGCTAACACCTATCCTTCTCAAACTCTTCCAAAATACAGCAGAGGGAGAAACACTCCCAAATTCATTCTACGAGGCCACCATCACCCTGATACCAAAACCAGACAAAGATGTCACAAAGAAAGAAAACTACAGGCCAATATCACTGATGAACACAGATGCAAAAATCCTCAACAAAATACTAGTAAACAGAATCCAAAAGCACATTAAAAGGATCATACACCATGATCAAGTGGGGTTTATCCCAGGAATGCAAGGATTCTTCAATATACGTGAGTCAATCAATATGATATCCCATATTCACAAACTGAAGGAGAAAAACCATATAATCATCTCAACAGATGCAAAAAAAGCTTTTGACAAAATTCAACACCCATTTATGATAAAAACTCTCCAGAAAGTTGGCATAGCGGGAACTTACCTCAACATAATAAAGGCCATATATGACAAACTCACAGCCAACATCGTTCTCAATGGTGAAAAACTGAAACCATTTCCTCTAAGATCAGGAACAAGAAAAAGGCTGTCCACTCTCACCACTCTTATTCTACATAGTTTTGGAAGTTTTAGCCAAAGCAATCAGAGAAGAAAAAGACATAAACGGAATCCACATCGGAAAAGAAGAAGTAAAGTTGTCACTGTTTGCAGACAACATGATACTATACATAGAGAATCCTAAAGATGCTACCAGGAAACTACTAGAGCTAATCAATGAATTTGGTAAAGTAGCAGGATACAAAATTAATGCACAGAAATCTCTGGCATTCCTATACAGTAATGATGAAAAATCTGAAAGAGTAATTAAGGAAACACTCTCATTTACCATTGCAACAAAAAGAATAAAATACCTACGAATAAACCTATCAAGGAGACAAATGACTTGTATGCAGAGAACTATATGACACTGATGAAAGAAATTAAAGAGGATAGAAACAAATGGAGAGATATACCACGTTCTTGGATTGAAGAATCAACATTGTGAAAATGACTCTACTACCCAAAGCAAACTACAGATTCAGTGCAACCCCTATCAAACTACCAATGGCATTTTTCACAGAACTAGAACAAAAAATTTCACAATTTGTATGGAAACACAAAAGACCCCGAATAGCCAAAGCAATTTTGAGAAAGAAAAATGGAGCTGGAGGAATCAGGCTCCTGGACTTCAGACTATACTACAAAGCTGCAGTAATGAAGACAGTATGGTACTGGCACAAAAACAGAAATATAGATCAATGGAACAGGATAGAAAGCCCAGAGATAAACCCACGCACATATGGTCACCTTATCTTTGATAAAGGAGGCAAGAATATATAATGGAGAAAAGACAGCCTCTTCAATAAGTGGTGCTGGGAAAACTGGACAGCTACATGTAAAAGAATGAAATTAGAACACTCCCTAACACCATACACAAAAATAAGCTCAAAATGGATGAAAGACCTAAATGTAAGGCCAGACACTATCAAACACTTAGAGGAAAACATAGGCAGAACACTCTATGACATACATCACAGCAAGATCCTTTTTGACCCACCTTCTAGAGAAATGGAAATAAAAACAAAAATAAACAAATGGGACCTAATGAAACTTAAAAGCTTTTGCATAGCAAATGAAACCATAAACAAGATGAAAAGACATCCCTCAGAATGGGAGAAAATATTTGCAAATGAAGCAACTGACAAAGGATTAATCTCCAAAATATACAAGCAGCTCACGCAGCTCAATATCAAAAAAACAAACTACCCAATCCAAAAATGGGCAGAAGACCTAAACAGACATTTCTCCAAAGAAGATATACAGACTGCCAACAAACACATGAAAGGATGCTCAACATCACTAATCATTAGAGAAATAAAAATCAAAACTACAATGAGCTATATCACCTCACATCAGTCAGAATGGGCTTCATCAAAAAGTGTACAAACAATAAATGCTGGACAGGGCTTGCAGAAAAGGGAACCCTCTTGCACTGTTGTTGGGAATGTAAATTGATACAGCCACTATGGAGAACAGTACGGAGGTTCCTTAAAAAACTAAAAATAGAATTACCATATGACCCAGCAATCCCACTACTGGTCATATACCCAGAGAAAACCATAATTCCAAAAGACACATGCACCCCAATGTTCACTGCGGCACTATTTACAATAGCCAGGACATGGAAGAAACCTAAGTGTCCATCGACAGATGAATGTATAAAGAAGATGTGGCACATATATACAATGGAATATTACTCAGCCATAAAAAGAAATGAATTTGAGTTATTTGCAGTGAGGTGGATGGACCTACAGTCTGTCATACAGAGTGAAGTAAGTCAGAAAGAGAAAAACAAATACCGTATCCTAACACATTTATATGGAATGTAAAAAAAAAATGGTTCTGATGAACCTAGAGGCAGGACAGGAATAAAGATGCAGACATAGGGAATGGACTTGAGGACACGGGGAGGGGGAAGGATAAGCTGGGACGAAGTGAGAGAGTGGCATGGACATATATACACTACCAAGTGTAAAATAGCTAGCTAGTAGGAAGCAGCTGCGTAGCACAGGGAGATCAGCTCGGTGCTTTGTGACCACCTAGAGGGGTGGGATAGGGAGGGTGGGAGGGAGATGCAAGAGGGAGGGGATATGGGGATGTATGTATACATATAGCTGATTCACTTAGTTATAAAGCAGAAACTAAGACACCATTGTAAAGCAATTATACTCCCATAAAGATGTTAAAAATAAAAAAGAAGAAAACCTAACAGTCGCGTGCGCGCGCGCGCGCGTGTGTGTGTGTGTAGAGATGAACTCTCTTACATGCTTGCTCGCCCTCTCTCCACCCCTTCTCTCTCTGCCCCCTCCCTTTTTTTTAAAGAAATTAAATTTGTAGTTAAAAACATCCCCCAAAAGATGGCTCCGTGCCCAAATGTGTTTTCACTGGAGAATTTTACCAAACATTTAAAAAAATAATAATACTAACTCTACAGAAACTCCCCAGAGAAATGAAGAGAAGGAAACAGTTCCCTACATGTTTTATGAATATGGCATTACCTTGATACAGAAGCAGACAAAAACATCGTAAGAAAACTGCAGGCGAGATAACTGGGTCCTGCAGGCGAGATAACGGGGTCCTGCAGGCGAGATAACGGGGTCCTGCAGGCGAGATAACTAACTGGGTCCTGCAGGCGAGATAACTAACTGGGTCCTGCAGGCGAGATAACTGGGTCCTGCAGGCGAGATAACTAACTGGGTCCTGCAGGCGAGATAACGGGGTCCTGCAGGCGAGATAACTGGGTCCTGCAGGCGAGATAACTGGGTCCTGCAGGCGAGATGATAACTGGGTCCTGCAGGCGAGATAACTAACTGGGTCCTGCAGGCGAGATAACGGGGTCCTGCAGGCGAGATAACTGGGTCCTGCAGGCGAGATAACGGGGTCCTGCAGGCGAGATGATAACTGGGTCCTGCAGGCGAGATAACTAACTGGGTCCTGCAGGCGAGATAACGGGGTCCTGCAGGCGAGATAACGGGGTCCTGCAGGCGAGATAACTAACTGGGTCCTGCAGGCGAGATAACTAACTGGGTCCTGCAGGCGAGATAACTGGGTCCTGCAGGCGAGATAACTAACTGGGTCCTGCAGGCGAGATAACGGGGTCCTGCAGGCGAGATAACTGGGTCCTGCAGGCGAGATAACTGGGTCCTGCAGGCGAGATGATAACTGGGTCCTGCAGGCGAGATAACTAACTGGGTCCTGCAGGCGAGATAACGGGGTCCTGCAGGCGAGATAACTGGGTCCTGCAGGCGAGATAACGGGGTCCTGCAGGCGAGATAACGGGGTCCTGCAGGCGAGATGATAACTGGGTCCTGCAGGCGAGATAACTAACTGGGTCCTGCAGGCGAGATAACGGGGTCCTGCAGGCGAGATAACGGGGTCCTGCAGGCGAGATAACTAACTGGGTCCTGCAGGCGAGATAACTAACTGGGTCCTGCAGGCGAGATAACGGGGTCCTGCAGGCGAGATGACTGGGTCCTGCAGGCGAGATAACGGGGTCCTGCAGGCGAGATAACTGGGTCCTGCAGGCGAGATAACTAACTGGGTCCTGCAGGCGAGATAACTAACTGGGTCCTGCAGGCGAGATAACGGGGTCCTGCAGGCGAGATAACTGGGTCCTGCAGGCGAGATAACGGGGTCCTGCAGGCGAGATAACGGGGTCCTGCAGGCGAGATGATAACTGGGTCCTGCAGGCGAGATAACTAACTGGGTCCTGCAGGCGAGATAACGGGGTCCTGCAGGCGAGATAACGGGGTCCTGTACAAAAGACTAATGTCACGACTTAGTGGAGTTTGTGCTGGGAGTGGCGAGGCTCATTCAACATTCAAAAAGCAATCCATACGAGTCAGCATTTCAACAGCTCAAATGACAGAAAACATATAATCATCTCAACTGATGCAGACAAAAACCACTTGACAAAATTCAACGTCAGTTCATGATAAATAGTCTCAGCAAACTAATAATAGAAGGGAATTTGCTTAATTTGCTAAACCGATAGCTAGTATCATACTTCCTGGTGAAAGACTGAATACTACCGCTGCCATTCACCATCACGCTGGGGAGCCTGCAGTGAGGAGGAGATACAGTAAGGCGAGAATTAAAAAATTCCTGCCAAGAAGGAACAAAACTGTCTCTATTCACAGATAACAGGATTAACTATTCCTGAAAAGTGTCAAGGAATCTACAAAATGGATACTAGGAATTTCAAGGGCTGGGGAATGACATCTGCATACAGTACCATTTCACAGAAACCCATGATTAATTCTATCTGTGTGAGGCCAAGCTTTCCCCACCCCCTTTTCCTTTGGAAGATTCTAGGGAGTGGCTATTTCCTTTCCATAATCACCAACTATGGTTAGTTGCTTCTGTGATTAATTTTATTCTTCCCTGGATTAGTATTCAGACTTATAACTTATCCTCATCTATCTCCCCTTCCTTAGCCCCAAGGAAAGGGTTTTTTTTTTTTTTATCGTTAGCACCTAAAGGAAAGAAAAAAAGGCAAGGTTTATCCTACTTTCTTCTTTCAATTAGATCCCGTAGAGAAAACCAAAGGTTATATAGTTGTAATAATAACTCCTGGACTAGAGAGGGTCATCTAGATTTAAGGGGACGTAGGAAATCACACTATCTCTGCCCTTTTATCACAAAGTACACCTCCCCTCGGGTGAAGAGCAGGTATGCGACAGGGCTGGGAGGGACTCTGCAGGGACTGGTGCTGCTGAGGGGTGGCTCGGGGCAGGGGTGCTGCGAGGACAGGGGCAGGAGGTCCAAGGAGCCCGAGTACGAGGTAACAGGACTTGGAACTGGGGAAGGCTTGGGCTCTCGCTCGCTCAGCTCCACAAGGAGGGAAGCTGGGGCACTGTAAGCGCTCCAGGCAACAAAAAGACCTATGGAGAACATTCTTCCAGGTGGGGTTGGAGAGGGGGTGAGGGTCCAGTATACGCAGACTAGAAGAGGGCACAGTCACTAAAGGAAACCTTGGAGTGTGTGAATACGTATTTCTAAATAGTGCCAACAGTGGGAATATCTGGCGACGCCATGATCCCCTCCAGAGCCACTGGATGTGAGAAGCTGCATCCTTTCCTACGGGTCACCTACCGTCTGTTACGAACACGCTGTTACCTTCAAAGGAAAGGGGGATTCTCTAGCTTTTCCATCTATTCTCATCCGCATAACTGTCATCTTCAGTCTATAAAGGCACAATTAACAAGAGATAGACTCTAGGCTCCAGATTTTCCCCCCAAATCACTGGCTTTGATCCTTGAAGCCTATACACCCGTCACCACACTTGTAAAGAAACACAAACAAGGGTGGGGTGGGGACACGAAGGTTGTGTCTGCTCCTATCTTAAAGGCTGGACAAGACGTCTGCTAGGATGTTAATGCAAATCAGACCAGTATTTATGGAAATCCCCGCATATACTTACTTTTCGCAGTTTCGCTAACTCTCTAGCTTTAAACACCCTAGAACTTCATCAAAGATCTAAACCCATAGGAAGCTTATACCATGGCTACTGCCTCAAAATGAATCAAAGGAAACGCGATTACATTAAATTTTTTCATTTCTATTACTTAGTTGCCCTGATATGCTGAATACACTGTGACAGTGTTTGCTCTCCCCTGTCCCACAGAGGGTCCAGTGAGATGCCAACGCCGTGGCCCAGAGGTCTTGAAAGTCTCCTCGATGTCATAGGTACAAAAAGACTAAAGGTTTCATTTTAGAGGCCGAAGAAAAGGTGTTAAGGTGAGATTTTTTTAGCTTGAAAATTTCCAGCATTGTTCTCTTTGAGGTTAAATTCCCACTGTCTCACTTATTTCCTCAGCATCACACACAAAACAATCACTTACCAACCAAGACAACGAGTCTGTAGTTCTCATTCATCTGCCGTCGATAGGGTGTCACCTCCTCATATGTGGGCACATCGGCTGTGTCGTACTGGTCACTCTTCTTGCACTCATACATGGATTTATTTGTTTTCTTATCTTTTCTACTAAGACGGAAACTTCTTCTAAAACCAGCTGCAAATACAAAAAACTATTTTTAGCAATTAGAACTAAAAAAAGAGACCCCACCACAATACAGAAAGAAAACACCCTCAAAGTTGGGCTGGATTTTATTCACCATAATATCATTACAAGTGCACTTAGTAATAAAGGTAAATAGATGTTCCACTATTTCATGAAAACGACTGTTAAGCGAATCATCTAACATTTAATTATATAGTTATAATATCATAAATTTTATTCGGTTCCAAATCATAAAGAGTTCTTTTCCGAAATCAGGAACCAAAATAACTACGTGATAAAACAAATTAAGGAGGTCAGGCGTCATACAGAAAATTTTTCACAGACTGACTGATGAACACATTTGATAAGAAAAAGTTAAAAGCACTAAAATCACTTTAAATATAAATGCTGAATATTCCCACTCAGAAGTACTGGAATCTTTTATGCTATATTCTGAGCACAGCCTAACAACATACCTGTGCCACAGACAGCATCTATTGTTAAACAGAAAGAAAACTAAAGTCAGGGAGAGCACAGTGTCAAACAGGCCTCTGCACAGATCCGGCAGATAGAACCTGCCTGTCACTAAGAGCAAGTTACTTAACTGCTATGAGACCCCAGGGGGTGGAGCAAATGACCAAGCCCCAAGTTCTTCTTCTCCTATGGAAATTCTATGCTTTTATAATTTGAAGGCTACTGAAATTTGCAAATAAGTTTCAGAGCCACAAGTGTGCACTCTTATGAATAGACCATGTCATCTTTTATTAAACAGCTTTTCGAGTATTTAAATAGATTTCCTGTCTGCTTCAACGGTCCCCTCCAGCTCACCACTGTCACTTGAAATGTTGGCTTAGAAAAGCAGCTGCAAAAGTTCCTTTTCTCAGTCAACTCCCATTTCATTCTGCTTCTGCTTCATGTTGTTTTATCATTCTGGTCTTATGCCTTTTCTAGAATAGTGATATTTACCATACACACCATTCAAGAATTCTTGGCCTAACCAACACTCTCAAAATACAGACTTTAAAGGGAGGGAAAACAGCCTGCTTATTAAGATATGATATATATTCTCTATCAGCTCTGTAGTACAAAAAAAGACGCAAGTATAATTATAAAACATATAAAAATAGATTCTCTTTAAAAAGAATATTGATCAAATTTGATAAACAGAAAAAACTTTAATAAAGGTATTTTATAATAAAACATAATAATGTAATAACTGATCTGTGTGAATTTTAGGGTACGTGAAAAATAAATATTACTATTAGATTTAAAAATTAATAATATTCAACATAAAGGCGATATGAAAAAACAATTATCAAATCACTCCAAATGTTTGGCCCAGAAATGGATCTAAGACGTAAATGCCTCGCCCACAATGAACCCGAAAGTGAAAACCGGAAAGATTCCTGATCCACGAATCCCAGCTACATCCTGAACTTCAGTGGAAGCGCTTTACCCAATGGAGTCTGTAGGATTAACTGAAGTTTTCACTTCCATCATAAACAATAATGAGATAGTGGGAGAAAGAGAGAAGGGAACCAGATTTCTAACGTGAGATCTCGATGGACATCAAGGATGGAGGACCCTGGCCTACAGGATGGCTTGGGGATGCGAGTTGTACAGCGCTTGGTACAGGATAGGTGCTTGATCAAAGTAAAAAGTAAATTTTCGAAACAGAATTTTAAAAAGGCAACCCCCAGAACTCTGCTATCATTCCTGCTTCATTTTCTTAACATGAATTTCAACAAAGGAAGCAGAACGCATTTGGTCTTTTCACAAGAGAAATGTGAGAGGCAGACAAAAGGACAAACCCTGCATCCGTGAA
The DNA here is from genome assembly GCF_011762595.2 of Tursiops truncatus. Taxonomy (NCBI): domain Eukaryota; kingdom Metazoa; phylum Chordata; class Mammalia; order Artiodactyla; family Delphinidae; genus Tursiops; species Tursiops truncatus. The sequence continues at coordinate 175,782,628 of NC_047035.1, read as the reverse complement.
GGCTCAGGGCTGGAAGCAGCCCTGGGGAGCACGGAGCTGCTTGGCCCCTGCACCCGGGCCAGTGCATCAGGGATGTCACCACATGCGCCCACGCACCACGACACGGCCCTGACCTCGCTCACATGTTTTCCAGGTGGCCACGACCAGGCAAGTGGAATTCCCACAGGTTCTGAGGCTTGAGTACCTTGGCCCCGTGCCTCATGTACAAAACAAAGGGAAAAGCCAGCCAGGTCCATACGGATCCAATCGGAGCTCCGCTCCCTGAGTGTTAAAGGCTCAGACTGGAGGGGGACAGGCCTGGGTCGCTGGCTTACTTACTAACTGGGTGACTTGCCAACTGTTTAAAAACTTCTCTAAGGCTCATTTCTCAGCTTTAACATAAGGATACTGTCAACCCCTCACAGGGTTATTAAGGTTAAACTGTCCATGTGAAGCATTCGCTCAGTGCCTAGCATATGGCAAACGCCTTACAGACTAGACAGAGACCAGTACCTGGCTACGTCCCACCTAAACTTAAAGTCCTCGAAGGCAGGAGCATGCTGTGTCCGTTCCCACAGCACACGTCTAGCAAGAACGGGAAAAACAAATTAAGGGGCTTGTATGTTTTTAACTGGGTAATGCTACGAAAGACACAAAATAGTAAAGCCAGATTTAAATATGATAAATATTAGAAGTACCTTATTAAAGTGGTAAGGCATTTTTAAAGAAATAAAACAAAGACCTAAGTGTACCTTAACTATCCTTTCATTTTTTCTTAGATAACTCCTTCTAGGGCTGTGCTACTTCTGTTCCTATATTTACATCTACAGAGCATCCCTCCCTCCTGTCCTCCTTACCCATGATCCCTCACTTCCTCAACACACACCCCTATATATGGTCCATATTTACACCACCCATTTACACACACACATACGCATACATAGGCACACACGCATATACACATGTACATACATATATGTGCATACACAAAAACAGAGTCAGAAAACAAGAAAAGAAAAATCCCCAACCCAGAACAACAGAGGATATGACAAAAGGTATGAAATCCAGAATACTTAACTTGCCTCTCAGATAAAAGCAAAACCAAACCAGGTGGCCAGAGGTAACGGCACACTGGGTCTGCCTTTCAAGGCAGCAAAGAGACCGTAACTTTCAAACTTCAGTGACACAGTGAGTGACGCGTCAGCACACCTCGGTTAAGTCTAAGCCTAAAGGAGAGCGACCTTTATGTCAGGAAAAGGGGTTCATAATTTCTGGCCTTCAGGTCTTAGGTGGTTCTCTTATTAAAAAGATGACCAAGAATGTGTACTTAAACTGAAAGCAAGCAGAAGGTTCTTTCCAATAAATGTGAATAAATAACCTAGAACGTATTTACTTCTAGTTTGTTTTCTGTGCACAAGTCTTAGCACAAGCTGGCTTTTAAAAAGAAGGAGCAGGAAAGAAGCAGCAACAAGGAATTTGGAGTAAGGGAAGAGTTTCGTACAAAATGTATTTTTCCTTATATCTCACATTTTTGTAATTTATAATTGGCTCAACATTTTTACGGACAGGCTTTTTCCAGGGCTCTTACCCACAGCTGCTAAAGATTTGTGTTTTTTAAGGAACAGCGTGTTTACTTTATTACAATAGGAAAGTGGCTTCACAGTGAGACTGCAGCTGCAGGTCAGCCCTTCATCACACGGAGACGCTTCTTATCTAATATTTTCCAGCAGGAATAATTTACGATGACTTTTAACTTATCTAGTTGTATGGTTCTGTTTTAAAGTAAATTTACTTTTTTATTATAAAAGATGACATTTAAGTTGCTTATTATTTGCTCCTTATTTCAACAGGACAGCAATAAACATCCCTGTACATTCCTGTTACTCTATGTCACTGATGACTTTATTAGGGCAAATTGCAAGAAGCTTGACAGATCTTGTCCAAATGCTTCTCGGATTGGTTAATAACAGTGTACATTTCCAAGTACAACTGCCCCTATTACCATTCTCTCATTAAAGGACTTCTAACCATTTAAAAATCTGTAGTGATTTGACAAGTGAAAAACGGTGTATCATTTCATTTTAACTGATAGTAAAGTTGAGCCCTCCTTCACGTTTATTACTCGTTTGCATTTCTTTCTTCTGTAAATTGTTGGCTAACGCATGTTGGTCACTTTGTGATTGGGGTCTTCATAAATACAGACACACACACGTATCTGTTAAGGTCACAGCCCTTGGCCCTATTTGTTGCAAAGACTTTTTAAGATTTTCAGTTTTCCTTTTCAAAGACAGTTTAAAGGTTTATGTATTTGAATCTGTGAACTTCTTTGGTTTGTCATTTCTTCCACTGCTTCTATGACTTTCCTACCCTTTAGTCTGATAAATACCCAAATTTTCTAAAACTAAAAAAAAATAGGTTACATGGCTTTACACTTAATTTTTTAAATCCATCTGGAATTACTCAGCTGTGATTAGGAGATCAAGTCTGTGACGTGAGGCTGTAACTTTACAGTTTTCTAAGTAATTAACCAGTGGTCCCAGAAATACTTACTGAACAATCCTTTTCCTACTTTATAGGAATACATACTTTGTACTGAAGCACCAGATAGTTAATTATGATGTCATGACCAGAAAAAGGTGATTCTTGGTCTGAGTTTAGATCATTCCCTTATTAGTAATATTAATACCAAAACAACAGAAGTGGTGGTGCTAGTGGGTATTTGTGGAGAACTTACTGGATGACAGACACCATCTGAAGCACTTACGTGCATTAGTTCATTTAACTCTCACAGCAACGTATGAGGCAGGCATAACAATCTACAGGTTTAAGTAACTCTTCTTTTAGTGTCAGAAAAAGAAAACAATTGCCAAGGCCTTGGCTCAAATATTAAAAGATGAAAGAAAGTCAAGAACAAAGTTTGAAATGTTATTCCACACACATAGATGTATGAGAGAAAAACTGGTGAGCCTTCAGTGACTTTATGAAATAACAGGAAAAAATTATCAAAGAGAAGCAGCAGTTTAATTCAGGGATTAAAAATTATAAGCTCTTTTTCTGTTAGAAGATATTTTTCAAATATAATTAAATATATTTTTGATACTCCTCTGTATTTAAGATGATGTGTAAAATACAAAATATACAAAACAGTGTCACTGCCCTCAAAGAGTTCCTGATCTACTAGGGGAATAGAAATTACTCCAAATACTTGTAATTTAAGGGTTTTCACAACATAGGCTCAGGGGTAGAAACTAAGATTTTTCAGCAAGTACTTCTAATCTGATTTGACTTTGACATTTCTCTAAAGTAAAAGAAAAAAAATTAAACTCAGGCAGTTGTGATTTGGTTATTTTCAAAGCTACTTCACTATATTTATTGATATAACACCATTCATCAAAAGGGTATTACATTTAATGCTTACGTATGTGAATTAAGACTCATTTGGTATTAAAATTAGCTTCAAATTGTAGATAAATATTATGCCTAACCATCCTATAATTTCAAATGTTAGTGATATTTTTAATAGTAAAAAAAAAAAAAACTTGAAGCATCCAAAACATACAAAGTATGGGAATGATTAATTATGAAAAACACCTTTTCAAAGAAATGGGGCTGAGGACACGGCTATATTTAAAACACATAACCAACAAGAATCTACTGTATAGGACAGGGAACGCTGGTCAATGTTCCGTAATAATCTAAATGGGAAAAGAACTTGAAAGGAACAGATACATGTATACGTATAACTGAATCACTTTGCTGAACACCTGAAACTAACACAACAATGTTAATCAACTATGCCCCGATACAGAATAAAATATTTTTTAAAAACCTATACGGCACCATTAGAATTGCATTTGATATACTAATAAATGGAAAAAACTGGACATATACGGCAGTCATAGTTATACTATGAGTTTTACTTTTTACTAATATAAAAATTGGTATGGATACAGAAAAAAGTATAAAAGCAGACAATGACTGTATTAGGGAAAGAGGGCTGTAGGCAACTGTTTTGTCCTATTTTTTTAAAGTTTCCATAATATTATGTAATTTTACAATTAAAAAAAAAACACACAAAAACACCAAACAAATGAAATCCGGTACTGGTAGTTGTATTTGTGTGGTTATACCAACATATAACAGAAAATACGTTTTGACTGTGTCTCAGAGGCAGGTTCCAGTCTTCTGTATTTTGAAATGATTATGGTAATAGATCAAAGTTTTATATTCTTAAAGGTTAGAAATAGCCAATAAATTAAAATACTTAAAAAGCAATGGAAGTAAAAACAATGGAAAATTTTTTTAATGAGAATACAGTATAAAAACTAAAGACCAAAGGTCAAGGAAAATAAATAGAGAACCAGCAGTCTCACCTAAGAAATGAAGATGATAAAAAGAGAAGGAGTCTGGGTTTTGAAAACTTACAACTAAACTAATCAAATTGATAGGAAATTTTTTTTAAATCACAAATTGTTATCATATTCTTTGGCTCCCATAAATAACTTCAGTGTAAATTTTTATAATTTAAATAGTTATCATTTTAATGATCTTACTTTTTCATAAAATTTTGACATTTATGATGACATTTTATAAAAAAAAAATACAAGATCATCTTATGGGCAGTCATCTCCATTAACACAAAAGGCACCCCCCCCCCCCACCACCACCAGCAGAGCCAAGGTAACTCACCACCAACACCAAGAGCCTCAAAAACCACAGGTGTGAAGGAGAGTGCGACCTGCCTTTCTGTTAACTACAAGAAAATAAATCCTACCGTGTGACCGCTTGGATTTTCAAACGGCAGAGTTTCCATCTTTGGTTACATTTCTGTAACCAATCTGATATAATAACATCAGATATTATGCAGCCCCAATGTTTTTAAGACTATAAGCTCTTAATATGTTAAATGTTACAGATGTTGGTAGATTGGGAAAGAAGAGTTTCAGTGAAAGCTGCTTGAATTATAACAGAGCAATATTGGTCACAGGCACCTCAAAAATTAGAGGTCTATAGAAGGGTCCACTCTAAACTTCCTGATTTTTTGAAGAAATACATTTATTTTAACACAATCAAGAAAAGTGCTTAGTTTCTTAAAAGAAGGTAAAAATAAGCATTTTAATTATTTTTTTCTCACCTTAAATATACTAAAATGTGCTTTTCAAAAAAAAAAAAAATTGGGAGAACTGCCAAAAACGTTGGATGAAAGTTATTCTCTTAACACAATGGATTAATTTGACCAATCCAATATTGAATGAGTTCAATAGGCACCTTAACAAGGAAGAGGGACTCCCCTGGTGATGCAGTGGTTAAGAACCTGTCTGCCAATGCTAGTGACAAGGGTTTGAGCCCTGGTCTGGGTAGATCCCACATGCCGCGGAGCAACTAAGCCCATGTGCCACAACTACTGAGCCTGTGCACTACAGGCCGTGAGCCACAACTACTGAGCCCACGCACCACAACTACTGAAGCCCGCGTGCCTAGAGCCCATGCTCCACAACAAGAGAAGCCACCGCAATGAGGAGCCTGCGCACCGCAACGAAGAGTAGCCCCCGCTCACCACAACTAGAGAAAGCCCGCGCGCAGCAACGAAAACCCAACACAGCCAAAAATAAATAAATAAAATAAATAAATTTATCAAAAAAAAGGAAGAGAAAAATATTCCTATGAATTAACTTTTAAAGAAGACTTAAAAAAACTCATGTAGACATTAATAAAAACTAAGCGGCTGGGAATTATCATACAACAGGTTGGAAATTTCCATTAAAATCAACATTTTGAATATAATGCCCATCTTGTTATAATGATATAAACATAAGAGACATGTGAAGACTATGTAGTAACATTATCCTAAGACAAACTTACTGTTGAAGTGATGCTCCCATACTATGCCCGTCATAAAATTATCCCAAAGACAAAGAAAGATAATTAAGAACATCTTAAAACAACACACAAGTAAAAATCTTGGGAGGAAGTTTAAATTGAAAAGCAACGTGAACAGTAAACTATAAAAGTTACTGAGATCTGGAGTGGCTGGACTAGTCACCTTCTACATCCATCTTATAAAACAGTGTCGGGGGTGGGGGGGAAAAAAAAAGAAACCTAAATGTTATCATGGATTATATTAACTAGCCATACATATGCTAATTTTGTATATAAAGGGGGAAATGGCTTTCAAACAAGGAAAATTCACCTCTGGAATGTCACAGACACAAAAGTTGCTTTCAGTTTAAAGAAATGTTCAAATACCATAATTACCCTTGAATCTTTCAACTCATCTCCAGCAAAAAATAAAAATAGAAACTCAAAGTACCTAATGAAATCATGGAAGCTAATATAAAATATCAATTTGCAATTTCCAAGAAAAAAAAATTACCTAGGTCTTAAAAAGTTTTCCTGATACCATAAACAATATTTTTAAAGCACAGCACAGCATTACCATTAAAAAAAATAGAAAAACCACATGAGAATTTAATCTTCCAGCCAGCTAATAAAGAAATGAGTTCTAACTTACTCTTTCAAAATTATGAGAAAATACAGTATGCACACATAAAAATTAATATAAAAATATAATTCTGAAAGGGGTAAAATTGGATTTGAAATTTTAATGTATTTTTTTAAGTTGAGTCTATGCAACCTAAAATTCTCCAAGCAGAAATGGTTTCTTTCTGTCCGAGAAAGTATTTCCAAGTAGTATTCCAGACATGTCAAGATTACGCAGAGTTCTTTCTTGTTCAAGAAATAACCTGTACCACTTGTGAAAGAATGCTTCTAAATGTTCTCTTCGTATAAATTTTATTTTTTTGGAAAAAATATTAAGGCAGTAAATTTTGACATAGCTGTAGTTACCTACATAGCATTCGTTAATAAAATGACTGAATATTGGAACAAATGGGAATTTTTGCTAGATTTATAAAATAGGCAATATAACTAGAGGCTCACTGGTGTTTTAAACACTGGACAAATAAGAGACAGGATTAGGAAGAAACACAGAAGTAGAGATGGATAAATAATAGCTTTTAAAAGAAATAACAGCAAATGGATGGTTTAGTTTTTATTGAACTTTATGGTAAACACTGTAGTTAAACAGAAGGAACAGTTTTAACTTATAGAAGTCCCCAAACTGATCTTGTTTTTAAAAAAAATACGCATGACATGCTCCAGCAGGGGCAGAAGGGGAGAAAAACTGATGATTTTTTAGGAGATCATTTGCAAGAAATTATGTTTGAAGACAGATGCATGATAAGCAGTGCTTTGTGACTTGTTTATAACACGATTTCTATAATGAATTATACAGAGCAAAAACATTCTGCAATTCTTACCAATCAAAGAAAAAACCAATTACTCTCCATATGGACTATTTTGTATTGTAGTAGGAAAGAGCAGAGAGAATCATTAAAGCTTGCGCTTCCGCCACTGAGAAGCAATCACCCTTCGGAAGCCAGCACGTGCGCGCGCGCACAGACACACAGACCAAAAACGCTAACTTTCACGCCATCCACCAAAGCTAAAGGAAGTTGTTGAGAGCTTAGAGCAGGAAATGAATTGCTTCTAATAATTCATGTGTGTGGGTATATATACATGTGTATATACTTTAAGTATATAAATATACACACACACATTCAAAGGTGCAACTTTTGCAATTCATATTTACAGCATACTATCAATTTGCCTTCTTCACTTTATTAATTATATGCAAACAATATACAACTTACACTGCCTAGTCAGTGAGCTTTTTCCTTCCTTCCACTAGTAACAGCCAAACCTCTTTTACTGATAAATACGCTGAACTTCAAGAAATGCAGCGTGTTACACTATAAACCAGTGTACATTCATATCAGTGATGGCTCACTAAATATGGTTTTAAGATATCATTCGTATACAAACGGACATTCAATTATTGGAGTGTTACAATGTTCCTTTTTCTAAAGAGTCAACTTTGATCATTTTGACATGGAATGTATTTTTCAAAAATGTAACCAGTCATCACGGAAGGGCTACTTATATATGCTGTTTTGTGCTTGATTTTACGCACATCAGAGAAAGTGAAAATGATCAAATGTATTCACTGAGTATAGGCCTCATTTAGATCAGCAGGGACCCTGGGCGTTCCCATTTTGGGGTCCAAGGGTATTCTGTCTGCACGGTAATCCCTTCTGCTTCTCTTCTCCTTCTGTGGACTCAGGAGATGCAGTGTAGAGGCAGATGAGGGGCAAGGCGAAGGGTCTCAGAAATTCCTCTGTTTAAATAGTCCTTGGAAAAGACCTCATGAGATGGTAGCATTTCTCGGAACTCCCGTGGCTATGTTCCAGAGCGGACCTAGAACCGGAGAAGGTGCCCCGCGCTGAAGGCGGATGCAGGCGCATCCTGTGCACGTAGGTGTTCTGTTAGACGAGGCGCGCTACCGCCTGTGAGCGCAGTGGCACAGGCTGGGATCTGACGTCACCAGAATACTACGGGTGTTTCGTAGGACAGGCAGTAATCGACTGAAACGTCACAAATCCATTCCATGTTGTTGACTTGCGCGGTTTAAATGACTTCTTTTAGTGAGGGAAACATTTGATGCGGAAGACATATTAAATCTCCAAAGGGTAAATTTTTCCTCACTGCAATAATTACCACCGATATAGGTAAAGTAGAATGTGACGGTTAATCTTCTGTGTCAGCTTGGCTGGGCCACAGTGCCCAGACGGTCAAACGTTATTCTAGACGCTTCTCGTAAAGGTGTTTCTTGGATAAGGTTAGCATTTAGATCAGGAGACTTGGAATAAAGCAGGTTACTTTCCATTATGTGGGTGGGCCTTATCCAATCAGCTGAAGGCCTTAATAGAAGAGAGACTAACCTCTCCCTGAACAACAAGGATTTCTGCAACTGTAACAGGGAAGAGATAAATGGAACGAACTCCACGTTGGATCTGTTTCTTTTACTTTAACCTTTGCTTTTCAGTTGCTTTTGTTGTTATAATCATACACAATGGGCTGCCTCAGGGAACCCTGCCCACCTGTGAATGGCTGCAAGAAAGAAGAAATTAACACATCCCCTCCAGGAGGCTGGTCATTTCAGGAGATGTTCTGAAAGACCAATGGCCCTTTTACTTTACTCCCTCACCACCTCGCCCTTGCTGATCCTATGAAAGAAAGTGGCAACCAGACCCCAATAAGATGGTTTTTCAGAGACACTAGTCTGCCATCTTCTCCATCTGCCGGCTTTGCAAATGAAGTCGCCTTCCTTGCCGCAGCACCTCGTCTCCGATTCGCTGGCCTGTCCTGCAGCCGAGCAGAGTGAGCTTGGACTCGGTGACACCCGCAGACGGCCTCTGGGCCCAAACTGCAACTCCTCCCTGGGTCTCCAGTCTGCCACCTACCCCGCAGATCACAATCACACGATCCAATTCCTTAAAATCTCTGTGTGTACGTGCGTGTGTGTATGTGTGTATATGTGTGTGTGTGTGTGTACGTAAACACATTCTGTTGCCCGACTAATACAAACGATTAGGAGGGAAATATTAAAATTTTACAATAAACGAACACTTCCTAGTTAGTGGAGAAATGAATTGCAACATTTCAGCATCCCTTAAAATAGAGAAAAGCAATAAAACCAAAAGTTGGTTCTTTGAAAGGATCAATAAAACTGACAAACTGTTACCTACCCAAATTATTAAGATTAGGAACGAACATTACTACTGACCTTGAAGAAATAGAAAATATTATAAAAACAAATTAGATAATCTAGATGAAATGGAAAAATTATTAGAGAGACAGAGACTACTGAGACTGAAAAAAGAAGAGAAAATCTGAACAGATTCTTACAAGCAAAGAGACTGAATTAGTAATCAAAAAACTTTCCACAAAGAAAAGCCCAGGACCAGATGGCTTCACTGGTGAATTCAATCAAATGTTTCGAGAATAATTAACACAATACTTTACAAATATTTTGAAAAAATATAAGAGTAGGGAACACTTCACACCTCATTGTATGAGGCCAGTATCATCCTGATACCCAAATCAGAAAAAGATATCACAAGAAAAAAAAAATCTACAGACCAATATCCCTTATGAATATGCATGCAAAATCCTCAAAATCCTAGCAACTCAAACTCAACAACATATTGAAAAGAACTATACACCATGAGCAAGTGGGATCTACCCTAGGAATGCAAGGTCAACATATGAAATCAATCAATGTTTACACTACATTAGTAGATTGAAGGGAAAAAGCTACATGACCATCCCAATTGGTGCAGAAAAAGGGATTTCTATATACAAAATGAAGTCATCTTCCAACAGCGATAGTTTTACGACTTGTTTTCCAGTCTGGGGCCTTTTCTTTCTTTTCCTTGCCGAACTGCTGTAGTACCTCCAGCATCACGTCAAGTAAAGGGGCAAGAATGGTCATCCTCGTCTAGTTTCTGCTCATGGGAGAGCAGTCGGCCTTTCACCGTTAAGTATGCTGTTAGTAGATGCCCTTTATCAGGTTGGGGAAATTCCCTTCCATTCTTCGTTTGTTCAGTTTTTATCACGAAAGGGTGTTGGATTTTGTCAAATGCTTTTGACCCAACCAAGCTCCCGAAACTGCTCACCAGGCTGCTGTAACTCCCACGTTGCAAAGTCAATGGTCAGCTCTCTTTTTCTCCTCTTCTTTGACTCATCAGCAACATCTGTCAGAGGTGATCGCTTCTTCCTCCCTGAAATGTTATTTTTACTTCGCTCCTACAAAGTCACACTCCCGGTTTTTCTTCTACTTACCTCACTTTGGGTTCTCTTCTTGCCCGTATCATCACTCACTCCTTGGTGATCTCCTCTGGCTTCATGGCTTTCAATTTGATCTAATATCAACAACTCCAAATTCAAGAGCCTCAGTGCAAGAGCCGTCCCTGCAATCACCTGTCCGACATCTCTATTTGACGTCTTAAACGCAACCTATCCCCACGGAATTCCCGAAACTCTCCCCACCCCGATACCCGCCTCCGCTGTCTGGACCAGCTCAGCAAATGGTCACTCCGTCCTTGAAGTCACTAAGCTCATCCCTGATTCTCCAACTGGTCTGAAAATCCCGTCGGTTGTATCTGAAGGTACATCCAGAGTCTCCTGTCTCCTCCCCGCCTCCACCTATGACGTCTTGGTTCGAGCGGCAGGCGCTCCTTGCCTGGATGACACACGGCTGCCCGCTTCTGCCCTGGCTCTCAGCAGATCAGCCCGGGTGACCCTGAAGTCCACGTCAGGGCAGGTCACTGCTCTGCTCCAACCCCTCCGTGGTTTCCCATCTCACACAGACTAAGGGCCGAAGAAGTGGGCTGAGCGGCCCTCGCACCGGCATCCTGTTACCTCGCCAGCCTCGATTCCTGTCGCGCTCTCCTTTCTGCACTCCGCTCCGGCCACACTGCTCTCCTCCCTGCTCCACAGACGCTTCAGGGCTCTGCCTGAACGGTCGAGCTCCCTTCCGTGACCACCCTGGTGAAACCTGCGTGTCCTCACCTGCCCCGGCACCATTCCTGCTTCACTTTTCTTCTCACCATCGGATGTATCGTATAAATTATTTAGCTACCTGTCTCCACCCCACCCCCTTACGGCTACCTGTCTCCACCGCACCCCCTTACAGAAGCGCTACGAAAGGGGGTCTGTTTGGATCTCTGTTGAAACGCCAGCACCCAGAACAGTCCGGAACATAACAGGCGCTCAATAAATATTAGGAAAAAACGCTAGGAATAGCATTATAGGAAAGTTTTATTCTGCAAATACCAGAAGAAACTGTTAACCAGAGCTAAGTGGGTGTCTCTTGAGGGAGGACACAGCACTAAGGAGGAAGAGGGAAAGGGGCTCCTGTCTGTGGCTGCAAGACTTCTGACGCTACTTGACTCTTCAAACAATTTATTAAATAGAGCCATGGGAAACTGCTGACATTCTAATGCCTTCCGACCTACAAAAAACAGCAATTTCACACGCTTCAACCTAACGTACATATTACTTTGATAAAAATATAAATTAAAAATTTTTAATAATTTTGGTGTGGGGAATACAAACGAAAACTCAGAAGACAAAGGAAAGAATTCACAGATTTGACTGTGCAAAAATTAAAATGTCTACACGATGATAAACTTGGCCTTTAAAAAAGGTAAAATGCGGGCTTCCCTGGTGGCGCAGTGGTTGAGAGTTCGCCTGCCGATGCGGGGGACATGGGTTTGTGCCCCGGTCCGGGAGGATCCCACGTGCCACGGAGTGGCTGGGCCCGTGAGCCATGGCCGCTGGGCCTGCGCTCCGCAACGGGAGAGGTCACAACAGTGAGAGGCCCGCGTAACGCAAAAAAAAAAAAAAAAAAAGAAAAAAGGTAAAATGCAACCAAAAGACCAGAAGAAAATGCACACGGCAGAGAGAAGGTTAATATTCATGATAGAGAAAGGGCTCGTCACGTTAACAGGAGACTGACAAAGAACCTGATAGAAAAAAATAGGTAGAGAGAGGATTATTCAAGGGAAAAAAAGAAGAAAAGCTAATAAAAAGCCACAGTACTGCATTAAGTCACTATATTTAAAGGTGTTTAACAAATAATACTTTTACCAAAAAACAGCTTTGTCATCAATGTTAGCATGCTGCTATGACAGTGCTTCTAAAAATGCACAAAAATCTGTAGCATGTTGAGGGTTTGGCTTCTGAGGGGGAAAAACAATTCCACAAAACAGTCAATTTGCTCAGTCTATTTGTAACAAAGTAACTCTTTAATACTACAAAAAATATCCAGAAAACTACCATCAAACTTGTGTATTCTGAAAAAGAAACAATTTTCGATCTGTGGTCGTTAGTTGAAGGGCTTCCTTAAAAGAAAAATCTTTTATCGGAAACACTATTAATTTCTGTATCCTATTATGTCGTATCTTTTTTTTAAATAAACTTCTTTTAAAAATTAATTTATAGCTGCATTAGGTCTTCATTGCTGCACACGTGCTTTCTCTAGTTGCAGCGAGCAGGGGCTACTCTTCGTTGCAGTGCGCGGGCTTCTCATTGCGGTGGCTTCTCTTGTTGAGGAGCGTGGGCTCTAGGCGCGCGGGCTCAGTAGTTGTGGCTCGCGGGCTTAGTGGATCCACGGCCTGTGGGATCTTCCTGGACCGGGGCTCGAACCCATGTCCCCTGCACTGGCAGGCGATTCTTAACCACTGCGCCACCAGGGAAGCCCCATATGTTTTAATACAAAGTCATCTTACTGTATGCTTCTCTTCTCAGATATCTGACCTCAGCTGTACCTAAATGAACCTCTAGGTGCCTTGAATCTGCGGACCTCTTGCTGCACATGTATCAGAACAAGCATTTAGACCAGAGAGAAAAGATGTCATAATGCACATCTGCTAAAACATGTCGACCATGCTTTCCTCTTGGCCACAGTCAGGTATGGAAAGGAAAACTCATTTCCAAGACCAGGAGTTGAATGGAGTCGATAGCGAGGCTCTATAATCAGAGTTTGCAAAATCCAAAAGCCAACAGAAGCTAGACGGCAGAAAAATCTTCAACTGCATGCTGTCAATGCATTTTGTACAACATTACTCCTCCGAAGAACTAGGTGGTCCCATTTCCCCTTAACTGCTCTTTGGTTATTTTTTTTTTTCGCCACATTTCAGGACAGGGATACAAAGAAATACTTCACTATTAAAGCATCAACACGACTGCCGGGGAGTGCTGGGGGACCCCTGTCTCAGTGCTGGCCAGCCCACGGAGCGGCAGGGCCGTGTTCATTTAAGGGGTCCCTTGTAACTCAGCCCCAGCTAATTCTTAACACTGTGAAATGAAGGCCTAGTTTGGTCAAATTTTTTGTCAAAGGAGCCAGAAACTTTTACATGAAATTTCTCATATTTGTGGGTCTAACAAAAATATATCCTTGGCCTAAACACAGCCTGAAGACTGTCTCTGAGCTCCCCAGGCTGATACCAATTATTACATGATCATGATATTCCCATTTTACCTGGATGGTGCCCTAGTTTCATCCGTAATTGGGGAGTGCAGAGTGGTGTCTTGGAAGGATGAAGCCCTCTACGTTTTCCAAAGAAATCTTTTCCTGGCACCTGGGGTATCTGCATGGTTCACTTCACCCCCTAATGCCAAACTCCTTAATCTAAGTGATTAAGATCCCATGGTCTTAATTATCCTCAATCTCATCTGCTTTGGGGCTTTGACCAACGAACTAGTTCCTATCTCAGAATTTCAGTCCTTTATCATCAGTCCCTCATCTCTGCTACAGAAGCGATCCGATTATCCTCTCCCACTAAATACTCCTAACCCTCGACTACACAAACCACCTTGAACTCAGCTGACCTCTTCCTTCCCCGTCTACTCTTACTTGCAAGGCTTTGGCTCCCAGTAAAGTCATTGCTCAGACGCTGCCGGTAACTACGAGTTTCCAGACGCAGTGGCATTTTATCAGAACTCATTCCCTTTGAAGCCCGTCATGCTGACCACCTTTGCTTTCGTACTTCAATTCATATTTGCTGATTAAATATTAATTTTATAAAACTCTACATTCTATAAGAGAGATGTAAATTAAAACCCAGATTTCATTCTTTGGATAAAATTTTATACAAAGAATGAGTGCAAAAACCAGGCAAAACGTTAATAAAATGTGTAAAGTTACTTGGCCTGTCACTGAAGATCTCACGTTATCGAGCGCCATGCTAATTCTGCAGTGCTATCGTCTACACGTCACCCAAACTTAAGTACGCCCTGTGCTCTGCAACAGTCACCTCTGTCCATGCTCTTGCCTCTACCCTCATCCTCTGGTCTAAGTGTAATTCCACCTAAACCCCGGCGCCAGTTCTAACATCACCTCTTGTGGGGCTGAGTCCTCACTGCCACAGGCTGCCACAATCATTCCTTCTGAATTACAGCATTTTATGTGACATTCACCAAATAACGCTGCCTTATGCCACAGTCCTTCCCTGGATGGATATATACTTACCATCTAACAGACCAAAGATAAGCCCTGAAAGTTGGGGAGAATAGGTGTCCCTCTTTCTATTTTGGAGAGAGGCAGAAGCTTGCAGTGACGGCCTCTCCCTGTCTGCCAGCTCCCGGCCAGCCCCTCCCACGCCGACCGTGGCCTGGCCACGAGACCTGTTCTGCCCAATGGGCCATCAGAGGATGTGATGTGAGCAGAGGCTTCCTAGCACTTACATACTGGAGATGGTTTTCTCTGCTGTTCTCCAGAACCCTGAGACCACCACATGCGCAGCTTACTGGAGGGTGAAGAGCTACGTGGAACAGAAACAAGTTCGCCCAGCTGAGCACTCCTGTCCACCAGACCAACCAGACCCCAGCCAGACAGCGAGACTGCAGCAATTCGCCATGCTGACACAGAGCAGAGCCACCCAGCTGACCACAGAAACAGGAGAATAATAAACGCTTGCTGTTCAAAAGCCACTAAGCTTTCCAAAATGGGAAGGGCGGGGATCAATGGATACAGAGTATCTGGCACACTGTATTGTACTGAAGTGAGAGAAGAATTATTGAAATTGTAACCTCTCTCTGATCATCCAGTTCTCTCCGTAAATTATAGTTTTTCTAGCCTAAAAATTAGAATACCCTATATTCTACATGGTTTTTTTTTTTTCAATTTGTTTTGTAGAATGAAAAGCTATAGGGCAGCATACTGTAAAAGACACAGTAGGTATTATATCTACATAGAAGTACATAGATATACAGGTATAGATACAGTAGGTATTATATCGACATAGATGTACATAGATATAGATACAGTAGGTACTAGATCGACACAGATGTGGATTTGAAACCAGGACGCACCATGTACTGTCTACGTAAATCCTTTCAGCTTTCTGAGCCTCAGTTTCCTTTTTGTAAAGTGGATAAAATACTCCAATCTCACCGTATAAGAGATAAGAGGCACTAAATACCAAATACAGTATCTGGCCCATTTCTTCAATAACCAAGAGATACCATCATCGTGTACATAATACTAATCTGAAAATAAGGAGGTTGAAGGATTTCGCTCTCAAACTGAGTTTCCACACCACTACCTCTCACTACTGCAGGTGGAGAATTTGTCAGTGTTCGAACACACGGCAGAGCGCGGAAAGGTCTGAATGGAGAGGAAGATGCTTCTGATGCCTTTAACAATTTCTGGATAT